>NW_024465520.1:8647500-9307500 GCF_017591425.1 Ochotona curzoniae | reverse complement strand
TAACTTCCAAAGGCAACAAACTCTGTTAACTGCGTGAAAACTGTTTGCTGAATTGCCAGACCCTTCACAATGCTTCCTCAGTCTCAGGTTTCACTCAATCATTTTGTGTGTGCATTTATTGATCATCTGTGGTGTGTTGTACAATTTATGAACCATTGATCCCTGGCATCATGATAGAAACGTATAGTTAATAAGTGGTAATACGTATCATAGGTACACACATACACACATATGTGTTATGGGTATGTGTGTGTATGTATATATATGTGTGTGTGTGTGTTAAAATATATGACTGAATTTTTATAGGGCATACAAGAAAAGAGGTGTGTTAGGTCATTCTCTGTATATTACCAGATGAATCAGTAAAAATGCAGAGAAAATAGCTGAATAAATTTGTTTGAGAAGAAAACTCAGAGGCACATAGAAGGAACTCTGCTTTCTATTGCTTAATTCTCTGAATACTCAAATTGGGAGCTGGAATCCAATCTGATCTCACGTGAGTGGCAGAGACCCACAGTGTGTGAGCCATGATCTGCAGGCTCACATGGGGTGCAATATCAGGAAGCTGGAACTGGGGGGAAAAACAGGATGCAGATGCAAGCACTTGGATAGATAAAGACACTGGTATAACAACCAACATCTTAAACAGCATGACCAACACCTATCTCCCCTTCCTTTCCTTTCATATTCACTTTTAACCTTATAACACCAAACTCAGGATGACTTTAGTTTATCATCAATGGTTTTAAAAGTATTTCACATATTTTGTCTTGCTTCATTAAAAAAGGAAATTTAGGTAAAGGTTTAATCTAATCTATGCTCTGTACTAGTGAGTACAGAGAAAGTTACGTAACAGAAAAGCACTGGCAGAATCTTAGCTATGAAATACAAAGTCAATGCTTGCACAAACAGCAATGAGAACCTACTTTGGAACATTATGTGCAGGCATTTGAAAATTACACTATGAAGAAAAGTTAATAAGTACGATATCCATGATATAAGTGAGAAAGAATATAACACTGTGTAAAGAATACAACCTAAAGCTGCCAAAATATGTGCATCCAGTTATGAAAAAACCTGTGCAACCACTCTCCAGGGAGTAGGATCACTGCTACGGCTGGATTTACCCTTGTTTTGCTTTTATTAAATGTCTTACGCTGAAAATGTGCTAGGGACACTAGAGAATAAATGATTAATATGGTAAAGTTCTCAGTTCCACCAATTTTCAAAGAAATATTTTTTGAGTTGTAGATAATAGCAAAACTAAAATCCATTCAACATTTTTCATTTTGGATGTAAATGGAGCATAATTTTACTTCCTTATGGCTGTCATCTTGGAAGTAGAAAAGTTAATTGCTTTACGCTAATATATACACATGCATGCTATTTGCATTAGGCAATCGCTTTTGATTTATTATTCAAACTTCAGCAACTTTGAGTATCAAAAGTTAATAAGTACTGCTGTAACCCCATATGAGCACCAGTTCTGATCCACCTCCACTTCAGATCCAGCTCTTCCCTAACTACTGAGAACGCAACAGAGGACCGTTCAGGTGCTTGGGTCTTCGGATCCATGTGGGAAACCCAGAAGAAGATCCTGCTTCCAATTCTGACCTTTGCAGCCACTAGGGAAGTGAACTAGCAGGTGGTTCACTCTCTGTCTTTGCTTTCTCTGTAGCTCTGGCTTTCAAGTTAAAACAATAAATCTTTAAAAATAGCTATTCTTGGATTGCAGGAATGAAGTTGGACATATGATCACTTTCCTGTATTAACATTTGAGGCCTTAGAATGTGATTTAGAATTATCCTATAACCATATTTTCCTTTATTTTTGTAGGAGTAAATTTTGGGACAGCAAGCATGAATGAGTTGAACTGCATAGTGGTGTACACCAGCAGCTTTTGTTTCACCAGTAACTTGCTAAATCATTGGTGCAAAATTCAAGTTCAAAAGAATTCATTCTTCCTTGATAGAAAGATAAGGTGGAACAGAAAAAAAATGTAGTTAAAACTTCATCTCTTGCAAAATTTACCAAGTATACTTGTTTGGAACTTTTTGAAGCTGCATTTGAAGCTGAGAGATGGAATATAGTATGTTATGTTCTGGGCTTCTAGCATATTTTACCTATTGCTTGATTTGCCAAATACTATAATGAAAAATATGGGAAATTACTTCAAAACTTTTATTGATAAGCACTGAATAAAAGTTGCTAATTGATGTCCAAGAGTGACTGGATGAGAGAGAATGTACAGAGAAAGATAAATTGTTTTTAAAAGAATTGGATTATGTTACATTAAAATATGACATTTTGTATCTCACAGAAGAAAAAGCTGTTCTATAACTTTGCTTTTAGGGATGAAAGTTCAGTGATGGTATTATAATGAAATGAATATTGGGAGGTGATATCTTTCAGCCCAGCCCTTCCTCACTAAGAGAACATAGAGAACTGATTATACAGAAAATGTCATGGTGTCTCATCGTACTTTTTTCCTCTACAAGATATTCTATAATCATCAGAGGCACTTAAAGGCTTAATATATTAAAACTTTCTAAGATGATTTGCTGGAGAAGTACAAACACTGACAATGAGAGCAAGTGAGAGAGAAAGACAAGGCTCTCTCATCCCGTTCACCTCTCAAAAGTCACCCAGCAACCAGCGCTGGGTTAAATCAGTAGATGGGAGTTTACTGTGGTTTCTCTTGTGGATGGCAGGGACCTATGTGCTTGAGCCCCCATGGCTGCTTCCCAAGACCTGGTTCATAGGAAGAAAGAATCAGGAGACAGACAGGCTCATTGACCTGAGACACAGCTATAGAAACCACCAGGCTAAAGGTCTGCCCAATTCTAGTATTCTTCTATACGAAGTTTTAGGGTAGTTTTGGTATCACCAAATATTCCATTTAATTTGGTAAATATTTTCCTGGGTAGCCATTAAAGAGTTCCTGTGAAGACCTTCCTAGATTTCAGCAGCATATCAAGTCTTGAAAGCCGATTTTGTTTTTGGTTCTGTAATTCGTAATATATTATAATTCCCAAAATGCAACTGTGATGTTTATAGAGAAGCGTCATGTGGTAGTATCATCACAGCATGACTAAAAGAGGGTGGGGCAACAGAGTGAAGGGTGAGATGGTGAGAGAGGCTCCTGAATTCAAGCCTACGTTTTTGACTCAACCACCACTCTGACTTAGAATGCACCTCAGTAGACCCTGTCCTTCCTGTATATAATTTCTACTCTCTCAATCCCATCAAAGTCTAAACATCTAGGGTAGAAGTCTACACATTAAAATTATTAACCAAGTACACTATAAAGCTCCTTGAGGAGATAATAGCGGTAATGGTACTATTACAATGCTTTATGAGGTTCATCTGTGCTCTCAAAGTATGTTATTCAATGTTATTTTTTCCTGGATCTGTTATAAGAACACAATTATTATAACATTAGTTAGCTGTGAGTCTGCCCACAAGAGAACAGCAGCAAATGTGCATAAACACATTAAAAATCATAATGTGTTTGCTGAAATCTTAAAAAAAAATCTACCTTGCAGAAAGATGTTATCCGGTGAAATATGAAAATAATAAGCTTGCTGTCAATGTTCTGAATGGAGTACAGATTTCAGATCCAGCATGCACTTAAATACAACCATGCATGGAAGACCAGTGTGCTGGAGCTGCCTGCCTTGTGAGGCATGCACTGTGTTGGGAAGCTAGGGCCCTGGGTGTCTCCATTAGCATCTGCGTTGATGGTAGGGGAACACAGCTGCTCCCATCCCAAGGGAAGGCTCGAATCTACATGGAGCATGTTCTGCGTTTTTGTGCGACTACAGCTTGATTTGGCCCTTTTAATTTCATAAGTGCTTATCTAAATCTTGTTAATTAACTCTCAGTTTTCTCTGAATTTTATTCTGTGTCATGACCACTTCTCAGCTTCCAAACTTTGGGTAAATCGCCTAACTTCTCAGAGAAAATGCTGGTGTCCATGTTGTGGCATCAACAATTTCTGGGCTCCTTTTGCAGTCTAAATCATGCATGTGGCACTTTCACCATTTGAGATACTTTGTCTTTTCCCTTAGTCCCTCGAACCTTTCCTGAGAACAACTCAGGTCTTGTTGGCATGTTTTTATTTTTAACAATTTTTGTCCTAGATTAGTGATAATGATGATGAAGAGGATAATGATGATGAAGAGGAAAATGATAAGCCCAATGGCAGATATTCTGCCTAAAGTGTTTCTGTAAGTAAATTTCTTACTCTTTGGAGGTTCTTTACCAACAGATGGGATACTATTAATTTTACACTGCTGCTGAAAATGAAATGAACTGCTCTATGTAAGCAGCTAACATAGGGGTAGATAATTGATTGACTTGTAACAATATTGGTTGTGGGTTTTAGTCTCCGACGGACTTTCTATTCCATGGCTGCATAATCTTGTTTTTTGTCTATATGCAGGAATTTATATGTGGAACTGTGTAAAAATAAGCTGCTTTAGTAAACAATGGATCTCTTTGTAATTCCTTTATGATCTCCATAAGTGACTTAATATTCTTAAAATGTGAGAAAATAATAGCCTATGTGAAAAAGAAAAGGCACAGTAGGATTCCCTCCTTTCTCTCTTTTTTTCTTTTCTCTTTCTCTCTTTTTTTGTTGTTTAAAGATATGTAGTTATTTGAAACACAGAGCATGAGAAAGAGAGAGAGGTATCTTCATCTTCCACTCACCAGTTTGGTTCATTTCCCAAATGGTTGTAACAGAGCCATTTGGATCAATCATTCTATGCATGTCTCCCAAATGGGTGGCAGGGGATCAAACACTTGGATCATCACCTGCTACTTTCACAGTTGAAATGAATACCGGGAACTCATTCTGTTTATGGTGAGGTATGAAGCAAATGAACACACAGGATGTAACTTTCTCAAAAAAGTTTATTATAAATCAAGGTTAAGCAATATGTGGAAAAACCCAGTGCCAGCATCATACTGAATGGGGAAAGATTGGAAGCTTTTCCACTAAGATATGAAACTAGGCAAGAATGTCTACTGCTATTCAGTATAGTATCAGAAGTCCTTGCTAGAGCCATTAGGTAAGAAAAAGAAATTTAAGGAATTCAAATTTAAATGAAGAAATAAAATTATCTCTGTTCACAGATGACATGAGTCTATACATTGAATAACCAAAAGTCTCAACAACAGGCCTATTGGAATTCGTAAGAGAATTTGGCAAGGTAGCAGGATACAAAATCAATAAGCATAAATCAGTGATCTTACTATACGCAAACAACACCATGGCTGAGAAAGAACTTGTAAAAACAGCCCCCTCTACAATGGCAAATAATCTTAAATATCTTTGGGATAGCCCTAATCAAAGATGTAAAAGAGCTTTACTGTGAAAATTATCAAACATTTAAAAAAGTAATAGAAGATATTAAAAGATGGAGAAGTTTACTGTGTTTCCAGATTAGTAGAATCAACATCACCAAAATGTCCATATTACCAAGTCAGATACAAATCAATGAGATCCAACAAAAATCCCCACGTTCTTCTCAGAAATAGAAAAAATGACAACAAAAATTCATCTGGAAATACAAGAGACCACGAATAGCCAAAGCTATCCTAAGAATAAAAATTAAGTTGGAGGAATCACAATTTTAGGTCTCAGACATAGAAAGGGCAGTGGTCATCAAAACAGTTCAGTCCTTGTACGGATATAGAAAAGATCAATGAAACAGGATAGAAACTTCAGAGGGAAACCACACATATATAGCAAAGTAGTCTTCAACAAGAGAATGGAAAATAACCCAGGGAAAAAAGTTGGTGTCAATAAATGCTGTTGCAACAATTGGGTAACAGCCTGCAGAAAGATGGAGGAACATTCCCAACCTTCACCATATTAAAAAAAAAATCAGTTCTAAATGGATCAAAGACTGAAATCTGCACCCAGAAACCGTGGAGTAATTTAAAAATTATCTTATGATACAAATGGGACTACATCAAACTAAGAAGCTTCTGTACAGCAAAGGAAATGACCAAAGTGAAAAGATTGTCAACAGATTGGGAAAAAGTCTGTGTACTCCACATAAGACAAGGGACTAATATGTAGGATTTACAGAGTTACAGAAATTCAGTGATAGCAAACTAACCAATTCTGTGAAGAATTGGGCAAAGGAGCAGGCATTTTTCAAAAGAATAAATTCAAATGTCTAACAGACACATAAAAAATGCTCATGCTCTCTAGGTATCAGGGAAATACAAATAAAATCTACATTGAGATTTCACCTAACTCCAGTGAGACTGACCTACATTCAAAACTTACTAGCAACATCTGTTGGTGTGCATGTGGGGATAAAGACGTACCATCTCACTGTTGGTGGGTGTGTAGGCTGGTACAACCTCTATGGATGTCAGTATGGAGAGTGCTCAGAGAAATGAACCTTAATCTACCATATGACCCAGGTGTCCCACTTTTAGGAATGTATATAAATGAAATATGCATTTGAGAAAGTGACCTGTAGTCCTGTATTTACTGCAGTACAATCTACAGTAGTGAATACGGAAATGACTATGATGTCTGTTGAAAGAGGAATGGATAAAGAAACTATGGCGTATCTATCTAGTTAAAGGAATATTACTCACCCATTGGAAAGAATGAAATTCTACCATTTGCACCAAAAGGCTCCCAGCTAGAGACCATTATGTTCAGTGAAATATGTCAGTCTCAAAGGGTGATTATCATATGTTCTTTCTGATATAAGGCAACATTAATGTAAAACACAAAGCAAATAGATACACAGATGAAATACATATATACACATACTCATAGATGAACTATATAATGGAGGCTGGCATAACTGGAAGTAAGGATAGCTTACAGTATTCATTTCTACTCCCAAATACAGGGAGGACTCCCAGTGAAACAATTAAATATAACTCAATAATATGATGTTAGATTTTCTGCCTTTGTGTACACCTATAATGTGTTGTGCACTGGGTAGCAGAATGTTTAACTTCTGTTTCTGGAGGACCACACTATTAGCAAGATCTGTAACGATATGGGAGGAATAGTGGTGCAGAAGAAGGTGGGGAGGGAGATGTGACAGGTGAAATGGGCAGTCCCCACACCTGCAAAATCTGTATCATGGAAAATAATAATAATAAAAAATAATTGCAATTGGCATGTTGGCTCATTGGCTAAATCCTCACCTTATATGCATCAGTTCATGTCTCGGTTCCTCTGCTTACCATCCAGCTCCCTGCCTGTGGTCTGGGAAAGCACTAGATGATGGTCCAATGACTTGGGACCCTGCACCTGCATGGGAGACCTGGAAGACACTCCTAGCTCTTGGCTGTGTATCGGCTCAGCTCTGGCTATTGCAACCACTTGGGGAATGAAGCAGCAGATGGAAGCTCTTTCCCTCCTTCTCTCTGTAAGTCTTCTTTTACAAGAAAAATAAAGTAAATCTTTAAAAAATAATTTAAAGCATGAAAAATAAAAAAGAAACAGAGACCAAAAACAACAGGAATCTCCTGTGAATATAACCAGGACTGGAAAGAGGGGCCCACTGCTTGGTTTTTGTGCTACATGTTTATATATAGGTAAAACATCACAGTTTTCTCATGGCATAGCGAGAAGCTCTCTTGTGGGTCTCATGGGAGGAGCTGTTTCTGCTCACCAGGCATTGAGACTGGTACCAGACAACTCTTGCCACCAGGTTTTCTCTAGCATTTGCAATCCAGAGCCTGCTTTTCTTTCTGCTAATCAGTGAAATTCCTTACATCTCCTTCATTCTCAAACTTGATTCCTAGCTCAGGATAGGAATGTTTTCCACGTTTCTGGAACAGCCCCTTTTCCTCCCTACTTCTCTGCCATGCCTGCCCCCTCCAGTACATTACCAGGAAGCTGGACTGAGAGCAGAGCCGCTTGGATTCTGCAGTGGGAAACAACGCAGTGGGGCCTGCGACAGGGTCTCAGTCCAGTGCACCGCAAGTCCAGCTGGACTGCAGCCCTTTGGTAATAACTGGAAAAGGTAGTAACTGCCAAATCAAACATGCTAAAATGATGTTATTGAGGAATAAAGTCAAATAATTTTAAAATTGTGTTAATAAAATTAGCAAAAAATGTTCTAAGCTTTCACTATATGTGACAGAGACAAGCTCTTATAAGAATTCAGTCACCCTGTAATTTCCTGCATATTTAAATGTTCATTATGTTAGAATTAACTTGTATTGTCATCCAGCCTCCCAATGTGGTAAGTTGAAAACAACTGCAGTGTCTGAATCATTTAACCATTAGTGACAGTGAAATAAGCTCATAACTGAAATAGAATTAAGAAAGTGTTTTAATTCTATTAAAGAAAAATGATAAATTGATTCTGAAACAGCCGTTGACAAGTAATAGATTTAATATGTATACCCAACTCTGACACATGACATTTAATCATTTCCTCACCCTGTGTGAAAGAAGGATGTGTGAAAAACAAAATGATTTTTCATTACCCAATCCATGAGAAAGGAAGAGCTGCCTGGAGAACTTGGACTTTATTTTGCTAAGTGCTTCTTTCCTGGAAAAATCAAACATTACTAACACTCCACAGAAGAGGAGGCTTGGTAGAAGCCAGGAAACGAAGATTATTTTTTTCCCTTTGCCCAACAAACCCCTGTGTTCTTGGGTTCACTCCCCTGCTAATTTTCATAGAAAGGCTCGTAACAATAAATCTAAAACCTAAATCTTACTTCTTGGACATAAAAGATCGCAAGGCATTTTTCAAGGAAACATTTGTTTGGCTGATGAAACTGCATCATAATAGTGAACTCAGTGTGCGGCTGATTTGGGCCGACAAATGCACCTCTCTCCTGCCTTGCATTCCTGCAGCCATTGCCCTTGTTTGCACATGACATACTGTACTATACAACATACACACAGTGCAGCAAATTCCTCCTGTGTCACACTTCCTGACCTAAATTTGTCTCCTTTACTACCTACTGACAGCTTTGATGACTGTGGGTCTGGAAATACAGAAACCGTTGAGAAAATTCATGCATAATTAAGCATTCTTGACACAATTGTTGAAATCCATAGCCCTTAGGCACAAGAGACTGGAGTCCTCACGTATAAATGAATTGTGTTCTACCAGCTCATAGCTTGAAAATAAAGAAGCAGAATGTTACTTTTGCAGATTCTTGTTCCCTGAATATTTATTGACTGAAGAGTCATTAAGGTCCTTTAAACATATCACAACTGTGCTTATTGAACTTGGCAAAGCGATGAATTCATTTATTTGCTTCTACTCTCAACATAATTATTGTTTGTTTTATCCTCAAACTCCCTTTTAAAGGAGACATTTAAACAAGCACACAGTTTGCTGACTATACATTGCTTCTTAAATATACATTCAGATACACAGAGCTATGTTGAAACATTGAAGGGAAACAGTGCCACCGGACAAGCGACCAAAGGAGGCGTGGTGTGAGTTAACTTTAAATTGGTTTTAAAATCTGTGTTATTGTTGGAAGATCATGGATTCTGATGAGTTATGAAGTGACATAATGCAATATTATAAAATTAATATAATTTTGCCTGCATAACCAGAATTAGAGATTGAATGTGTAGGGGGAATACTCAGGAGAGAGAAAAGGAATGTAAGATTGTTGAGAGAAATCTTGGTCAAGTGATTATATGCTGGAATTAGAATAAAAAAGAGGAAAATCACATCCAATTAATATATCCAGATACCAGCCATGGGTCCCTGGCAATGACTGAGGGTAGAAGATACTAAGAAACATTAAACAGTTAAGATCTTGACACCATTCTTGGGAAAGACACTTTTCTTGCAAAAGAGAATGTCAATCTTTTTTTTTTTTTTAACAAGAATAGCGTCTCCTGAGCTCCAGCTGAGGTGCTTGTCCTGACCGGACAGGGGTTTGCATTCATCCTTTACATCAGGAGAAGGACATGACCTTGTGAATGGCTGGCTTAGAGCTGGGGGTGTGGACATTTTGGAAGGAAGAGCAGCAAACAAAATCACATTGGTCAGTAGTCCAGTGAGGGTGGAAGTGGTCAACAAGAAAGGCACGGTGAGGGTCAGGATCTAAGGGCATTTTTGTGCTGCATTAAGGCAAAACAAAAAAAAAGTCCAAGGACTTCCCAAGATGGCCTCTGTGAAGGAGATCTGGTGTATGCATGGATTTCTCTGACATACCATGCTATAGTGTACCGTTTCCTGGGTTCTCTAAGAACCAGTAGTTGACAGGTAATGTTCTTCGGACATATTCCCCCTCTGTTTACATAAAATGTTGATTAAAATGAATACAGTCATGCGCACATTTCCCATTATAAGATTAGGGTGAGGAACTTCCTGGCAGTGAAAGCCATGTGTGCAATAAGAGGGAGTGGTTTGCAGGGAAAGCACAGATATTTCCAAGAAATAAAATTCTGCCCAACAGGTTTAGACATACGGTCTTAGCTGCACTGGCTAAATGTGCTGGCTTATGACAGGTACAAAAGTCATCCCAACTAAGCAAAGTTTGCCAACGTCAAGGCTGGTGATCCAGTTTAACTATTAGCAGTTGCATTTATAAAGTGCACCTCGGTCTACAGAATCAGTGCCTGAGAAATGCGCAATAGTATTCTTTATGTAGCTGCAGTAATGGATTTTTGTCATTTAAAAAAAAAGATTTATTTATTTTTATTGGGAAGGCAGATACACAGAGGAGGAGAGACAGAGAGGAAGATTTGCTGTCTGATGGTTCACTCCCCAGGTGACCGCAACGGCTGAAGCTGAGCCAAACTGAAGCCAGGAGCCAGGACCTTCTTCCAGGTCTCTCACACGGGTTCAGAGTACCAAAGATTTGGGCCATCCTCTACTGCTTTCCCAGGCCACAAGCAGGGAGCTGGGTGGGAAGCAGGGCTGCCAGGATTAGAACTGGTTCCCATATGGGATCCCAGCTCATTCAAGGGGAGGGGTTTAGCAGGTATGCTATTGTGCCAGGCCCCTCTGTCATTTAGTTTCTACTGAAACAACTTTTACTTTAAAAAGTTCCTTTTATCACAGCCTGTTAGGACTATGGAAGGATGAGTGGTGCAGACCCCAGAATAGGGCTTTTTAGCTCCATAATCTCCTATACACTCCTAGGTTCCATTATCTTTCATTCAGCTTTTAAAACTTATAGACCAGCAAGTTCTTTCTTCACAGCTGTCTTCTATTTGGTCTCTGTACACACACACACACACACAACACACACACACACACACTCATTTTCCTCCAGAAAAGATTCCTTCTTGAAAGAGATACACATGATCTAATTTTAACTTCATTTGAAAGAGATTTTCCATCTGTAATTAACTCTACAGTAGCCGGAACTGCCAGACTGGAACCAGAAGGCCAACACTCAAAGCAGGCAGGTGTCCCAGGTAGCTGACTGGCATCGGAATGCTAGAACCCTGACTTCCTGACTGGCTTCCTCCTAGATGTACATTACCAGGAAGCTCGGCTGAAAACAGAGGAGCTGGGGCCTGAGCCAGACACTTCAGTGTGAAACAAGGGTGCTCCAACTTAGCACCGGTCAAACCCCTTCCACACCCAGAAAGATTTCTGAGGGTAACTTAAAAAGGGAGTGCTTTAACAGAAGACATTAGTGAATAACTAAATTTTTATATATGAAGGTGCATTCTAAGTATATGATAACTAATTGAGTAAATTTCCTACATTAAGGATATATGCATTTCTAAAGTGTGGGTCATTATCAAACCCCAGCGTGGCTCATACAGCCACACCTCGTGCTTATAAAAATGAGCCTTTGCTTTGGATTGACTTACCGCACACAGGAATTGTTGCGATATTGAGGAAGAGCTTACCAACTCCATAGAAATTACAGCCCTGAAATAAAAAGGAAATTATGCCAGTTACCACATCCAAGGCCTGGAGAAGTATCCATTCATCTTCTTCTTGGCTGCTGTGGAAAAAATTCTATTACAGGCCATCACCATTATCAAAACATCAGCTTAACTTTTATGGTTGCATCTCCGTTAGAAATATAATGGTGGTCTCACATGCTAGAAACAATGAAATTACAAAGACCAGTGTCTCGTTCCATTGGTATGTATGATTACATATGTATTTGGGTATATTTGTATAAATGACAGGGTTGAAATTTCTTCTTAATGAATTGGAAATATCTGTTTAAAGCAACAGGAAGTTAGGGGTCACTGTGATTGTTTCCGGTAATACACAAAGCATGAAAACAAAGTTTTATAGCAAGAAAGGGAAAACAAGCCACAGGAAGACCTGGATTTTAAGGATTAAATAGAAAAAGAAGGCTGTAATGATTAATATAGACCCCTCTAGTGGCCATGTACAGGTGCACAGAGGAAATCAAATTCATATTTTCTCACGTGTACTAATCAAATATTTAGTTTCTTTTCTTATCCGACAGCTGAAGTTGTCTTACTATGTGCAAATAATTTTAAAGGAGGCCAAATGACCAAAATTTTCAATACAAAAGCAAATGGAAGCCGTGAGTGCTGTCTAGTAGCTTGGAAGTTGAACAAACTGGAGTGGGTCACAAAATAAATGTTTTCAGATCTTCAAGGCCATTATGAAAAGTCTGCTGAAGGAAATGTGGCACCTCGTTAAGCCCCAGCAGCATGAAAAGGAAGAGCAGTTTCTGTTGGCAATGTCTTGCCCTGTGACTGCAAAGTTCACTTGAAAGATTTTCTCAGTGTCTACTTAGTAACACTGAAGTACAAGTGCTACATGAGCGTCTCCAAAAACTTCTGAGTGCTGTCAAAAAGTTGCTTTCCAACCTAGAGAGTGGAAAGCAGCAACAATGGCAATGGTGACAAATACAAGATGATGTATTTTATATTTTCCCCTTGTCAGATTTTGTGACATAAAATGCAACGGATTAACCAGGAGCATTCTAATATCCTTAAAAATGTGTTAGCAACTAGTCACAATCATTTGAATCTGCTAGGAACAAAGCTGAGGCAAAATAAAAATAAGAAGCAAATGATAACAAACACATGCATTTATTTTAAAGTTAATCTTAAGTTTCTGAAAGTAGAATAGATGTTGATGGTTCAGAAATCAAAATAAATTTAAAACTCACTCAAGGCAATCCAAACATAGTAGTATAAGATGTTTTGGCCAATGAATCTTTTCCAAAATGAATTTGGTTCTATAAACTGGTTTTGCTCACAACAGACATGGCCTTTTTGGTGCCTAAATTAATCGATAAAAGATAAGGATATTGGTCTTGCAGACTTTTTTTCAGATTTTAATTCATACATCCTACAGCTCCAAGGGAGCTGCGCTTCTAACGGATCATGGGGTAGATACTCACCAAGGACGCATATAGCGGCAATGACTCATGCGTATCAACCCCTAAACCCACTGCACTGTTCCTTTCACAATCAAATGTGTCCTATTACCAAACATATTGTAAAGGTAAGGCTTCAGCGAGACACTTAGAAAATCGTCCTTCTAACTTGCAATTATTTGTTTTGAATGTCTTCTCCTGTCTTCTTCCTTGACCTACTGGCGTCATGTGATATTTAACATCTATTCTGAAAAACTGTTGAATTTTATTTATAAGACAGTTAGGTAGAAACCATGTCATTTAGGCAACTCCTATTTTAAGCATCATAAGGTAAAAAAAAAAACCACTAACATTTTCCAATTATGCAAAGAAGCCATTGGAAATATGAAAATCATTAACCAAAGAAATGCCAAATTTCTTAAGAAATTCTTAGTGAAAAAACTCAAGATGGCAAAGAACTGAGTGCTGCCTAATGATAATGGTAATTTCTAAACGGAAACCAGAGCTTATGTGCAGCCTTCAGATTAATCTTCTCATTTTTGTTGTTTACACCTGGGAACATCGGGAAGAAAGAGTTAAAAGAATTTATGTGGCAATGCTAAAAGTCAGGCTCTCCACCCAAGGAGTCTACCTCCATGGTTCTCTCAGTTAGTTACCATTCCTTAGAACAGAAAAGCATATGCTACAGGTAGGTCTTAACTCAAGAAACGTAATACAAATAAAATAGGCTATGAGGAAAATGATTGACTATAATTTAAAAATAATTCCGTTTGTAGCTCCTAAATGGAATAAGTACTTCCTTTTCGGAATCATTCTGTGTTCTCTACTGATGCAATATTCTTTTTAGGATGTTTTTAATAATGCCATTTAAACTTGCAAATCAATAATATACTCATTTATAACCATATTTTCTTTAGTATACCATTCAATTACGTATGAAACATCTATGGCTATAGCCAGCTATTCCTCTGATTTCCTATGCATACCCCCAAATAACAAATAATGAAGACACATGTTGATGCTATGAAATCTACAATCCAGTACAGAGAAGAAGAAAGTAAACATAAGAGATGACAATATCACATAGCATATGTGTGGAATAGAAAGAAGATGTTTGGTATTACAGGATAAATCATGGCCTGGCTAGTAGAATTGAGTTGTTGGGATAGGAAATTCATCCAAATCAGCTGGACAGTAGACACTGGGGGTGGGAAATAAGCCAGAAGGCTGTTTCTGAGCACCAGTGTGGCATGACCTAACAATGCTTCAACAGTGTCACTCTGCCTGTGTTGAAGAAGGTAAGAAGAACTAGACTCAGATTACCAGTTACTGCTTTAAACCAGATGAGAGTTGATGCTAATTTGGGCCAAGACAGTAGTCCTGGAGAAGGTAACAAATGATATAGTTCTTGATATGTTTACAGGCAGAGGAAAAGTACTTCTGTTTCGGCCGGAGTGCTGAAAGTTTGGAGTTGCCATTTACTACGGTATTTCGTGTGTATGGAAACTGGCTGAAGCAAGTGAGCGAATCTGAAGTTCAGAGATCTTGACTAAGATGTTTGTTTTAGAGACACCTATGTTTTAGAGACAGCCATGATCCTGGATGCACAGCAATAAATAGATAACTACATCTTACAGTTGAAGCAATTTTCCAGGTTAAGCATCTGGAAAAATTCTTCCTGGCACAGAACACCCAAAATGCAAAAGAAAAAAAACATGAACTTTGAATAAATAAATCTGAGCTCAAACAATGGAAACAGGTCAGACCAAAAAAAAAAATCTAGAATGTACGCACATGTGTGTACCAAATCTTATATTAGTTTTTATCTGAGAATTTTTATCTGTAAATCAGAGCCTGAATCTGAACTAATGAAACATGTTTGAGTTTGGAAAGAAAGCTCCAGGTCCTAAAGTATGATGGTTAGGTCAGCAATACTTTAGTACACAAAAAAACCTCCACGTTACAACTTCCACAGAGAGTCTGTTAGGGAAAATCTACCCACCACCATTATGAATGAGGCAGTCGTTGTGTGTTTAGGATTTGATGGAATCAAGTGCACCAAGGGAATAGGATGAGCTCTACCTGTGTGGTTCTTCAAACCCTCTGTCTGAAAACTAAGTTTCCGATGTGGCTCTGCATTGCTGGTGACATCAGGGATAAGGCAAAAGCGAAGCAATGCCTTTTTGGAGGGAGAAATGATTATTTATACACATGCAGGATTTTTGTTTCTTTTGTTTGGTTTTACTGCCTGTCCACTTTCACATTTCTTCTTCCATTGTCTCCTCTGTTCCTTTTTCTCCCATGTTTAAAATTCTTTTCCCAACAGGTTCTTCTCTGTAGAGCTTCATTTTGCAAGTGAAGTTTAGTGAGCTGGTTTTGTGGGTTGACATACACCTGTTTGCTTCTGTCTGTTTTGCTTATAAACTCATAATTACCTACTACTGGAAGTGGTGAAAACACATCACTCCTTCAGCTGCTGTCCCAGATTGGGACCCTCAGTTTCCAGAAGAATATCTGCTGGTTATTTTTTATCCTTTCTCTTCTTGGATGCCATGTTACTCCCCTTTGCCTCCTCCAATGCAGTTGCCACTAACACATTTTTCATGCAGTGGTTGAGGGACTGTTTTTCAATGCTTTCAGTTTGGGTTATAGGAATACATTGTATTCCAGTTACTCTAAATATGATTTCTGGTTTTGAATTTTTCTTCTCAAGTTTGCCTATTTCCTTCCATATGGGGTTAAGGAACCATCAGATATTATACCTGTTGTTGTTTCCATCATCTAAAGTACCCAAAGTACTTTTTAAAAAAGAAGTTATTCTGACATGACCCAAATTTCAAATATATACCTCCTCCCACCCACCAGTTTATTCCTCACAGTATTCACAGCAGCTGGGATAGACTAAAGTTAAGATCTAGAACTCAATCTGGTCTCCTACATTGGTGACAGTGCTCAACTGCTTGAACATTGCTTGCTGTTTTCTAGGCTATACATGAGGAAGAATCTGGAATTGGGATCAGAGCTAGTGCGATTTCTCAAGTACTCTTTTATTGTAATGTCTCAAGTAATGTCCCAAACACCCATCCACAACAAGTCACATTGAACATGTATCCTAGGTAGATCCAGTGTTCAGGAAAACAACAACCAAATAGGGTTCTAACTGATAAAGAAAATAAAGCTAGTTCAAATTATTAAATTACCTTAAAAAAGACGGTGTTATGGTGAAAGAGTAAAGATGTTGGGACAGTTGAACATCAAAATACTTTCCAATTCTCAAAACATAGAATTCTACTGTTTTTCATAAAATTACTTTCTTCATTGCAAGGATCCCATGACACGAGCTAATATTTTTGGAGATACTTTTCATTCTCACTGTTGAAGATCTAGAAAAATAAAGAATATTTTCTCAGAAGTTGGCCAAATTCTTTTCCTTCTGTGTCTGGTGATTCCTTGGCCCCAGAGGCAGATGAAGGACTCCAGGAGTCAGTGTTTGGACCTTGAGTTGCCACAGACAACCATCAAACTCTCCCCCGACTTGTAGCAACTTTACTGTGTTGTGGAGCTAGAAGTTAAAGAATGATACAACTTCATGTCTCAGCCCTTCAGGGAGATCATATGCTGATCAAAGAGCAAACTGTATATCAGCTTTTCGTAAACATACCTTGAGTAAAATACATCCTCTCCGCTTTGCTGGAAAGTGTTCATAATTACCAGGTAATGCTTTTCCAAAGTAGGGTTACTGATAAGAAAATGGCATTTGCTGTTAAGTCTTCCAGCTCTGGGCAAAGTCAATCTCAAGGGTCTTGCTTTCAACCTCAACAAAATGTTTTGAAAGAGATGCTTTTAAGATTTTGCTCAAGAACCAAATCTCCCAAGCCTAAAATTAAAATGGTAAGTCATAAAATGCAGAGAAGATGTGAGAGAGTCCAGCTGCTGACAAGTCATTGATTTCTGAGAGATAACTTGAAGGGTTTTGCCAAGTCTGTAGCTTCCCAGTAATTACGTACAATCATGCTCTGTTAGTCCAGGACTTCCAGGAAACACAGATGAATTTTCTAGATAACTGGAGCATGCCCTTTTTCTACGAATACTATTTTAAAAAGCATCTGCCATATGACACTGTTTTGCCAGTAAAGGATGCTAAATGTCGTTACCCCCTAGCCCCACCTAAAGTAGGTGTCAAGAGCATCACAATATTTTATCCTTGGTATTGACCTCCAATTCTGTTGAGGTGTAAAGCACTAGAATAATTTCTCCAGACAAGATGGATGGAACACATAGTGTGTATTAGTCCTATCAAACTTTTAGAATGGCTTTTTATCCTATTCCATTGACATTTGTATCTTATTGGGGTCATCTGCATGTTAGTATTCTGACTCAATGGTTGCCTTCTGGGATTTTATGCTTTGGCAGTGTCACCTCCACTACAGCATAAAATGCTTTGACATGATGAAAATTCTTGGTTTGGCACACCACACCAAGACATCTGGTTATTGTTGTTTTTTAAATGATTAAAAAAATATATACAAGCTCACACTAAATTTAGTTATAAAAGAATATTTTATTTATTTGATAGACTATATAGATATATATGTGTGTGGGTATAAATGAGACAAACTCCAGTACTGCTAGAAGTTCAATATGTAAGAGATTAAAATCTGAGAGTAAAAGCATAGCAGGTCATGAGACATAATTGGTTTGAATATTGTATAAATAAGATCGTAGAAGCTAAGGAAAGCACACTAAACTACAGCAAGAGCCTTGCGTACTCACCATCTCACATTAAAAATTATTTTTTTTATCAAGTTATCTTTCTGTTTATGTATTTTTTATGTAAGGAACAGAAAGAGAAAGAGAGACAGGCAAACAAACAAATAAGAGAGTTGCATCACACTCGAAAAGCTTGCAATAACTGGGATTTGCTTGGGTTGAAGTCACGAGTCAGAAATGCAACCCAGATCGCCCACGTGGGCAGTAAGGACTCAGCTACTTGCAGTATCACCCACTGTTCCCAGGATGTGCACTGGCAGGAAGCTAGAGTCAGGGGTCACACTGGGACCCAAAGCCAAGCACTGCAATACGGAATCCGCATGAATTCACTGGTGCCTCAACCACCGGGATTTCTTTTCAATAAAGCTTTGTTTGCTACTCTGAGGCTACTGTTGTGTGTATTATTTTACAGCCACAGAGCATATCTATGTACTTACACAGACTGCACTCAAATGAATCCTCAGATATTAAAAAAAAAAAGATTCCAAGGAGATTAATGTGAATAATGAAATAAAAGCTCGGTTTATATGTATTTTTCTAGATAACTTTTCATTCTTATTGTGCTCGTATAACACTGGTCAAGACTTTCATTTTTAAAAAGTATTGAAAGAAAAATAACAATCCTAATGCTTGAGATTTTCCAACTGCTTTCACGAGTAAAGCCTCTTTTAGGAGAAATTTTGACTGTGTGAACCAAAACAAATTTAATCCAAAGCCGATGCTCTCAGCAATGCCCTGGATTTAGCCTGAAGAATTATGCAACAGTGGGAAATCCAGTTCTTTCCGATTTCAAGTCTACTGGCTACCATCTACCATTCTCTCATCCGGAATGCTTGTTGCTTATCCTAGTCATTGTGTTCACACTTACGGTCTTTCAATCCTGAAATCTCTGAAATACACGCTTTGCTTCAAATGTAAGCCTTTCTATGAGCAAAACAGAGCGTATAACAAGAAAGAAAGAAAGGATTTCTACAAAGTGTCTTTTATCACTAATCTTCCCCAAGTGTCTGTGGATTGAATAATGATGAGGTAGGAACTAAAGCAAAAAATGTCAGTTCTTCTCATTTCCTGTCGTTAGTGTATCTGAGTATACAGAAAAGAGCATGATTGCACATTTCAATTTTGTATCGTTTTCGAAATGTACCCAGTAGTCACTTTGCCGCAGATAAAGCTGAGTAAGACACAGAAATAAGACAATAAAACGCAAAGCAATGACATAATTTTACCTACTTTAACATTTTATCTATCTATAAAAATTAGGTGTCTGACCAAAGAATAGTAACCAAGATGGTAAAACAATATACTAAAAAATTCTGTCTTTTATTTAAATTAATCTATTTTAATGTGGAGAGACTTTAGGTGTTTGCATCTATTTTTATATTTTTATTGATGTTATTACCTACGATATATATTTAACTACAAAAACATTTTTGTTACATAGGTCAAGTATGTTCTTCTATTTAGTTTTAGTTATTTTGGAGTTAGAAAAAGTTTTATACGTTCCTATCTGGCTAAACTACTTTTTCCTCTATGTTATCTGCCTTGAGTGTGATACTTAGAATGGCTATGTCACCCCAAGTTTTATGTAGCTTCTTCCATAAATGCCTTGTTAATTTCCCTGTTTTTAAACATGATTCTATCCATAAAAAATTCTTTTGGTATCTAGTTTGATATAAAATTCTAGATGCCATTCTGTGAATTTAAGCATCTACTTATTAAAATTCTTCTCGAGTGTCAGTTATGAGCACAGACTAAGTGCTGAGTAAAATTGAATTGCAAAGGTGTTCTTTCTACCCTCGAACTCATGGTCTAGTTCAGGGAAAGGTTGCTGTATGCAGTCCAGTGTGTCCAGAGCTCCATGATTAAGGATGCACCACTTAGCTTTGCTGTGTGACTTTTACAGAAGTGAGATTTCCTGGATTGAACTATACCTTGAAGAACAAATGGAGATTCAGTTGGAGGAGGATGGAGACAGAAGGCATTCCAGGTCGAGGTAGCAGCTATTGGCAGGATAAACAGGCAGAGGAGGGCAGCATATTGAAAAAATTATGAGAACCCTGCAATAATTCAAATAAATGTGCCCAGAAGGACATTACTCTTGGGGAAATTGATTTTGTGGCTGTAAAGGGTAATAGAAAAAAGGAGAAGGGGGAAGTAATGCATTGAAGACTATTTTGATTATCCAGGTAAGATGATGTCAGAAAAGGGGACAAAAGAGGTGGGGTAAGTTAGAAAGAGTGTGCTTGGAATGTAGACTCCAGATCACTCCAGTGGGTGATGGATGGGGATTGAGGGCAAGGGGAGGTGATGATTGTAAAGCCAGGCTACAAATTGCTGAAGGCACAGCAAGTTGGGGAGATAATTGTTTATCTCTGAATGTCCTGAGCTTTGATCACCTAAAGGTTACCTAGTTGATAGTTACTGATTTGTATTCTATAAGAACAGTATTGAAACTAAAATGAAATCTTGAGAGGTCACAGATTTTTAGACTGAGTATTATAAAATCTGATGCTGGGTCACACATTTGGCACAGGATTTAAGGTGCTGTTGAGATGTCATACCTGCTTCTGATTCCGGGATCCTGCGTGCTGCATCTTAGGCTGCAGCAGGAAATGACTCAGGGATCATATTCTTTTTTAAAATAATAAATTCATTTTGTTTTAATGAGGTTTACATAGTTGAGAGGGATGCATGCCCATGTGGACCACCAATTAGGGTGGGAAAGTAGGGGAATGAGGGAAAGTGGATAGGACAACTGCCTCCAATCTCTTTTTTCTTCCAGTATCCGGGGAAAGTGAGGAGAAAAGGGGAGACGGCCACTTCCAGAAGTCTAACCATATCAGTACCCGAGAATGGGGGTAAGCCAATCGATGCCATCCTAGGGTCCCTGGTGTGGAGCATGTTCTGAGAGCACTGCTGAAGTGGTTTTGATAGTTCTGAGATGTTGTTTTCTTCATCATTCCAAAATTAACGAAATCCTTCCAAAGTCCATTGGCTGACATAGTTCACCTAAGAAACTCAATTGGTCCAGATACTTACTGTCAAAGCTTTAATTCTGAGTTGTACAATTTATTCCGCCTTCCTCTGCAGGCCTCAATGAACCGGTTGTCATGTCCCTGATGTGCATCTGGATAAGCTGTGCACTGCAGAGACTTCAGCAGCTGAGGAATCCCAGTTCTGACACATGCACTCCACAGTCAGACACAGACCCTGCAATTTGCCCTGTGGGTAAAGTTCTGAGTCTAGTGGTCCAGAGGTAACCCTATACCTAACTCCTGTGTGTGCAAGCCAGTGCAAGGTTGGGCTCAGTCCACCACCCACATTAGTCTATACACACAGTGGTGGCTGTGATCGTCAGCTAAGTTCTGTCCCCACTCCTATCTCGAGTGCAAACCAATGGATGCTGCCATACAGCCCATCCCTGCACACCACACACTTGGCCCTCACACACACCAGTGGGAACTGCAGCCTAGTCAAAATGATCCCCAAAATTCCAGCCCCAATTCCTGTGCATGCTGGTATATGCAATAAACTGGTCCAGTCTGTCCCACATCTCTTATAGGTTATATACAGCTCATATACATCAATGCGAGTTGAAGCCCACCTCAACCCAACTAACCCCACTATCCAGTCCATACTTACAGTGGAACATGGCATCATCTATCTGTACAGCCAGGCCTGTCCCCAGCCCTGGATCACATGCTCACCAGTGGAAGCTACAGCCGATCAGAGGGGTGCCCACAATTTCCCTACTAGGCACACTCCCACCCCTGGATCTTCCACTTTCCCACCCCTGGTTCTATGGTCTAGTCTGACAGGACTTGCCCTCAGTCCCAGTATATGTTAACCAATGTTGCAGCAAAGCCCAGTCAGCCTGCAATTACTCTGGCTCATGCAGGTACCAGTGCATGTGGTCGCTTAGCCCAGCCTGGAACTCCCCCTCCAGCAGGTGCTATATTCCGGCTCAGCCTGGCTTGCCCCACCAGTTGCAGCTCATGCTGGTGTGTGCTGCAGTCTATCCCAGCCTGGATAGCCCCTGTTTCCAGTCCTAATGTGTACTGGGTGGTGTTGCAGCCCATCCCAGTCAGTACTGTACCCCATCCTAGTTTTCTCATCTGCTATGGGTGGGTGCTATGAAGTCGCCAGCTCAGCCCGCTCCCAAACCTGACACACATGTATGCATGTGGGTACTGCAACCTGGCCTGATCTGAGCTGCTCCCATCCTTGGGTTCTAACTCTTACTTGTATCAGCTATACCATGACAAAGGAATTTTTCCAAGCCCTTCTATCAGGCTACCTCCCAGACACAGATTTCGTGCATACTGGTGGGTTCTTGGCCCAGCCTGAGTTGACCCACCTCCTTTCATGGCAGTACAGCAGCCTCGCCCAACCAGCCTACACCCATTCTGGCTTTTACTGTTGGATGCTACAGCCCAACTCCACCTTGCCCACCCCTAGACCCAACTCTTGCATGGTTAAGTGGGTTGCCAAGACCTAGCGCAACCTGTCCTACACCCACCTTGTTCTTGTGAGCACTAGTCAGTGCTGGAACCCACCAGTCTAGCACACCCTAGACCCAGTCCACACTCATCCAAAGGGCGCTGAAGCCATGTTCAGCCCAGCACACTGCCCCATTCTGGCTCCTGAGCTCAGCAGTGGAAATTACAGCCTGACTTGGCAGTCCCTTTAGCTCCCTGATCAGGCTCCTTGTCATGGATATTGCATGTGCTGGCAGTTACTCTGACCCAGCTAGGCATAGCCCATCACTTGGCTTGGCTTTTGCCATCAGATTCTGTAGCCTTGTCCAGCCCTGCCCACCTCTGGTCCCAACTCTTGCTAGTGAGTGCTGGAACCCAGCCCTCCCCAGCCTATCCGCATCCCTGGCTTTTATGGCAACCAGCTGGTGTGTTAGCTTAGTCTAGCATGACGTGCACTTCATCCTGGCTTCTGTGCATATCAGTGTGTCACAATTCAACCCTGCCTGATTCACTCCCCAGAGCCAACCTAGACATCTTCCAACAAATGAAGCAGCACTGTACAGTCTGACAAACACCCAGCCCTGACTCATGTGTTTACCAGCGGGAGCTATGGCCCACCAGGACAGTTCCCTAGGTTCACCCAGCAGGCCCACTCTCAGACACAGATCTCATACTTGCTACTGGGTGTAGACCTTTGCCTGGTGTAGTCTGCCCCCACTGTCTCTGCTCTTGTGTGTGCTGGTAGATGTTGCAGTCCGACCTATCGCACTCTCAATTCTTAGGTGTGCCCATGGGTGCCACAGGCTAGACAAGCCAGACCCATCTTAACCCCAGCACCCATGAGTACTGATGAGTTCAATGCCTAGCTAGGTCCATTACCATCCCAGCCCTCGTGCAAGCCAGTTGGTATGGCAGTCCCATAAGAATGAACCCACAAATCCCCCATAGAATCTGCTCCCAGGCCCAGTTCTCCTGTGAGCTCATTAGTGTCATGGCCCAGCTTAGTGTGGTCCTCGCCCTGCCCTAACACTTTGGTGGGTACTGTGGCTGAGCTCAACCAGGCAGCTCCCACAGTCAAGGCTTTTGTGTGCACTGGTGGGCAGCGGTTGATATTAACAAGCCCAGCTAAGATTTCCCACATGGGCAGGTTTGGCATCAAAAGGTCCTCTGGTTTCCCTCCTCCAAGCCACCTGGTCTCAGCTCCCTCACTTACCTGCAGGTGCAGTAGCCTGTTTGCTGGAAGTCCCACAGAAATCACGCTTCATTTGTCATATTCTCCTTCAGCAGTCCTCAGCCCCGCATATTCCCAGGACTGCTTCCCTGAGCAATCAACGGACTCCAACCTTGGGAACATGTAGATCTCCAAGCCCAGTCCTCTGACGGTATGGTTAGCGAGCCAGGGGTCCTGCCTGCTTACCCAGGAACCACACATGCTTGTGCGGGTCCCTAGACCTTGTCTGCCAATGTGTTGGCACCTGCTCTGGCATATCTTAAAAAATATATGTTAACAAGAATGAAAGAGGCAACTATGCTGTACACTGGTATAGCTAACACGAATTTGACATTAACCAGGCCTAGGATGCCCGCCAGCTATTAGCTGCTTTTCTCCCTGCGTGTAACATTTGCCTACATTCA
Source organism: Ochotona curzoniae (assembly GCF_017591425.1). Lineage (NCBI taxonomy): Eukaryota > Metazoa > Chordata > Mammalia > Lagomorpha > Ochotonidae > Ochotona > Ochotona curzoniae. Next base: position 9,283,312 of record NW_024465520.1, on the reverse strand, counting down.
GTGTAACATGGGCAGTTGCCTACATCTAAATAAGTTATAATCTTGCCACCAACATGAAAGACCTGGGTTGAAATCTGTGCTCCTAGTTTTAATTTGGCTCAAACCCAGTTATCATGAGCATTTTGGGATTGAATCAGGAAACAAAATCTCTCTGTCTGCCTCACTTTATTAATCTCTGTGTTTCAAATAAATAAGAGTAGATAATAAGAAGAAATGTAATAGAATATTCAGGGTTCAGTTGCTGGGTAGGCAAAGGGTGAAGCAGATGTGAAAGCATAAGAGGGTCATAAGCCAAAAAGGGTGTGGCCTATTGGAGACAGCTGCAAATCCTGTACATTTGCTTCAGCTGTCACATTCATCCCAGCCACCACTTAAGTCTTCTATATTGCTTGGAACTCTGCCCCAGCTATCCCTTCTCTTGACTGGCAATCCTATCTTATGCTTTACAGAGAAAACAAAATCCAATGTGGCGTGTATTGTGGTGTTGTGAGTTAAGCCTCACCTGCAATACCAGTATCCTATATGGGTGCTAGTTCAAGTTCCAGGTGCTTCACTTCTGATCCATCTCCCTGCTTACAGTGTGGAAAGCAGTAGACCCAAGTCCTTAGGTCCGTGTATCCATGTGTGAGATTTGGCCTGGCCTACCCCTGGCCATTGCAACCATTTGGGGAGTGAAACAGCAGATGGAAAATTCTGTCTCTCAACCTCCCTCTGAAACCAACAGAAAGAGTATCTCCTATTCTTGAATTACACCTGTAACTGTGTTTTGTGTGGCATTCTGTGTTCCTGCACCACTGTGTGATCTTTTCTAATGTTCTTATGAGTTTCACACGTGCAGCACATCCATCATATATTCAGTTCTTTCATCATCATATTTCGCTTAGCTTTTTGATAAGCTCAAGCCTCTTTTGTTAACAAGAACAAAAAGCAGCCACTCCTAGCCCCACGAGTTTCTCCAGCTTGCTTGTTCTTTCTTTTCTTTTATAGTTGAGCTTCTTGGAGGAATTCATTGGATTCCCTCTCTTTTTTTGCTCTCCTTTCTTCTGACTGGACTTATTCTAACACGGTTGGCTCTCTCCTGTCAGGGTGGCCAGGTTAGTAAACACACTGCACATTTTCAGTCTGCCACCTTTTTGTCTTCCTAGTGTGTTGGCTCCTCTCCTATGGGGATTTTGTGATAGCTGGCTCTCCTGGGCTTCCTCCTATTCATCCTTGGATTACATTGTAATCTTCATTTTCCTCCTAAGAGCCCTGCCTTTATTGGTTCAATCCTATTATATGATCTTAGAGAATCATGAAACTCATCTTTGTAACATCTTTCACTGAGTTTTTGTGTTTGTGTGCTTTCTCCAAGTGTAAAATAAAAAAGAAAAAAGCAGAAAGCATGCTAGTTTTCTAATAATCTTTTGAAATGTTCAAAAGCCTGGCTTAAGTACCTAATTTAAGGTCTGGAGCCTCAAGAACTCTTCATCTAGTGGACTAATGGCTACATAACTGACAATAACTAAATGTAGAGCCTGAAACTGCTTAGCGACTACCGCCTTTGCCGAACACACACAAAAAAGAGAAAACTTGTTTGCTTCAAATGATTTTATAATTTGATTACTTTAATTTGGAAGGCAGAATGAAGGAGAAACAAAGAGACAGGGACAGAGAGAAAACAAATGAGAGAAGACAGAGAGAGAGAAAGAGAGGGAACCTCACTCTTAATTTGCTCTGCAAATGCCCACAAATGCCAGGGCTGGGTCAGGACCCTGGAACTCCATTGGAATCACCCACGTGGGTCACGTGGACTGTATGTTTGAGCTACCGTCTGCTCCTCGGTAGGATGTTGGGTCAGAAATGAAGGTGGGACTTGACCTCAGGTACTCTGATTAGGGATGTGGATCCCAAGAGGCAACCTAACAAGCTGTACAACAACACTGAGCTGCAGATCATTTTACTTCTGTATTAAATAAAAATATAAACTAACTAAACTTTGGAAGTTTATCTAGGTAGAATACTTTGATGTATTTAATTCTGGGTTCTTTTATTTTTATCCTGTAACCTTCACTTAATATAGCTTTGAGTGGCATACATGTGAGGAACACTTAATAATTACTCTTTCAAAGTGATTTTTAAATTTTTTTTGAGAAATAGAGAAGGATGACAATGTCATTTACCAGCTATTATACATTTTCCAGATTCCAGTGCTGCAATGGCCAGTGCTGGCCTGAGATTGGAGTCTGGCCTGGAGCAGGGAGCACAGTGCAGCTGTCAATGACCCAATGATGTGAGCCGTCTTTCCTGCCAGCAAGAAGCTGCAGTCTAGAACTAGAAGCAGGATTTGAACTCAGGTATTACAATGTTTGATGTAAATGTATTAAGGGGGAAGATAAATGCTTGCTAACTCTTACTAGGATTAATGCATAATTTGTTCCTCCTATTTATTGAAATATATTTTAGCCTGGCATGATGGCTCAATTGGCTAATGAGCCTTCCCTTGCAAGCACTGGGATCCTATATAGGCACAAGTTCAATTCCCAGTGGCTCCACTTTCCACCCGGCTCACTACCTCTGGCAAGGAGAAGCAGTGAAGGATGGCCCAAAGCCTTGGGATCCTGCACTCGCATGGGAGACCTGGAGGAAGCTCCTGACCCCTGGCTTTGGATTGCCTCAGCTTTGGCCATTGTTGCCATTTTTGGAGTGAACCTTCAGATGGAAAAATCTTTCTCTCTGTCATTCCTTTTTTTTTTCTGTAAATCTGCATTTCCAGGAAAAACAAACCCATCTTAATTTTTTTTAAAGCTTAAATTGGAACTAAAAATTGAGAGGCAAAGAGGTACAGAGATGTAGCTCTCACTTGCAAACTTTTTTTTTTTTTAAATTTTGAGAGACAGAATGAGACAGACATACAAACAAAATTCTCTCTCTTGCCGCTCACGACTCAAATGGGCTGAGGTCAGAGACAGAAAATGGGAACCCAATCAAGTTCTTCAAAATTGGTGGCAGGAATTCAACTACTGGAGGCATCACTTCCCACCTCCAAGAGTCTGCGTTAGCAGGCAGCTGGGGCTAGGCCAAGAATCCAGGCATCAAACCGAGATTAGCTGGCTTCAGACTGCTGGGCCCAGTGCCTACCCCAGGAGCAAAATACAAGTATCTGTTCATTTAAACTGCTTTAAATGCAGAAGAAGAAGAAAAAAAAGCTATAGGATCAATGGAAAGTGAAAGTGAAAGTAAAGAAAGTCTTTAAAAGCTCATCAAAATAATAAAAGCTGTTTTTGCAAAAAATATTTCAAGGCATCAAATACTTGGATATAAAGGTTCTATACCTAGAAATAAAAATGATCTGTTTTTACATTGGTTTGAATGAGCAATTTTGGTGTGAGATTATACATTGTTAAGATGATCACCTTCATTTATCCATTTATCCATTTATTGATTGAGCACCTTTCATGGCCAGGGAGATCTAGGCCAAGACTCAAGGACTAACTGGGTATGATGGTGAGTGTGGAAGGAGTGAGAAATCAAAGGACATGATGGTGCTTGGATGTGCTTACAAGAGGAGATAAACTGGAATTATTTTTGTTCCTTTGCACTTGGGTCACTTATGAGAAACTAAGTTAACATACGTTGAAACTATACCTGCAATATTAGGCAGAGTTTTCTTGCTTGTAAATATCATCTTATTAGTAATTGATGAGCAAGTGATTTTTAGAGGTTGGGAAGTAGTCAGGAGCCTCCGATGACAGAGATGTCTAGTTCCATAGTCAATGAATAGGGCCACTGGACTGTCTCATCAAACATAAATAACAGTAGTCTAGTAAATGAAACAAAACTTGAATAATGAGATTTCCTAGTCTTGTGATTTTTCTATGAAGTAAAGACTTATGTATGGGGACATCTTTTTCATGGAGGAAAAGAATGAACTTTATTAATTATAAAATTGATTAAAATGTAGGTGTGGATGTTGAGAATTTATGGGAAATAGAATTAAAATCTAAATTTAATTTAGTGCAATTTTTTGAAATCATAAACTTTCTATGAACTTTTTTGAAGTACTTTAGTGTTACTTCACATTAAGAACAAATAGTCTGGCCTAGTACAATGAAGTAGCGGCCATCGTCCTCACCATTCCTTATGGGTTCCGGTTCTAATCCTGGCAGCTCCACTTCCCATCCAGCTCCCTGCTTGTGGCCTGGGAAAGCAGTTGAGGACAGCTCAAAGCCTTGTGACCCTGCACCCACGTGGGAGACCTGGAGGAGGCTCTTGGCTTCAGATTGGCGAAGCTCTGGCTGTTGCTGCGACTTGGGGAGTGAATCATTGAATGGAAGATCTTTCTCTCTATCTCTCCTCCTCTCTGTATATCTGACTTGACAATAAAAATAAATAAATCTTAAAAAAAACAGGTAAGGGATTTTAAATATTGAACAAGTGTTTGGCTAACTATTCCATGTAGAAAGAGGAGCGCTCAGGAGGGATTCAGGATGCTTTGTTAGTCCCTCAGAAAGATAACCTTGAAGAAGTTCTATTTTCCGGATTGCATATGAAATATAAACATGAAATCACATTCATGCACATATCAGTGCTAGAGTCCTCAGGGGGAAGAGCCTTTTTGATTATAAGCATATTTCTGGACCAGCTTTCCTTAAAGGCCAGTGACCTTACACAGTAGGTGTTTGCTTGTAGCCATCGGGTACAATATATTATATGACCTCAAGGTCACCTCTCATCTGTTCTGAATGGAAATGAAATCATGAGGACAGCTATGGTCTTCCGTGTTGTTTCTCTCACATCCAGCTTCTTGAGTTGCGAGTATGAGAGGTGAATCAAGGGAATGTTTGTGTAAAGGCAGGGTTTGGGACAGGCCCCCTTTACTCTTGGCAAGTAAATAAAGCCTGTGCAGGAACACAGTGGAAACTTAGTGTTCTTAAACAGTCATGGCTCACCATAGTTTTGTGTGATCTTAGTGGGCCCTGACTGGAAATGTATAATTTTCCTGAGGCATAAATTTGGAGTTAACATGCTGCAAAGCCAGACAGTTTGACTTAACTAGTGAATTCAACTGACTACTCAGAATCCACTTCTGAAGCCATTTTGCGATAATTGACTTACAGTTATGTCATAATGAAGCAGTTGTTAGTTTAGCTATGAAACACTTGCCATGAAATCATAATGGAGATTTGTACCTTTAATCAAGTAGTATGTAGTCACCGCTATGGATGTGATAGGATCATTTTCTGAATTTTGTCCCAAATATTTCTGTACCTGTGAATTTGAGAATTTAGGATCTTACAGCTTTCCCGGATACAAAGGGTTAACTTGTCTCTAAAAAATTTTGCACAAGTCACGCCAGAGCGTGTGGAGATGAGACTATGATTGAGAAATATGATTTCACTTCTGCCTTCAGGGATGTCTTCTGTTTCCAGGGTTGATTTTACATTTGAAAATAGTTATTGGAAGAACATCAACACTATCAAACCTCCATTGTGGGACTCATCATAAATGCATTTGAACAGAGAGACTTTCTCCATTTCAGTCAACCAAAACATTATCTAGAAATGGTGTGGCTTCAACCTGAAAGTCATTCTTAACAAAAAAGTTTAGTACAAAACCATAGTTAAAGCAAGTAAATAACTACTTGCCATTTCAAAATAGAGAAATTATGCTGTAACATCTTATCAAAGTAACTTCTCCCCTAGTGTACAAAATACTCCAGTGACTTTCCACTGCCTTCAGAATAAAACCCAGCTTCTTCAACAGGCTTATGGGTCCTCCCAAGCTTTTCGTCTGAGTCTCCTCTTGAATTATACTCCCCTGCCCACACTTGGACATCCTCTATCCAGGACCAAACCATTCAACACCTAAACCTTCTGGTGGCTTTGTCATTAGGACTTCTGACTTTAAATTTCACTCACTCAACCCTCACGCACACCAGTGAAAATTTTAGCCTAGTCAGAGAGACCCACAGTAACCCCACCAGGCCCTCTCCCGGGCTCAATTCCTGTGCATACCCGGTGTGCACAGCAGACTGGTTTAGTCTGTCCCACATCTCCCTCAGCTCTTACATACATCAAAGGGTGTTAAAGTCTTTCTCAGCCTGAGCAAACCCACTATGCAGCCTACAGTCATGCGGGGTGTGCCCACTCTGGTTCTCAGGCTCGCCAGTGGAAGCTACAGCCCAACAAAGGAGTGCCCGCAGTTTCCCCATTTGGCACTCTCCCATTTCCTGAATCTTGCACTTTCCAGGTAGTACTGTGGCCTAGCCTGTCAGGACTTGCCCCCAGTCCCAGCATCTGCTAGCCAATGTTGTGGCAAGGCCCAAGCAGCCTGCACTTACTCTGGCTCATGCATGCACCAGTGCATGTGGTCACTTAGCACAGCTTGGCTGTTCCCCAACCCAGCTCACTTGCAGGCCAGTGGTCTCTTCCTTGTCCCAGCTGTCTTGCTCACCAGCAGGGGCGGTGACCCACCAGGGGAACTCCCACAACTCCCATACTGGGCTTTCCCCATCCTGGATTTTACATGTGCTGGTGGGAGCTGCAGCCCAGAATGATAAGGCTTGTCCCAATAAGTGCAACGGTTTTGCAACTGAAAAACCTATGTCACATTTGGGAATAGAAAGGAGAACAGGGTGGCCATTCTGCATTGTGAGAGGGAGAGAAGAGTAGATGATATTAGAGAGGTTGTCATGGGAATATTTAAATAGGATGATGGTCTCAACTGGGCTTTCAGTTAAAATAACTGTTAAGCATTCATAATTACAGGACAGCACAGTATCATCTCCAAGTATTCTAATTTTCAAATGAGACAGAACAAAACTCAGAACAGGTACATGTTGTTCTTACTTTGTTCTTCCAAACAACTTTTTTTTGGGGGGGAGTGGGAGAGTGGTGGGACAGAGAATGGGGTGATACCAATACACTTTTAATTTTACAATATATTTATATTCACAGAAAAAGTACAAATAAGGTGCAGAGTTTTTATATATTCTCACCTGCTTTCCTCCATTATGAACATGTTGCATGTTCAAGTTTATTACAACCAAAAAGCCAACGTTGTCATGTATGTCAGTGTTAACCAACCTCCACACTATTAGGATATGCCATCTTATTCCAGGACCACTTCCTGCAAGCCACATGACATCCAGTCAACATGTCTCCATGGTCTCCAGGGCCTGTGACTATTTCTGCTGCTCATGAGTCTGACCATCTTGAGAAGTGACCAAATGCTTTTGTGAGTCCCTCTCCATTTAACTGTTCTGACATTTAGATTAGAATTGTGGGCTTGTGGGGAAGAACACCCCAGACTTCAAGAACCATTCTCAACTATCACATCAAGGGTACAGATTATCAACATGATTTCATGTTGACAGTAGTCTTGATCACTGGGCCAGTATGGAATTTATGAGGCAAAACTGCAAAATTTCCTTTTAGCATTTCCCCTACTCCATGTTCAGAAGTAATTCATTAAGCTGAGTCCATGGTCAAGTTATGTGGTAAGTGTTGCTTCTGAAGCGTTCCCTTCATTTTTTAAGATATTGGCATTTTTATTCAAAAGACAGAGTTACAGAGAGAGAAGGGGAAGAAAAAAACTCCCATTTGCTGGATCACTTCTCAAATGGCTGCAACAGCTGGAGCTGGGCTAGTCTGGAGCCAGGAGCTAGGAGCTTCTTCCGGGTTTCCAGGCAGGAGGCTGCAGCTCAAGCTCGTTGTCCACCCTCTACTGCTTCCCAGGCCTTCAGCATGGAGCCTCATCTGAAGTGGAGCAGTGGGGATTCAAACATGCTTACGTGGGATCGTGGTGCCACCGGCAACAGTTTCAGCTACCATGCCGCATCAACGGTTTCCACCTTGGTGATTCCTAAATGCAGCTCATCTGGGATTCTGATCACTTTAAGGCTTTTATCTGTATTTTTAATGAAATGGGATGGCACTGAAGACTTTTTAGCAAGGAAGTGACTGATCTGACTTCTGCTTTCAGTTTTGTTTGGTTTGATTGGTTGATTTTTGTTTCTACTTAGTGGATTTTGAGGGCAGTAAAAGACGTAAGACCAATACAGAAGGAATGATTCGGTTTAAGAGACAATGATGTTTTGAATAAGGGATAGCTGTGAATTACTTCTTTTTAATGTTTTAAAGATTTATTTGTTTATTTTATAGGCAAAGTGATTAGAGTGAATGAGAGATAGCGTTTCCATCCATTGGTTTACTTCTGAGTAGCTGCAATGGCTTGGGCTGGGCCAAAGCAATGAATGGGGCCGAAAGCAGCTTCTAGGTCTCCCAGGAGTGGCAAGGACCAAGCGCTGCAACTCTCTGAAGGCTGTTTGCATGTTGTTGGAATAGAAGACAACAGCCACATCCTGAAATGGTGCTCCAATAAGGTATACTGCTGTTACAGGCAGCAGCTTAGCCTCATGAGCCACAATGCTATCCTGACTTCTTGAGAGAAGGGACCATGGCTTCTTTGTTCTGTTATCCTATGAGCCTGAACTTGTGTGTAATAGGTGCTTAATTGATGGCTACAGAGTAGATGGCAATAAAGTATTCATGCATTATTCTCTGGGAGGCAGCATGACTTGATAACAACGTGAAGCCTGGGAAGGTTCTAGAACAAAAGATGATCTATATAATCTTCAACTACTGAAGAACCTGAAACACTATGTTCTTTACCTATAAAGCAGAAATACCTGCAGTAATAATAATACTGCAAATGATCCCTTTCATGCTGCTGTGTTTCTGCAAGTCTTAAGCACAACTATGCTAAGTGTTATTAAAATGAGATCTGGAATATGACAACCTTGGTTCTTTTCTTACCCATGGTACTTGCTGCTTTTTAATCCATCACCTCTCTGACTCTCAGTTTATTTGTGTTATAACTGAAGCTAATAGCTCTTATTTAGAACAATTGTGAACGTTTAAAAGACATGGTAGTGTTTAGACCAATTCCTGGAAAATAATAGGTTTCCAAAATGTAAGCTAATAGTATTACTAAACCATTTCTAGAATCTCTGTTGCATGTTCTCAGAACCATTGCTTACATAAACCTTAGTGTGGCAGACTTAAGCATCTGTCTTTCCCTCCAGCTCCATTCTTCAACCGGCTCTGGGTCTGCACAGCTGATCTATAGCGACCATATTAGGACTGTGCCCAACTGAAAGGCTGCCAAAGAGTTAACAGAGTGAAAAGACAACGACGATCATTCCAGTCTCCCAGACTCCTCCAAGTTAGGTGTCCAATGGACATTACCTCCCAGAGGAGCTTCTCAGCTTCTGACGGAAGTCCTCTTTGCAACTCTGTTTTCATTTCTAGGGTTATTTTCCCTTCCTTATTAAGAGCCCTGATTGTTCCTTACTCCTTAAAGGATGGGAAGCACTCTCCTCTATCACGCTCATGGGATCGATGACTCTGACTGGGTTATTGACAACATTTTGGTGACGAGCCCTTTCAGGAGTGCTGATCGCAAAGGTCTGCTTAGAATCCTCAGTCACTTTGCTTGAGTGTGCATCTGTTTCCTGTTAGAGTCCTGACAAATGCACCCACAAGTTGGCATTACTCTCATTTTTTCAAGTGATAGCACAGATTTGAAAAGACTACCCGGTATAATAATAGTATGACTTTTAAACCAGATAGCCACAGGTTCAAATCCTCTGTAATTTTGAGCAAATCACTTAAACGCATGTCTAGCTATGTGAGTCATATAAACTTAATTTGTAGCTGTGTGGGTTTAGGCAAGTTGTTTAAGCACTCTAAGGCTCACTGCTTTGTCCTGAAACATATTCCCAGCACTACAAGATTTCGGTTTCATAAATGATAATGCCTAAAAAAAAATCAATAGTAATGCCAGAGAGAGAATGGTTAATTCAAAAAGAAAATCTTGAATTCCTATGTCAAAAAGTTGTCACAGTTAGTACTGCTTGTAACATTCTGAAAGCGGTAATTTCTGTTTCAATATCCGCATGTCTGAAAGACCAACTTTTCTTGTTTTTATTATTTTCTCAGCGCATCATTGTATTCACCGAGACAAAATAAGATTCCAACAAAGTTTTATTTGTTGTTTTAATATTTGTTTTCTCAAATCTGATTATAGAATTTTGTTCTAATTTCTAAGACATATTTTCACTTTATTTCACAGCAGAAAAACTGAGAAATATTCTGAGAAGAAATCTCATTATTTTCCTAATTTTAATAGTTTGGGGACAGGTTGACCTGGTGTAGATATTTTTATCCAAGAGATTTTCGTGATGTTTAGAGCAATTATCAATCCCAAGTCTCCCATTTTCCCATTCGCTTCCATGGGTGTGCTTGATAATTCTTTATCTCACGCACAGAGAGAGATTTGATTCAAAGTTATTTCTGAAGGATTTTCAGATTTGGAGAAGTTTGCTTCCATTTTGGGGGATGTCCAGTTATTATCAGAAATTCAATTGACAACGGAAGTGGCACTGGAATGCTTTATTGAAACTGACATCTTGTACGACAAGCATATTGATTGGAAATGTCAGCCTGAGGCACACTACAGTTTTTTAATATCTATATTTATACTTAATGCAACTATCACTTGATGATTTCATTTCAGAGTTGTAAACTTGGCCTAATGCTAGCAGAAATGAAATCAATTTAAAAGCTATATTTCAGCTCTAAGTCCTGAAAATTGAAAAGGAGAAGTCATCTTCCTGTGCATTAAACGATTCACTGTCATGGATTTTCCAGTTGGAAGCAAGGGTGGAAAAAGAGGTAATGCTAAGTATATATTCACATGTGCCAGGCATTCTTCATACTTTATTTAAACATCCCAACAACCTTGCAAGGTAGAAATTACCTCCAATTTGGTGATGTTGAGACAGGCTAAGCTACTGACTGTGAGTCACCTAGACGGAAGTGATGAATGAAATCCAGCCTTCTCTAATTCCAAGCCCGAGTTCATTCCACTGTCTGATCATCAACTCTAGCATGCCAGAAATTTCTTAAGCGGTGAATGTTGAAAAATTGCCAAGAATAAACTTATATTCTTTGAAATCTAGATAATTAATCTCATCACTTTCTAAATTACTTCAAGTATGTTTGACTCCATTCCAACAGCTCTATTCCAAATTTCAGGCCTCACCATTTCTCACCCACATTGGTGAGATAGTATATTCACTTATCTTCCTAAGTCTTTTTTTTTTTAAATCTATTAGCCACAATACTATTTCAAAGCAATGATCTGATTTTTTAATCCAAGTTAAAGCCTTGAGCGCCTGCTCATCACCGGGGACATACAGTTGTGACTCAGTGCCATATTGAAGGCATCCTGCTGTTCACTGCATCTGCGCAGCTGAGGATGCTCTATCACACCACTCACTTCAGGAGTGGGGAATCCTTACAGTTCTCTGACAGCACTGGACCTCCCCACCCTTACCTACCCTCCTTCTGCCCCTCCTCCCATCGCCCTGGAGATGGTGATACTTATCTTTGGGGATCACAGTCACAGTTTTTCCCCTTGACTGATTCTTGCTTGTTCTTTCTCAATGATTTCATGCCAAAATAATTTCTTCCATTTTGTAAGAATACTGTGCTGAAGTTTTTCCTTTCTTGCTTTCCATCAAACATCTTTTAAAATGACAGTGTTGTAAATATAACGTGCTAATAATGCTTGTGCAAGGATTTTGAAAAATGTATTTATTCTTATTTGCAAAGCAGATTTTACAGAGAAAAGGAGAGAGAGGGAGAAAGAGGTCTTCCATCCACTAGTTTTCTTCCCAAATGGCTGCAACAGCCAGAGCCAAGCTGATTTGAAACTAGGAGCTAGCGGCGTGTGGGTGCAGGGGCCTAAGCTCTTGGTTCATCCTCTGCAGTGTTCTAAGGCCATGAGCAAAGAGCTGGATCAGAAGCCAGGACATGAACCAGCATGCATATGGGATGCCAGCACTAGCAAGCAGAGAATTATCATGCTGCACCACCATGCCAAACACAGGATTTCTTCTTCCCCTTGTGGTTGAAATCTACTAGGCTGCCTTAGTATGCCTGAAAGGCAAGGATTTCTGCTCATACTAGGAAACACCAAGGGAGGGCTCATGAAGACAGGAATCACAAGACTAATATGACCAAAGAAAATACAAGACAAAGGAAAGAGCCATTGAAAGCCATACTGAAAGAAGCAGCCCAGCTGTTGCGGAGTTGAAAGAGCAGTAATCTACGCAGGACGTACAAGAGGCCTCAGAGGTGGCATTGGTTTTGACAGCTTGGAACAGGTAAGAAAGATTGTTGATTAGTACCCCAATACTGACAATCTGGGGGCCTGGCACTCACATGTCTCTTCTTACTCCATCACCAAATAGAGGATTTGTGAGAGAAAAAAAAAAAGACAATGAGTTCCCAGAGCGATTGGCATTTGATATTGACTGAACAATCGCGAGCGAGCAAAAATTTTAGGCAAATAATAGTGTCTCGTTTCCTCACCAGTGAGATCCTTTTTAATTTGTGTCTCATTTTCTCTATTGACTCTCTGGCAAGTGAAATTGAGAAGTCAAGCAGTGCAAATAGCAAAAATGGAAATGAAAAGAAGCTAGCAGAGAGCACACATACTAGATAGACTAATCATATTCTTTTCAATTGCAGTTTGATTGTAGGCAAAAATAAGCAAGCACTGGTTTTCTCGTTTTCTTCATTCAGGGAACGTTGGACTGTTTATGAGGGAGGCGCGTGTAAGATGTGTGGATAACGTGATTGTGTGTAATAACAGGTACAGTCGTAGTATCCTCTAACCACTCAGACGCTTCCCATTCACCCTTCATGGCTCCCAACCCTCAGCCTGTGTAGTTCAGTGTGGTGGCCAACCAGCTCTATATGGCTACTTAAATGGCAATTATAATTAGTTAAATAGAGTACAGTTTGAAATCAGCATCTCTGTCACACTACTAGCCACATTTGGAGTGCTCCACAGCCACATGGAGCTGCAGCTACTGCGTCAAGCAGACAGATGCAGAACATGTCTCTCAGTGCAGAAACTTTCATTGTCAATCTCTTCACGCCTTCCAGTTTGCTGTAAATATCCGCACTAAAGTAAGCGTGTTCACACATAATTTTATCACATCACTTCCTTGTTCAGAAACTTCCCACAGGTTTTTTTTTTTTTTATGCCCCCAGTACAATGCTTCTCAGATGTCAAAATACACCTGCAAATTGCCTTGGACCTCAATACAAGTCTCTGATTTAGCAGGACTGCAAAGGGTTCAAGCTTACACTTTTGTTTGTTTGTTTGTTTGTTTTACCTAGACTCCCTGAGGCTGTTTCTTCAGAGCTCGCCACACTTTCTTAGTAGCCTCCCAGATGTCCACTGGCTTCAGAAATGATTCCCCTTTGCTCAGCAATTTCTCAACAGTTCCCACTGACGCCATTATATTCCCGCATTCTCTTATGTTCATAAAGTTCCTTTGTCATCACCAAGCCACTCTCCGAGGCTGCCAGGACATCATTACATAGTTGGTTTTCAAATTGATTCTGATGTCGCCTCAATGGAGCTTCATAACTTGGACTACTCAAGCTCCATCCTAGTTTCTAGTTACCAGTGCTGTGATGGAATCCATTGGGTGCTTTGTTCAAGACTCCAGGTCAACTGGTTATATGCCAGTTTCCTCCAATCTCTGAGAAACACTCATACTTACCTTCTTACTACACAGTCTGTTTTGATACGCAACTTAGAGATAGCATTACCCTAGCATTCACCTATACTTTCAGGACTTTTTGTTATTTTTACTTTTTGTAAAGGTATAAACTGTCCATGTATGTCCGAAAATATTTAGTTTTACAGATTTGAACTCTGATGCATGTTGAAATTCCTTGACAGAGACTCTGGAACTCCTATGCAAAAATCCCAACCCCGAGTTCATTTCATTGGGTATAAATGTTGTGTCAGTGTGTTTTGTGTGTTTGTTTCTCAAAGCTCTGCGGTAGTTTCCAAAGTTGACAAAATGAAATATTGTAAACGTTGGCCTAAAACGACATAAGGTGTAGTGGGTATTTGCTGTAGAATTTAGTATGTTGCTTGGGACTTCCATATCCCATCTGAATGTCTGAATTCAATTTCAGTTTCCTACTAACATTCACCCTGGATAGAACTAGATGACAGCTCCAGTGCTCGGGTGCCTGCTGGCCTTGTGTGAGGTCTGGCCAGTGTTCCTCCCCCCTAGCTTTGGTCTGCCCTACTTCAGTTGTGGGGATTTGAGAAGTGAACCAGTATCTATTTCTCTCTGTCATTCTCTGCCTTTGAAATAAGTATAATAGATAAAATGTAAATTATAAATAATAAAAACATCAAAAGAAACATATTCTCTCACAGTTCCCTACATTTCAAGTCTAAAATCAGATTTGACACAACCATGCTGCCAAATTGCGCTGCTCCTGGAGGTTCTTGGAAGAATCTATTTATTGGAAAATGCAAATTATTGGGCTAACCAAGACTTCTTGCCTCTTGGGCTGGGATTCAGTAATGCGTTAATTCTCAAGCTTTCTAGGTAACTGTGACACAGTCTTATATTTCAGTACCACTGAGTCTAGACCCAAACTTTCTCAAACTTGGCTGAATATAAGAATCATCTAGGGAGCTTGTAGATTGAATTGTGCCCACCAAACAATTTCTTCAAGTTCTGTCACCCAATATTGCTGAAAGTGATTCTATTTGGAGATAGAGGCTTAACACATGTAATTAAGTAGCTGCCATACTGGAAAGACACAGGGAAAGGGGAAAAGACCATTCAACAAAAGAGGCGGAAACTGGAATGATTCAAACAATGCAACGGATTTCTATCAACCACCAGAAGTGTAAAAAGAAATCTGGCTGTGGATTCTCCAGCATCCACATGTTCTCCATATGACTGCCCCTTCCAGGCCCTAGGCGAGAAGGTCCACACGTTTCCTCTCCTGGTCTCCTCCTATGTGATCTCATCTGATCACTCCATGGCTTCAGCATCAACACACTATTATTTATGCCAACGTTTGAAACAGGAGATAGATGGGAAAAAAGAGAGAAATACAATACTGAGAAATGAAATGGCCCTGGACCAAAAGAGTGGCAGGTAAGTTTCAAAGTTGGAGCTGTAAAAGAAAGGACGGCTTTGAGAAAGCTTACAGCCAAGTCAAAACATGCCATATATGATTTTCCTCTGGCAGAGAGGCTGTAAAATAAGAGTGGACCAAATTCCCTAGCTAATAGTAGTTGACCTATAAATGTCACTATTGATAGATTGCATTTCTGGAAACATTGTTCTAGAGTTAAAATGCTCATGTGAATTTCAGAAAGGAATTTAGAGGTAGGCTTGGAAAGTCTCTCTCTACACTACTGATTTCAAGTTTCCTCTTACTGAGTTGCATTTCTTGTCTTCTAAAAAAAATCATGCACTCAAGTAGCCACTCGTAGTCTCTTCTGGAAGGCAATATTTTCTTGAAACAACTTATTTTGAAAAGGCTGTTTATTCTCATTTCTTCATAGAGCCATTCACACATTCAACCAGTTGGTGTAAAGACGGATAGAGTTCCATCAAGGGTAGATTTTCTAACCTGTTAGTTTGAGGGGAATTTTATAGCAGATTTTGTTAAAATGGATATTGTTGGCGCTATAGTTGGAATACCCACTTTCCCTCCAAAATTCATGCTGAAACTGTCTACTGTGAGATAAAGTTCTTGGAAAGAATAATTTTTAGAGATGATCAGGCTACGAGGGCTCTGTGCTTTTGGGTGAAATGAGAGCAGTTATAGATGGGGTTGAGGGAAGTCTCGTCCCCTTGTGCCTTCCCACCTTTGGTCTTATCCCATATGAGGACTCAGTGCTCAACTTCAGAGACTACAGCAACAAGTTTCAGGCCTCTTGGAATCAAAGGGCAGCCCTTGTCAGACACTGAGTCTCTGTCACCTTGATGTTGGACTTCTCAGTCTCCAAAACTGGAAAGAAACAAGCCTGTATTGTTTGTAAATTATCCGGTGTGTGCTACTTTGCAACAGCAGCAGTGCATGGGGGACTGAGGCACTTGCAATCTGGTCTCAGGGAGTAATGCCAAGTTTTATTGTCCTGTATGACTCCAGAAGAAATTGTTTCCTGTGTGTTGTCTCTCCCTTTGTCTTCTATAGAGCAGGAGTAACACAGCATTCCATCTCCCTCCAATATCCTTGGATGTGATGCATACCTTATGACAAAAACAATTCCTTCTTATCTTTAGCATTGTACTATAGACACATTCCTGTAATCATCATGTTATTTCTGGTGTGAACTTATGGAATCATATTTAATATTCTAAAGGCTCAATTAGGCAAGAAAGATCTTTGGTATGTAGTTAACAAGCTATCCAGACTATTAAAGCTCTAGAATAGAGAACAAAATTAAAGATTCTGGAGTTCTCTTCATCTGAGTGTGTTTTACCCAAATCCAATAAGAACAATCATTCTCACCCTTTTAAATTTCCTGATGTCAAATTGCTGAATCACTGTATGCAGGAGCCAAGATCAGCTCAGCTGGCATGCCTGAGAACTGTCAGAGGCACGCAGGCAAGGTCTCGCTGCTATTTCTGGGTAAGAGAAAGAGAACAGCCAAACGTCATATTCTGAACCGTTATGTGTGTGTGTGTATAGACATGGCTGTGTCTGGGAGGGGGGCGCTGAGAGAGAGAGAGAGAAAGAGAGGGCCTGTCACTGCCTCCTCTCTTACTAAAGCTGGCAGAGACTGTGTGCTTCTCAGATCAGATATTGCTCAATTTACATGTAATGCAAGGGGTTTGAGAAATCAAACATGGACTAGTAAAAAATAGATAACTCCGACCACTAATCAGGAGATTTGGAGGTTGACTCATCAGCCCACCAAACTGCTCTGTGCGGAAAGCTTTGCTAATGAATACGCTCTGGCATTTAAAGACAAACACAGGCTGCAGATTAACTCTATTTGGTCTAGCTCTTTCTAGGGGATATGCATAACCTATTAGCAATGTTTACTGATTTCAAGTACAATTATTTATTACCATCTTTCTCTTGTCCAAACAAGAAACCAAGCATTTTCATAGTACCTTGAAAAGGTCCTAGAAAGCTTATTATTCATTAGAGCTAGACATTATAACTTAGTAAAGGACCTTCACCAAAGTGCTGATGAAAGCAGAGCAGAGGGGAATATTCTTCAAAATGTTGCTTTCTCTCTGTACAAGAGGCTGACTGGGGGAGGGAGGGAGAGCATGAGCGTGAGCAGAGTGCTCCCATCTGTTGGTTCACGTACTTGCAAGCCCGACTTCCTGTCAAATTGCAAACCAGGAGCTGGAGCTACAACCCAGATATTCCCCACGAGTGGAAGTGAACAATATCTATTTTATGAGTTTTGCCTTCCAGGGTCTACACTGGTGGGATCTGGCCCTGATTCAGAATTGGAAGTCAGGCACACTGAGTTGGAGCGGGAACATCTGAAACAGTAGCCCAAGTGCCTACCCCAAATGGTAGATTCATTTGCATTTTAATAAGAGTATACATTCCTACAAAAATTTGTTAATATAAATAGCACAGATTTCATGTTCCATAGGTGCAGTTCCAATGAGGCAATCATGCTTCAAGCCAGTGCGTTGGTTTAACAGGCTAATCCTCCACCTACGGCAGTAATATCCCTCATCGACACTTGCTTGTATCTTGGTGGCCTCACCCTCACTCCAGTTTCCTATTTATGCACTTACAAAGCAGTAGGGGATAGCTCAATTCTTTGAGCTGCTGCACCCATCTGGGAGACCCAGAGGAGGCTCCTGGCTTCAGATTGACTCAGCTCCAGGCATTGCAGCCCTTTGGGGAGTAAACCAATGGACGGAAGCTCTTTTAATCTGTCTCTTCTTCTTTCTGTAGATCTGGCTTTCCAATGAAAATAAGTAAATCTTAAAAAAACAAAACAAGACAAACGAGACAATCATTTTTCTGTTCTTCTCTTCCTCCTCCTCCAATTCCCTACCCGTTTTCCTTCATTTTCTTTAATTTTTGCAAACACATACTTTCAATACACTAGTTAATCCTAGGCTAAATTCACGAATATAATATCAATCACTAAAAAGTGGGAAGACCACAGTTCCACTGGAGTATAAAAAAATGGTTAGAAACAACAATCCTATCACAAGATGTCTGTTTCCTTTCTGTGTACTGTTTGTAGCTGTATTGATTGCCACGTCTCAAAGGAAGCATACGACGCTTTTCAGACCCGGCTTATTTCGTTAGGCATAATGATTTCCAGTTGCATAATTTCGTTGTGAAAGACGGCATTTCATTGTCTTTTATGCATAAGTAGTGTTCTGTAGTATATATACCACATTTTTAAAATGTAGCTATCAGTTGATATACATCTAGGTGAGTTTCATATCTTAGGTATTGTGAATCGAGCTGCAATGAAAATAGGGCTACAGATAACCCATTCTTGTGCTGATACCACTTTGGGTAAGTTTCTAGGAGTGCAATGGCTGGGCCATGTGCTAGACCTACTTTACAATGCTGAGGAGTTTCTACTCTGTCTTCCCTAATGGCTGACCTCGCTTGCATTCACAGAGTAGTGTTTTATGTACTCCCTCACCTGCATTTCTTCTTGTTTGGATTTTAGATTATAATCATTTTAAATGTTGGATTCAATTAGCTAGAATTTTCTTGAGGATTTTTGCATCTATATTCTCAGGATTATTGAAGTGTAGTTTTCTTTCTTTTTTGTATCATTTTCTGTTTTGGAATACCGGTTTCATGGAAAAGAGAGATTTTTTCTACCTTTGAATGTCAAACAATTTAGCAAAGTATTATTTCAATACTGACAAATTTCTAACTACTAATAGGCTTTAGAAGTTTAAATTTTCTTTTTTTAAAATAGAATGAGTGTTATTATTCATTGCGTCTTTCTGAATCACCCATTTATTTGTTGCTTTGATATAATGAGAGTCCATTTAGTCTTGGTAGATGCCGTATATGGCAAAGTAATTTCTTTCCTTTCTCAAAGTTGGTGCTTGGGTTTTCAACATTGGTGCCAAAGTGGCAGGTGTCCTGGAAGTGCCTGGGAGCCTCATTGGCATCTGGAAGAACTGTAGATAATTAACAAAGGCAAGACTGCTTTTTTAATCTTTGAGTTAGGGAAGCAAGAGAGAGTATTATAGCAATTACCCAGCCATAGAAGCTGGTCATAGTGTTGTTTCCTTACCATGCCCTTTGATTTCTTGAACGTTACCAGAAGCAGCTGTTATTTGCCCTAAATTATTGTTTATAAAATCGGTGAGAGTTTATTCTTAACGAATGCCCATACTTGTGCTTCAGAGAACATTCTAAGGCTATCTTTAAGATACTAAACGTTTCTTAATACTGAAGGATTTCTGTTCAGCTGAAACTCTGTCAATATCCATGTCTTTAACCAGTCCAGATGTTTACATCTAAAAGATGCAGCACTTGCCACATTTGCTGTGTTCAGTGTCATCGTGCGATGTACATGCTTCTGAAGCAGGACTGGATAAGGGAATACACCGCTCAGTGAGGATGAAGAGCTTGTAGTTTCACAGACACCTCGGACCCCTTGGTGCAGGATGTCGTCGGAACACTAAAGCGTTAGCTTTCTTTTGGCTTGTAAGCTGAAGCTGTCTTCTTTCTTGGCAGGCCTTGGAATACGGTGCAGTCAAGGCTTCACCAACAGCAATAACATCTTGAGCTTCAACCGTAACAGCAATTCCAATGTGCTGGGCATGACTCTTGATTGCAAGTATTTGTCCACACTTTAGACTCGTTTAAGCCTTAGGAACACTTAGCCTATATAACACCATCCATACTTCTCATTCCTTTATTTTTCGCTGTTGTAAAACTCGATTTGTCCAATTAAGTTTAACTAGGTTTCAACTACTACAAAAAACCCACAACTGACACACTAGCCACAAGAAGCAAAGGAATCAAAGAGAGCAATGGCTGAACTTGAGGTTTGCAATAAAAGGGATAGAAATTAAAAAACTTTGTGGCTGGTCTATGGACATTCAACCTCTATAAGCATTCATCTATGATGATTACTGCTTTTTCTGTGCTCCCCTAAAATCTTGTGTGTTGGCTAGTCACTTCTCTGTCACGAGGTACTGCCCTCAGGGGCAGAATTAAACCAGCTGTTAAGAAGGCTTTCTTTTTATAACAGTCAAAACCTCAAAAACTTAGAGACCTAGCAGAGCTGGCCAGATAATTAGTGCTGGTCTGATAGCACTTCTGTTGAACTCAAAAGCACAATGTGTCAATCTTATCATCTTCTAGGGTACCCACCTAGGCCACTTTGCTATAACCGAAGTATTTTCCAGAAGTTAGAATTTTATTGCTAAAATTTGGAAGCTTCTGGAGCAGATGGTATAAGATTTGGCTACTGCAGCTCTTGTCAACGTGGCCCATTTTTTACGTTCTATTTTTTTCGTATTTATATTCTGTCGCTCTTATGCAAAAGTATTTCTTTTTAAAATGTCCCTAACTAATTAAAATTTTAATAATTACAACAACTTGAGGATGAACACACGGAACAATGAAAAATGAGCCCTTACATAGTTCATTGTTGTATCTCAAAAGCATTGTTGGTTTACACATAAGCTTTAGGGGCAAAATCCAAGTCAGTTGAATACTGGGTCACTCTGGCTGGTCCTTGTTATCTCTATATCTCTTCTTTGTGAATTCCCCAATGACTTCTACAAGAAACGAAATTTCAGAAATCTTATTGCTGGCCAAACTCTTTAACATAATCATTGCTGTTGTTATTCTTTCTGTTCTACCTTCTGAATTCTACCTATTTTGTAAAAAAAAAAATCCCTTTACATTTTCCTTGATGGCTGCTTCCTCTTCCTGCTTGCCATAAGCAAGTTACAAAAAACAAAAGTAGTTTGGGCAGTGTTCAAAAACAATGCATGAAGAAATGCTCTCATTTTGTCTTTGCATATTTTCTAGAGTCACTATCATCGCTGCCTGAATAACCCAGGCTTAGCACAGTTAGCATATGTGATGCAGACAGAATCATTTTATTTCATACCATAATTGCTCTCTGGAGTATTTGACCTTTATTCACACGTTTCCCTTCATTGTTCTATAAAGTACGTTTTATGGGCTTGCATACAGGCTTCCCTCCATTTTTATTGACATTACTCAGCTTCCTGCATTGTGTTCTCCGCAAGTTTTTTTTTGAGTTTTTTAGTTGAATCAGTTCTCACAGTGACCTGCATTCTTGATTTCTCACTCAAAGCCATAGTGTAAGCCACCCCTTAGTCATGGCAGCTCTCTAACCTGTCCTTGAATATTCACAACATGCGGTTTCAAATAGGAATCTGTGCCTAAATGTTAAAGAACCCTGAAAAGATTTTATGTACATTGTTAAATTTACCTTTCCCGTTCTCTACTCCTAACTTGTTGTAATTGACATGAAAATCCACTCAATTTCCACACAGGAATGCGAAACTCTTTAGAATCCTTTGAATCTTGTCATTTTTTCCCTAAACTTAATAAATGCTAGTTTGTATCTTTCAAGAAGCAGACATTGACTGATACTGAAAATGAATGTTTCGTAAGAACGATTATTGGAAAGAAGCATCCACCAAGGACAAAGGAAAGACAAGGAAACCAGGGAGATGCAATTCTGGTATCTGTGAAGGAATGGAGAAATACCAGTGCTGTTAGGATGTTATAATAGAACACAGCATTGGGAATCTCTAACATACCTGAAGGCCAGAAATGCAAGACCAACTTGTCAGCAGTCTATGATAGGAGTGGAGAGACATCAGATAGAAGGAACAGAAAGCAAGAGAGCCTCGAATAAGTCAGTGAAGAATTGTGAATCTGCACTTACAGGAATTTGCATCTCTTGGAAATTTTGAATTGGAGAATAGCCTACAATGAATGGTTGGTCCTGTTCATGCTCATTCGTCGGTGAGGAACAACCCAGAGGAATCATAGCATCATGGTAAACAGAATGGTTGAAATGATAGGATGCAAATGGGAGCACTGACCAGTCACATTTGACTGAGAGATAACGGTTCAAGGTTACTACTGCCCAAACTCTCATCAGATTAGCTACCATAGCATGTGTTGAACTTCTATATCCTTTGTCCATCTGGAATGCTAACTGTTCTCACTGTCATCAATCTTGTTTGAATCTCTGTCCAGTTCTTTCCTCCAAGCTTCAGCCAAAATGCTCCTTTCACATGCAAATGAGATTTTGAAACTCCCCAGCAACCAGATTATAACCTTTCAGTGGATATTCAGGGATAAAAGCCAAGCTTAGCACGACAGTGAAGATGTGCCAAGCGCCAAATACTCTGCTCAGCATGTCTAGTGCATCCTTTCAAACTCCCCCCACCTCTGCAGAAATGTTAAATTCAGTGATTGAATTTGTAGTCTTTGAACACATCATCCTTCGCACATAATTTTATCTACCTGGAGTACTCACAGAATCAATGTTCCACCCCCATTCTCCCAAACCAGCACCGTGCAGATGGATTAGTAACTGTCACCTAGTTGTTATTTTTATCAATAATTCTCATCTTGGCTGTGCGCAGCTTTACAAACAACACAAAGCCCTATGACCAAGATGCTGATTTAATTAGTCTGGGATATGGCTGAGCATTAAGGTTATAAAGCTGTCAAGGGACTCTCACTGTCCAGTCATAACAGAATTGAAAAAAACATCACATCATTGGAGCTTTCCCTAGGCTGCTCAAAGTCCTTGCATGAATTTGGAGCGCCTGCTCCTAGCAACATCTGAATATACTCATTACAGTTTCATATGTAATGTACATGGCTTGGTGTGAGTTTCCCTGACCTGAGAGGGCACAAGAATTATCATCTTATTTTATTATTTTTATGCCTCTGCTAAATTTGACTTCTTGTTATTATCTAGAAATGAGACACTGAACGTCAGTCATTATTTGGAAACTGTTTACTATCCTTACTTCCTGTTGGAAGAAGTGACAAAGATGCCCCCAAAGAATGCAGATTTGAGAAAGGACTTGGACAGAAAGAATTTGTAGAATTTGTTCATCTCAGTCCATTACACCTGCATGTTCCATGTTTTAGTTCGAGACTGATGTACCGTTGGGAGTTGAGTGGTTTCATTCTGCTGCATTTGTACATGTCCTCCATGGCCAGGGCTTTTAATGTTTCTATCCACAGGCCCCCAGGGACCTCGCCAGGACTGGAATCTCTCGGCATTGTCATTAGGCTCCCACCATTTTTTTTCTTTGGTTTGCAAACAAAGCGGTGGATGGTGTTTTATTTTCTTTTCTTTTTCTTTTTTAATCTGACTATGAAATTGTAGTACATAAAAGCTGCTTAAGGTGAACAAAACATAAAGACTTATGCTATTCTTAAATTCAGAAGAGGAAAATTATTTCTCATTTTTTTAAAGGGGAAGCAATAGAAATTTAATGTTGCAATAAATTATTGCATCACACTTATATCATACATGAAATAAAAAGTATTGCATCCCCTTGGTGTCATACATGAAATAAATTGATTACTTTGCTTGCCTGCTTCTCCAACAGACTGAATTGAGTGTAAGAAGTCAATATGCTCATTCTATAAACCAAGACTACTATGTAATAAGACTCAGAGAATCATTGTATACCATCCCCTATTTTCTGCTTGTTATTTTTCTTTCAGTTAGCCAACCTTTTTATATAATTCTAAATAAATTTAATTCTGTGCCAGCATCTTTCTTTGCTATAACCCACAATTGTACAAAGCTATAATACATTTAAAAGTACTATGTTCAGTAGCTAAGCAATAGTTACATTAAAAGCTGAACAGCCAAATGTTCACAAAGAGTTCTAGAAATCATGGATGAGCAAAGCATTCTTAAAGGTAAGCACGACTCCTTCATTGCTTCCCTGCCCTGAGCGTTCGGTACATTAGAACTCTGTGTTCTTTTTGATAAGTTTGATGTGGTTCAGCAGCAAAGCCATGTGCTCCTGAACTTTTATTTGTTGGGAGGGTCTTTATTACTGACTCATTCTCAGTCTTGATTGTTGATCTTTTTAGGTTTTCTATGTCATCATGACTCAATTTAGATATATTACATATGTTCAGAAATATATCGATTTCTTCTAGATTTTTCCCACTTTCTGGCATATATCTGGCTGTATCAATTCCTGATGATTCTTTGAATATCTATGGTGTCTGTTGTTATAGCTTCTTTTTAATCTCTGTTGGTTTGTGTTTTCTCTCTCAATTTGGGTTAAGGGTTTGTAGGGCTAATGGGGTGACATTTTAAAAACAAATTTATTAAATATATGTATATATTTGTCCATTTTTCTTGGAAAATATATATATATATATTTGTCCATTTTTCTTGGAAAATCAGACCTACAAAGAAAAGGAGAGACAGAGGGAAAGATCCTCTACTAGCTGGCCCACTCCCTAAATTGCCACAATGGCCAGAGCTGAGCTAATCCCAAGCCAGGAGCCTCTTCTGGGTCTCCCACACTGGTGCAGGCTCCCAAAGCTTTGGGCCATCCTCAGCCTCCTTCCCAGGGCACAAGCAGTGAGCTGGATGGGAAGTGGAGCAGCTGGGATACAAACTGGCACCCACATGGGATCCTGGCACATGCAAGATAAGGACCTTAGTCACTAGGCTACTGTACCAGGCCCAATTTTGTTTTATTTATTTATTTTAAAATTGCTATTCAATCCAGTGATCTGGAATTTTTTTCTTCAATTTTGCTAATCTCTAATTTTATTTGTTTCTTTTACTAACTTTGTCATTGGTGTGTTGTTTTTCTAGGTACTTGAGATAAATTGATAATCATTTGCTTGATGAGCTTCTGACTCCTTGATAGAGACAGTAATGCATTCATTACTGCACACCCCTGTTGATACTGCTTTTCTTGTATTTTATAAATGTTGATACATTGTGCCTTCATTTCCACTCCTTTCAGGAGGTTTTTCAGATTGCCTTTGATTTCTTCTGTGACTCACGGTTCATTCAGTAACATGTTGTTCATATTCTCTAATGTTTCTTGAGTTGTTCATCTCCAGCTTCATTCCATGGTCATGAGTAAAGATACATGGTGTGATTTCAGTTTTTCTGCATTTGCTGAGGCTTGTTTTATGACCTAGCATATGAGCTGTCCCACAGTAAGTTTCATGCATTGATGAATTTCCATGCTTCTCAATTTTTAAAAAACAGTTGAATGTGGGCGAGTGCTCCAAAAATCCTTCTGTGAGGCCATCATAACCTAAACACCCAAACCAGAAAAAGATAAAACAGATGAACAGAAATGTCAAGATTTTCAACAAAGTAATAGCTAATGGTATCCCACAACACATCACACACACAAAAATCAGCCATATCGCTGGTATGCAATGGTGATACAACATGTGCAAAGCCAGTAAATGACCTGTGTCAATTGGCTATCACAATCCTTGCCTATATTCTTGCGAAACAGTAAGGCTTTTTATTTTCCTGCTTTCTAGTTGTTGATTTTTTAAAATTTTGAATTTTATGGACAATCCCATAGGGTCTGGGATTTCCCTAACCCCTCCCCAAATTTCTACCCTCTGAATTCTTACTCAATAGTTTGTGAAGCCTGGAAGTGAAAAGTGAATTGAAATCATGCGATTGAAACATTTGTTTTAATTTATTTAAAATTTTAAAAAAGGAAAGAGGAAAGTAGAAAGCAGGGAAATGCAGGAAGGAGGGAAGGCGGAACGGCCAGTTTCATTTTGCTTCTAAAACAGCATAGTGAAAAACGAGAGATTTACTTACTTTCACTTTATGTGATTAAAACGATAAAAAAGAATAAGTAACACTCAATTGAATGGTCAGTAAAAGAGCAAGCTAAACATTGGGGATAAAGATCTGCTTTGCAAAGGCTTGTCAAAAATTAAGCTTGATCTTAACCAAAAGACTGAGACATACTGGCTTGTCAAAAATTGATTACAAATAGAGTTGCTGATATAAAACCACAATGTTTATGTTTACATATAGACATATATATACACATATATATTATGCTTAATCTTATTTTAACTGTTTTAAATTGTCTGTAACATTTCAATGTGTTTATAATGTAAGCGTGGACTTATAAAATATCTTTATATATCAATTATACAAAGTTGCAAAATTCATAATAAAAATAGGTCTATATTCTTTCCTTAAGGTTATTTATTTATAGACAGATTTGCAGACATAGAGGGAGCAACAAAGGTCTTCTGTCCAGCGGCTCACTGCACAGATGTCCACAATCACCCAGGGTGAGTCAGGCGGAAGTCAGGAGCCGAGTTCCCTCTATGTCTCCCATGTAGGCAGCAGAGAACCAAGACCAGCCAGTTTGAAAAGCTAATGAGAATATATACTCTTTAATTAGCATTCTTTTTAGACAACTTTTGCCAATGACCCTACATGTAAAGATATATAAAAAATTAAATTACAAAAGTGACAAATGTACCTATTTAAAAAATAGAGATACAAATGCATAAGGCAGAAGGTGCAGAGACGGTACAACAGATACCACAAAATACAAGTCCCAACTGAGACTATTATGCCAATAAAATGTGTAAACCCAAGAGATGAATTAAATCTCAAATCCATGGAGTGCAGCAGTACTGTATCACAATGGCACAGAAAATCTGAACAGACCAACAGTGATAAAGTGATTGCATTAACAATTAACCGTGTCCTAACAAAGAAAAGCTTAGGAGCTACAGACTCACAGCTTCACAACTGATTTTTACAGCACATTTAAGAAGAACTATCACCACTCCTCAAGATCTTCCAAACAATTAAAGATGGGCGATTCACTGTGGCACAGAAGGATAAGCTTCTGCCTAGGGTGCTGATGTCCTCTATGATTGCTGGTTCATGTCTTGGCTCTTCCACTTCAGATCTAACTACCTGTTTATGTCCTAGGAAAGCAGTAGAGGATAGCTCAAGTCGTTGGACCCCTGAACCCCATGGGAGGCCTGGAAGAAGCTCCTGGCTCCTGGCTTCAGATTGGCTCAGCTCTGGTGGTTGTAACCATCTGGGGAATGGACAAGAAGATGAAGATCTTTCTCTCTCTCCTCTCTGTAACTCTGCTTTTCAAATAAAAATAAAATAAATATTAAAAAAATCAAAGAGAATGAACTCTGAGAATACTTTTTCAAGTTTATTGATGTTGTAATTGAGTTTAGTTTGTTGTAAAAATATAAAATCTATGAACATGAAAGATTTTCAAAACAGCTCATGAAAATGTGCTTTTCATTTAAACACATTATCGTAAAGTTTTTAAACACCAAACTCCGTTTGAAATCAGCATTAGCCAAACAAGAACACTATAAGAAAATAAAATTGCAAGACAAACACGGATGCAAACATCTTCAACAAGGTACTGGCAGACCAGATTCAACAATGGATTAAAAGAATTATTTATTCTGGTCAATGGGTTTGAAATAGTTTAATACACACAACCTGTCCAAGTATGAGATACCACATTCACTGTATGAAGGCAAAAATCTTGTCTCAAAAAATGTAGGCATTGATTTAGATGGATTACTTGAAGAAACAATAGCTCAATAACTGCTTTAGTACATTGATAAAATTCATTGAATTCACTTGATTTAAAAGTAATTTACTTTTTATTCATTTGAAATGCAGAGAGAGGGAGAGAGAGCAGAACAGTGAGAGCGAGAGTGAGAGAGATACAGTTAAATCTTTTCATCTGTTGGTTTGCTCCTGGTCAACACAGTCAGGGAAGGGGCAGGTTGAAACCAGGAGATTAGAACTCAGTCTGGGCTTCAGCTGTCAGTGATGGCAACCCAAGCATGGAAGAAATCTCCAGCTGCATCTAGAGGTGCACCTGCTGAAGCAGTGGGAGAGTAAGGGTTAATTCGAGTCACTGGGATATGGGCTGTGGGTGTCCCAACCATCAACCATCGTCCTAACTGCTGTGCCAAATGCTTGTTCCTGAATTCAGCCAAGTAAAAAACAAATCAAAAACAACCAAGTGTATTTCTGACTTTGTTTTACAGAATAATTTGGATTAGTATGTCATAAACACATGGAAAATTGAAAGCTAATGATTCAGCTTATATTAGAAAGGAGGAGGAAAAATCTGAGTAACATGGCTGTTGGGAGTGTGAGAATTTTCATCCTGGATAAGAAAGATGTGATATGGTAAACTTGCTTTTAAGCACTAGAACCAAGAGTGGGATGAGAAGCCACGTGGCTCCCTCACCAACTGCACGGCAGCTTGCCTCAGATGAATGTGAGTTCCAGCGTCCCTAGAGAAGGCAGGTCCCAGGTGCATCCATGAAGCAAGGGTGACCAGAGGAAGAAATCTGAGAGCAGGAGCCCTTGTGCGCAGCTAGAGTGCCCTTACAGACAAGTAGGCTAATTGTGAGTCACACAATCTAGTTATTCCTAAAGGGAAGTCAAAATTAATAACAAAAAAAGCATGACTATTTATTACCTCCTGAAATGGAGCAAGAGGACTACTTCTCTCTAACATGATTAATAAACCATCAGAAAAACCCATGACTAACAAGAGGAAGCAGTTTTAAAACTATGATTTAGAAAAAGAAAACTAATTATGAAAAAAAAATAAAACAGCTTCTACTTAGCAGTTAATGCAGCAGGAAATGGAGTGGCACTGCCACAATCAGCAAACGAGATGGTGATTCCAGCAACATTATCGCTTATGTAATGTATTAGACAATACTTGCAAACAGAACATGTTTCTAAAACCAACTCACTCACTTACATTACTGGAACAAAAAAACAAAGCTAGTTAAACATATGTTCTCAAATTGAAGAGTTCAATAATGAGAGGCCAACGCATAGAAGATTGGCAGTGAGAATCAGTATCAGGTATATATAGGCTGCCTCATGGAAAAGTAATTCATACAAGCTGTGTTCTGTTTCAGTAATGCAATAAAACAAAAACCAAGCAAGCAGAAAACAGAAATAACCGCCTGCAACGTATCTACTGCTTTACAGGATTTTATATGCCATCATCTAACAAACTTCGCTATGTTAGCCTAAAAAAGAAAGGAAGAAACCATATGAACACCAAGATGTACCTGAAATCTTTATTTATTAAAGTGAAAATTGGGCTTCGTTCAACCTTGGCACCAAGTAGCTGGTACAGTTGTTAAGATGACCATGTCCTATACTGCAGTACCCAGTTTCCATTTCATGGTCGAATGCATAATGGAATTTAGGCATCTTAAAGATGACGTTTTAATGGAAAGTGAGAATGTGTGGGATATATTGGGGGATAAGAAAAACAATGAAGATTATGTATGCTTCTAACTTTTACACCTTAAAAGGATAAATTCAAGCCTCAAGCACATATTGTTTATAAGACTCATATTCAATGTGTTATCATTCATGCTTTTTTCTCATTAATATTTCCAACAGTTAATATGCATTATTTTGTGAAGAGAAGAATATTAGATTTCTTAATGGTAAGAATGTTTTGCCACTCACTGAAATATGTAGACACATTTCACAGAATATGTAGTTTAATCTGTGACTAATTTCTTTAAGATGTATTGATTTGGATGGTAGGGTGACAGATAAGCAGAGAGGCTGAGGGTGAGGGAGGGGAGACCCAAGTCATCCATCTTCTTGTTCACTTTGTAAATGCCTGGCTCCAAAGTAAGGAGCCAGGAACCTCGCCAGGAACACCACCAGGAGCTAGGAATCCTACCAGGAGCCAGGAACACCACCAGGAGCCAAGAACCTCACCAGGAACCAGGAACGCCACCAGGAGCCAGGAACGCCACCAGAAGCCAGGAACACCACTAGGAGTCTTTCACGTGGATGACAGGGACTGCAGTCTGAAGTATCAACAGTCACACAGACAGAGCTTGGACTGGAAAACTGGTCTAGGGATTCTAACTGACACTCAGACGTGAATCGTGGGTGTCAGAAACAGCAGCTTCACCTGCTGGGCCATGATGACATCTCCTAGGGAGTTCTTAGACAAAAATGCAGATTCAGAGTCTTTGCTGGAAGGTACTGAAATAACACATCGATCTCCAATATTAAAGCTTTTAAAATTGATCTGAGAAATCATAAAGGATCTGCACCTTAAAATCAATTTTGCTTTAAAACATGTACAAATTGCATCAAAGCTGAGGCCTTGCTGGTTTGAAAATCAGCATTATAAGAAAATGTATTTTTTTCTTTGAATCTTTGTGGTTGTATTCTACTTACATGGCAATGGTTTAACCAGTAGTTCTGAGCAGTGATACGTGGGAATCAGGCACAAAGATTAGGTAGGCAGTGTTGAATTAGAACCACAATTCTATCATCTATGCATTGAACTTCCACTTGTTCCCTGTCAGTCCAACGGATTTGCTTTCTCATAAAGCACTTTCAACTCATTGCAGATCAGGCAGGAATAGATGGCATTAGGGACACACAGAAATTAAATTTCATGTGGAGGCATCATGAAACTGACAGTCAGTTTGTACACTAAACCCTGACCAGCTCCCTGCTGTCTCATACTCAATTAGGGCACTGCTCTCTACCTGACAAAATGACTATGACATGTAGGAATGATCTCTTTGTTCTTTGTCTTCTGGGTCCTTACCCAGTCTCTTTTCATGCTATTTCCCTACAAGCAACTCTCTGGCTCACCCACGCTGGGCATCTCCAGACATGAGATTGCTTACACAGCATTGAATGTATACTCATCGTCTCACTTTTAAGAAGGTCCTGCTCTGGGGATAGCACGGTGCTATAGCAACTTGATCTTCCTTCTGCTTGTGTCTGCATCCCATACAGACCCTAGCTCCTGTCCCCACCATTCATCTTTGCATTCAGTTCCCTGCCTGTGACCTGAGAAAGCAGTGGAGGATGGCCTTAGTCCTTGGGACCCTGTACTCACGTGGGAGACTGGGAAGACGCTAGTAGCTCCTGGCTTCAGATCAGCTTAGCTCCAGCCTCTGTGGCTATTTGGGGAGTGAACCAGTGCAAGGAGGACCTATTTCTCTGTCTCTCTTTATCTCTTTCAAATATGTTATTCAAATAAAAAATAAGTTTTAATGAATAAAAGAAGTCTAGTTCTGACCTGGGACTGTATTTACCCCTTTGCATTGAATTGTTGTTTCTGTGGTGGCAAGAACTTGGGATCAAAATCAAGAAGCATTTTTCTCACATGGGTGACACCACACTGATACATCATGTAATGGATAGGTGTTCAAGGAGAAGTTCAGTTCCATCTCTAGGACAGATAGAGAGCGGAGAGTCCCAAATGACTTGAACATGGCTTAGATGCCCTGAAATGGTTCTTGCTTCTCTGATCATAAAGAAGATAGTTCTTGGCTCCATTACAAAGGTCGAGTTTTAGTTCTGGTCTAATTGAACTGCACACAACAAACTGAATACATTTAATGGATGTGACTCTTACATTTTAAAATCTGAGCTAGACACTCTGATTCCAAATAGATAAAACCTTAGAATCAATTGAATAGACTATTCCACAATAGGTACATTATAATAAGATGTAAACAATCTGTAACATAAATTATTCAGATATTAGAAAGGAAATAAATTCAGACTCTAAATCCCAATCCTATCCCTAATTACTTGTTTAATCCTGAGAAAACTAAATTATAGAAAGATATCAGAGGCTTACAATGTATGTGTGAAATGGGACACTTTTTCCCTTTGTCTGTGACAATGACATGTTTAAGCAGCTAACCCAGGAACAACAAGAGACTCAGCACACACTCAGACAGCTCTGGTGGACCTAACTCCAGCTAACTCCCAGTGAGCACTCACTTCTATCAGACACCAAAGTGTAGGGTGGCCTGTTTTCTGATGTGTGGGAACTGAGCTTCAACTGATACATGTATGGTTTTCAACTGAAAGCAGTGGATTTTAAAACATTGTGGGAAAATGTTAGAATTTGTCAAGACCTAGTGGAAGACTTGGGGAAAAAAAAGGAATCGAGAGTAGGTAGCTACGTCCATTGAACAAATGAAACAAGAAAAACGGAGTCAATTAAGCAACAAGATGTTACAAGTATCTCTGGACTCATCAGAGGTTGAACAGTGGAAACTCTTAAAGCATGATAAACATGGAAAACCAGGGAGAAACTGGGAGGTAACTTATACATCTGCATCTTGATCACGCCTGCCTATGTGTGAGTTCCCTTTTTCATCCTTGATAAAAAGGGGACGAAGGGGTCAGAGGCGCTCTTTCGGTGGTAAGGCCCTAGAAGTTCTTGAGATCGTTTTCAATTTACTTAGGAAAATGAGTTTAGAAAACTAGGCAGAAATAAATAGTGACCCCAAGTCAAAAACATAAAATATTTCAAGGAAATCAAATTTCCATTATCTTTGGTAATCCTGAACTTCTTATAGTCATTTCATATTTGGTTTCTAAAAAAGGACACCCATTAACATGATTCCACAAGAAACCAATTCCATAAAGAGATAAGAGTCTACCTAGAAATGTGAAAACTGCTTTCGGTAGATTAAGAGGTTTTGTGTTAGATATTTGGGTGAAATTCCATCCATTTTCTCTTTAATTCACTTCCCTCATAAATGTCACTATATTGCTCTAAGATATTCCTTATGTGTTTCTAGTTGCCCATGTTAAATATATGGGAATGCCTTTAACAAAATCCCTAGATGAAAACTTTCTCCTTAAAACATTTTTTATTAAAGAGAGAGGGGAAAGAGAGAAAGAGAGAACAATTAGTGGAGAAACAGATATTCCCGTCATTTCTTATGCAAGCAGTCATTCAGTGACAAATTTTTGCTATTTTTGCTTTTGGCTATCATACAATTAGTATAAGAATTCTTAGGAACAGAGATTATAGAAAAAAACTCAGAATCCAGAAGGCCACCCAATTGACAGCACAGAGACTATCCAATCTGCCTAAGAGCACTATAAATCTATGCTTGAGCTTTGCAGCATAACAATGCAACAAAGTACATTGCATTTTAATAATAATTTACTTACGAAAGTCTAAGTCTACCCAATTGATAGATAGAGCCTTTCCTTTCTGGAGAACACATACCAAAAATGCAAAGACTCTGGCAGGCTGACAGGTTCATGAACTGCTAATTGAAGTCTACAAAAATGCTAATTATTTATACCAACGTTTATTAAGTTTGGCACAGTTTAAAAATTTACTTTCAGTAGTAAGTAATTTTAAGAATTTAAATATTGCTTAAATCTCAAGCTGAAACATTGATTAGTGCTTAAATGTATTTTTCTTAGGATTTTAGTAACTGAAGAACGAAGCTCATTCAGTTCTGCTTTCTTTAAAAACTTTAATCATATCCACAGTCTTTAAAGACTTCTGTAAGTCTCAGCAAGCCTTTTTTTTTTTTTCCAGGAGATACAGAGAGTAAGATCTTTTGTCCACTGGTTCACTCCCCAAGTGGCCACAATAGACAGAGCCGGTCCAAAGCCAGAAGCCTCCTACAGGTCACCCACATGGGCTCAGGATCCCAGGGCTTTGGAACCATTCTCTACTATTTTCCTAGGCCACAAATAGGGAGGTGCATGGGTCGTGGAGCAGCTGGGACATGAACCAGTGCTCATATGGTGTCCCAGTAGGAAGAAGGTGAGGTTTTAGCTGCTGAGCTGTCACACCAGGCCCTCAGTACTACTCACTACATTTTGCTGGCTTAAGAACTAAGATTTCAATATTAAATGTGTAAAACTTTTATTTCTAGAGCTTTTATTGGTTATAATTTTTCCTTTATATTTAAGATATTTTCATCAATTACATTTGGTTTTACTATATGTACAACTTAAAATTCTAATACACAAATATCACTGATAACTTTAAGTCCCAAGTTAGGGACAGAACTGTTGGCTTTACCAGTTTCATGGTAAGAAGCAATTTTGAAAGAAATGACAATGATTTTATAATATGACATCTGTATTTTAAATAATAGATTGTAATTATAAAATATGATTATGGGACAGAAAAGCAAGGCTATGTAAATCACTTAATTTCACCAAAAATGTTTTAATTAGTCGTTTTTATAATGGAAACCACTTGAAAGCTGTTAGTTAATGTACAGAAAAACAATATAGGAGCACATGGATATTTTCAGTTCTTTCAGTAGGAATCTAAAATGATGTGCCAAATGTTAGCAACATTCATAATATTATAAATATTTAAAAATTAAACATTTATCTGTTTCATTCTACACCATAAGAATATATTGTGCTTTCTGGAAAGATATCCCAAAATCAGCACGTGAAAGAAATACATGGAGCTACTGTCCTGTTCAGCTTCAACATGCTCGTCCACATGTAGAGAGAATAATAAGAATTTCTGTTTCAATGCGATAAGTATTTTTTTTTGATAGTTTCTTACACAACTAACATTGTACAAAGCCTTTAGTCAATGGAAACCACAAAGAAGGCATAATTTCTGTTCTTCATGACTCAAAATTCAGAACACATAAGATACAGCCTCATAGAACTCGGTGAATGTGAGAATGGTAGCTACAGTATCTTGGTTACCATGGCACCTTCAATGACAAGTAAATACTTTTAGCTGTTTTGTCTTATTTACTCCTCATGTTAACTCTGTTAGCTATTACAATTAATGAAGCAAAAATTTGAAGAAATTAGGAAAATTGCTCAAAATTACACAACTAATGGACAGCAATATGCATCCAGAACCCAACCTTCTAATGTTTTTAGATGATCTTATTAATAAAAGCTAAGAAGACATATAAATTTTTGTGTGGTCAGGAAGTAATGATGAAGTGTTCCAACCAGGGAAACCAGTAAAAACATCCAAGTATAATTATTGATGTGAACATTAGGGAAGGTAGACTCAGGAGGAGAGAAACAGCACCTGCACCTCTGGGAGCTAATTCTGTCAAGTCAAATGCCAGAACCACCTGGAGACTGCATGATCTGGGAGTGGGTGTGGCCTAGAAGGGAAATAGTGGGCACCTTCCTTGGGGTTACCACTCTCACTGGACAACACAAAAAATGGGACAGAGGCAGGGGTGGTTAGACAGAAAGGCACCGGCCATCAGGTGTATGAGCTGGATGGTAGGCTAGTTGGGTTGAACTTGGCTTCAATGCCCATTGACATGTGCGAGAGCTAAATGGGATGTGGGACAGAATGGACAAGCCTGTGGTACATACTTGCAAGCATGGGAACCAGGGTAGTGGGCAGAACTGGTGGGAGTAATGGGGAGTCACCCCAACTAGACTGCAGCTCCCACTGGTTTGCGTGAGGAGCCAAGTATGAAGTGGGTAGGATTGAGCTTGACTAAAACACCCGTTGATTCATGAGGAAGACAGCGCTGAAAACAGAACCGACCCAGCAATCTCACTCACCAGCATGTGTGTAAGCTGATTGGTATGACGGACGGTGTTGGACTTTACTAGCAAACTCACGCAAGAATCTGGGATCATCAAGGTCAGGGATCATCTCAGATGAAGTTTCTTTGGAGATCCCTCCAACTGAACTGCTGATCTTAGAACCCCAACCATGAAGAGACTGTCAGCCAGTGGACTCTGAATAGGTTTCATTGCGATTGGAACTGAGAGATTGGCAGCAATTCAGAACTGTTGAACTATCAAAACTGCTTGAGCAGGACCCTCGGAGCACGCCTCCCACTGGGGATCTGGGATGGGTGGGAGGCTGGGTGGGGCTTTTCCCTTTGTTTATCTCCTGACCCCAGATACAAGGAAAAATGATAATATTAGTGTGGAAACAATGATATTACCCACTTTCACCCTGTAGTCCTTGACCCTTTGTACCCTAATCAACTAAGTAAGATTATTAAAAACAAATATAAAATAAAAAAGATAAACAATTAAAAAAAAAGAAAGAAAGAAAAAGAAACAGTACCTGCACCTGCACTTCTCAGGAACCAGCAGGCCCATGTGGAGCTCTGATGAATTTAAATCAGATAAAATTAAGTTAGTTGCATGGCTGTACTAGCTATATGTCAATGGTTCAACAATCTTGTATGATTTCTGGCTACAACATTGATTCATGATGAATTGCAATCATTTTCTTTTTTTTTAAAGGCTTATTTATTATTATTGGAAAGCCAGATATACAGAGAGGAGGAGAGACAGAGAGGAAGATCTTCCATCTGATGGTTCATTCCCCAAGCCGCTGCAATGGCTGGAGATGAACCAATCCAAAGCCAGGAGCCAGGAACTTCCTCCAGGTCTTCCATGCAGGTGTAGGGTCCCAATGCCTTGGGTCATCTTCAAATGCATTCCCAGGCCACAGGCAGGGAGCTGAGTGGGAAGTGGGACCGCCGGGATTAGAACTGGTGCCCATATGGGATCCCGGCACGTTCAAGGCGAGGACTTTAGCCATTACAGTATCGCACCAGGCCCTTGCAATCATTTTCATTTCACAGAAAGTTTTATTGGGCAGTGCTGCTTTTGACTACAAGAAATATAATCAGTCTTGGTGAGAAAACAGCAAAGACAACAAGGCGGTAAAGTTCAAATGTGTTCAGAGAAGGGATTCGCATCTTGGTGAGAGTTCATGGCCTACATCACCGTGTAGAACATGATAAATAAGGGCCAGGTGCAATTTGGATCACCTTGAAAGTGAGGGAATTTATGTTCATTTCACAGTGTGCTAGTCAGATTACCATTACTTAGACAAAAACACCTGAGAGGAACTACTTATGAAGGAAATTTTGCTTCAACTTTCAGTTTCAAAGGTGCATAGCCTAAGATCAGGTGGCATCAATTATCTGGTGTCCTACGGTAGCAGGCAGAGAATGTGGGGAGGAGAGATGCTGTGGATGCTGTGCTAAGATTGGAAGTAGAAAGCAAACTTGGAGAAGCCTATCTTAGACAATCCACTGTCCCATGAGGCCTACGTTACAGTGGTGTGCCCCCAAAGAGCTGGAGTCTTTCCACTGGGCTCCCATTCTAGATGCCATAGTTAGACCACATGTCCACACTTAATCTTCCTCAACCGTTAACATTATTAATTCATTCGCCATTAACATAAGACTCCTGGGTTAACAGCACACACAAAGGTCAAGACTTGGAGGCAAACTATGCCAGGTAAGGGTCTAGCACCCACTGGCACATTTGTTAAAATGTTCAAACAAGTAACTTTGGTTTAAGATGTGATAAAACTGATGCCTTTGGCATCGTATAAATGAATTCTATTCTGATTTAAAGGGGCAAAATATCTGGGTCTGGGAGTGGGCCTGGTGGGGAGGACTTGGGGAACTCCCCTGTTGGGCTGTAGCTTCCACTGGTAAGCATGCAACTCAGGGCTGGGTGTTGGTCAGGCTGAGGAAAACTGCCCCAGTTGTCAGTAGATATATGGGTTGGCTTTGGGAGAGCAGAATGGGCAGGGCAAGGCCAAAGAGTAGTACACTGGCATGCACAGGAGTTGCAATGAAGTGGGGCCATATTGAGCTAAGCAATCACATACCCAGATTTACATTAAAGCCAGGGATGGGGCAGGCTGAGCAGGGCTAAGCAGCAGCATCCACAAATGAGAGTTGGGACTTAGGACATGTCAGGCCAGGCTGGGTTGCAGCACCCAAAGGCAATATGCCAGGCTGGGCTGGAGCAATCCTTGGCATGCACAAGATCTGTGGCTGCGAGCAGGTTTGTTCAGGAAGCTAAAGGAATTCACTGGCTGGGCTGCAGTTTCCACTGGTGAGTGTAAAAATTGGAATGGGTGTGGTGAACTCTATTGGGCATGACTGCAGCACCCTTGCCATGGGTGTGGACTGGGTCTGAGGTATGGCACACTGGACTAGGCTCCAACACTCACTGGTACTCACAAGAGCAAAGGTGTGTATAAGACTGGCTAGGCTAGGTCTTGGCATCTGCTGAACCACCTGACAGCTGGGTCTGGGGGAAGGTCAGATGAGGTTCGGTTGTGGCACCCAATAGTAACAGCCCAAATGGGTGCAGGCTGGTTGGACAAACCTGCTGCACCTGCCAGAATAGGAGGTAGGCCAAATAAGGCTGGGCACTGGTGTGCACAAGATCTGCCACTGGGAGATGACTTGATAGAGGAGCTTGGGGAACTCCTCTGTTAGGATATGGTCCCTGCAGGTGAGTGCAAGCACCAAGGCTGTGAGCAAACCAGACCAGGCCAGTACAAGGACAACCTAGACCAGGCCAGGTTATAGTACCCACAGTCACACATATGGGTCAGGTTTAGGAGTGGCCCATGCTGGGTGAGTTCATAACATTCACTGGCAAATGTGAGAGCCAGGATAGAGTATAGGCAGGCTAGGTTGGGCCACAATACCAGCCAATTCAAATTGGGGCTGGGACTTGAAGCTGGCTGGGCTGGGTTAGGCTATAGCACATGGTAGCATGAACTGAAACTGGGGGCAAACCTGGTCAAGTCAGGCTACAGCATCTGCAGGAGAATGCTGAGGTGAAGTGGCCCATATCAGACTGTGCTGCAGCACACCCACAAACACATGTTAACAACCCAGCGGGGAGAGTGAGCCAGTATGGAGCTGCAGGGGCTTAGCTGCTACTTCTGGTGAACATGAGAGTTGACTGGGGCCAGACCAGGATGGACAAGATTACAAAGCCCAGTGGCCTGAATATGAGTCATAGTGGACTAGGCAACTGGATCTACTGGCACATGCTTGAGCCAGAGTGAATGCAGGCTGGTCAGGCTTTGCCATAGTTTCAGGTGGCAAGTACTGGTAATGGGGCAAATCCTGTCAGACTAGATTGTAGAACCACCTGGAAAGTGCAAGATCCGGGATTGGGAGTGGGTCTAGTTGGAAAGCTGTAGGCAACCTCCTGATGTGTTGTAGCTCCCATTGGTGAGCATGAGAATCAGCGTTGTGGGTGGACCTGGCTGGATAGGCAACAGTACCTGTCAGCATAAGTGTAGATTGGATAATGAATTCCATCAGACCGAGTTAGGCTGCAGCACCCACTGATGTGTGCAAAACTGAATGGGATGTGGGATGGACTGGACCAGTCTGCTGCACATGCTGTTGTGTTCAGGATCTGAGGTTGGGGGCAAGCCTAGCAGAGGTTATTAGGATAGCTCCATCTAGGTTGCAGTTCCCACAGGTGTGTATGAGGGCCAAGCATGGTGAGTGGGTTGGCTGGCCTGTAGCAGCCATTGGTAGTGTATGAGATGGGCCTGGGGACATAACTGACCCAGCAACTACAACCACCCATGTGTATAAACTGATGTGCGTGACATGCTATGTCAGACCCTGCACTGGCTGGCACGCACTGGAGTTAGGTTTGTGGTTGATCACCTCTGGTCAGGTTTCTTTGGGGACTTCCCCAACTGGACCACTGGACTCAAAACTCCAACCACTGGAAAAGTTACAGGATCTGTTATCTGAATTGGAGTGCATGTGTCAGAACTGAGCCTCCATGGTTGCTGAAACCTTATGCAGCAGAAGGCTTGCCCAGATGCACATGGGGACGTGATAGCTTATTGAGGTTTGCAGAGGATGTCTGGTACTATGCAGAGGATGGAGGCAGAACAAACTGGACAACTCTCCCAACCAAACTTTGACAGCAAGTGTCTGGGCTAGTGGAGACTCTAAGGTGGACTACATCAGCCAATGGACCTTGGAAGGATTTCCTCATCCTTGGAGCAGTGCAATCAATAGCATCTCTAACTATCAAAGCCACTTGGTTAGTGCCCCTTGGGTGAGCACTTGGGTGTGGACCAACATTCCACATGTTTGGATACTGGTGCAGTTGGGCCACTAAGAGTAGCCCTCTTCCTTTGTTTCCCCCATACATACAGGAAGAAGAAGAAGAAAAAATAGTTGTCTCATCCACTTTCCCCATTATTCTATCCCTCCTACCCTAATCAGTGTCTACATGAGCATGTGTCCTTGTCAGCTATGTAAATATTATCAAAAATAAAACAGTCGTGATTTAAAAAAAGACTTATAGGTTTAAGCACCTGCCAGAATTTGGGGAGCCAAATCCTATTCAATCGATACCAGACAGGTAGTAAGAAACACTGAAGAGATCTTGTTCGAGGCCTTGCTCGTTGAAATAATTACTAGAGAAGTGGTTTCAGAAATGATCAAAGCAGGAAGAGTTGGCAGTTGGGAAATTGGTTATGAAACAACTGAGCCTAGAATAGAAAGCTGAGAAGGATATGAGAATTTTGAGGTGGAACCTATATGGCCAAAAACTGTGGGGAAAAAAAAAGGAGAATAGGTTATTGGGTAATGAAGCAATGATGGGGGCCTGGTCAGAATTACAGAAGTTGGCAAAAGGAAGTGCTGTGCTTGGAAGAGAATGAACATTTGAAGACATATAATGCGAGGTGTTTTTGTGTGTGTGTGTGAGTTGTCTGAAATGTCAAAAATCACAAGGGCAATTCTCCACATCCTTTCCTATTTTAACAGCAAAGACATTATCTGGTCTGTGAAAACTAAACAACAAAAAATCTGCAAGAAAGAGTGAGATTAGGAAATGTTCAGTGATATAAAGGACAAAACTTGAGTCCAGAACGATGCCGAATTCAAGAAATAAGAACGCTGGTACCGAAGCTGAAGTGAACAATCAAGTGTTAGAGCAGTGGTTCAAGCCTGTGTCATGAACACATTGGATATTATGCTTAATTTTTGTTTACAGACTTATTGATTTAACTTCACTTTCCCACTCCACTAACTCATTAGGAAAGTCTCTGCCATTATCAATTTTAGATTATTCCATAATGTTTTTCATATTTATGACCATAGAAAATATCCTTGGCAGTCATAAGAGGCACCAGAAATACATGGACTTAAATGCATGATGTAAAGCATCAAAGCAAGGACTAGAGTCGATCAACCAATCAATGGACCCCTTTTGCCTTGGTTACCAAGTAGGTGCTCTAAGCCCTGTAGTGATTCTCTTTGACAAAAGCTCTATGTTTCGTAGTTCAGATTCCTTCAGTTTAAGCAGTACAAGGGGAAAATAATCAAAGAAGTAATTTAAAATATGAAACAGAAACCAGGTGGTAAGATGAAGTTCTGTACAGTTGTCCATTTTTGTGAGCTGAGACAGGAAAAGGCATAAAATCAGTTTTACGCAGATGGGTCACTCTCAGTGACGCACTCAGACAAGGTACTGCTGGCAAGCAGGCTGATCACGTAAGCTGGAAACAGTTGACACAAACGGAGAATTAAAAGTTTGACCTGCAAATCTGTGCAAATAACAGCATTTTTTTTTGTCATATTTTTTTCTGCATTGCTCAACAGTTTAATGATCGGGTTAGTTGTATGTAATTTTTTTAGTCAACAAGACCATAATCACTAATATGTCCTACAAACTCTTTTGTTTAAAAAAAAAATGAGTTGATTCACCATCCTGTGGGAGATTTTGAATTCAAAGCATAGCAAGTAGGTGCAAAAGCCATTACAGAGCCCACCTAAACTATCCATGTGAGAGTCAGGATTTGAAGTTCCTATCTCCAATACCTCAGTGACACTTTTTTCCTGGAAAATGTTTGTTGATTTGAAAAATTGGAGAGAAGTAATTAATTTTAAGTTGTCTTCATTAAAGCCCAGAGAGGGAAAGGGAGAAAAAAAGAGAAACCTTCTATCTGCTCATCCACTTCCCAATGCCTGAAACAGGAGAGCAAGTTACTCTGTGTCTCTCACATGGGTAGCGGAGTTTCAGGCACCTGCGCATTCACCAGCTCTCTCCCAGGGCTCACGCTGGAAGGAAGCTAGATCGTAAATGGAGTACCGCAGTTCTAATGAGGCACTGCGATGGTGTGGAGTGCAGGCATCACAAGTAGTATTCTAGCTACTGTGCCAAAAGCCTACCGCAAGAGGAGGACTAAGCAACGGAACATACCCAGCTGGGGTACAAAAACTATCATTAGCTTTAGCGCATAACTCTAGTCGTCAACGCAAGAGCTGGAAATACTCTGCAGGAACATCTCACATGCACTGAAAGGCGATTCTCTTTCATAATTACAGTTTTGTGACAAGCAAGCTACAGACTACCTAAAGTAAAAAGCTAGTGCATAACTGTCTTGGCAGTTTTATTTCAAAAACACACCTTGCTAACACAGTTCTTCCGCTGATGGAGACAACAGGTATCCAATTTCTAACAGTCAACGTTTGGGAAAAGTAAACTTGACTCCGATTCCAATGGGTTATCAACACAGTGTCATTTATCCAATTGTCTCCAAGAATTGTTGATATTTTTTGTAGGCAAGGGAGAAACTAGAATTTCTCTCCTTTTATTATTTTTGTCTGATGATGAATTATTCACTTTTTTTCATTAATTCTAACAATACAATTATAGAAGACTGGCAATAAGAGTTTACAGAATAATTGTACTTCAAAATTTGCACATTTATAAAATTATCAGATTTTTGCTTGACAATACATTATAACAAATGTAGACAAATGTAAGTCATTAGTGTAAAGATAAATACTTAATAGTATGGTGGATTTAGTTCAGCTTTGAGAGTTCCTG
The DNA here is from genome assembly GCF_017591425.1 of Ochotona curzoniae. Classification (NCBI taxonomy): domain Eukaryota; kingdom Metazoa; phylum Chordata; class Mammalia; order Lagomorpha; family Ochotonidae; genus Ochotona; species Ochotona curzoniae. The sequence continues at coordinate 9,240,964 of NW_024465520.1, read as the reverse complement.
GTAAAATAATGGCAATGTGGCACACTATAGGAGATGGATTATATTTTCTAGAAAATAATTTAGAAACTTTTTTTTTTACTTTTCTCAATCAAGTTTGTTTCCAATGACATATCTTGAAATACTTAGATTTTGTCTTGTTAGTTTAAAATTATTAGATAATTAGCTTTGATTTCAGAATTCAAATTTTGATTATGTTTATAAATTAAAATTAAGAATATATAATTTAGGGCCCGGCGCGATGGTGCAGTGGTTAAGGTCCTCTCCTTGCACACCCGGGATCCCATATGGGCGCCGGTTCTGGTCCTGGCGGCTCCACTTCCCATCCAGCTCCCTGCCTGTGGCCCGGGAAAGCAGTCCAGGACGGCCCAAAGCTTTGGGACCCTGCACCCGCGTGGGAGACCCGGAAGAGGCTCCTGGCTTCGCATTGGCATAGTACCTGCCGTTGCGCTCACTTGGGGAGTGAATCATCGGATGGAAGATTTTCCTCTCTGTCTCTCCTCTCTGTATATCCGCCTTTCCAATAAAATTAAAATAAATCTTTAAAAAAAAGTTTAAAAAAAGAATATATAATTTATATGTTATAAAATCATATTTAGCTTTTGTATAATTCCTCTACAATTTACTCAGCTGTGTCTGAGGATGATAAAATGAATATATAGCAAATTAGTCAATATTCATAAATTCCTTCCTGTATATCACATGACAAGAGCTGTCCAAGAGTTATCTACATTATAAGCTGTCTTTTGTACCTCTTACATAACCAGAGGCCAACATGTGGCCAATAAATGCAGAACAGTTGCAAGAAGTTAGTTTTCATAGCAATATAACGACGATTCCAAACATTTAAAAAATAGTTTGAAGAGATTAAATATTTAAACACTTTCTGCCTTAGTTTCTTAAAATGTTAAATAACAATGCTGCTTACTTGTTATGATTTTTGAGATCCAAATTAAATGATTAGATTTATAAGCCCACTTAGCACATTTCTTTGTATCAGTTGTTGAATCAAAGTGTGCTGCTGTGGTGATGAGAAGGATGGCCCCTGGTTCTATTTCATAAAAACGTTAAGAAAGACAGATTGGCCAATAGGCCAACATGGAATACCATGTTTCTTCTTATCCTACAATTCTCTCTCCTGTACATGCCATGTAAGAAACATTCTCCAAGGGTTCCTATGGCCTCAGTTCCTCTTCTCATAAGGAATTCAAAATTCTTTATGCCATTAGATGGTCCTTCGGACTGATGAGTATCACACAATAGTCTCTTGTCCTGACTTGTTTCCTGAGATCCTAGCCCAATTGACAAATTTATCAGAGCTATCCCAATGTCATTACAGTGATGTTCTTGTAGATTGGCTCTCATAAGAGTCATCGGTAACATTTGCCATATTCCATGGTGCCGATCATCTCGTGGTAGCCTACTTCAAGTCACCAATTAAACATCACTTGGAGACAAGCAGACTGACGTCAGTGCACTTCTAAATTCTTCCATTCCACAATATTCCACATAAAATTCATCAGTTTTGCTCCGATCCTTGTTAATGCTATATTATTTTTCAACTTGTCCAGACTACAACCATCAGAGGCAGCCTTAATGGTACTTGAGGTATTCCTTAGTTGGTCTTTTTATGTTCCTGCCTCAGCTTGGCACATCTTCCCACGTTTTCACAGTGGAACTTCTGCAATCTGAAGTTCCAATATTGTAGCTTTGCATGAGCCTACCTCATTTTACTCTCAAAAGAGAGGGAATACACTCTTCTATAGCCATGTGTCTTTCTTCTAAAAACAGAAGACACTGTCTAAACTTGTTTCATGTAAAGCAAACCCAACCTTCTTAAGGTGAGCAAGGAAAGGACTTGACAGATCTGGTGTGTGGTATGCAATGGTTTAACTTCCTCCCAGGAATGTCTCACGTGGGTTTTTGCTAGTAGTTTGGACAGTTCAGAGGGAACCTCTTTCTTTCAGGCTTTAGTCTAAGAAGAGATTTTCAAATTCTTACCTTAATTCTGACCACATTTTCAACTGAAGGCTGAAATTTGATAGGAATGCAATGAAATACACCAGGAAACCAGAAAGAAAGCAGGCGTTGTGTGGAATCAAATAGTGTGGTGCATTCCAGCATTCTGTTAATTGAGCTATTCCTCAAAATAACATTTAGGTTTATTTCACTTTCACTAATAATTTATATTTTATGAAGTTCAATAAAAATGGCAGAGGATAATTTCTGACACATGCTTCTTAAACAAGCACATTATCTTTCCATTTTTAAGATGTTATTTTTAGATGAGTTTAAGCCTGAGGTTTTTGCATACCCTCAGCATGTCTGGTGTCCCCACTAATCAGAACCATACATCAGGAATGCTCCATTTGCCCCATTAATGACTATATACTGACTATTATTAGATCCCTAAGTCCATCGCTTAGATTAGCTCTCACTGGTGGCACTGTACATTCTATGAGTTTCAAAAAAAAATGTGTCATGACATCAATCAACCATTTCTGTATCAAGCGGAGTGTTTTCATTGTCCTAAAAAATTCTTTGTGCTTCACCTTTTTATCTTTGCCCACTCATCCCCTGCCCATCCTAAATAATATTAATTTACCTTGGGATTTTTTTTATGCTAGCTGTATTTCTCATCGATAATTTAAACTCCTTGTGTGCAGATTAGCATTGTGCTCAGCTCTAAATGAACACGCTGGGGACTGTCATGGTGTCATGATGGATAAAGCAGCCACCTGTTTGAGTCCCTGGTGTTACACTTCCAACCCAGTTTCCTGATCAGGGACTGAGAAAGCAGCAGAACATGGCCTGTGGGCTTGGGTTCCTGCCACACACGTGGCAGACCTGGAAGGAGCTCTGGCTTTTGGATTTGGCCAGGTTCAGCCAAATCCCTGGCCATTGCAGCCATCTGGGGAATGAACCAATAGATTAAAATTCTATCTCTCAAAACAAAACAAACAAAAAATCATTTTATTTGTTTTAAAGGCAAATTTACAGGTGTAAATATATATGTATATATATGTGCATGTATGTATGTATATAGCATGATTCAACAATTTGAAAAGAATTTGGGACATGAAAACTTTGACTTCCAAGTTTAGTTTTAGAAAATCGGACAGGTAGAAAAGGATAAAAGTCATGATATGCCACTATCATTATTTGGCAGTTTTCTCTATATGACTTTAACATCAACCAATAACTATTTCATGTTTTGATTTCTCTTCTTAAAATGATGAAACTTTATAAAGTACACAATACTCATTAACTAGAGTTATTTTAACTTTGATTTTCTTTGTATTTCGCAAAGGAGGACTGTAGCTTTGTTTTCCTCTCTGAATTTGCAGGGTGTTAGCTTTGAAGAGCCCAGCTTTGGAATAACTCTAGGATTGTAGAAGAAGTGCCTTATTCAAGGCATCTGTAAATTTTCATTGCTGTGGTTTTCACTGAAGTGTCTTGAACTTCAGAAATGAAAGAGAAAGAGAAATTGTGCAAGGACTGCAATTGAACCTTAACATAGAAGAGAAAATGCTGGATGTGGATAGATGTATTGGATAGAGCCTATTCAGACTTGCTCTGACCTCACACACCTCGTTATTCCACCCATCCACCCCACTTATGCAGAATGATAGGAAATCCTGACTAACTTCATTACTCCTATCATTATATGTGTATGTCTGTATATGAACAGTTCTAAAAGGCAGATTCCAAGAATCTGAATGCAATTAGTTTACTGGAAATGAGTGGAGGCACTAAGGTGATGGGGCACTGAGACTGGCAAGGGAAGGCAATCAAGAAGTATAGAGTTTAGTCCACTCTGGGAAATAGTATGAGGCACAAGTAGAAAAGCAATCTGAAGGCAGAGTGAGTGTTGTGACCATGATTGGTGTGTAGGAGAGTGGAGTGCTCTTCCATTGTCAAGTGCAGGGAATGTGGAGCACAGCCAACTGAAGTCTTCGGACAATTTCTGCTTCAGTATCACATGACACTTCAGGCAAATCAATGTTTTTTTGTTGTAAGATCAAGACATGTTTATCTCAAAATGCTTAAATATGTTAGGCAAATAAAAATGACTATTTACTTAGAATTTGACCATTTGGTAGCAGTTTTCACTTCCTTTAGGGGACCAATCTTCTCTTTGTGTGTGCTTGTGAAGGTAAACTTTACACTTTACTTTTAAACATTTTATATATTTCTGTGGTTAGGACAGTAACGTCTTTTTTTTCCCTTAAATCTACAATCATTTCCCATTTTCTCTATTTTTATGGTTCACAAAAGTATTCTTGAATTCCTGATTTTTGTTCTTATCAAGGTATTCTTATATACAAACAGATATTCTTAGATATAATAGTAAGATAGTCTTAAATACAAGTAGAGAGGTATCTTCCACCTACTGGTTTATTTCACTCCCTCAACTGTTACTGTTGGGTCAGGAAACGAGTCTGTTTCTTCCCTGTGCACAGAAGACATTAAGACACTTGAGTTACCATCTGATCCCTCCGCAGGCACATTCACAGGAAACGAGTTGGCAAGATGGAATGCAGGCACCTCAAGCAGCATTTTAACTACTGAGTCAAACACATGGCATCCAAAATCAAAACAATTTAACTCAATTTTCTACGAGCTCTGTAGTATTCTCATACAACATGTCAGAGTTGTCAGTTTGGCGAGTCACATTTTTACGGGATCTAAACTTGGATCTGATATCATTACTTCATATTAATGTGCTTGCCTCACTTTTGCAGCATAGTAGTGATCAAGCTTCCTGGCATCCACAAAGAAGAAAAACCTCCATCCCGCATTCCCTTAAATTACAAAGAAAGTCTGCACTGCTGATATATGCCAAGTATATTGTGGTTTACTTTTCAGAAAATGAAATTACAGATATATGGATTACATGCCATCGATGACAGTGCCAGTAAGTCTGAACAAACCAATCCTCTAAAACCCAAACCAAACAAAACTTTCTAAGATCTACATTCCCAATTTGCCTTTTTCTGCATTCAGATTTAGAATCTACTGTTGCTTAGTATCCAGCATCATTCTTGAGTAAGGCTAGTAAATTATATAACCATGAGGTTTTTGGGAAAAAAAAACGTTACTCATTAGAGAGAGCAGAAGTTAAAATATCTACTGTTACAATGATACTGATTCATTATAATCTGAATAGGAAGCTGTGTAAGTAGGAAATCTCGGGTGGCCTTAAGAGCAGAGTGCTATCAAATTAGGAAAAAAAACATTAGTAAACAAACAAAAAAAAATCTGGATCAGAGAGACAGACTTGGTGTAGAGATATGATTAAGGACAATTACTCCGGAGTTAGAAACCTGCGTCACAATCCTAGATTCGCCACTGACTAACTTGAAGCAAACTGTAAAATTCCATTCACTTCCTTGCAAGTAAAGGAAGAGGAAGGGATGGATGTAGAAGAAATCAAACAAGAAAAAAAAATTATTGAATGATGTTTAAAAAAAAAAAATAAGAGATGTTGCTCGGGATTATCAAGCGCAGCATCCTCTCTCAGGGACTAAAACAAGTGGGACAGAGCTAGCATCTCCAAGTCAGAAGGAAACAGGAGAAAGACTGTTTATAGAAACAAGCAAGAAGGTTGGCCATTTGAGGAGGCAGCCCCTCAGGTGGAGGAATACACTTATAGCTAAAATCTTGATCTGGCATGGAATGGATGAGAAAGGATCCTGTTGTCCCCCAGCCCTCCCATCTCATTCAGGTGCCTCTCACTAGCCACATTCAAAGAAATGCAAAAGTAAGGAAATTGTAAGGAGATTGCACATTCTACAAGCAGAGGCCAGTTTCCTGGGGGCACAGTAGGCACGTAAGAGTGGATGGTGCATCTGGAGGAGTAAATGGAGATCAGCCAGCCCAGCAGCTCGCCCCAGAAATTCCATTTCCAATCATGATATTTTCCCAGATATTGAGTCAAAATGCAGCCATGAGTTCTTTAAGCAACTGGGAAAGGTCAGTTAAGGAGTCATTTATTAAGCAAAGCTGCTACATGTCTGTTAAAAATACAAAGGCATCCGTAGGCAGAATTGCTTGTGCTAAGGGTAATTAAGTACTACATATTGGCAAGTTTTCTGAGATTTTTTAAAATACAGATTTTTTTCATATATCCTCTCCTCCTTCCACTTTTTTTTTTTTTTGACAAGGAAGTGAACTGGACTTTACAAAGTTTGCCTCAGGTTAATAAGTGGCAGAGCTAGGTTTGTAACCCAGCTATCTGGCTTCAGAGCAATAGGCCTTAGTTACATCCCATGCTGAGTCCCTGCTGTTAGCATGGATATCTGCTGTTTAGTTTCAGAATCTTACAAGGTTTTAGGGTGGTTTATATTATACTTCAGTGGTAATTGCTCAATTGGCAAATTAACTTGTTCTGAAAGAGATGACCCGCTTCCCAAACTCTACACATCTGAGAATCGTAATTCAAGATGTTTTTGTATTGAAATTCAGCCAACTGTATTTTCAGTTATGGCTGGGCCAGTCACATCCCCTCTCTAACTTCATTAGCATCTTGCTGATTCACTCGCCAGATCAGCTGTAACTCATGTTTTGTGAGCTTTAAAACCATCCTTCTAAGATATCACACAGCTCCCTGATTTAAATGTAGCCCTCGAAGATACTGTACACCAGAAATGCATTCTAACAGAAACCTGAGGCGTTGTGTTCAAGTAAGAAAAAAACCTGTTTCTTCTTATGTAACAGAATAAGTAGTATTGCAATTTCATAAGAGAAATAATGATTTCATTAAACTTTGAGAATAAAAAGTAGGAAATGCACACAAGCTCATAGAATTTATATCTTGCGTTGAAGGTCAATTTGTGAATCCTTTGTCCCCTGATTAATTAGTCAATGAAGCTAGTCCAAACCCTAGCCTGTGGACATTTCGCAGAGCATTCTAGTATCTAAGATAGAAATGAGAAGTCAAGAATCTTGTTTTCAAAAGTAAATCAACAAATACATGAGTTTAAAAATATGTACTACTATACTATTGATTAGTGCTCTAGGTGTATTTGAAAACATAATATTGCAGAGAGAGTCTTTTTTTTTTATTCCAATAAATACAGTCGGCCCATCTTTCGTACCATTCTTCAGGTGAGGCATTCGTGTCTCCACTTACAAAAGGTTTGCTACTATCTTTCTAACCATACATCTTAGAAACACTAATGTTTCGGAGAGGTAAGATAGTGTGGTTGAAATGGGATTATTTTTCTGGGATCTGAGGCATTTCAAAGACAGCTTGACCTAGCCCAAAAGGCCAAATGGGAGAGATTTCAAAACAAAAATAATGCGTGCCTTCTACTTAGCAATATGCATGAATTATGTGATGTACTAGACTTCAGTCTATTTCTTTGTAAAATGGGTATTTTGATAGTAATTTCTAACGTGTGATGTTATAAGAACCATGATGTCTCGGGGGCTGAATCATCACCTTGCATGGGAATCCCACATGAGCACCAATTCATGTCCTCATTGCTCCACTTCCCTTCCAGCTCCTTGTTTGTGACCTAGGAAAGCAGTAGAGGACAATCCAAAGGTTTGGGACACTGTACCAGCATGGCAAACCTGGAAGAAGCTTCTGGCTAGTGTCTTCGGATATGCTCAGCTCTGTTGTTGCGGCCACTTGGGGAGTGAACCAACAAGTGGAAGATTTTTCTTCCTGTCTCTGTGTAAATCTGCCTTTCCAATAAAAAAAATAAATCTTTAAAATTTAAAAATAAATGCATAAATTTGCACATGTAGATCTATCTCTAGAAAGAGATAAGATCACTTAATAAATGTTATATTATTATCTCTGATTTGGAGATTGAAAGTCTTATTTGGAAATATTTAATAGTGTTGTTTAGATTGTGCAATTTAATTATGTAAATAGCAAACATTCTTTTAGGAACAATGCGCACACTCAATACCTCAACACCACAAGATTGTCATTGGCTATAAAAGCAAATTCAAAATTATAATTTTTCAGGCATCACAAACAGAAAATTGAAATCAATAAACTCCCTCCAAGACCACTGGAAAGGAAGTTGTCAAAGTAATGCCCATTACCACAGAACAGTGTGGTGTTCAAGTCTTATAAACAAGAACATTTTCCTACCCAATCATAACTGAAAGTTAAAAATTGCCACAAATACACCACTAAATGCAATCCCCAGAGCCCACTTCAATTTCAGCAATTGTGGTAATAATGACTTTTGTAGCAAAAGGATGCAGCCTAGAATCATATCATGCATTTCATTGTTGTGATCTCTTGCTCAGCCTGTTTTGGATTGTCACGGTCGGTCTTGGCCCTCAGAATTCCAGCTAGTTTGGGGAATGTTCTTGATTTGCATTTGTCTGATGTTTCCTTGCGATTACATGTTGGGCTGTGCATCTTTGGCAGGACTATCACAGCACTCAAGCTGTGCTGCATCCTTCGCACAAAGTCTTGACTTGGCTCCCTCCTAAAGCACTTTCCTTTGATCGTCAGACCAAGGCGCAGTCTGCAGAACTTTACTGTAAAATTAGCTTTCGTTTTCATAATCAGTATTTTGAGGACTAATACTCTGAAGCTGTGTTATTATTCCAGTCGTCAAATTTTTGATGTGTTCATTTACAAATCTGTTATCTGAATGGACTGTTTATTTTTCATGTTGTTCACTGGGCTATCAGTCTTCACAGTCAGTGTATTTATTTTAATGTCTGTGTTGTCCCCAATCATGCCACGCAGAGACGACCACCCAGGGAGCCCTTCTCACTCTCTTTAGGCTGTGAATAACCTCCGGGTAACTACCTCTGTCCATACCAGACCACCTCAGGCAGTTAGTGACTCACTCGCTGGGTCTCTGGTTTCCTGTGTAGAGGTCCTTAGCTGGCCGCAGGTCCTTAGCTCACCTGCCATGCTCTACTCCTCCTTAGGAGCAGTCCTTAGTCCTTAGGACTGCATCATTCAGGAAGGACACAGAAAGGCAAGAGGACAAGGAAATGGAGAAAGAAAAGGGAAAAGAGCCAACATCCAATGTTATAACAAATTAATAGCTTTAAAATTCTGCAAGTTAAAAAATAATTGTTCACTTACACATTTTTTCAATTTTATGTAGTGAAGCAATTGAGACACTCGTAAGCAATTCATGCCTCTATCTGAGCAGACTGGTCAGAAATTGCTGCTTAAATTCTTTTCACTAATCATCGTATGATTACCTGTGAATGCCTCCTGGGTGTGCAGCAGAGAGCATTGAAGGAGGATCCAGTCACGCTTAGGAGTGAAAACGAATGATGGATTTTTTTGAAAAGATTCTTTCAAAAGCTTACAGGATGTAATTTAAAATGTCTGTTCACCAAAGGTAAAAATAATAGAGTGTGGAATGAATCAATGTTCTTTTTGATTATGAAGGAAAAACATTCCCTTTTAAGGTTAAGGAACAGTTAGGGTAAAGCTAACTTGGAAACTCTGCAGTTTGGTTCTTCAGATGTAAACTTTAACCCTGACGTGACCTCAGGGAGACATATGCCATTAGACAAACTTGTCTGCATGCTTTCCAGAAATGTCCAGACAAAGGGTGGTCCAAGGATCCAGGCTCAGTCTCCCCCAGGTTCCCATAGCTCACAAGATCGGTAGGGTCCCTTGGCATTCTGTCCAGGCTCCCACAGCTCGCAGGGTCTGCCACCTGCCCCCACTTCCAGCAATCCATCCAGCCTCCCATGGCTCCCAGGGTTCACAGGGTCTGGCATTCTGTGCAGGCTCCCACAGCATGTACCGTCCACGGCCCCCCAGGCATTCTGTCCAGGCTCCCACAGCATCCACTGTCCGTGGGCCCCTCAGCATCCAGACACCTGCATGGCCTTGTGCAAGCTCTGCTGTTGTCTTATGTGAACTCGCATGCTGGAAACATGTTATGTTTCTGCTTTTCATCACTAACTAGACTGTAAGCAGTTGGATCATACAGACCATTCATTTAATCACTACATTATTATTTTCTTCTGGATATCGTCCAAAGCAGCAGTAAGTGTGTAATTGTAAAATAGATGAAAGAATGAAAAGATCAATCACTCAATTAACCAATCAATTAATTCAAATACCCAGCATTAATTCAGCTTAAATATAATTATCAACCCTAAAAGTACTTAGATTTTCTTTTAAAGGCTCTACATTTTAATGATCATGTCTGAAATTTTTATAGAGTCTGCAACCCAAAATGTGATTTATCTTATGTATACAATTTAATGTAAGAAAATCACCATACTATTCTTGGGCAACTCTTACCAGTGTTTGTACAGGCTGATCTATAATTTCTGTGGCAAATGACAGATTCTCCTCGGGTCCATGAACCACCAAGGTCAGGGAGTTTGTGGGGCTCCAGTCGCCTGGCCCTGGTCCTAGGATCAGCCTGTGAAAACAGTACTTACAGAAAAAAAAAATTCTAAATAAATTCTAAATAAAAATTTTAAATAAATGACATAATTGTAAAAAAAATTAAAACAAAATAAGCTTTCTTTAAAAATAATTCTTTATTTATTTTGGCACTGATGGTGTGGCATAGCAGGTTAAGATACACTCTGTCGTGCCAGCATCACATGTGGGTGCTGATTCATGTCTCAATTAGGCTCCCTACTAATGGCCTAAGGAAAGCAACATAGGATAAATCAGATGTTTTGGGGTCCTGTCATCCACTTAAGAGACCTAGAGGAAGCTACTGGCTTGGCCCACCAAAGCTCTGGGCATTGCAATCACCTAGGGAGGGAGATGCTGATGAAAGACCTTCTCTCTCTCTATCTCTCTCCTCTCTCTCCCTGTAACTCTTTTGACAGAGAGAACTCCTCTACCTGTTGGTTCACTCACCAAATCACAACAATGGCCAGGACTAAACCAGGAGAAAAACAGGAACCAGGGACTCCACCAGGACCCCCTCTCAGTGGTTGGGGTCTAAGAAATTAAGACATTCTGTGCTGCTTTCCCAGGCATACCAGCAGGGAACTGACAGAAGTGGAGCAGCTGCAACCAGAAGCAATGCATCCTCAGGATGCTGGAATTGCAAGGTCAGCTTAACCCACTGAGCCACAACACTGGTGAAGAACGTAAACTTTCTTGTTTATCACAGATTTGGCAGCTACGGCATTGATTCAGTTTAACATCACAACTTGTTCTGAAGTTGATGCTTAGCTGTTGTTTGGATGCTGTGTAGCACTTTAAGAAGCGCTGCCTAACAGTCCTTAACAAACAATTGAAAAAAAATCACTTCAGAATAACTTCCTAACAAAGACAGAGTAGACTTAAGGCAGAGTAATAACATGGAGTTAGCTGCATTGTGGGAAAATTGTGATTAATGTATAATTACACAACTGCATATTACTATCTGTTGCCTATAATTATGACCAACTCTAATTTTACTCCCAAAATTATTTGTTTTCATTTAAAGAAGGAAATTTTGTGACCTTAGTATTTGTAGTATAATATTTTTATTTACTTGATTTGCCGGAAACCTCAAAAAGGGGGCTAGATATTTCTGATTTGAAGTTAACTATAGAAAGCAATATCCAATTCGAAATAGTTTCTAAATATGCACACAAATGAACTCAGGAATCAAATATTGTTATTTTAATTATTTGTGACATCTACAAGGACATTTTTTAAAAACGCTGGACATCCAAGAAGGTAATAATTTTGTTATTATGCAGAAAAACTTTAAGAACACAACAAGATTGATATTATTTCCAGCAGTTTATTTTAAAATCCATCTGTTGTAAAAAGAAACACTACGGTCTACAAAGTTAAGACTTGCCGTGCTATATAATGGAATTTGACAAGCCTGAAAGGATTTCAAATCCTAATGAGCACTGTGTGAGTGCTAACAGAAATACCGTTGGGAATGGCTGTGCTCTCCAGAATTGGATTTGAAAGCAGCAGCAGTGATACAGCCTGGCAACCAGGGGCAGCTTGTTCCTTTAGAGTTTGAGTCCTGAACAACAACAATACCAATACAAAGACCCAAACTCACAAACAGTCTGCTAAAGAAGCATTATATTTTGCAACTTGGCCTGTCAGAGCGACTGGCTTTCTTGTTGTGTGCTACTAAGAACACGACGTCTCTTAAAGCTTCTGTCTCCACCCTCTGCACTCTGCGTTCCATCCCTTCCACTCTGATCATCTCATTGCTAAGTCCATCCCTGCTTGACTCCCTCCAAGTTTGTTTTCTCTTTTCTTGTTTAATACAGTGGGGCCGGTACTGCCTTCTGGGTTCTTTAGACATTGAAATTCTCCCTTTCCTTCTTTGCTACCCCAGGCATTCTTTCTTGGTTTGCTCCACTGAGTCATTTTAGCTTGACTCCGAGCTGTTTGTGTTTCTCTCTGCCTACAATTGAGCATACTGTTGACACCCGCAGATAGCGTGAGCCCACCTCCATTTCAAAGGTTCCCAGCTTCACATTGCAGTATTCACTATTAATGAAACCATTCATTGAGCTCTTCCAAGTGCCAAGCACTTAAAAAGAGAGCTTCACTTAGCTCTTAGAGTTTACAAGATGATACCTTTGCAAAAGGTATCATCACCCATACTTTGGGGAGTGAAAAGTTAGAACTTCATTTATTACTGAATCTTAAACATTATGTAATGTTTTCTTCCAATATGTTTATATAATCAAATGAATGGATTTTATCATAGGATTATTTTGTCTCATTCATAGGTTTAGTTTCTATCTTGTGTTATCTATCCTGTAACAGTTCATTATTGGCTGAGTACTCAATGCGTTGGCTTCTCGGTCTGTTGGCCTGATAATTGGAGGCCAGAATGAGAAGAGGAGAAGAAAAGAATCTTGTGCCTTCCACTTGGTGTGCAGAGTCATGTTTTAAAATCAAAATCCAGGGTTGAGATACCAAGTTATAAAACAACAGATGGTAGTTCACAGTACAACTTGGCAAACAGACTACCTGCTGTCAGACTGATCGAGTTTGAGAAGAGATCAATCCTGGGATTGCAAGAGGAGTCAGTTGATTCTCAGTCCAAGAGTCACCACTGAGCTTTATGGTATTTAGCGTCTCCTCCGGCACGTTATCTTGGTTTGAGCCTTATCTTACTGGTTAGCTTCCTCTCCTAAGATTCCTCTCATGTATTAATCTTACTGTGGATCAGCTGATCATTAGACTCTGCCATTCCACTTCTGCCCCTGGCTAGCAGTCCTCACAGATGCCATCAATTAAAATGGAGCCATCACACAGGGATGCTACGGAGGCATCTGTTTGCATTGCCCTTCCCATGTCTTCCTGATGCATGGATCACTGCTTCGGCCTTCAGCTTTCTAGAACTATCCTTCTCTGTGAGGTTAACTGGCCAAGCTGGTCCCACAGGAGAACGGGCCTTCTTCAATGTTTGCCAAAGCATTTCCCCCCCGCCCCCCGATCCTTTGCACAAGGCTCCAATTTGAGGCTCATCTCTTCCCATATATTTTTCATTTCCAAATATATTCATTTTGAAAGTTTCTCTTTGATGCCACTGCAGTCATGGCTCTCACAAAGATTCTTGGGTGAACTTTTCTGTCATTACAATTTCTGACCCAAAGTAATAGCACCAGCTCTGAAGTCATAATCATACTCATGCTAGGTCTTCAAAGCCAATCTCACTGAGGAACAACGTGCCGACAGTAAAATACACAGCATTAAGCAGCAGCTTTGCAGTCAGCCCCACATCCTCACAGAGTTCAGGCCCTTGGGAATTTGTTCTTCATTGCCACAGCTTAGTTTTTCCTGTCCCAGAATATTTTTCCATTGTCACTACACAGAATGTGGTATCTGGCACCTTTCTCCCAGCACTGCATTGATGGGTTTCTGTTGTGTGTATCATGACAGTGTTGCATTGTCTTGCTAAATATCATTCCAAGGTGAAAGCATACAAAATTTGTTTTTCTAATCATCTGCTGCCAGGCATTTAGTTCCCAAGTTAGCTATTCTCATTCTTTTTAATTTTTACTGAAAAATTTAAAATTTTATACAGCCTTTTTGTTAAAAATTAAGATACTTACAGATTGATTATGCACTTTTTTTAAAAGATTTATTTTTATTGGAAAGGCAGATATACAGAGAGGAGGAGAGACAGAGAGGAGAATATTCCGTCTGACGGTTCACTCCCCAAGTGACCACAATGGCTGGAGCTGAGCCAATCCAAAGCCAGGAGCCAGGAGCTCTTCCAGGTTTCCTACATGGGTGCTAGGTCTCAAGGCCTTGGGCCGTCCTCGACTGCTTTCCCAGGCCACAGGCAGGGAGCTGGGTGGGAAGGGAGACAGCCGGGATTAGAACTGGCGCCCATATGGGATCCCACTGTGTGTGCAAGGCAAGGACTTGAGCTGCTAGGCTACCATTCCAGGTCCACCACCATTTATTTTTAACCAGTGATCCACTAAAGATATCTGGATCGCATGTGATCTTTTGCTAGTATAAATAAAAACCTGTGTGAACACTTTTGTATGTTATTTAATCCCATATGGATACTGGTTCCAGTTCCGGTTGTTTCACTACTGGTCCAGCTCCCTGTTTATGGCCTGGGAGTGCAGTGCAGGATGGTGAGAGTCCTTGGGCCTTTGCACCCATGTGGGAGACCCTAGGAAGGCTCCTAGATCCTAACTTTGGATTGGCTTAGCTCTGACCATTCCAGCCATTTAGGGAGTGAACTAGCGGATGGAAAAATCTATGTCTCTCCCTGTCTCTCCTCTCTGTAAAGCTGTCTTCCAAAGAAAGATAAGTAAGTCTTTAAAAAAAGTTAGGCAAACTATTTTCCCTTGTGGCTGTACCACTTTACATTTCTGTCATCAAAGAATAAGTGAACCAATTTTGCTACAGTCTCGCTGACACTGCGTGTTGTCACTATTTTTTGATGTTAGTCATTCTGATAGATGAATAGATGCATCCCATTGTAATTTAAATTTTACTAATGACTGGTGATATTGAAACTCATTTCCTGTGTTCATCAGCTGTCTCTATATTTTAGTATTCTTATCCACTTGCTACCTAGTTTAATTGTGTTTTATACTGAGTCTTGAAAGGTTTAAGGATATAAATTTTAGATACCAGTATTTGTCAAATCTGAAGTTTGTGAAAACTTCTCCCACTCAGAGAATGTCTTTCCATCTTCATAACAAAACTATTCACAGAGAAAGCCTTACAAGATCGGAAAAGATCAGCTTATGAAATTTTCTCTTTTTTTGGATCTTGTTTTCGGTATTATATTCCTTTTGTTGTCATTTTCCATAGGTCAACAGTTACATGTTTTACATTTGAAGCTTGTTTGAGGTTTTTTAACTATGGTTGTGAAATCACTTCAAGATCATTTATTACAAAAAAGTATATTTCTCACGTCTAATTGCTTTGTGCCTTTGTTAAAAAAAATCTACCCCATTTATGTTTTTCCCTCTTTCAATACTATATTGCTCCAATTATTATAACTTTGTAATTGGATAACCTTGATTCTTAATAATCCCAAAAGTTGTCCTTTCTCAGAATGTTTAGCTATTCTCATTCTTTTGCCTTTGTAGATTTTGCAATAATTTTATTCATATGTACAAAAGCCCCTCCCCCACAAAGTTTTGATGTAGTCTATCTAAACCTGCATATACATTTGTGGAGATCTGACTTGTATGTTGAAACTTCCAATTTGTTAACACATGTGGCTCTCCAATTATACAGTACTTGGTTTGTTTCTTCCATATCGTGTCATTTAAACCATACAAGTCCTATACTTATTTTGATAGATGTTTAACTGTTTAGCTTCTCGAGTTAATGTAAATGATTTATCCTTAGTTTTTCATTTATTTGAAACCCAGGAAAACACAAAGGGAAGCAGAGAGAGAGAGAAGAAAGATCTTTATCTGTTGGTTCACTCAACTGCCCGGCCTGGCCCTAAGCACAGGAAGGAGCCCAGGACGTCTCTGGGATCCTCCTGGGGGTGGCAGTGATTGACAGGCTCACATCACTCACTTGTTGCCTCCAGGACTCATACTAGCAGGAACCTGGGGTGCGAGCCCAGGTATATTGATACGAGATGTTAGCATACCAAAGACCATCATAATCACTATACAACATGTCTGTCCTAGGTTTTGTACTTTGAATAAACATCCTTGTAGGATGGAAACACAGTCAATATTTATCTGTATCATACATTCCATAAACTTTTTGGATTCAACACTTGTAGTGCTTTTCTTTTATTCCATAAGATGTTCTACATATTCAACAGAGCCATCTATATAGACAATTTCATTATTTCCTTTCCAAAGTATGTGTCTTACTGATTTTGTGTATTTTTCAACCAGTTACACAGTTTAGTGCTGTGCTGAATAGCAATAATGACTGGGTATATTTGGCTCATTTCTAGTTGTAGTGGGAAAACATTTTATCTTTCATAGTAAGTATAAAGTATCAAATTTAACAGATGCTATTGATCCAATTGAACAAGTTACTATCTGTTAATACAATTTCGGAGTTTCTTATCATCATAAATGCATGATGTATTTCATCAAACTTGCTTTCTGAACCAGTGCTATGGTCATGTGATTTTTTTTTGCTTCAGTTTGCTAATATCCTGACTACTCAGAAGGATCCTTTGCTTTCTGTAAATGGCTTGAGGTATAATACATGCAATAAACTCTCATGTTTAAAGTACAAGATTTGATGAGTTTTGACAGAGCTACATACCCATAAAATCATTACATTGCATATGAATGAATTTTTGAATATTGAATCATTCTTGAATCCCAGGAATCTTGGATATAATAATTGTGTTCTTATGATGCCAAATCTTATTTGGAAAGAATTTTCATGTATATTAACTACAGATATTTTCTGTGGTTTTCTTTGTTTTATAATTTTTACTTGGTTTTGTTATCTGAATAATACTAGTTTTATGTAATGAACTGAGAATGAGTCTACTTTTGGAAAGAAGCTGTGTAACACTGGAGTGAGTTTTTTTTTTTTTGAAACACTTGTTTAATTTGACCAACTAGGTTTGGAGATTCCATCTCTCGGGATTTTTACATTACACATTTCCTTTCCTAATCCAATTCTATATCTAACTCAGCACTTTTGCATTTCTGAAGGAATTTCATCTATAAAATTTTGTTTCACAGGGATTTTTTTCTGTACATAAAAGTTTATTGAATTTTGCATGTATTTGATCGTATAGCATCTTTTGAATGCAGTTTTAATGTCAATACGGGCTATGTTCTATCTCCTGCTGCATTTTTTTCTTATCATCTTAAAATTTTTTATGATTCAGTTCTATGAGCTCGAAGAGTTCCCCTCCCTCCCTTCCAATCCCTCTGATTCTCCCCATATTATTACAATAGTATATTCCTTCAACAATACTCCAAGTCCATCCTTCTTCTGTTTAAGTGTATCCTGACATTGTAGGTATAGACAGTGGCAGAGAATCCAGCATCCTATTAACATTTTCATTGGAAATTCATCATTTATTCAGGATTAGAGATGCATGCTGCAATGTATCTTCACTCTTAATATACTCATCTCCGTTATAGAAATCCTATAAATGAATATACACATCTATATGTCTTGTAATTTGCATGAAGATCACTTTGTATTAAAGAGAGCCTAAGAAGCTAGCCCTTTTGGGATTGACTTATTTCACTGAAAATAATCGTCTCTAGTTGGGACCATTTGGTTGCAAACAGTAGCATTTCATTTTTTTTTTAATGACTGAGTAGTATTCCACACAGTAGATGTACCACAATTTCTATAACCACTCCCCTCTGGATGGGCATCTGGGCTGTTGCCATGTCTTTGTTATTGTAGATTGTGCTTCTGTAAATACGAGATTACAGATCCCTTTATCGTGTGCAGATTTCACTTCCTTTGGATACATTCCCAAAAGTAGGATCGCTGGATCATATGGCAGATCAATTTTTAATTGTTTTAGCACTCGCTATACTGACTTCGAGTCATTGTACATGACTACACTTCAACCAACAGTGAAGTAGAGTATCTTTATCCCTACATTCACACCAGCAGGTGTTGTTAATTGAATTCTGAACGTGGGCCAATCTCAATGGAGTTGGGTGGAATGTTAATGTGGGTTTTATCTGTATTTCTCTGATAGCTAGGGAGCATGAACATTTTTTTTTTCATATGTCTGTTAGCCATTGAACTTGTTCTTTTAAAAAATTCCTGCTCCTTTTCTTTGCCCATTTCTTCATAGGGTTGTTTCTTTCACTATTGTTGAGCTTCGGAGGCTCTATAAATCCTGGATGTTAGTTCCCTGTCGGTTGTCTAGTGTGCAGATTGTCTCCCATGCTATCGGTGACTTCTTCACTCTATTGGTCATTCCCTTTACTGTGCAGAGGCTTCTTCATTTGCTGTATTTCCATTTGTTTATCTTATCTTTGACAGCCTATGCTTTTGGTGACTTTTTCTTCTAAGTTTTTACCAATGCCTATGTCTTGCAGAGTGCTTCCTACGTCTTCCACTAACAGTTTGATGGTTTCTGGGTACAAATTTAGGTCCTTGATCCACTTAGAACTATATAATGTCAGATGTGGGGGTCTTGCTTCTTAATACTGCTATTATTTTACTTTTTTGTTAGGTTTGTTAGAAATTTATGACTTTTCTCTTTCATTATTTCACTTACATTGGTCTATTTTCAACTCCCTTGACTTTTGTTTACACCCTGACATTTTCTTCTAATTTTCAATTTTCTTCTTAATATTGCTTGTATAGTTGAGAGGGATGCATGCCAATGTGGGCCTCTGTTTAGGGTGAAGAAGACAGCCAGGCATGGAGGAAGGTGGATGGGATATACCTTTCAGGCTGTTTGTTTTTTCCTCCTGTGTCTGCAGAATAGGAGGGGGAGGGATCTCTTCCTTGGTGTCAAGCTGTATCAGCACTTGGAGTAGGACATACATAAATAATGGGATGCTCAACTATCTGACATTGTCTGTACCAGCAATGTCAGTGTAGACTTAAATAACAGACTGATGGACTTATGACTGCTTATGAAGGACTATACCATTGTAATGATGTAGGGATATCAGTTCGGCGTAGGAATTTGGTGGTGGTTGGGGTGGAACTTGGGAAATCCCAGACCCTAGGAAATTGTACCATAAAATTCAAAATAAAAAATACTCATGCAAATTGAAATGGAAGGGATCTTCCTCAACCCAAAACTGTATAATAATAGTAATAGTAATAGTAATAATAATAATAATAATAATAATAATAATAATAAAAGTCTTCATGTTTTTGTTTGCTTACTGCAAGGGTGGATTTCCTTTTTCCAGTTAAACTTAATTTCTCCAGTTTGCATAGAGTGAATCTGTTTTCTCTCATTTATCTTTCCAAATATATTCTCTTTTCATTAAATCTTTTCTAGCTTTCCTGTTCCCATCCTGTTTCCAGTTCTTATTACTGAGAGTTAAGTTATATCATACATTTAAACCCAATACAATAAGCATTTCTTGGAGTTCTGCCTAGGATCAGGTGGAAATCCAACTTAATAATAAAAATGTATTTTCTCAGTTTACTCCAACAAAATCCCCCTTTCTTATAAGCTTCTTAATCCAACTGATCCGTTATTATCCATTTGTGATGAATTTTTTTGTGCCAATTCAAATTCCTGCTAGATTACCAGTTCTGTTTTGGAGGGAAATGATCACAGAAATAGCTACAGTTACACTTTACCTGTAATCTGAATGGATGTCGGGCCAATCATCTATACTCTGCACTTAGATACAACTGAATATGGGGATAGATCATGCACTATTCCTAAATCAATCTGATCTTCAACTTCTTCATTACCCTGCCACACCTACAGGGGGATAAATAAAGCAATGATGTCTACAGATGTAAGTACATTTTTAGCCACAAATGTAATCTGTTTAATAAGCCACAATGTTATTTCAAATGTCAGAAACTCATCAGTCTCAGCATGGTTGGCTTGGATTTGTTACATGGTTTCCAAGATCTCAGTTGGGAACACTGACGTTGGGTGTTTGAATCCTTTTTCACATGTGTCTAGTAACTGAGGTGGTGCCAGCCAAGTGCCTTAGAGGCTCTTAAATAAGTTCTCTCTCCTCTCTCTTTCTCTCTCTCTTTTTCCTCTCTCTTTCTCTCTCTCTCTCTCACACACAAACACACTTCTTTTCTTTCAGGATGTTACCAAACCATGCATCCCTCCATGTGGCTCTTCATGCATAAAGTCTTGGGGTCATCAGTTTCTTAGGAGGAAACTCAAGCTCTAGGAGAGAAGGGTCCATCCATATATTACTACCCATTTTTTTTGTCTGCAAAGAAGTAACTATGGTGATTAGTTTTAAAAGAAAATAAGCAAATATCAGTTTTTTTTTAATTGATGTGTTGACGTTGTCCCAGGTAAGTAGGGCACATGATAGACACAGATTTTTATGACCAATCTCCCAAGAGAAAACAAGTTCTTCCACCTACTCATTCACTGGAACTGCTTTTTGCAAACACCATCTCTCTTTGTTCTTATTTCAAGCTGTGCAGGCTATTTTATAATCCATAATTAGATCCCTCTTGAATAAAAAGATAAATGTCTGTTACTGTAACTGGGATATAGCCATTGTGCCCTTACAAATTGGAAGCCTCATAGGTAAATGATTCTTTTGTCGGTTTGCTTGTTATGAGTCAGTCCTACAAAGTTGATGAACTCTAATTGAACTGTTGAGATAAAGCTGGATCTGCAAATCTGAATCTGCCAGACTTTGGACCATGAAAACAAAGCCTGAACTTGGGAGGAAAGACCCCACTAAGGAGGCCAACACATCCTTCTAGCACATATACCTCTATCTGTTTTCTCTTTGGTCCTGGGCATCTATGTCCTGCACAATGTGTATGATTGCAAAGCCATCAACAAGTTGAATATTCATTATGTGATTTCAGTCATTCAGTAAATCATCTCTCAATTCCACAATAAGAATTACCAGGAGGTACACAAAACTTCTGTCTCATGGTGGAAAAAATAATTGGAATTTAGAAGAATAGCAGCAACAACAAAACAGCATGCAGAGTGGCAAAAATCTTAGCAACTTCAGGAATGGAAAACCAATCACGTGCTTCCTGTGTGAGGTGTACAGTGATTTAGTTATTCTAGTGTCCTGCAAGTCACATGCTATTATGCACACTTAATACTTGAGGATCTCATCGCGAAGAGGATGTGAATCAGTTGCACTGGGGACACAAGCGGTAAGTTGGCAGAGTCGGTTCACAGTTAAGTTTTTTCACTGAAAAGCAAATTTTCTCAAGTGCCTTGGAGGGTTGTTCTTGCACTGTTAACTGTGCAAACCACAACCTTCTGAAAAGCTAAGCCATCAATGTTCTCAGAAACCTGAATTTTAATTATGCTTTCTTTAACTGCATACAGCCCTGCTGAGATTCACACTAAATGCTGATTTTGTAGTTTATCTGAAAACTAAACATAGGACCTGAAGCAATTTTCTCAATAGAAGAAATACAAATGATCAACCAAGTATGCACACAAAAGACTCAGTATTACCAGCTCTCAGAAAAATATAATTCAAAAGTACAATGAGATAGCAACTTATTAGAGCTGGAATGGCTATATAAAAAACACAAAAGCCAAAAAAATACTGGCAATGACACTGAGGAGGGGGAACTGTTACACACTGTTGCTAAGACTGTAACTTAATATGTCTGTTATAGAAAATAACATTATAGGACAGAAATTTCTTTAAAACCAAAAGCAGAACTACCAAATGATCCAGCAATCCCACTCCTGGGAAATAGGCAAGAAAATTAAATTACTAATTGCATCAATGAGATGCTTGCACTAGTACATTCATTGCTCACTGTTTCACAATTGTCAAGATATGGAATTAACTGAGGTGACCAGCAGAAGAAATGATAAACACAGTGCAGTGCATAAACACAATAGAGTAATAATAAACAACCATAAGAAGAATGGAATTTGAAAGGAATCCATCTGAACAAAATGGATGAACCAGAAGTCATTGTGTTAAATGAAATAAGCCAGACCAAGAAAAGACAAATGCCACATGTTTTCTTACGTCATAGTTTAAAAAGTCACTCTGAATGTCAAATCGTGATTAGTAGAATGAGCAGAATGGGAAAGAGTGAGTAGTTAAAACACGGACAGATAAAAGGAATAAATCCTGGGGTCCCTCAGGACACAGCAGTGACTAACATTCAACATTATGTATTTTATTTATAACTAAAAAAAATTCAGAGATCCCAAAGAAATGAGAGAAAAACAGAAATGAAAGTTAACCATGTTCATGTTTCATTGTATGTTGAAATACCACCCTGTACCCCACAAATATGTAAAATTATTACATTATTAAACAGAAGAAAATCAAAACTTATTTGAAAATTTCAGCCAGAAACTGAAGATAATAACATTAAAAGACATTGAGAACATCAATAACATGTGACAGAATTATCAACCGAGTAGCTCTGTATTTATTGAAAACCGTTTGGGGTCCAGTTTTGCAGAGCACCAGGCTTACCTGCGCTCTGCAGTATCAGTGTCAGGAGTGCTGGGTCCAGTCCAGCTCATGCTAAGGATCCTGGCAAAGCAGCAGAGGATCAATCACACACCTGGGCCCATGCTACACATAAGGAAAACCTTGGGTGACACTCAAGGCTCCTGGATTTGGCCTGTCCTTACCCTAGCCATGAAGGTCATTAGAGAGGTGAACCAGTTGATGAAAATCTCTCTCCCTAGCTCTATCTTTTAAATAAATACATAACCTTCAAAATAAAATAGTTTTGATAAATAATCTTTCATCCTTTAAACTTCTTTTAACTACATATCATTTTCTATTGAGTAGAGCAGTAGATTTTTTTTTTACCATATCCATATAGGAAATACAATCTCACTGTAATCCAAAACAGAAGTGCATGCAAATATATATGTATCGTGTTATGTGTGTGCACGTGAGCCTGAAATTGAATTCCACAAAGTCTACTCACCAAGATAGGAACTCCAATTTGTTTTGTTCTATTCCATTGAATGTTTTTACTGTGTTGATCATAACCCACAAATTTGAAGATCCAAAGGCACACTGAAGTCTTGGGATGTGGGAGAAGCATTTCAGTAGCAGTAACAACACTGTGCTCTTTGAATTGGAGAAAGTGTTATAGGTCAACCTCAACATGTGAAAACTCAACTGCAAGTCAGTGATGGGATGGGACCAAATGCAAGGTCTCTGCTTTATTCTATCGTGGATTATTTTCTGCTCTCACACAGGTGGATTCTCAACATCATGAGACAGGCAGCACAGTTTTGCCCTCATAGCAGCACTCAAAGCTCCTTCCTGCCTCTCATCCCCCCAGC
Source organism: Ochotona curzoniae (assembly GCF_017591425.1). Taxonomy (NCBI): domain Eukaryota; kingdom Metazoa; phylum Chordata; class Mammalia; order Lagomorpha; family Ochotonidae; genus Ochotona; species Ochotona curzoniae. The sequence goes on along the minus strand of NW_024465520.1, from coordinate 9,217,649 downwards.
CCTTACTCAGTTCCACTCCCTAGGGGCCGCAGTGTTGTCAGTCGGTAAGTCCACAGTCCTCACTTTATCCACAGGTACTGTTTGGGTGGCTGATTCCAGCAGCCATCCTGCCTGAGGATGTGAGAGTCCAGAGACTTGCCTATAGCAATGGAACCATGCAAAGTGAAGCAAGTAGACACAATGTTACCACTAACACGGATTTCTAGTGACATTTGTTGTGGCTATAATGCTCCATCCCATTAGACTTCTAAACCATAACAGATCCTCGAATTTAGGAAGAGGCTCTTCATTTGGAAATAGAAGTTCAGATCACATTTAGGGGTAAAATTCTAAACCTGAAGAATGTCAGCTTTGCAGCTCATTAAAGTGAAGGGTGGAACTAACACACATGTCGACTGGCGGAAAAAAATGGTTCTCTGACACTCAAAGTTACTTAGAAAATCAAAAGAAGCTCAAAGCTCTCAGGTAAATTCTTAACTTTTAATGATGACTATAATACTTATGTTGGCACTAAATAAACTCGCTCAACTACTCATGCCCACGTTCATACATGGGTATCGACAAAACTCCACCCAAGCTAATGTCAGCAACTGAGTATCTTCAAATAGTCAAGTCTGAATGGTGCGTTTACGAAAGGAGTCAATGTTGAGTGACATAGCATTTTGTACACTTCCTTTTTCAGAAAAGTAAGACATTTCAATCATGCTTCCATTCCAGTATACATCCATTTTCACTGCATCTCTAGACACACTTCTTAAAATCAATCCGGAGTGAAGCAGGTAAGACAGTAAACAGAAAATGCAAAGAATTATCAGCATCAGTTACCTCCCAATTAAAAATCAGATGAGGGGCCCGGCGCGGTGGCGCAAGTGGTTAAGTCCTCGCCTTGCACGCCCGGGATCCCATATGGGCGCCGGTTCTAATCCCGGCAGCCCCGCTTCCCTTCCAGCTCCCTGCTTGTGGCCTGGGAAAGCAGTCGAGGACGGCCCAAAGCTTTGGGAACCTGCACCCGCGTGGGAGACCCGGAAGAGGCTCCTGGCTTCGGATCGGCATAGTATCGGCCCGTTGCGCTCACTTGGGGAGTGAATCATCGGATGGAAGATCTTCCTCTCTGTCTCTCCTCTCTGTATATCCGCCTTTCCAATGAAAAAATAATAAAAATAAATCTTTAAAAAAAAAATAAAAATCAGATGAGAAAGGAACAGCCAACATTTTCGACACGAACATGAGTATGAAAATATATATAACACAGCTGTCAGTATTTTGGTTTAAAGAACTACATCACATCTCTATTGGTTAAATAACAAATAAATAATGATAATATCATCAATTATCTTGCAGTAAGATTCCTCCCTTGAGAATAGAGTTTTTGAAATCCAGTCTGTACCCAATTGAAATACTCGAGTTACTTTTGAGTTTCCTACAGTATTTGTTAGTCTGTGTAATATAATGTGTTAAAATTTGGAGACACTTGAAAGTAATACAATACAAAACGCCAAATCATTTTTCATAGTTTTATTGAGACATTTTGAATTTTGATTATCTAGGGTAAGTACACTTCTAGTGGCTACAATTAGGAAGCTCTGCTGTTACTATACATAGCATATCTGCAAAGCTGTCTGACATGTCTCTCTCACACACACATATCCATATACTCATGCATGCGAACAATACAATGCTATTATAGGAAATGTGCTTTCTTCCTATGAACACATATTTATGCACAGTTATTGTGGATTTTGTTCAGCTACCACTAATTTAGATAAACCTGAGAAAGCTCAAAATGTCAAGTAACACTGTTTCCATCATCACTTACTCAATGGCACTATTAATCACAAAGAAATCTAGTTCAATTGTCTATATGAAAGTCACATACAATATAAAAATAAACGTTTTTGCAAAAGCAGTTAAACATAATACAATTCAATTTCACAAATGTTGATATGTAACATATATTCACCTTCATATGAATTTGGGATTATGTATAATACAATGTACAATAAAAACTGTAACAGAATACAGCAGCCAAATATACAGTTTCACTATAAAACTTGGGCGTCACGTCATCAGCTGAGCAAAGATAAAAGGTTAAAACCAACAGCACTTCTGAACTTCTTGGTAGTGTTATTTTAAAGACTTCATCTTACAGAAATTAATGCTATACTATCTCATTTTACAAACAAGCACAACCATTTAAGAATTGAGCAGAAAGTGAGGGATTGCAACCAGCTGCCCGTTTCTCTTTCTCTGGCTCCCTACAGCTTTTCCTTAAATTCTACTTCTGTATCTATAATGCCCATCCCACTGGAATTCTGAAGAGATCAAATTCCAATGTAATAAAAGCCTTTTGCCTATAGAAGTGGATGCACTAAACATATCCGGTAGCACAGGTCTAAATTTCCCAAAAGAAGGAAATATCAACTTATTTGTAAAATATGGAAAAAATACACAATATAGAACCAATCTAAGATACTTTATATTCATTATTTTATGACAGCCTGCTTCCAAATCATGGCTATACCCAAGTAATTTTAAATTAAAAGGTGAACATGCCAACACATCTCTAGGGAAGTCAATGATTTGCAGCAGGAAACAAGTTTCTGTATTTTAGACCTAAAAAAAAAAAGAAAGAAAAAAAACCCTAAAGCTGTATACACTTCAAAATACTGGTATCTTAAAAGTATTATAATATACGACTCTCACTTATTTATGTACTATATACTTTGTAAAATACAACAGATGATCTATTAATGCTATATATTGCAATAAATATATTATACATCAGTATGTTGCATCTTTCAAGAAGTTTTTTTAACTGTACAACTGAAGGACTCTGAGTTACAACAATAAATACCATAATGATAGATACAATTTGACCAGCAAAGTAAAAGTCTTCACAGATCTTAACAAATATCTTATTTTGGTTACTGACAACTGCAGTACCCACAGACAGCTCAATGTCCTGTCTGAGGAGACAGGGAAAAAAATGAGAGGTCACAGTCCCAGATGATAATTGACAAACTGTACAAGAACCTCTAACCAGAGACTATGGCGTCCTGGAAATCAGGGTGGTGTATGTCATGTCCTCCCGGATGCCCAGTTTTCCTGCTTTATCACTCTCCCTAATGCCACAACAAGTGGGTGTCATCTAACCTTTGCCACTCATGTAACATTGATGCAAAAGGGTCAAGAGTCCTACGGCTGGCCAAGTCACAGGTCATGGTTTTCATTCAGAATGTGGACTTGCTTGCTATATTTTACTAGTTGAGGATTTTATGTCTTCAATGTAAACACAAATTGAGGCCCACAGACTCAAAGATGTCAATGTGCAAGTAACAGAAACCTCGAACTTGACATGACACATATGTTGGTAGTACAGAATCTAGCCAGCTGCCAGATCCTATGATTGAAGCTGTTCTTTCATTTAACTGACAAGAGAATTCTGCGTTTACTCTCAAATGCTTACTTGTATCTTCTTCATATGGCAAGAATCAGCTTCTCAGCCACTACGTCACTCCTGACTTTCTGAGTACTTTCACTCCCAGCATAAATCTTTTCAGAGATTTCTTTTGGCTTGGAAGAAGTTGGCAAGATGGTTCTTGCTACTGTTTGGCATCGACTCACATTTCCTCATTGTCCACTGAGTGATGGACAACGCTATCGAAGAAATACTTTGAAGAAGAAAATATGCCAAGTAGTAAAAGGGCATTTGTAGATAGGGCCTTTCTCCTCTCTACACACACATCCCCAAAGAAGGCTCCCTGAAACCTGAAACAAGATACTTAACACTCTAATTCAGGCTAGGCATCCCGAGACCTGATGGGAAAAAACTAAACTGTGTCAATAGTAGATACATGTAGCATTCCACTGTGAGCTCAAGTATGGTATAGACTCTCGCAATTCCATCTGGATCAGTTCGGAAATTTTGATCTTGTCTTACTTAACATGTTTGAAGGGGTCAATATAATACCCATGTATTTTAGATTTTGTGCTTGAGGATTCTAAAATAAGGTTGTCTATAATCCTCCCCCCGTAAGAATTTTGCTAATCCTCTCTCTTATCAAAATGAGGTGTGCAAGGTTTCTACTTGATTGTGCTGGGATACTTATAAATTAAGCCTGAAAATGTAAGCACAAGCGCTTAGGAGGCAGGATGCAGATTTTCTTCTTTGATCTTATTGGCTGGAAATTTGGTTACCTGAAGCAACAGCGAAGGTCTTGGAAAGCTTCAATCCACTCGGGAATTTCATGAACTGACAGCAAGCCCCAAATTCCCCATCATTATGGGTTCAGATTCTTTCTGTCTTTAATATATAGCGCCGCACAGCTTTTCTTACAAGGTTCTTTCAAATGAGCTAGTTCACTGTCTCGTGCAAACTCTGGCAATAGCTTTTGCCGGGCTAGATTTCACAATCAAAAAATCTCGTGACATTGGATTTGCTGTTTGGGGCAATTAAACTATCTCCTAATTCTCACTATATAAATTTGACAGTTTCACTGGCTATAATTTAATAGCCATTGAAAAGTTTCAGAGAATTTGCAATTAATTGCCACGCCACTCACCCCCCAAAAAGATTAACCAGTTCTCTTCTCTTTGTGTGGAATTGGCGTCTTCTATAGATCGCTTCTCAGCACTCTGGTACAGCAGGTGCTTTGATTTGTCTGGTGTCACTGTCTTTCTATTTTCTTTTTCAATAGCAGGATGTAAGATTCATTAAACTCCTGCAGTCTTTCATGATATTAACATAAGCAGTACAAACTGCCTTTTTCTCGTTTCAGCATTTCATTTAATGTTTTCAAGCACTTTGAAAAAAAAAAAAAGAACCTCTTCCATGGTGATTTTAATTTAAAATAAAGTTCTTATACTGAAAAGCTTTCCCCCAACTCTACATTGCTGCATACACTGGACAGTAAACTTGTAAGCTGTGCATTGCGGGTGCCTGACAGCTGCTCATCTTCTGAAAATACTCCTCTGCTCAACACCCCCCGACTTGCTAACATCTGCTCTACTTCACTTCAATTTTGGTCTGCAAGTTATCTGTGATTTTTGAAACCGTTTTTACAGATGTGACTGAGCACTGGTTTTGGAACAGAGTCCCAAGGCTTTGCACGGCAGTGGCGTAAGTAAACGCTCTTCATTGCTGGAGGTCTCAGAGTTCAAGCTATGGACAAGAAGGAAAACGTGCAGTTCAACAGTCTTGAATGCATTTTACCAGCAGAATAGTACTTGCTGGCTTCTCCCATCAATCATCTCACACCCAACACACACTGAATGGTTTTCTAGAAATAACTGGAAAATATTCCCTTTTCAGGCTTTTAAATCCTTTTGACTCTTTCTATTCAGCCCCAAAGCAGCTCAGTGAGCTACACCAGACATGACATCCAGGAAGGTCTGTTCAGCTGCTAGTGAATGAATGGCATTCAGTACTTTGCTATGCTAGGTTAGATGTTTCTGAGAATACAGTTCAATTTCTTCCTATCACAGGTTGTTAAAGACAACAAACTCAAGTTTCAAATGGCTACTAGGTTTGATGAAGAAATGATTCATGTGGAAATAGCCCCGGTCCTCATGTGCATACACGCTTTAAACAGAAGAGCCTGTAAATGTAGAGGCAGAGAGATAGTGTCTAACTAGGTATTCAGTTTTATTAAACACACTTCTAATCAGAAATAAAGACTGAGTGCAAACCCAAACTGGGTGTGGATGTGGGCATTTCTTCACACTGTCTACTTGAGGCTTTGCATTTTTTGAACGTTATAGAAAGTTCAATTACACGGGGGAAGGAGTGGGGTAGAAGGAGGGAGTACTTGGTTCTGGTTAAGCATCCTACCATGTTACAAAAGTGAGCTGTTTGGGATTCTTGCGTCTTCACAAGCTGGTATCTCCATTCTGCTTGAACTCTGATAAAATATTGAGGGTCATGTCTTCACTCTTAGATTGCAAGTTTGCCTCACTTCTTCTCGAAGCTTTCCTGGTCGCCCGGGACAGTCTCCTCCTGAAAGTGTCTCCTGCCAAGAAATAGAGAATGGGGTCCACACAACTGTTCAGACTTGCCAGACCTCTGGTCACCTGGTAAGTGGCATACACCCTATCATTGAAAGCGCACATTTCCGGAGTCTGAAAATCCAGCCGGGCCCTCATGTTCATGGTTTTCATCACATGGAAAGGGATATAAGACACAGCAAAAACAGTGAGCACAATAATCACCAGGTAAATGGATTTCCTCCTCAAGGGCGAGTTGTCCAGGTCCTTGTAAATCAAAGCCCTCACAATTAACCCGTAACAGCCCAGAATCAGCACCAAGGGCACACAGAACATGGCCACGGTGGTGCACATGCTATAGATGAAGTAACTTCGCAGGTACTCTTCCGAGGTGGTGTCGTAGCAGGTGATGGTTTTGTTCATCCGGATTCCGGTGCCCGAGTAGAAGAGGATGGGGGAGATGGCCACCACCACGATGAGCCACACCAGCACGCTGACGTAGATGGCGTTCTTCTTCTGCAGCCTGCCCAGAGACTTGAGCGGGTACACCACGCCGCTGTACCTGTGCGCGCTGATGCACGTGAGGAACAAGATGCTGCCGTACAAGTTCACATGGAAGATGAACCGCTGCAGTTTGCACATAGCATCCCCGAAGATCCAGTTGGTCTTATTGAAGTAGTAGAAGATAAGTGCTGGCAGGGTCAGCACGTACAAGAAGTCGGCCAACGCCAAGTTGAACATGTACACGGAGATCCCGCTCCACGGCTTCATATGGAAAACGAACATCCAGATGGCCACGCTGTTGCCCAGGAAGCCAATGATGAACACCAAGATGTAGACAGCCGGCAGGTAGTAGAACTGGAAGCCCGTCTTGGTCAGGGCACATGTGAAGGAAGCGGCCACCTCGGTGGTGGAAGTCACTGTGCTGTTTCCCCAAGGCGAGCCCGCGCCAGCCAGAAAGGCAGGGTCAGTCCCGTTGGGGACAGCTGGCCACAGCACCTCAGTCATTCTCTCCTTTCCGATTTAGGCAGCAGCTCCAAGGGACGAACGGCAACAAGAAGGTGGCGGCGGCAGCAGGGGGCACAGAGAGCATCGGAGGAAAGGGCAAGCAGAAGGGCGCGTGCACTGGCGCCTGGGATGCCCGCGAGAGAGGGGGCGCGCGGGGGCTCGACCACGCCGGCTGCGGGCCATGAAATCCGCTGGGGGTCGCGACCGAACCGGGCTGCCAGGCGGGACGGCAACTTCCCGGTCGGGCTGGCGGCGCCGCGGTTACACAACAGGGCGCGAAGGGCACCGCCACCGGCCGACAACTTTCCGACTGCGCTTTCCTGAGGGGCCGCGGGTCCGCGCTGCAGAGCGCGCCCGAGACGCAGCAAGGTCAAGGCAAACTCGCTAGTCCGCGCTCGGGCACGGGGCAGGCGCACCCCAGCCTATTCCTCCCAAAGATCAACTTCGTCCAGGCATATATCTGCCTACCTTAGAAGAAAGCAGCTCGGCTTTTCGCGGCGCCTCGCGGAGGTCTCCGTCCACAGCCCCAGTCCATGCGCTCAGCCTCTCGGGGCCATGGGCACGCGTGGGGCCGCCGACCCGAGCGCTCGGGATGGGCCTCCTGCGGGCCGTCCGTGCCGCTCAGGGGCCCTTCCCGAGGCCAGCCTCGGCCCCGAGTGCCGGAGGCAGGCGGGAGCGCCGAGCTCCCGGCGAGGGTGGGCGGAGTTTGGGCACCGGGGCGAGTCGGCCCTCCGCGGGGAGGCGAGGGGCGTGCCCGTGCCCGGCCCTGCCCGCGGCCCGCCGGCGCTGTCCGGGAGCCCGGTGGCGTCTGCGAGGGTGGAGGTCCTCGCCAGGCCCTGGGTCGCTCAGCCAGTGCCCCGCCGCAGCAGCTCCCGGAGTTGGCGGCGAGAGCAAGGGGTGCGCGCTCGGGCAGGGGTTGGCTGCTGGCGAGCGATTGGCCCGCGAGCGCTCTCAGGCTCTTCCGCCGGCTATCTGGGCAAAGTGAAGTTGCTGACACACAGGAAAGCCTTGAGACGGCACCGAGCCTTCTGCGCGTAATCCCAGAGCCCGGCGCAAGTCTCCAGTGTCCCCCACCCCAGAACCGCGCCAGGTGTTGGCAGGCGCCCAGCAGCCAGCAGCCCTTCTCTGGGAACGCCCTGACGGTGCGGAGCGCCGCGCTTTTCCCGGCACAAGTAGGAACCTGCTACTCGGAGAGGGCGCGAGCCGCCCGGAGTGAGGGTTGGAGCGCGGGCGGGGAGTCCTTTTCTGTCCTCCTCTGGTTCTTAACCAAATGCGAATGAGCCGTCCTCATTAGAACATGAACGTGAGAATTTCTAGAAGCGCCTTGTAAAAATATTGTTATTTGAAACTCAACCGTGCTTCAGCACAATTTGACTTGATACCAAACCCTTTAATTAACGATCAAGAGACCGAAATGGAGAAATAATTCAAAATCAGTCCTTCGGGTAATAAGATGGAGATTCAGTAAAGCTTTATATAGAATCATAAAAGGAGCATTTTAAACCCCGAAGTGATAAAGGTATGGCTTGGGGTTTTATTAATTATTCTATTTCTTTAAGTTAAATAGTTAAACACACCTCCGGTAAGAATTTTAAGACTGTACAGGGTTAATTACTATATTTATTTGACAGCTTCTTTCTGTTTACTGTGTCAGCATTTTAAGCACTGCACCTCAGAAAAGTTTTGAATTAGTTGACTTGTAAACGGAATGAATTATTAGCTACTAAAGGACGTAATTAAATGGCCATGAATCTAGCACTTCTTGAGAACTTACTAATCAATAATCTGCTTAATATGACCTATGAATCATGACTTTCCTCCCGGAGAAGAAAACATCCATGCGGAAAATATCTGTAAAATATAAACTCTAAAGGCGGCTTTCTGGTCCCAAACGTTACATGGCAGTGTTCCTTTAAACATACGCCAAGGGAAACCACCACCAGCCCCTGGGCTTTGATACCACAAAGAGTAATATCCCACAAGACTCAGGCATCCTGCAGAGCAGTGCGAATGACGGCACGCGGGTCGTACCCATGCACTTGGGATGAACGCACGGGCACTGTGAGTTGTGATGAAGCAAGCGGTGGGAGGCACGATTATAAAATTAGAGCAAATAGACAATAAATAAATAAATAAATAAATAAATAAATAAATAAATAAATAAATATTGCTGCATTGAAAACTGTCTTATCTTTTGTTTCCTTCCAGTTCCCAAATTATATGATTCAACATTTCCGAGTCTCATGTGAAGCATTTTAAATGGACTGGGATGGTATGACTGGGGTGGGTTGTCCATTAAGATGGAAAAGGGAGCAAGGAAAACCATTAAGGTTTCCAAGGACACTCAAGAGGGCTTAACTCCTTACTCCTTTGCATTGGTCATTTGCAACCTAAGCAGTATGTAACCTCAGCAGTAAGTCTGTTGCAAATGCATTAACTCATAATGTGTTCTTCAAGTGTACCCTTACACCAAATACCATTATGAACTTTGATTTTAAAAATGAACGTTTGCTAGAAATTTACAGTAGAAATCTGTGCACCACAGATTTTTTTTTTATTGATAAAAGTGTGTGCATCTCTACTTCAAAGACTCCCAGTGAAACTGTAGGACATATCTTGACAATAGGATGCTGGACTATCTGGCATTGTCTATACCAGCAATGTCGGGATGCGCTTAATTTACAGACTGATGGACTTATGACTGCTTATGAAGGACTATACTATTGTAATAACATTGGGAAAATCAATCAGGAGGTGGGAATTTGGGAGGAGGGAGGGAAATTCCAGGCCCTATGGAATTGTAATATAAAATTCAAAATAAAAAGAATTTAAAAAAATTTTTAAGTGTATGCTTTGGGGACCCGGCGCTGAGGCCTAGTGGCTCAAGTCCTCGCCTTGCACACACTGGAATCCCATATGGGCACGGGTTCTAACCGCGGCAGCCCCACTTCCCATCCAGCTCCCTGCTTGGGGCCTGGGAAAGCAGTTGAGGACAGCCCAGAACTTTGGGACCCTGCACCCACGTGGGAGGCCAGGAAGAGCTCCTGGCTCCTGGCTTCTGATCAATGCAGCACCAGCCATTGCAGTCATTTGGGGAGTGAGTCATCAGACGGAGGATATTTCTCTCTGTCTCTCCTCCTCTCTATATATCTGACTTTGCAATAAAAATAAATAAATCTTTAAAAAGTATATGGTTTGTCAACACTGACATTTACATTCAGCACCAACTACCTATCTGTAATAAATATGCTTAAGTTGTATTTTAAATCAAAATTGTGCCTTATGAGAACAAGTGATTGGTATTCAATAGTCAATTGTTGTTCACATTCTACTTGCAAAGCATTGAACTAGATTTCATGAAGGAAAAAGCAAAATACGAGTTTATAGATGACCTAAATAAATGAGATACCTGCTGTACATTTGAGTGAGTGACTTTTCTCCAACATTCTGTATTAATTTGATTTGTACTGGAGTCACCATGTTCTGGGGTTCATAATATGATACCCCAAAGTATGGTACTTTGTGACGGAAAGTACGTCAAATGAAAGAGCATTAGAAGAATCGAGAATCCTGTTTCCTGCCATTTTTCTCCCAAAACTTGAATTCCTCTTGGACAAGATGAGTCATATAGAGTCTCTTTCCCCCAAAGCCAGCCATGAGATTTTACAAAAGTCACTCCCTCCCTTTTCTTGTCCCTGGAAGTCTCCTGAAAATCAGCACAGAGAAGCCGGGAATCTGAACAAGCAGGCCTTGCTGGATTTCCCCCAAAGAGTTGATTTCCTGTAAATTCTTCTCCCTTGTTAATCTGTCCTTTGCTATAAATGCATTCCCTGTGGCCTTTGGGTTGAGTGAGGGATGGTATCATACCTTTTCGCCCTGATCTAAGAGACTGACAACGTAGTTGGAAGCAGAAGGAATTGTACATCATAAACCAAAATGGTAATGTAGAGCAATAGTAATAGTCTTTTTAACGTATGTAGTCCTCCATTCATTAAAAAAAGGACCCTTATCTTCTTGAATCCAGAAAGTTTCCTATATTGACAAGTGGCAATTCCATCTCCATTATGGAGCTGATGAAAGAAGGCACAGAGAAATGAAACGACTTACGCACAGTTTTAAACTTAAGTCCCTAAATGTGTCTCTAAATCCCACACACTCAACCACATTCCACTGATGAACTACAGGTAAGCACAGGACACTAATGAAGAAGTGAAGTTTTAGTGAGTTTTAATGTAGTTTTATGAGGCAGAGACAATTATGCTCAGAATGCCTCTCTTAAGGCAGAAAAAATAGGAGCCTATACTTGAAGGTGTTTATAAGTCAGGGAATATTTCAGTAGCTTCGCAAATACCATACTTCTCAACATATGCTTTTAAAAAGATATGTAACAATTCATATATAAGAAAGACAATTATTGGGAAGATGTATTTCAGCTTTAGACTCTTAAGCAAATGGCTGACTTCCTATTTACAAAAATTCTCATCATCAAATTTTTTATGATTTACTTATTTACTTAAATGGTAGCAATGACTAGAAAGGTGCACACAGGCGCGCGCGCACACACACACACACACACACTGAACCTTCCATCTGCTGATTCACTCTCCAGAAGACCGCCAGAGCAAAGGCAGCGTCACGCAGAAACCAGGAGCAAAGATACAGCAGCTTCTTTCAGGTCTCTCCTGCGGGTGGCATGGGGCCAAGTACTTGGGCCGTCTGCTTTTCCATGATTCAGAAGCTGGATCAGAAGCTGAATAGCTGGGATGCAAGTTTGCATCAGTTTGGAATGCTGGTGTCGCAGGCGGCGGTTTTATGCACTACACTGCAGTGCTGATCCCTCATCGCCATCTTCAGAAAGTCTTCTTTTTCTACAAAATTGCAGAAAATTCAACAACTACTGAGGGAGGAAAGACTAATAGTTGCAATAGAGGTGCAGAAATACATAAGATGGAAGGCAACGTTGATTTAATTCAAAATGTACAAATAAAATATCCTATTTTTTTAAAGAATAAAAAAAAATCCCAAGATTTGGTAAAATAAACAGCATGACGGAAGTGCTAAGTCTAGTTCTGGGGACATGTGATAGAGGAAAGAGCCAACAGGACAGCCATCACAATTGTGCAGTAGCGGGAAAATGAAGCCCTCACTTAGGAGAGGAGGGACAAGATATGTGTTGGGGAAGTTTCCTCCAAGAAACAGGAAAGAAAGTACGGCTCAGGAATTCTCAGCTTATGCTTTCCAGTGAGGTAGAAGGTGAGAGGGCTAAGGTGGAACAGGATTTGAAAGAGGGAACGCTGAGAAAAAATGAAAGCATTTTCCTGTGCCAAGGAGGGCCCAGCTACTCTTGCAAATTATACACATGTCATGGGTCTAATCATTAAGTATCCTGAAATGTATTTTTTATTAAGAATCAGAGCAGGGATGTAGGACACAGAATACAAACACCAGGCTTGATGCGAGGTTGGAGTGAGGATAAGAGAGGACAAAGGGAACACAAACTCAGAGAAAAGGGAAGTGAAGAAGAGGGAGAGAGAGGAAGGAGAACAGAACAGAGAGGGGGGAAATCGTGCCTAGAAAGGGGAAGAAAAAAGTCAGCAAGTTGGACACGAGGTGAGTAGAGACCTTTGGAAATCTCTCTGAGCATCTTCAATGATGTATGCTTGACTTGGCGTGTGTGTGGAGGGAGTTGGCGTCCAGGATGTGGTGAGATGCCCTAGTGTGTGATCCCTTCTCGGAGTAATATCCTTATGGAGCGCTTATTCACTGGTGGACGACACTGAGCTAGGTTTTTCATCTGTATCCGGTTATATGCTAAAACATGTAAAAGCCCAGCACACATCAATCTTTCACCTTTGAAATGTGTCTTGTTTCCAGAAGTTAAAAGGGGGTGAAACAAACCATTTTCTTTCATTTACTTGTATCTCTGCTTACCGTCTGTGCATCCACATGGCACCATAGTCCTGAATTTGAGGCATTTTACACTACTGTCACATGCATTTTTGTTAAATAGAAACTAAAAGATTGTATTTCTGACTTGAAGCTTCAGTCTCTCTCAAAATCAACCTTTCTTGATAACACTTCCCTTTTCTCTGTGTCTGACTTCCCCTTTTTTAAAGACGTGGTTTTGAATATTTACAACAGAAGATTGAAATTCCGTCTTACATGCCAGTTACTCTATGGCTTCTCTGCTTTCCTTTCAAGACAGAGAGATGCTCTCAGCAACTAAGAGTGCATCTGAAAGTCTTTGAAACCAGTGACCCCAGATCTGAGGTCCTGCTCCATAATCGTGAAATCATGGAGGGTTTCCATGGTATCACAGAGGCTAAGAATATGACGTTCTTTCTTTGAGAGTTGTTTGTCATAATTATAAGCATCCTGAAAGTTATTTATGTTGGGGATGTCTATATTTTGAATATATAACCAAAGTTCTAAATCGGCAAGTGCAAACTGCCTAAAAGTAAAGAAATACCCTGTTTTTTTTTTCTTTTTGATAAATCACATGTTCTGTGAACTCACAGTATGTCCTTAGTGTTTATAATTTTCTGTGTTGGAGTTAATAGTAGTTAGTGCCATAGTTGAGACTTTGGAGTTCAGCTTCCAAAAGACGTAAAAATAAGATTTCAGCGGTAGTGCTCAAAATGTGAATGAATTTTAAATAAACATCTTACCATCTTTTGAATAAATGATTTCATGCTCCTTTCAGTTTAGATACAATCAGAAATCTTGGCAGAATGGGCTGGAAAATGACTAAGTAGCCAAAGATAGCAGCCAGTGAGTCAACCTCATTGGTCACGTAAGAAGTAGTTCATCTCTTACCTGTAGGAGAAGTAGTTCATCTCTTACCTATAAAATTAAAAATAGCAGCACAGCAAAAACACAATGCTTCAGGCAGAGAAATTCTATTGTGATGGATTCTCATGCTTTCATTAACAGAATTAAAAACAACCTCAGAGCCTCCGTGCAGCGTTACTTTTCTATATCTTTCAGTCTTAGCTCTGGACAAGTGATATTTCAACTACGTCTTTATCTTAGTCACTGCACCACAGTGATAATAATCAGGTAAGTGAAACACTACCACTCTTGCCCTGCAGTATCTACTTTCAGCACAGTTTCTCAAACTTGAATATGCATGCAGCCCACCTGGTGCATCTGAGCGTACAGCTGTAGGGATGTGATAAGGCTTAAGACATTGCAGTTCTTTTTTTGTTTTTTAAGATTTTTTTTAACTTGAAAGACAGATTTACAGACAGAAGAGAGATAGACGACCTTCCAACTGCTGTTTCACCCCCTCCATGTGGTTGCAGCCAATGGAGCTGAGCTAGTCTCAAGCCGTAGCCTATTCAAGGCCTCCCACATGGGTTCAGGGTCCCAAGTACTTGAGCCATCTTCTACTGTTTTCCCAGGCCAAAGGGAGGGAGCTGCATCGGAAGTGGAGCAGCCGGGACTAGAATCAGTGCCCAAATGGGATGCTGGCCCTTCAAGTTGGAGGATTAGCCTGTTGAGCTACTGCACCTCCCCCAAGACATTGCATTTCTAACAAATGTGCTTGAGTCAAGCTTGACTTTCAACCTTTACATTCTGAGTTACGGGCTCTTATGAAATCCTGTGTGACATCACTTTACTGTTCTGGTTTTAAAACACTGCAAGCACTCCCGAGATTAATACACTGCAGAGGTTTAGGAATCGTGTGACATATATTGCCATGCAATTTTTGAATTAGCTCATAAAACATGGTTAACCATCAGAGCATGGACAAGATACAACTGTATTCAAGGTCAGTTGTTTACTGGTTTTCTGACAAGATATATTATCAAACATGTTTTTGTCAATTATCAAAAACCCCTGTATTGCAAGATAGCTATGAGGATGTGCTCATGTGTGTAAAATGTTTGGCACAAGAACAAGCTCAAAACAAATAATAACCACTGTTGTCAAGGTTACTATTGTTATCGTTTACAATAATGAAAAGATTCTTTGTCTCAGAAACAATGTATTTTGAATATGGAGTACGTTTATATAAAAAGCAAAATCTGTCAAACCAGTTGATGAAATGAAGTGGTTTTACTAGGAGGGCACAGAAATATGAATTTCACAAGGAAGTAGGCGAAGGAAGTTGAAAAAGTTTTCCTACTTTCTGTAGAAGTCTACCATTCATCTACTTGCTTTCCTCACCCCATTTTCTTACCTCCGTGTTCTAATTCTCTCCTTGCTTTCTGCTAATATGCTCTTTTTGAATGGGATGACTCAACATGACTTGTCAAAGCCTTACGAAATTTCCAGTGATTGAGAAAAGAATCTAAATGGCATGGTCCCCTTCACTTTGGCTTCGAAGGGAAGTGGATAAGCTAAACAGAACTTTCCTCCAAGTCTGAGTGAGTGACAGGAAGGAGAATTCTAAGTTTGTCTCTCTAATTCAGGCAGGGAAAGTGTAACAAATCATGTGTAATGAAATCATTATCATCTCTGTTAGTAAAGGCAGTGAATCCACTGATGCAATTGCCGAGTTGGAGAGAATAGGAAAATAAAAGTTTCAAGAAATGAAATTGTGGGGCCCTGTGCAATAGCATAGTGGCTGAAGTCCTCGTCTTGGATACACCAGGATCCCATGTGAGGGCCGAACCATATCCTGGCCATGTCACTTCCCATCCAGCTCCCTGCCATAGCCTGGGAAAGAGTGGAGGATGACCCAAAGCCTTGGGACCCTGCACCCACATGGGAGACAAGGCAGAGGCTCCTGGCTCCTGGCTCCTGACTTCAGATCAGCACTGCTCCGGCCATTTAGCCATGGGTGAGTGAATCACCAGATAGAAGATCTTTCTCTCTGTCTCTACTTCCCTCTGAAGATCTGCCTTTCCAGTAAAAATAAACAAATCTTTAAAAAGGGAAAAATTGCAATTGTGACAAGCACCACAGTCCCAGGAATGCAGGATGCTGATCATGGCCCAGCAGAGACAGACTGAGATACCAATACTCCTGCAGAGATGAGGGCAGGTCTGGGAGCCTACTGCCATCCTCCGTGGGCTCTGTCTCATCTGTTTCAGCTTCCCTAAGAGCAGCAGAAGGCTGTGAGAGAAAGCAAGACACGAGGCTTTGCACTTGGTGTTTGGTAAGTGGAAGGCTTTCTTCAGTCTGAGATGTTAGGAGAATCTGCTTCCGCCACAGATCCAGCCCAAGGGCATGTCATTGCTCCTGGGACCGTAATCATTAATTCAGTTTTGAGGAACCCAAGGGACACATTTGCAGTAATTTGAGTTGCTGAGAGAGTTTGACACAAGCTGCAAAATAGCAGAGGAATGGAATTTGGTTTAGGGAATGAGTGCCTCGGGACAAAAAGAAAAGCAAGGCACTGTTTAAAAAAAAAGTACAAGAAAAACTCTTTTTTATTCTGCTCAGGCATGAAATTGTGGTTATAAGAGACAATTTTCTTTGGCAAGAAACAATGGTACACATGCATCAGCTTTGAACCCAGCAGACTGGGCAGGGTTTGGGCAGGCGAAGCAGGGTGAGATGGACTGCTGACCAGTTAATTCTTGTTTAAAGATGAAGATTATTACCAGGATAGGCACAATCAGAAGTATGTTAAAGACACACTATACAAAGTCACAGAGGCAGTATGTGGTAAGGGATAGTGGTTAAGGATAAGGCTGGTGGTAAAGAGAAGGGAAGAAGAGAAGAAGGGAGGAAGAGAGGAAGGATAGAAGAAAGGAAGGAAGGAAGGAAAGAAACATAAGAAAGAAAGAAAGAAAGAAAGAAAGAAAGAAAGAAAGAAAGAAAGAAAGAAAGAAAGAAAGAAAGAGAATGGAAGAAAACAAGCAAGCTAGAAGAAATGAAAGCAAGCTAGAGAAAGAAGAGAGGAAAGAAAGAAAAGAGAAGGAATTAAGGAAGAAAAAGAAACAAAAGGAGTTAGAGAAAGAAGAAAAAGGAAAGAGGGAGAAAGGAAGGTAGGAAGGAAACACAAAAGGGAAACAAAAAGAAAAAGGAAAGAAAAAATAAAGGAAGCTAGAAGAAACAGAAGAAAGAGAAAGAAGCGAGGAATGAACAAGAAAGGGAAGGGAAAGAAAGAAAGAAAGAAAGAAAGAAAGAAAGAAAGAAAGAAAGAAAGAAAGAAAGAAAGAAAGAAAGAAAGAAAGAAAGAAAGAAAGAAAGAAAGAAAAAGAAAGAAGAGAGAAAGAAGGTAAGAAAGGAAGGAAGGAAGGAGAGAGAGAAAGAAGGTGAAAATTGAAGAGTTGTTCTTGGGAAAAAGATCCCCATTATATTCAGTCAAGGGAATGGCATGGTCAATCAAAAGGGAATTGAAATATTTCCATTGGTAACATCTGCTCAGAATGGAAGCAGAAAAAGGAAGTGGGGCCTTAACAGAACGGAAGGGAAATGGAATTGACATTTCAAGACAGACAGGGAAATGGAGCAACCGCGACTCATGACACAGGCGAGAAAAGCCATGGGAAAGCAGACCTACGGCACGAGGGACAAGGGATGGCTCTGTAAACCAGCAAGTGGTAGGAGCAAGCAGGGTGAGTCTCCTAACATGCGAGATGACCAGGTTAGAATGAGGCACTTGGAGTGAACAAATGCAGATGGGAAGGGAAGGACTGGAGAAAACAGATATCCCAAAGATGTAAATGCACAGTATTAAATACAGTAAGTGAAAAAAAGGATATTTGAGGGATTGGTTTATGAGGAATATGGTATCCAATGACACAACAGGAGTTATATAAGTATGAGGAAATTAAATATAAATGTGTAAATAGGAGGAGACCAAAGAAATGGAATAAATGGTTAAAGACAAATTTGTCATGAAAAAAAAAATCGTGTAAGGGATGATCAATTTCCAAAAGGCCTCAACAAAGCAAAACTTCAGGATACAACTTGACATTAAAATGACTTCAGGTCGGGCCCAGCGTGATAGTGTAGTGGCTAAAGTCTTCGCCTTGCACGCACTCCAGGATCCCATATGGGCACCAGTTCTAATCCCAGCGGCCCTGCTTCCCATCCAGTTCCCCTGTTTGTGGCCTGGGAAAGCAGTTGAGGATGACCCAAAGCCTTGGGACCCTGCACCGGCGTGGGAGACTCTGAAGAAGGTCCTGGCTCCTAGCTCCTGGCTTCGGATTGGCTCAGCTCCAGCCGTTGCAGCCGCTTGGGAAGTGAATCATCGGACAGAAGATCTTCCTCTCTGTCTCTCCTCCTCTCCGTGTATCTGTCTTTCCAATAAAAATAAATAAATGTAAAAAAAAAAAATAACTTCAGACCTCAGATCACTGATGAGCATGCCAAAAGAAAAAGTATAAACATAATGTCAAGTGCATGGTCTCAGGTGTCTCACAAAGTCCTTGGGGAAATGTTAGTGCCAGAACAAAAATGCATTCTAACTTCATTTGCCATGAACTTTTTTTATGCACATGCACGTGTGTGTTTGTGTGTATATACGCATGATAAAAATAAGCAGGACTGAAAAATGAATGAGGGGGATTTGTTGTAGTCCTACAGTGAGGGAAGTATGAAAAGGGCTACTTCAAGCATTTGTGGGCAATCCAAAATCAGGTTAAAAAGCTGTGGATACACTTCCGAGCTGACAGAACCAAGGGATGAAAGGTTTTAACCTTTAGCCAGGGACTGAAAGGTTTTTCAGACTTTAGGACATGAGTGAGATGATGCCACTTTTGGAGAGCGTTCATCGTTTCATGGAAGGTGCTAAACTCTGTCTACGGACTCTGAATCGACTTGTTTTATGTTCTGCTAACATAATGGTGACTATTAGAAGTTCCAAGAAATAAAAAGGCTCAACAATCATTTAAAATGTGTTTAATTTTTAACAAAAATTATCTGAGAAGGTGTGATTACCACTAAAGGGAAATAAATGCTCTACATAAGTGACACGCACCTGCAAGCACATATCTACAGATGTAGGAAAACCAAGACTCCGTTTTCCAGTCCAATCACTATGAACATACTGTGATCCAAAGATTTCTTCCTTCAGTTATTTCATGTCAGTGTTTACTTATGTGTGTATTGTAACTTGGGGTCATGTGCAATTGTGTCCAAACTTCCTACAAAATTATGTACACGTTTGACTGTTTTCCTCACAGTGAAAGAATACCAGTAATAACAAAATGGGCAAGGAAAACTAGAGTCTCCTGGCATTAGTAACCAGGAAAGCCTGGTGCAGTTGCCAGGAGTTTAATGCAACAATACAGAAAAGCTCTGTATAGGGAAGCTGGAAGCACAGATTCCTAAATGGATATCATAGGGCATCAGACACGTTTAGGTTATGAATATAAATCAGATAAACCACATTTTTTTCCAATAAGAGACAAAGATAAAGCTCTTATTCATTAAGTTATTGAAGTTTTGTATATCAACATTGTCTACTCAGAAACTGTCAGTAGAAAAGTGATCCACATGGCAGAGGACATGAATGTTAAGTGATTCTACGCTGTTCTGAAGAATAGGTACTAGCACATGAAGTTCAAGGGATATATAGTCTGAATCTTTTAAAAAATAAAGTGGAACTTTACAGGCAGTGAAGATATCAAAGATAAGTAATGAAAAACACAAATGACATAAGCACGTGTTAAACTAATTGCATGAGGTTAGCGTGTGACACAGCAAATAAGGCTGCTGCCCTGGGTTGTGGGTGACAGCTCATATCCTCACTGTTCCACTCTGATCCTGCCTCCTGGCAATGTCCTGGGGAGGAAAAAGGAACATGACCCAAATATGTAGGCCCTTACCACCCACCCACATGGGAGACCGGGAAGACATTCTCGATTCCTGCCTTTGTCCTAGCCAAGCTCTGGCCTTGGTGGCCATCTGGGGAATAAACCAGCAGATGGAAGGTTTTCTCTTTCTTACTCACTCTCTGTTTGTCTTTCTCCCCCCTCCCTCTGTCTGTAACACTGACCTTCAAATAAATAGAACTTTAAAAATGATAATTTCATGGAATTCCATAAACTTTGTAGGTGCGACACATTAATTAAAAATCCTACAATAAAACAAAATAATAACAAAAAATATACATTGATAACCTATATAAAAAGTTGCGATAAGAAACATTAAACCAAGAAGAAGTGCCAAAAAACTAAGTATGTGAAAAATGAAGAGGTGATCCAACCATAGATTAAACAAAGGAAAGTGAAAATAATGACAAATACTGGTTATAAAAAATGGTGCAAGCCAAGCCAAGAAGTTTAGAGGATCATGTTTTCTGTGGTTATCACCAAGATATTTATGAGAGTAATCGCAAATCTTAGTGAACACCTACTATGTCAAGTCCTTAAGCATCTTATTTTGTTCTAACTTAATCATTAAGGATTATGAAAGCATAGTGTTGTGCTTAAAATTCACGCTTTTGTAGAAATTGAAGATAGAAATGGCAAAGGAAAGCAAAGCATTGCGATAGAAGCCAACATCATACACTAAAAATGGACTATAAAGTAAATGAGATGCAAGGAAAAGTAGGGTAAACCAATGTTCATGAATTAGTAACTGCTAAATTTGATGATGAAGCAACAAACAAGCTCAAGAAGGAACTCAAGAAATGAAACCAGGGCAAAGCAGAGACATTAAACAGTTTTGTAAAAAAAAATCCCCAAACTCCTAATTAAAGCCAACACAAGAAAACATGGCAGTTCTGCAAGAGAAATATGCGAGGATAAGTCCTCTCCTAATTACAGGATGCTCTTTAGAAAAATATTTTGGAGCCAGACAGCTGAGAATAACAGGAAGAATCGTAGGGAGGGAGCTACAAAGAGTAGGTAAGATTCAGTTTTAAATTAAAAATCATTGAGCATTATTAAAAAGGAAAAAATGATCAAAAAATCCTAATCAGGGGGAGTCAAGTCCCTCTGTGGGAACAGAAATGCAAAGCCTGTAGATGAGTGACTAGGAAAAAAGGCTGTTCCAAGAAAGGAAAACCACATAAGATGGGTAAACTTCATCACAGAAAACAGGTGGAAGGAAGAGTAGGAGTGAAAGAAATTTTATTTTCAAAGTTAAGTAAACTATTCACTAGGGCTAGAGTAATAAATGCATATATAGGTAGTACTTTAAAAGTCATTTATAACAGTAAATTTATATTACATATGAAAAGCAGATATTAAACCATAAACACTATTTATTAAACTCCAGATTATGAGTCAAGGGCACCCACTCGTCACAAAGCATTGAAGAGCTGAAGATCACACCAGTGGTTTCCACGAATGGTATCAAATTAAGAAGACTAAGTTCTCCCTGGGGCACAAGTGTCTCCAGGATGAAATGACTATCTCCTCTCGAGCTACCGTGTACAGCACTGTTTGTTCTCTCAATAATGGGATCTCATTTTGTGCGTTGCAGCAGTGAGAAACTTTGGGATTTCATAGTGCAAGCCTCTATGGCAATGATCAGTTTCCTGTTTTATCCTCAAAGGATAAATGCCCTAAGAATCCTTCATTCTAGCTCAACGTTTCTTTGTCAGAAATTTGAGCTCCTGGTACTAATAACTACTAATAATTATGGCTCCTCTATTAAAGGATAAGGTATTTTAGAATAAATTTAATTACTCTGCAGGAGTGATAGAACAAACGTTACCTAGGATTCAGCTGTTGGTATACAAATCTCACAAGGTTATGAAGTATAGACTCAATACAGGACTGCAGTGTTAACCCATTGCATGACAATGAGCATGTAGCATCTAAACACAGCTTCTTTGTAAACTAAATAAACACTTAATAACATGGAATTTGAATTGTCCTCTCACAAGCTACTTCTTCTGAATCAGAATATCAATGGAATAGTTAATATGTACCTATTTAGAGAAAATATTGTATTCTCGTTATTTTTCATAAATTGAAGCTTCATCATGTTTTCTGGGCTATCAGAACATATTTTCTCAGAGTTCATTATGATTTTTTCAAGGATATTTTATAACAGCTCCGTGTTGTTGTTGTGTTTGTATTCCAGTTTCTATCCTCAATCAATGTAGTATAATTTATCCTTCACATACTGTGCATTATTCTGCCCCTTGATCTTAATGCCATTCACTACTTCTGCAATCTCCAGTGCATTTTCAATTGCATTCACCCATCAAATCAAGCAGCTGGTACAGTGAAAAAATACACACTTGCATGCACACATCCTTAACGCGATATTTTCTACTCAAGCACAACATTAAAGTGCTACTTTCTGTATATTTAAATTTCTTTATGAAATCCAAAGTTTTTAGATTTTCATGATATGATTCTTTAGAAGTGTTCAGACTGGCCTCCTACTTTGTCCAATGTGAATTGCCCTAGTTTATAATCAGTCCACCCAGGGGATCTCGGAGTGAAGTCCACAATGAGGAAAACCTTTGGATTAATATCCCTACAACTTTGCATTCCTCTGAATACTAAATAACAACTCGTACAAACACCACTACCACAAAATATCCTCAAGAAGAATAGTAGTAGTATTACTATATAAACTACATACAGTTTATTCAGAAATGATTCTAAAAATTTAGTATCTCTGTAGCTATTAAAAATTAAATCAATGAATAGCACAAACCAGTAGGCCCTTATGGATTTACTGGTGAGTTCAATTAAACACTAGTTGAAAAAGTTGTAATAGCTTTCTGCAGAGCATAAAGCCAACTTCATAACTCGTCGTATAAGGCCAGTGTTACTAAAATATACAAACAAGAAAGCAACTATATGTTTCTGATGGACAAATACAAAAATGTCAACAAATCATTGGCAAATAAAATTAATTGATGTGAAAAAAAATGGCACATCATAATTAAATATGGTTTATATCAGTTATTTAATGTAATCTAGCATATTAACACACTAAATAAGAATAGCACTTGACTACATCAATATATATAGGAAAATCTTGACAAAATCTAATACTCATTGATGATAAAAACTCTTAGAAAAGTAGTAGTATGTGCATAAGCTGATTGGGGTGACAGACAGTGTCGGATCCTGTACTGGCAAATTCATGCAAGAATCAGGTCTGGAATCATCTCAGATGAAGTTTCTTGGGAGATCCCTTCAACTGAACTGCTGATCTCAAAACCCCAACCATGAAGAGACTATGTTAGCCAGTGTACTCTGAATAGGTTTCATAGTGATTGGAAAGGCGAGATTAGCAGTAATCCAGAACTGTTCAACTATCAAAACTGCTTGAGAAGGACCCTCGGAGCACGCCTCCCACTGGGAATCTGGGATGGGTGAGAGGCTGGGTGGGGCTTTTCCCTTTGTTTCTCCCCTAAAGCCCAGATACAGGGAAAAAAAAATGATATCAGTGTGGAAACAATGGTATTACCCACTTCCATCCAGTTACCCTTGACCTGTTGTACACTAACCAACTAAGTAAGATTATTAAAAAATAAATTAATTAAACAAATAAAAAAGTTCAAGAAATGGGGCATCAAAAAAAAATCAAAAGGAAAATAGTAGTAAAGCAAATAATAGGAACAAAGACAGGCTTATTTTCCTTCCAAAACATGTACTTTTCTTTTTTCTTATTCAGTTGCATTAACAATGTGAGAATGAAACTCTTTGTTGTTCAATAACAAAATCATTTATGAAGAGAATCTGGAAAAAAACCAACAATAACAACCAAAAATTAAGAATAAATTATGACAGGATGCGAGACACAAAGTTATACATAACTCAGTTGCCTTCCCATAAACCATGCATAAACAATTGAAATTTGAAATTTAAAGCGCAAGTTCTTTTATTTTTGCAGCTTCTGAAAATTAAATGCTTAATTATAAGTCTGTCAAAATACGTTCAACTTATGGGTAAGGAAAATCACAAAACTTTAATGAATGAAGTCTAAAAACTAAACAAATGGAGAAATGTTCCTTCTTCATGGTTCTGAAAAGACTAGACACCCACATGTAAAAAAAAAACAATAAAAAACAGACCCTACACTCTTCATAAAAAGTAATTCTAGATACATCCTACCTGAATGAAAACACAAAACTATAAAACTGTTAGAAGATAGTATAGAAGAAAATCTGAGTAACTTAGGATATAGTGATAGCTTCTAAATATTTGTTTAAAATACAGGCTAATGGAGAGAGAAGAGACAGAGAGAAAGAGATCTTCCAGCCCCCTAATGGCCACAGCAGCCAGTAAGGAGCCAGGCTGAAGCCAGCAGCTGGGAAAGTCACCCAAACCTTCCACCTGGATGGCAGAGGCACAAGTACTTGTGCTGCTTCAAGTATATTAGAAGGAGAAGAGCTTCTTAAATGCAAATCAGTTCCCTGCAAAATAGTGACAATATCACACCAACGGGTTAGCCTGCCATATCACCACACTGGCCTGGTAAACTTTTAAAATAGAACATCAAAGGTGCAGTCTACAAAAGAAATCAGAATACAAGCTTCCATTCAGTGAATGACACTGAGAGTAAGACAAGTCTGGGAGAAATGATTGCAGAAGACATACTTTCAATAAAATACCAGTACCTAAATTATACAAAGAACTCCTAAAACTCAACGGTAAGAAAGAAAACAACATAATTTTTAAATGATCAAAATGTCAGAACAATTTATTATAAAAAAGATAATTCCAATCATAAAACAGGCATACGTCATTAAGGAACTTCAAATTCAAACAATAAAAATCTTGATGTATATACATGTATGAGAATACTCCAAATGAAAACCATCAGAAACACCGTCGCTACTAGCAACATGCAGTGACAGAAACTCTTGGGTGGGAATAGAAAATGATAAGGTCGCTTTGGATGTACATTTTTACCCCCAAAATACCTTCCTATCCCCAAATCCAATGATTACTGCCCCCTTGGAATTTCATCAGTGAGTTGAAATTTATGCTCACACATGAGCGCTTATAGCAGCTTTGCTTGTAATTACCAAAACCCGAAAGCAAACAAGATGTCCTTCATCGTGTGAATTTATAAATAAACTGTGGCAATTCACATTAAAAACAATTTACCAAGCCCTAGAAAAACACAGCGTCTCTTTAAATGCATAAAGGGTAATTCAAGAAGTTTGTGAGAAAATGGAATTAAAAGATCAGTTTATTTTGGTGCAAAAGAATTTTTAAATCTTTGTGTTTTTCAAGGTATATATTTTCCTAAAAACTTTTGGAAAATCCTTTAATATGTGTAAATTTTGCAATTTTTTGTATCAAAGTAAACATCTCTTAATTCTATTTTCCATGAAATTTTGAAGTACACACATATTAATTAATGAAAGAATCCATCCTGAAAAATTCACTTTTTTTTTTTTGTCTTTAACCCTGTGACATTTCAGCAAAGAGAAAACTATGAAGACAGTAATCAGAAAGTGTTTCCAGGGATTTGCAGGGAAAAGATGATGAAGAGTTTGAGAATAGCAGCTTAAGGTAGATAATATATTTAAGAAGATGCTAAGCTGTAGGCATACACAGCATTATTTTATCCAAGACCATAGAATGTGCAGGACCAAGCATGACCTATAATGTAGACTATTCACTCAGAGTAATAATGGTGTACATTTATATGCAGGGTCATAAAATGTGACAAACCTACCATTTTGTTGTAAGATGATTTTAATGGAGGTTTTAGCATACATCAAGACTGAAAAAAAGGATTTGTTTTATTTTCATTGGAAGGTCAGATCTACAGAGAAGAGGAGAGACAGAGCAAAATCTTCCATCCATTGTTCACTTCCCAAGAGGACGCAATGGCCAGAGCTGAGCCGATCCGAAGTCAGGCGTCCGGAGCCTCTTCCAGGTTTCCAATGTGAGTGCAGGATCCCAGGGCTTTGGTCCATCCTCGACTGTTTTCCCAGGCCGCAAGCAGGGAGCTGGCTGGGGCATAGGGCTTGCCCATATGGGAACCCAGAAACAACTTTAGGGGAATTTTGTTCATTGATATTACTGAGCATACAATAACTTTTTTTTTTTTTTTCTTTACGAGTGATGTGAAGTCCTTCCCTTCAACTTTACTCTTTAGCTAAAGGACCCTGACACTCCTCAATTTTGAAATTTAGGCCTCAGACTTAAAGGAAGGATTGTGGGAAATGAAGCAAATCAAATTAACATGAACAAGCAAATTAATGGAGAAGATAGTCAATGAGTAAAAAGAAAAAAGCAAAAGGAAAATAGAGTTATAATAACTTTAACGGATAAAGAAAAAAATGTTAGATTTCAATCCAGGAATGTAACACCAGGAAAATAATAGTAAGAGAGGTGTCTGACTATTAATGCATAACATTGAAATGTGCAATAATTTTGCAAAGCGAATAGTATTTGGACATGGAAATGAAGACATAGAATCATGAATAGAAGAGAAGAGAAAAAAATTAGTGGCTCAAAGTAGGAGGTCCCACATTTAAGAGACAAGTTCACAAAGGAAACAAAAGTGAAAATGGAAGGAAGTAAACGGAGCAGCAGTGTTCCCAGAATAGAATAAACAAGGGCATTGTCTGGGCAGGATATGATAAAGAAAACCAAGCAGCATTCTTGCAAAAGTGAAAAAAAAAAAAAAATAAGAAGTGCAGGGAGGAATTGTGAAGTTCTCAGAGTTGGGGAAAGGACGCTTGTAGAGAGAAGCAGTTAACACCATTGTGGTTGCCAGTGCATATCATTGTCAAAAAGAAGAAAAGCTGCCCTGGAGTGTGGGGGAAGAATGGGTTCTGAATCTAAGATTCTGGGTTCAGTTAAAACAAACTCAAGTGGGAGGGGAAGCTAATGGCATTTTCAGGAAAGCAAATTCTCAAAAACAACTCTCCCGTGAATCATTTCTTATAAGTTACTACGAGATGAACTTTAGTAGAATGAGAAAGAATAAACTAAAACCGAGGAATACATGAAAAGAGTGACCTAACACAAAAGAATGATAAACAAAGTCCCAGGAGTACAAACGCTGCCAAAACAAAAAGTTCCAATTTGAAGCGGGAATGATAGAAAATGGAAAATGTTGTTCAGGGAGAAAAGTAAATAATATAACTAATAAATTATTTGATGAGAGAATATGTTTTTTTTTAAAAAATTATGACTGAGTAATTGTTATTTATGTTGGAGATGCTAGAAAAACCAGCTGTCATAAATAATGTAGATCTTGCAAACAAAAATTCAGCTACAAATTATAAGATAAAATTTTAAAAAATAATCAGATGGCAAACATCACCAATAATAATTTCCTATTCATAATAAAGTAAAGATAGACTAGTAATTTAATTGAAAAATGCATCTACTTTGTGAGAATAGAAAAATGGACACGGAATGGCAATGGGGCTAAAACAGCTAAATCTTCAATATCTAAGTAAGTTCATAGAAATTAACTTCAAGAGCGTTACTGAATTTTGAAACTACACATGAAGAAGGAGGTATAAACATTTGAAATGTGCTCCTCATTCCCACTACCAATGGGAAGAAAGACTCCACTTTGGTTGACTTGACTAAGGATTGGTTTGTAGGCTACAAGTCTTTTAGCACTATATCTAGATGTATCTGCTTGAGTTCTAGGTTCTGATAGAATCAAAAGAAATGAAACAAAGTACAAATTGCATTAAAAAAAAACCATGTAGCCCTCAATCCATTTTTAAAGCAGCTTTAGTACACTGTGTAGAGCAAAGTGAACTTGTGTCTGATGCTTTGATCCTCCACCGTGATTCAGGGCCATCATTACAAACGCCAGCTTCAGTTATATAAATAGGAAAGACTAATCTAAGGCAAGCTTGTAAGTTGAACAAAAAAACCCTGACATTTTCCTTAAATGACTGAACTGTTTTTTAAAAATATTCTGATTGTAGAATAGTGAATTTGTGAACTAAGAATTTAACTTAGTTCAGTGATGTAAATCAAAATGAAAAGAGACTCATTTTAATATTTCTTAGAGATGAAATAAATATTGCAATGTGTCATTTATTCTTGATTACTTACGCATAATCTGCTTTATGGCCATGTCTACAAATAAAAATATTCAATTTTAAGTATTTAAATTAAGATTAAATTTCAAAGTTGCTTTAAAAAAATGATTTACTTTAAAAAAAATTTGAATGGCAGAGACACAGAACAGAAATGACAGACACAATTGCTTTCCACCTGCTGGTTCACCATGTGCCACAATGAGGAGTCAGGGCTGGACAAGAGCCAAGAAAAGGAGCTAAGATGCAGCTCATATCACTCACCTGAGTAGCAAAGATCCAACTACTTCAGCCAGAGCCTGCTGCCTGCCGGAGTGCACATTAGCAGGATGCTGAGAGTGAAAACAAAGCTGGCACTGTGATGCAGGATGCAGGCATGCAAGGGGTGGCTTCACCTGCAGCCCAGTGCCTACCCTCTAACTGCTGTTTTAATCACACGCACACACACACACGCCCAATACATGCACACACATACACACATACGTGTTTTTTAAACTCTTCTACTTAGCACATGATCAGTTTTGTACTAAGCAGGAATTAAGTTTTATAAACTATTGCTTTATGAATAATCATTTTATGATTTAAATTTTCTCCAGATAGCATTCAAAGTTATGAAATCTTACTTTAAAATCCTAAGTCAAAGACAGCGTGAGACTCAGAGGAAACCTCCAGTAACTGACAAGCTAGCATTTCAAGAAGCGGTGTGGGAATCTGGTATTTGATAACCCAGGGACCAGAATTAAGGAGCTATGACAAACATTACAGTATTTGTCTTTGTTTACTGAAAATCTCAAGAACTTTCAGGTAATAAGACACAAGTCCCTTGAGCACATGGAGACGAAACGCAAGCTGGATATTGTATTAAAGGATATAAAACAGCTGTGAATTGGTTAGTGACACCGCACTGCTTGGGGTCTCGTCTTTCCAGTCAGAGTGAGTGTATGTCACTGAAAGTCTACATTTCTTTTTGCATTTTTAAATTATTTTATGATACAGTTCCATAGCCTGTAGGATTTCCCTTATGTTCTCCCCAAAACCTCCTTTCCCCACTGACTTCTCCCTACCCCCCATGTTATTACAGCAGTATAATCCTTTTTGGACAATCATTAAGTCTGTCATTCTGTAATTTAAGTGTAGCTTGACATTGTAGGCATGGACAATGGCAGAGAATCCAGCATCCTATTGTCAGGACATTTTTAGCAATTTCATTGGGAATTCGTTTTCTATTTGGAAGTAGAGATGCACACTGCATTGTATCTTCAAATCTGGATATGATAGACTCAGTTGCTGTAAATTTCCTTACATGAAAGGCCCAACAACCTGAAGATAAACAACATGCTATGAATGACCAATGTATCACTGAAGAAATTAAAGAGAAACTCAAAAACCTTGAGGACAGCAATGCTGTTGTATGACCTATGTGTCACTGAAGAAGTCAGTAAGAAAAACTTTGTGAAGAAAAAAGACAGAAACAAAATATCCAAACCAATGAGATGTAGCAAAAAAAAAAGTATTGGGAGGGGCATTTATAACATTAGGTGCCTACAAAAAACAGAAATACCATAAATAAAGGATCTAATAATGCATTTTAAGAACATATTAACAAAGAAAAAAGTGAACAGGAAGCAAAAAAATAATAAAAATCACAGCAAAAATAAATGGCATTGAAACTAAAAAACTACAAATTGCAGCAAGAAAGAGCCATGTTTAAGAAAATGATCAAAACAAACTTTCAGGCAGGCTAACAAAGAAAAGCAAGAGAGAAGAAGCAAGCAAAATTAGAGATGCAAAAGAAAGCATCCTAGGAAACTGGTAAGGTGATCTCTTCTCGCTGAATGGATTTTTGATCATTATGGGGTGTCCTTCTCTGTGGATGATCCCTCTGAAGAGAGCGGGACTGAGATGTGATGATCTCGCTAAGAAAGATCAGGACACAGGTGTTGCAAGGTTACTGAAGCAATGCACACTTTAGTGAACTCAGCAGGATATATATATATGTATATATGTGTATATATATGTATATATATATGTATATATGGCAGGTTACCTAGGCAACCAGAGAAAGCCCCTCTAAAGGTAACCAACATGGAAATGAAGTAATAATCACCATAGCAGCAAAGGAGTAAACATTTTTCAGGAAGGGATTCTAATAATCAAACCAACTAACTGAGGAAGGGGATACCATTGGCTACAAGCAACTAATGAGAAAGGAGGTGCAAGGAGGTGCTGGTCATTCCGAGCCATGCCTGGCCAGCGAGGCCAGCGAGGCAGCCACAGCACCATGCAGGAAGTCTGCTTCCTGCTAGCACTCTTAGTGGGCTGAGCGTGCACGAGTTCTGGGGTCCTCGTGCATCTGATGGACTGGTTCAGAGGTGCACTTCCACACTTCTTCCTTGCTTTTAACATTTTTCACACTGAAGTCTATATCATCTGATATAAAAATGGCTACACCAGCTATTTTTTTTTCTTTTCTATTAGTCTGGAATATCTTTTTCCACCCTTTGACTTTCAGTTTCCACTAATATTTGTTGATGAGTTGTGTCTCCTGTAGGCAACAGATAGATGGGTTCTGATTTATGATCCACTCCGCTAATTTATGATGCTTGATTGATAAGTTTAAGTCATTTATATTCAAGCTTAATATTGATACGTAGCAATTGTCCCTTCATTTTAGCAATGGGTTGTTCGTTGTTTGATTTTTTTTTTTTAACCAATGGGGGTAGCAGGGGTGTGGTTCTCCATGCTTGTCTTTGGTTTTGGCAGCTGCTATTCCTTTTCTCTGTCAACAGAACATCTTTCAGTAGCACTTGTAGAACAGATCTGGAAACATTAGCCTTTCTTTACTGTAGAAGAATTTTATTTCATTTTCAAAGACAAAGGAATGTTTAATTATTCTAGGCTGACATTCCGAGCCCAGATTGGGATTAGGGAGACAGACCTGTGGGTTGTCAGCTGGAACCTGCTTGGCATTGAATCATTTGGGGTGAATCCCACAAGATACCAAGTTGGCACTCTTTTCCCTGTGAGGCCATTGCAATGCCCTGAGCTGGAAGTGCTTTCTTTCCCAGCTCAGCACCTGTGCAGCTTGCTGGTCTTCCTTTAGCCACACAGACTTTACCTCAGTTCACAAAATTGTGCCCAACATGGTACTACAGTGGAGGTCTGTGCCTGCTGGCTGTTAGGTCTGGAGGCCACCTGGATCCATTTGGGGTGGAACCTGTAGGATGGCAATTCAATACTATTTCCCTGCGAGACCAGTGCAATGCACTGAGCCAGAAAGGAGTTCTCTTCCAGTTCAGTGCCTGTGCAACTTGCTGTTGTTCCTTCATCCCACTCAGCCTTTTCCTCAGTACTCAAGACGGTGTCTGCTGGGCACTGCTGGGAGTCTGAGCCATGCAATCCATCCTGTTCCTGCACCTGCTCTGCCAAGTCTGCTTCTGCTCATGGTCGAATCAAGGAAATCAGTGCGATGGGCAATTCTGTGCTTGGATTCACCTCCAGCGCTCCTGTTGAACTTCCCTTCCTACCTGGCTGCTGGTGGAGCTCCAATCACTAATTGTACTCCACTGCTGGGTATTTGGTCATTGCAACATCACTCTGCTATCTCCACTGCTTCCCCATGTCCATGGGTCTCCAGATGTCCCTCTGCCACTGGCCTGTCCTCTTCTATTTCCTGGTTTGAGCCCTTTTTGCTTCATTCTGGCTTTTTATTCTACATCTGTTTATACGTGTCATTACTCTGTTCCACATCTTGATTTTTGCCCTAACTCCTCTTCTTTAAGAGTACATTGGCAAAGAAATCCACACAACTCCAGCAGCCACCCTTCCTGCCTCACTCATTGAGTAGCCAATGCTCTGTTCTCTACCACTTCTCTCCTGTCTTCAGAGAATTACTCCTTGCCAACCAAGATATTATAATAGACCCATATAAACAACAATCTTGATAGAGTATTGCCCTATGGTTAATTTCCTGTCAGTAGGGTTATCCTCAAGTGCAAGATTTAGAACAAAGAAAACTAATTGTACTTTTTGGGAGATTAATAGATGTTACTATTTACTAATTTAGCTGTTCTGCAAAGCATTTACTTTTCAAAAACTCAAATTCTCTGTGAAGGTCAAGAACGCTCTATGAATGACTGGTTTACACTTGAATAATAGTCATTGTCAGGTAAACATTTGAAACAACACACTTGTTTCTAGGACACTTCTACCATTGCATTCTCACTGCTTCAACTTGAAACAATCATCTCTTAGAGATTAAAAACTTTTTTTTCTAACAAGACCAATCCTTGGAAAAACTGCAGATACAATCTGTGAATATTTCTTGGCTGCTAGCTGATGTGCTGCATATCAAGTAAAGTAAGTAATTTACTTTATTATTATAACTTCACAGATATCAAAGCCCACATCAAACTGTGGATTTTAAATTGTTTTAGTAAAACATCGGCTTTTTTTTTTTCACCAGAAGACAAATGCTCTACACTGATGATGACTGGCAGGTTGAGGGAGACACTTTTCTTTGTTTACTACAACTTCTAAAGTGTGAACTAAGTAGTGCCAAAGGAATCTCTACAGTCTGAAACATTAATAACAGATAAAGACCAGCTAAAGCATTATTTTAGATTGTTGTATTTAAGAGGCAGAGAGGATCTGGGAGGGAAGGGGACGGGAAGGAACACACTTATCCATCAGTTCACCTCCTAAATGCTTGCAATAGTCAGGGTCAGGATTTGGGGCCAGGGCAAATTTGGCAGGCAGGAACTCATGCAGCTTTCTTGTGTAGGTAACAGGGGCCCAACCTCCTGAGCTTCAGCACAGCTTCCCTGGGTGCACCTCTGCAGGAGGTTAGACTAAGAAACTAAGCTAGGAATCACACACAGGCACTCTGATGGGGGATGCAGGCTCCCAAATGGCATCTTTTTATTTTTGAGATTTACTCGTTTATTTGAAAAATAGAATTACAGACACAGGACAGAGAAATCTTTCCTGTTCTGGTTCTCTCCTCAAATCATCATAACAGCCATGGCTAGACCAGATCAAATTCAGGAGCAAGCAATTTCACTGGGGCTCTCCTGTGGGTGTAGGAATCCAGTTACTTGAGTCATCCTCTAACACTTTCCCAGGTACAGAAGGAGAGGTGGATGTGAAGTGAAACAGCCAGGTCTCGAACCAGTGACACTATGGCATGCCCATATATCAAGCAGTGACTTAACTTGCCATACCACATCACCAGTTCCTCCAAATGCACTTTAACCACGAGGTAACTCCCTACCCCCAAACAATATTTTAATTATGTGAAGAAATGGCTTAGGACTGAATGAAGTGCCTGGGTGCTTGGGTATGAGAAATCCTTAACACAATTTAGCAAAAAGAGTTCCTAATAAACAGGAGTGAAATCATGCCCTTTGTAGGATTTGTCTTATTGCTTCTCTCTTTAGTGACCATTAGCTAGCTGTATTATTTATTGCTTATAATCTTATCCCTTGGACATAAAAAAGGTGTGCCTCTTGACGTGGCCTCTAACTACATTGACTTAGTGACGTACACATGTTACCTTTGACCTTTGTCAGCATAGATTCAAACCTAAAGAATGTTAAGACAGAGCACTCTACCCGAAAAAATGTCAAAGTGCAGCCCAGTTTGGCTTAGAAAAGTGGATGCTGATTCACTTGCTTCACTTGGAGGTACAGGAGGAACATCCTTGGGGTTTACAGTTGAGGTGCCTCAGGTGTTATCAGTAGCACCTGTCCACCTCCACTGCAGGGCTCTCATTTGTTCCTTCCTGTTGCCTGACACTGCTCTCTCCACTGTCTTATAACGTCGAGGTCTCCAAGTGGCTCCACACATAATGCAGTTCTTCCTCTTTCCAGATCTCTCACCCTTAAGACTCAGCCTAGTGGAAGAATTCCCACGACGTTTCTGAACATTCTTGTTGAATGCTTATTTTATTTTTGTGTGGGTAATGTTGTCGACAAATCCATGGTTGATCTACCCATGACTGTGAATAGAAGAATGAGAAGCACCGACTAGCTAAGAATGTTGACCCTTACCCTGCTCTGAACTCCAATAATTCTCTTATGACTAGTCAAAGAAATGACCATGAGCTTTGTCCGTTAAAAGAACACACGTTTATTCTTTTACAACTCTGGAAGCCAGAAGTCTGAGTTCAGTGTTATGCACCAAGATCAAGGTGCTGGCAAGGCTGTGGTGTCTGCAAAGCCTCTGGAGTAGAATCCATTTGACTGTGTTCCCTGCCTCATGGAACAGCCTTTCTTGGCTTTTGACCCCATCCCCATCTTCAAAGCTCACACAGTAGCACCTTACTTTAGTTGTTACATTGCCTTCCTTTCCTGTAATAAATCTCCTTTAGCCTTCCTTCCTAGCAATTACATTGAGAATCTGCCTACATCTTCTTGCAAGATAATCTTCCTCTATCAAGATATTTAACCCAATCACATTTGGAAAAAAATCATTTTCCCGTGTAAAATTGCATTCGCAGACTTCAGAAACTGCAGTCTGAATATTTTTTGTGGGTTAAAATTTCAGCAACAAGCCATCCCAGCATAAACACAGAGAAGGGTAAGCACAGATACAACAAGATGAATGACTAATGCTTGCTGCTGATGTGCTTATAATCTTCAATGTTCACTAGTGTGTTTTGTTTCTCCTATGTAATCACATTCTTTACCCAGGATCCTCCTTGGACTCCTAAATACATTGACTTTAATTGCCAAATTTTCAAAAGTTATAGAGAAAATATTTGTATTGATGGAGACCCAGCTGTGATTTGAATTTGGTGTGGTCTGAAATTATCTATGCTCAGGGCAGGTGGGACTTTAGTAATCTCTTCAAATTATCACATTAGTATCTTTATGGGGGTTGAAGACAGAACTATGCTTTACTCACCTCGTAACAAACAATGAAGTTTTTAGCCATGCCTTATAAATAGCTGTAAAACAGGTCAGTTGATAATGAGTATGTTTTCTAATCCAAAACATAGGTGAGAGACAGAATTAGTTTCAGTAACAGCCTGATGTAAAATAACAAATATTTTATAAAATAACTTACATTGCTAAACTGCTTTGTGTTTAAGGTTCACATTATAATAAAGCTCTTGAAATTGGTTGCTTGGTGTACCTGCTTTTTTGTGTGTAATTGCATTGTTTCCGTTCTGTTTTCCCATTACATTTTTTTCTTTTAGATTTATTTATTTTTATCTAAAAGGCAAGTTTTACAGAGTGAGAGAGAGAGAGAGACAGAGAAAAAATCATCCACTCACTGGTTTTACTCCGCAAATGGCCAGCTGTGAGCTAACCCAACACCAGAAGCCAGGAGCTTCTTTCCACGTCTCCCACATGGGTGCAGGTGCCTAAGGCCTTCTGCCATCCGTTGCTGCTTTCCCAGGTCATAAGTAATTACTTGAATCAGAAGTGGAGCAGCTGGGACTGAAACCAGTGCCCCATGAGCTGCCAGTGCTACAGATAGAGGATTAGTATGTTATGCCAACTGCTGGCCCTGTATCTCAATTTCTAACTCGTGATCAAACCACAACTTTCTCTCTTGGTTTTCACACTGTTAGAGAAAGACAAGAATTTTTGAGAGTGGAATTAAAACCACCTTTCTTACTCTGGACTGAATTTCTGGCTTCTGCTCTCAGTCCACCACCTTGGTGGGCATTTGGGAAGCGAGTTGGTGAAAGGGGCTCTGTGTTTATAAAGGAAATTTGAAAAGAACGTATTTACCTACCTTGATACTGTCATGGTCTTTGATCTATTTGCAATAGAGGGATTTAGTAAATTATGGGAAAGTTAAACTATCACAAATGAGAATCAAACGATTTGGTTTCAGATCTTGACCAGCCATTTCTCAGGTATAAGCCCTTGACAAACTCACCCTGAGTGTTGGTGTCTAGTGAGTGAGAGCCAACAGTCAGCATCGAAGGCACCATCACGATCCAAAGCTAAAGCACACGCTGCCCAAGCAATGGAAATGTGGTACCTTTTTCATTCTATCACTTGGAAAATTTCCGATGTGTGATTTTAGTCCAGTGTTTTGAAAGAATGAAGGCCAGCTTTAACATCTTAGCGAACATACAGCTTAGTTCCCTGAGGAAGAGTCCAACTGGCTGTGTGCCATTGCTAGTAAGACAGGGTCCTACATACTGAGTGTGGTTTGTCATCATTTAATTATACATAATATATATACACACAAATATGTACATATATACTTATATACATACATATATGTCCGTGTTTAAAATAAATTTAGCTACTATTTGAAATACTTGAATATATTTAAAAGCATTTATTGAAAGATTATATAATGCATAATATTATGTGACTGAAAAGTTTCTCTAATTTTTAGATTTGATTCAAGATTTTCAGTATACAGAAACTAGGTGATAGATCATGTATGAGTGAGTGGTGTGACAGATTTCTTTTCTGTGGTTAGATACAACACTAATATGGCTAACACTCTGAAGAGTTCCCCTTCTCTAGGACACATATGTTTGCATACGCCTTATTTATCTATGAAGAAATCATATGAAAATAACTACAACACAAGAAACAATTTCAAAAATAGGCTTTTGGATTTATTGCCATATTAACAATATGTTTATTTTATTCTGACAAACATAATTAAACACTAGAATCTATCATGTTTAAATCAGTAGATTTAAAATACAAATGCATGCTTATACTTTTACATATTTCTTCCAACCTTGATACTACAAAAATGGTGAAGTGAATTTGAGTATTAGTCATTAAAGCAATTACAACTATCAAACAATATTGTACAGTTTTTTTTCTCTGAAGCAAATATACAAAATGAAACTTTTAAGAGGATAATGAAAAACTGTGTTTTTCTTCTCCTTTTTTTTTTCACTTTTTCTGAAAACACTGAGAATGCCATCCTGGCTAACAACCCTAAAATACACTGAAGCTGCTTGAATTTTAGAATCTGAGACTTTCAATGAAGTAATATGGTATTTAGAGATTCATCTATTATACCCCAAAATAGCATTTCCTCTATTACCTCATTACATGTCCTAAGCCTTTAATGAATAAAGATGTGGCTTTCTCAAATAACAAATACTTTTAATTTAAAAATAAAAATGAAAAGCACTTGCTGACATTTTCTGATAAGGACTACAGTGTTCCAAAATTACATAAAAAGAAGCTCAGATTACGTTATTAGTCCTTGGTGAAAATTTAATGCAACCAACGTTTAGAAACACAACTTTTGACTTAATCATTTGTTATTTCTAAAATCTGTAATTTATTTGAGCAGTTTGGGATTTGGGATTTGTTTTTAAGCAGAACCATGTGGGGGAAGATGATGTGACTTAGACAAAGACATTGGCTCTGTTCTCCGCTCAAGAGGGATTGACATTCTCTAAAGGAAGAAAAACAGGTGGACAACGTAATTTTTCTTCCGTAATAACGCCTTGCTAGTTACTAAGAGCCAGTGAAGAGGGGGCCTAATCACCTCTAATTTTCTACTTTGCAGCATAAGAAAAAGAGGATCTGGAATCTTATTTGGTTAATTCTAGTCTTTTACATTTTCCAAAGGAAAGAGGTAACAGCAAGAAATACAATTAAATATTGATTTTTTTCCTATCTCAAACTTGGTGGGGTGGGGTGGATGAATCATAAACCATTCAAGTTCTTCCTGAAGATAGCAATACTTTTTCCTACAAGGCCAGCTGTGGTTAAATAACTTCTGTCACTGAGGTTAAAAAAAAGATGCCGGAACCAACTGAAATGCAAGTAGATAAGGTATAGACTTTCTAATAAAAATACTGGACCATTCAACTAGGTTTGTGTTTAACTACTGGGCCAGGAAATAAGTTTCCAGTAGCTTCCATTATGGCATCCAACATAGAAATGCTATCCCAGCCACCTAGAGACATGAAGTCTGGTCAGGGATGGATCTTCCATAACAAGAAAACACATCCAAAGCAAAACAAAACACATGCCTAAGTGCATTGAAAATACACACCTTCTTGTGGGTAAATCTTTATTACGTCTGCCAACTTTCTTCCACAACTTTGCCTTCATTTTGATTTCAGTTATGCACCAATAGTTTTGACCATCGACCTTGGATTATACATTATTCAACATGCTAAGGACACAGAGACAAACAAGAGTGACGAGGTCCTTTTTCACTAAGAGAAAGATAATAAATATGTGAACAAGCTAATGAACTATTCAGACTGTGGTTACTTCCATAAAGGAAGTCATCGGAGTGCTCAGGCAGAATGCAGTCATGGTGAATTCTTTAGAGGACACGGTCAGGACATTTCTCCAAATAAATGATCCTAGATCTAAGTGAGACCCTTAAAAGGGGGAGGTGTAAGTGACAGACCGATGAATCATCATGCAGACATCCGGAGATGAAAAACATCTCAGCACTGAAGATGAGTTAAAACAGATGAGTGTATCTGGAAAGTAGTGAGTATGACGGAAAATGTCAGGAAATCCTAAGGTCAAAGTTAGAACTCAAAATGTGAAGAATGCTTGAAGCCAAGATAAGAAGCTTGCATTTTGGGCTTCCTTCTATGGATTTCAGGACTTGGGAACTCACGCTGGGGGCTGGCAGAATGGGCCTGAGGACTCACACACATTTTTGGGTGCCAGGGATGGGTGAGAGAAAGAAGGAAAGGCCCCTTGATATCATGCTGGCATGGAGTACTGGTAGGCCAAGCCTGGGGACTCACACCTGCTTGAGTCCCCGGTTGGCTAAGGCGTAAAGTTCCAGGACAACACACATGCCAGAGATTTCCAAACCTGTGCGTCAGTCTGGGTCCCAGGCCAGTGCACCGTCCCATGGGAAGACCTGCAGGAGAACCCAGGCACTCCTGAGTACAGGGACTGTGGAGCGCTCAGGGAAGGGGTTATGGACAGGTATGGGAGAAGGGACCGCTGAGGGAGTACATTGCAGGTGAGGAATGACTTCTGGGGGACTGCTAGTGACAACACCATTGTTCTTTCAGATAGGCAAGAGGGCTGAGACCAAGCAGGTTTGAGGGAAGCTACAGGAACAATGCATTCATCCACATGGGAGACCTGAGCTGGGCCAGTTAACATTGACAACCATCCTCTGGTGCACGTGAAAGCTAGGGCTAGACGCCTGCCTAGTAAGGCTAGACCACAGTGCCTGCCAGTGAGTGTTTGAACAGGGAATGGATAACATTAGGCTGGGTCACCATACAAACAAGCATGTGAGAGAACCAGGACTAGGGGCAGATTCTATGGGGGATATGTGGGCTCACCTGTGCAGGACTGCAATACCCAATGGTTTGCTAAAGAACTGGGTGTTTTGACTTGCCAAACTAGGCATGACCATGAAATTCACCAACATTTATCGGAACTGGGGTTGGGACTGTGCCAGGTAAGGGCCTACCAACAACTAAAATCTAGGTCACGGAGTGAGCCTCGGAACTCCCCTCATGGTCTGTAGCTCCCACTGGTGAGCATGTGAGTCAGGGCTGGGTGTTTTCCAGGCCAGCTGGTGGCTCCACTTGTCAGCAGATGTGTGTGTTGGCTTGGGAGGGCATGACCCATCAGGGACAGGCATGCACAGGACCCAGGATGCAGTGCAAACCAAGCCTGCCTAAGCTGTCACACCTACCAATTTGAATTAAAACCAGGGATGGGACAGGATGGACAGCAAGGCTGCAGGATGTATCAGTGATTGCTGGGAGTGTTATGGGACAGGCCAGGTGAGGCTGCATCATCAGTGAAGCTGAAGGTTGGTTATATTGGGTTGCGTTGGAGCAACCACCATTGAGCACAGATCTATTGCTGGGAAAAGACCTGATCTGGAATTAAGGGGATGCCCCAGCTGGGCTGCAGTTCTCAGTGGCAAGCACAAGAGCCAGAATGGAAGCAGATATCTATCCTGGGCTTGGCTGTAGCATCCCACACCATGAGTATGGGCCACGTCTGGGGTGTGACAGACTAGACTAAGCTCCAGCTCCTGCTGGTCCTCAGAAGAGTCAGAGTGGTTGTAGGACAAGCTGAGCCAGGTCTCAGCACCTGCTGAACCACATGAGAGCTGGCAGTGAGGGTGCATGAGGCAGGGTTGGGCTGTAAGACCCAACAGTCAGAGCTGGAATGCGTGCGGGCATGCCAGGAAAGGCAAGGGCAGGGGCTGGGACAAGTCAGGTTGGGCCAAGATCTGCCACTGTGTGGTGTGCACAATATCTGCCACTGTGAGGTGACCTGATGGAGGAGCTTGGAGAACTTCTATATCAGGATGCAATACCTGCAGGTGAATGAGAGATCCAAGGTTGTGAGCAGCCTACCCCAGATAAGGTTAAGTTATCTGCTGGAATATGTGTGGTTCAGGTCTGGGCCAGTTTATAACACCGACTGGCAGATGCATGAACCAGGACAGGGTTCAAGTCAGGCTGGGTTGAGCCACAACACCAGCCAGTACACATTAGGGCCAAAATGGGAGCTGGCTGAGGTGGGCTAGGCTGTAACACCTGGCACGATGAGCTGGAATGTGGGGCAGACCTGGCTGAGCCAGGCTGCAGCACCCACTGGTGAATACTGAGGCAACGTAGGCTATACCAGAGTGTGCCTCAGTATCCACCAGCACACGCAAGACACCAAGTGTGGTGGCAAGCCCAGTTTGGGGGGACATGGGAAGAGAACTACAGGGACTTCCCTGTTGGACCAATGCTCCTATTGGTGAGTGTGAGAGCTGGGAACTGGGGGGGACCAGGCTACACAGGCCTATGAAACCTGCATGTGTACTGGGTTAAGGGGAAAGCCATTTGGGCTAAGTGACTGTATTTAGTGGTGCATGTATGACTCAGTATAGGTACAGGTTAGTGGAGCGCTGCCACATCATCAGCTGGCAAATGCCAAAAGTGAAGGCATCTACTCTTAGGCTGGGAATACAGCATCAGCTTGAGAGTGCAATATCTGGGTCTGGGAGTAGGCCTAGTAGGGATGCTGTGGGCAACTCTTTGACGGACTGCAGTTCCCACCAGTGAGCTTGGGAACCGGGGCTGGGGTGGCCCCGGGTGGACAGTGAGGCTGGCTGGGCTGATCTAGGCTGCAGCATCCATAGTTGTGTGTGAGAACTGATGGGATTGTGGGACTTACTGGACCTGTGTACATAAAAAACTGGGTCTGGGGGCAAGGGGTTGTTTGGGGTTGCTCTGACTTGGCTACAGTCCCCACTGGTATGCTAAGTGTATGGTGGACACAGTTGGGTAGGACCACAGCATCCTTTGGTTCGTGTATGAAATGGGGCTGGAGTCAGAAGAATAGTGTGTGGATAGGCTGATCTGGGTGATGGACAAAGCTGTATCCCACACTGTCACATACAGGAGTTAGGTCTGGGGTCACCTCAGGTGAAGTTTCTTTGGGGACCCCCGAACTGGACTCAAAACTTCACTTCAACAATGGAGAAAAGCACAGGTTCTGTGGTCTGACCATGGAGTGTATGTGTCAGAACTAGGGCTCAGTTGCTGAAATCTGTGCAGTGGACAGCATGCTCAGACGCACATGGGGGCATTACAACCAAATCACTGAAGCCTGCAGAGGATGTCTGGTATCACAGAGGGCAGAACAAATCAGACAGCTCTCCTGGTCAAGTTTGACAGGGAGTATCTGGTTGGGGGGAGATTCTGAGGTGGACTACATTAGCCAATGGCCTTTGGAGGGATTTCATCAACCTTGGAACATCAGAATTTATAGCAAATTAGAACTATCCAAACCACTTAAGCAATACCCTTGGAACATGCTCCACATCAGGGACCCCGGGATGACATCAAGTGGCCATCGCACATCCTCAGGTACTGGTGTGATTAGGCTGGTAGAAGTGGCCCTTTCCCCATCTCTACCCTCTTCTCCAAGAAACAGGAAGAATAGAAAGAAAGATTGGAGGCAGTTGCCTCATCCACTTTTCCTCATTTCTTGTTTGACCCTCTCACCCTAATTGGTGGTCCACATGAGCATGCATCCTTCTCAACTATGTGAACATCATACAAAAGACAACAATTATGAAATAAATTCACATTTTATTATTTTATTACAAGACTGTTTACAATAGTGTCTTTATAATATATTTTATGGTCAAATTCTGCTTAGAGTAAGCAAATAATCTATTAAAATTTTTTAAGATTTATTTTTATTTCTTTATTTGAAAGGCAGTTATAGAAAGGAGGAGAGAGAGAGAGAGAAATTGTCCATCCACTGGTCCACTCCCCAAACAGCCAGAATGGAACCCATATGAAGTCAACAGCCAGGATCATCTTCTGAATCTCCAGCCTGGGGACAGGATGCGACGACGTGGAGCATCTTTCACTTCTTAGGCCACAAGCAGGAACTGGATTAGAAGTGGAACAGTCAGGTCTAAAACTGGCACCCTTACGGGATGCCAACTTTTGGCAGAGGGTTAGCATGCTTTGCCATAGACCTGGATCCTTCCCCCACCTGTCCCTTTTTTCTTAATTCTCAGGAGCTATTTCTTTAGTAGTTGCAAAGAAAAGTGGCTTTATGTATTCTGTTTTTAGTAATTTAAAAAATAGTTGCCATAGAAACCTTAACATTTATTAGTAAGAACTTAAAAAATTCTTGTGGACCTAGTTCTGTACATTCTCAAAGATGGAGAAAATAGTTTATTGAAGAGGAAGACCAGGGACATGGACAAAGCTATAGGATTCTGATTAATCACGGGTAATTCATTTTCCCACCACCCTGTAGTCCTTTCCCTTCTTTATTCTTTTGTACCTTTCAAAATCAAGAATCATAGACAGAAATAAACAGCCTAACAGAGTTTTAATAGCAATGATCAACAAGTTATAGAAGATCCTTACTGTTTGCTCAGGAACATTTGTAATATACAGGATCGAGTTAGTTACTAAAAATATTCACATAGTAAAATCTATGTACAGAAATACACATGTGCACAATTTTCGCATCAGATCATAATATATCTGGATTCAGAAAGTTCTTAGTAACAAGGACACACAAACCACCCAGTAATGTGTCACTTCCAGCATTGATTTATCCCTCTGGAACGAGGGAATTGAGTGAGTGAGTTTAATCAGTAAAACTTCAACACAAGAGAGAAACAGTGAATTTGCTTTTCCCTGTGCGTACTAAAGAAGAGATTGAAATGTGATTTCAGTTTGATCACTGAAACTTTTGCAAAGTTTGTAACATTTACACTGTTATGACTTCTCAGTTGAAGATTTCTAAGTGGTCTTACATGGGCATCCACAACGGCTGAAGTATTTTTAGAAAGATTTGTTTTTATGTGAAAGGCAAATTTTACAGAGAGGAGAGATAAAGCTTTGCATCTGCTGGTTCATTCCCTAAATGGCTGCAACTACCAGAGGCCAAAGCTAAGCTGGTCTGAAGCTTGGATCTAGGAGCCTCTTCCAGGTCTCTCGCACAGGTTCAGGATTCTAAGTACTTCCGCCATTCTCCACTGCTCTTCCAGGCTGTAACCAGAGCTGGATTGGAAGTGGAGCAGTCAGATATGAACTGGTACCTTTATGGGATGCAGGCGCCACAGGGCAGATATTAGTCTGTGGCACCGTTGTGCTGGGCCCTGGTGGCACCATTTTGTTTTAGCAATTATTCACTTAGTATTTATAAGGCACTGAGAGATCTGGTAGAGTCCTTGCTGAAAAGGAGTTGCAAAGAACAAGCTATTAAGCTATTAGGCAGCTTGCAGTCTCAGCAGAGATGTACCTATTTCTAAGCATATTTCAGAGATGTCTGGCTCTGGAAGAACATTACAAGTCAGTGTTAAAGCAATCCCTCTTAAAATATTCTGTAATAATATCTACATATAGAAAATTAGTTCCAGTATCCTAATATCCATGTCAAAAATGTGGGAATATATTCCATTTATTCAATCAACATTTATCAAGTGCCTATTTTGTGACACGGCCATTTATAAAACAAAGAAGTTTTCTTTCATTTAAGTTACATTCTAGAAGACGTGTATGTATAGGGTTATTATATATGCATATACATACATATTTAAATTTTTGCCTGCTTATTATATTTATATTTAACAGTTTATACTATTCAAGCGAGGTTTTACAGAATTTTGTGCATTTTAGGATAATCAAAACAGACTTCTAACTCTAACAAGCCATATATTAACAATTGAAGAGTAGAAAGGTCTTAGAAGTTGGAACGAGGTAAGGACTAGAGAAAGCTCCTCTCCTGAGTTCAGAAGGAAATTTACAGTTCTTCCAACTCTGAGGACCACCCAGGGCTCCTGGCCGTTGTTCCAATGTCATTAGACCCTGCGAGGAGGGTTCTGGGCTGCTTCAATCCCGTGTGGGAGATCCAATAGGGAATGGTGTACCTCAGGGTTATTGGTCTACGAGGGCATTCAAATTCTGTGTGATCTCCTAGGCAGTTGGGATATGGTCCTTGGTGCACATGCTGACAAATCCTTGATGAAGTATCCACTGCTTCTGTGATGAGAGCACTTGGGAGGTTTCTGG
Organism: Ochotona curzoniae; assembly: GCF_017591425.1. NCBI lineage: Eukaryota > Metazoa > Chordata > Mammalia > Lagomorpha > Ochotonidae > Ochotona > Ochotona curzoniae. The sequence goes on along the minus strand of NW_024465520.1, from coordinate 9,173,316 downwards.
GGTCTCGAGGACAAGGACACAGACCTCCTCTCCTCCTGTTCTGCTCTGTGGTCCCCTCCTGCTCTGTGCATCTGATCTCCGGGTAAGAGGCCATCAGGATCACTCTTGGGTCCCACTGTATGTCTATAATTTTTGCTAATGTCTAATGCAGTTTTGAATCTGTTATCTGTAAGTCAGCTGTTACAACTTGATAACATCTTCCTCACACACTCTGAGAAGGTGGGCGATTGCTCTGGCAGAGGGAGAACTGAGGGAGAACTAGAGCAGAATGAATTATCTATATCTGAAGCGTAATCAGTTTCTGTTTTTTCAACATTTTGTTTCTCTAGAAAGGCATCTCATTTTCTTCTTATTTTATTGTCTAAAGACTGGTGCACGCATTGTGATCTTACCTCAGCAGTAGGGGACAAAAATGACTCAGTGTGAATGTCCTTACCTGGGACGTACATATCCCTATAGCTGTAAGAAGTCTCTTCAGACACAATACAAACTCACATATGCATTAAAGACATGGAGTTCCAAATTCTCAAGATTCTGCTGCCATGTGAAGTCTGATCTTGATCTAGCTCTGAACTCCTGGATTGGGGTGTTCTGCTTTCCCTTCTCTGCTGTTACAACTGCAATTACCCACTCCCCACTGAGGTGCTCTCCTTGCAACCACCCCCTCATCCATTGTGATTTTTACTATGATGTATTGTCCCAAGGAAGAAAATCCATGGCTAAACAAAGGAATAGTTTCATATAATGGTGCTGGTGTTGAGAAAATGCATTACTGTGAAGAAGGAGTTTTGACAATTGATTTGTAATGAAAGATTTCAACACACACATGAAATACAAATACATGCTCCACTATAGGATCTTGAAAGATGTTTATAATATATCACTATGTTATTTTCACAAGTAACTATGAAGGAACTAAAAAAAAATGAGCAACACTGCTCTGAGAACAAGAATTTGTTTATTTCTGTCAATGATGGAAATACAGTTATCAACATTTGTTTATTTCTCAAAAGGAAGGACTGAAATAGAAAAACAGGAATTCTATTGATGATTAATTGATCTTGTTCTGAGAAAGAACCCACTTGTCAAAATAATTTGTAATAGGAATCAAGATGGTGCAATAAGGTAAGGACATGTTTAAACAGATGGAGAAATATGAGCCAGTGTGAAGCAATGAGGGCACATTCCAGGAACCAGGAGAGGACAGGACAACAGCAGAGGGGCACCTGGAGACTGGCAGACACAGGAAAGCGGCAGACACAATGGTGTGGTGTTGTAGTGACCATATTTTCATTGCTACAAAATGGTTTTTTTTCTCATTAAAATTTCTTTTCTGACTCATAGGTCGTACAGAAGCATCATTTCTTTAAGAAGCGTCTTGATTTCTTTTTGATTACTTCAGCAACACATTAGTCATTTAGAAGCATGTTATTTAAGTTCATGGTGTCAATTTCTTTTTTTTCTCCCTGTTGTTGATTTTGCTTTGTGGCTTTTCATTTGAGGGGATGTATAGCAATTGTGTAATGGAAACTGTCATATCCAGATGTGAGGATACAATGCATTATGCATTTCTACTTCCAGATCATAGATGGACTCCCAATGAGACTGTTTACTATATCTTGACAATAGGATGCTGGACTCTCTGCCATTGTCCATGCCTGCAATGATGGACTTCTGACTGTTTGTGAGGAACTAAACTATTGTGATATTATTGGGGAAATCAGTCGGTGAAGAAGAAGATCTGGAGAGGGGATAAGGGAAATTCCAGAGCCTATGGAACTGTATCATAAAATAATAATAAACATAAAAATAATTTTGTATTAAATTTCATACTACAAATTTTATTTCTCACTTATGCAATTGTTATTATTCATGTATTTTTATTCCTATAAATGTAACTGGATTTTGGAATCAAGTACTTTAAAATATTTATCATGATTGGAAAAGCAATGTCCATGATAAACTTCTTTCATTTTCAGTATGTGTAATACTTAAAATAATATATAGGAAAATGCATATAATCTAACATATTATATAATTACATAATATGAGATATACATGTGTTATATGACATGTGTAATACCTTATATATGCATATATAAAGCAGGCTAAAATGCTTTAAAGCATACACTTGTGTTACATAAAAATCTAATTCTGCTGGAGGTGGGGAATTACATGGGAAATAAAGGCGGTTTCTGCTACCTACACTCCTAGGTGTGGTATTCGTTGCTATTGCACTTTGTAATTTTCATACCAGTTTTGAAATCAGGTTTTGTGATTATATTTAAAATCCAATATAAAAGATTCATGTTTATTGTTCAGCATATTATTCAATTATTCTGGATATCCTGTTTTAAGCAAATGCAATCACTGAACCTTCTTTTCAGTGTTTATACCTCTTATTTAGTGATCTTTTCTAGTGGTAATAGCTATCATTTCCAGAAAAGGAAACTAAATAAAAACAGCAATACTTGGAAGAAAAAAAAAAAAGGAAAAATGTTGCACAAAATTTCCAGCTGTTAGATTCTACTTTTGAGAGTCACTTAAGAACTGATGCCTGTAACAAGTTGCTAATGTCTTAAGAGTTCACTATATTTAGAAGGGGAATATAACAGTAACATAAGCATTTATCATAAGCCAGAAGTCATGTATGCATGACTTATATGTGCTTATATATAAAATAACTGGGAAGAAGTTTTAGACGTCAACAACAATTGAAAGGTAGAGTTTCCCAAAAACTATTTTAGAAAGAATTGGAGATATTTTTGAAAAAATAATGATCTAGTGAATAGAAACATTCAACCCCCCCTTTAGGATAACCGTGATCTTGCAAAACCGACTTTCACTGGAATGTTAATTCATGTAGGCAGGAGTTGAAAGGCAAAATTCAAGCAGAGGCTTACAAAATTCTGCACTGTATCCACAATGATTCTTTCCCTAGCATTCCCTTTATCATCTCACCATACTTACCCCAGAACCCTTCTACCATAAAGGATTAAGGAATCAAGGAAATGGTCCACCTCATTGGACAATGACAGATTAATTATCACAGATATGAATTAACCTAATTCCTTATGAGTAATTATTTATTACTTAGAAGGTGAGGTAGAAACATACATGCATGATTTTATTAAAAGTACCAGTTAACATTTCTTAAGCAATTGCTGTGCTAATGGCATAGTAAGTAGAAATATGAAAATAGGAGTACTGTGGATTGGAATGAATATCAAAGATGAATAAAAATCTGATCCCAATCATCAAGATCACATCTTCTCATAAAATGCAGCAATTTTTGTTTGTCACAATTTTCTTAAAAAAACTTAAGAGTTTTTTCAATGGATAAATAAAAATTAAAAAAAAAACACTCGCAGTAGTAACTTCATGAAAGAATCACAGGAATAAGTAAAAGGCCAAGAAAAGCCAACATGTTGGAAGAGAAGGCATTAGCTACATTAATAAGTGCAATAGCTGATATCAAGACTTATTTTAAGGCTACAATAATGAAAAACATGATATTGGCAGAAGAATGAATCATATAGTATAAAGCCCTATATATGAAGGGACTTCAGAAAACTTATATAAAAATATAGCTAAAGTTTAGTTTGTTTCCCTGCAAACATTTTCTAAATCCATACATAGATGTTTCATAATATGTACTTTCCATGAAATTGATAATGAAAGACTAGAATAAACATCATTTAAAAATTTTTTCACCAGAAATAAATTCATATTCCAACTGTATTTCTCCACAAACTTTTTAAAGTATCTTACCTTTATATTTGTAACTTTGCAATATGACAGGAACAGTGTTATAGCAGATGCATAAATCATTTAAAACATGCTGAAAATCTTGTTTTGATAAGTAAAAAATTTCTTTCAACAAGCACAAAAATTTCCAGATTACTTAAAATTCCAGACTGAAAGCAAAAATTCACCATCATATAAGGGAAAACTAGGACACTGTTTGTATAAACTTGTGGTATAGAAAATATTTCTTAGGAAGAATTAATAGAAACAGTAATATAAAATAGAACATCAATGTATGTCATGAAAGATATGATAAATAAATGTGAAGGATAAACAGAGTATTGAAATTTATTCATGTTTGATAGATAAGTAGTTAAATATTGTTTATAATATAGTTTCTGTCATCAGTGAGAAAAATACAGATTGTCAATCTGTTGAGAAATCTGAGACTAAGCTACCACAAAATGACAAACAGATGAAAAATGCTCACTACAAGGACTGACCTTCACAAAGCGAAACAAGATTGGCTTCACAGTTCATATTCATTAGACAGGCCAACATTTAGAAAGAACAATTCCAAGTATTGGAAAGAACACGAAATAAACTTGACATAATGTTCAGCGCAATATGAATTGCTGAAATAAATTTGGAGGACAATTTGGAAGTATGTAAGCAGCTTTGACTTAACAGCATTTTTCCTTTTTAAAATGTGTATTTATTTAATGAATGATGAAACAGGGAGAGAGATATTTTGCATCTTTTGGGCAGCTCCACAAGTGGTCTCAACAGCTGAGTTATGTTAGACTGAAGTGAAGAGCTAACTGGGCTGCAGAGACTCAAGTACTTGGGCCATCTCCCACTGCCTCTCCAGGTACATGGCAGAGACCTGGAATGGCAGCAGAGTAGTTGAGACAGGAAGCAGCCCTGTGATGTGGAATGCTGCACTATACCATCAGTCTCAACTAAGTAACTTCTAAGTGTGTATACTTCAGATTATTTCCTTTTTTGCACAGCTGCACAGGGAAGCATGTACTACTTTTGTTATTCAAGCCCCTTACAGTGAATGACATCTGAGTACAGTGCTAGAAATAACTTACACATCCAATGACAAGAGACTGAATGGTGTCTTCTTTCCACATGGAACATCATAAAAAAAAACTTTAGAGAACTGGATTGTATCCACATGGCGATGTTATTAAATCTGTAAATCCTATCAAGTGAAATGCACATCATGATAACCTTTATAAAATGCCTGAAACAATTTTGTGTTATGTGTTACTTAGAATTACATGTGTATAACAAAGTAAGATGAATGAAGACTACTAGAATTTTCTTCAACATTCAGAAGCCCACAACACCCACATGCAAACTTCTTTATATTTGTATTTCATGTGTTCTTTTCCTAATTGGATTATAAGAATACACATATCCAATACTGTAAATAAAAATCTATTTCCTGGAAATTCTTCCTGTATGTTATGGTTTCAATATGATTCACATCCCACGATCTGCATCATTCTAGTTGGACTTTGAATCCTTAGAACCATGATCCAAAATAAATATGTTTTCCATACAAAGTAGCCTGCATCAGAGACTTCATTACAGTAACAAGCAGTTAACCAATACACCTCTCATGGTTTTAGTTGACATCTGTAACTGTATAGCTTTAGCAGCAGATCTGTCTCAGTTTCGTTGTGTGTTAGAGCTGTAGCATGATGGTCCCCCTGACACTTGCACTGGATGACCATCAAGCATAGCCAGACAAACTGAACTCATTTTTTCTTCCAGCCCTTGATGCTCTTCACTCATTCCTGTCTCAGAAAATGGTTGTGCCTCTTAGTCATCGGCTGAGGTTGGAGAGGGCATCATCTTTAGCTCCCATCTCCTTTGCAATCATCTTCCCCTATCCAGCAAATTCATAATCTTGCTTACCAAGCATTTATTTCAGTCTCTCTTTTCCCTCCAATTTGGATGCAAAAGCAGTCCCAGGGTCTCTGCATCCCTAGGCCACAGTCTCTTACCTACACATTTATTCACTGTAATGAAACTAATAAACAAATCTAAGAGGACTGTTTCTCAAATGCAAATCTGTCTTTTAGAGGTCCCCAACTTAAAATCTTCCCATAGATTCGACTTGTCCTTACTATAAAGTTCATAATCTTCAATGCAGTTATAGGTCCTTTACATAATGATCTTTTTTCTTCCTCTTTTGTTTCTCATTGCTTCTGCCTGTCCTCAAGAATATTCCAGCTAATATGAACTTTTTGTAAGGTGTGTTTTTCTCTGATCCATGTGCCTTTGCTCATCTCATCTTTATTCACTGGCCCTCCTCCACTTTAACCTAACTAATTTCTGCCTACTCTTCAGGTCGCATTACCTGTGCTGTTTTAATTCCCAACTCTAAATCACAGCCCTCTTTTATCCTACTCATTGTGTTGCTGCATGGAAGTGCCCAGTACACATACTCCACAACTCAGGGCAGTGACATCCACTTTATGGTCTACATGAATGGCATCCCTGGAGTTGTGCAACACGATAGCCATGGCTATTTCTATCACTATTGTAGTACTAATCACACTGCAGCCTAGTTTCTTGCTGGTCTATCTTTCGTACTAAAATGATCATGAGTGTCATATCAGATACCAGAAGTCAACATATGAAAACACAGACTATTAACCTCTGTCATGAGACTAAACAAGCCACATACACTTTTCCTATACCAGAAAATCATCTTAGGAAAAGGCACAGAGAAGGCATGAGTATTTTTATCCAAAAGGAAGTTGATCTTTCCTAAAAGACATAATAATAAGTACCTAGACAATGAAATCTAAGTGCTGTGATGGAACCCGTTTCCCCGTTTGATCCATTGTCAATTTCCTGCCCCTACTAGAGGGTCTCACACATGGCAGTTTCTGAAGAGTGGCGGAAACATTGGAGTCCATCTGTGTTAGGATTGCATGAGATTCTATTGACTAGATTTGAACTGAGAGCTCATGGAGATGACTAGAACAGAGGTATGGAGAAATAAATGTGATTGCATTAACTTAGTGGGTTTTCCAAGTTGATATGTTAAGAAATTGCAGTTCCTTGGTGTCAGGCAACTTTGTGCCATCTTTAAGTCTTTAAGGGGCAAAAAGAAAGAAGAAAATCAATTTTAAAAGACATTTATGAAGGGCCACCTGGAGACAGCAGCAACCACTACGAGTGACAGTCCAGCTCCCAGCTGCCTCACTTGTGATCTAGTTTCCTGCCAATGTGCTTAGGAAGGTAGCAGAAGATGGGCAGGGTACACGTTCTCTTTCCACCCCACTGCCAACCTGGCAGACCTTGATGGAATTCCAGTCTGCTGCTTTCATCTTATTGTAGCAATGCTCTCTCATTGTCTCTCTCCCTCTCTTCTCTCTCTGCAAATTTGTGCTTCAAATAAGCACACAATAAATAAATTTTGTCAGAAGGTTTAGAATCACAGAAAAGGCGAATCCCTGGATCCCAAGGCTCCTTAACAAGTCACATTCGAAGAGCCTTTTAGAGCCTCACAGAATTTGAACATGCTTTATCTCTTCCATTACAAACCATGGAAGAGGGAGGCTGAACAGCCATTTCCTTCCTGTCAAGATAAGACAGAATTTCTCTATTCTAAATAGAGTTCCTGTTAAAGTTTTCCTTTACACCTTAAAGGTCATAAGCATTAATCATTATGAACTGCTTGTCAACTGTTCTCTGTGTTTATTTTCAATGAATTTTCCTGTCTGCTAAGGAAAAGAAAAAAAAATAATGATGAAATTGGGTTGTTAGGTTAATGGTTTATATTAACACAGATTCCATGAAATGTACTGTGGTTTTTGGTTGTATAAAGCAAGAAGCATTATCTTTAGATGCTACCATGACAATTAGCGGTTCTTTTATCTTTCTATGGAAAATGTCACTGAATCCAGTCTTCTCCCTTTTTCCTAGCTCTAAATTATAATTTAAATCCTGCCCCCATGGTGATAATTCTGTTTTCAAGTGAAATGAACCCCCCCCCCAAAAAGGATAATGTAACGACTTGTTCAAACTTGTATTTGCAAATGTGGTTGAATTTTGTGCCTTTAAAACATTACAGAACTCTTCTGTTAGTTTTTCTCTTTACTTCCACTATATCGGCATGTTTCAGATACTATTAAGTAGCTTCCATTTTAATGTGTGAGTCTCAGAAAATGGGTTTCTTTCCAGGAGGGTATACTGTATCACATAATTTAGTGATAGATTACATGTTGGGGGAAATGTTACCTTACCTATTACACTGTAATTCAGTTCATAGCCCATACTACTCACTCCGTTTATTTGATCTTGACGTAATTTGCAGTGATGAATGGGATAAATATGGGTTTCAGTGTCAGCATTAACAAATTTTACTGATATTTATTTGCAGCCTCTGGTAAAAGAATCCCATAGCTGAATGACAGAATGTCACAGTGTCAAACAAATTTTTATTGGCTTTTAAATTATGTTTTTTCCCGGAACAATCTGTGCTGTCGGTGAAGTATCATTTCTCAGAGCACCAACTGTGGCATAGTCATCCTTAACAGGATTGGGCAATGCAATCATTTCCTGATGATGCAGGTGGATGTATTCTTCACTGTTGCCCATGATTGTGAAAAGATAAAAAAGTATTTACTTTTCCTCGTCTTCATTCAAAACCTATATAATATTATTAAAGCAGACAAGTATTTGTTCAATTTATCTCTTTATGTGATTCATTAAAATAGTTATTTTTAAAGCTCTGGCCCAGTTATAACCCAACTGACAGAGATCTTCCTGTGGAATCCGGCATTTGATTTTCACTTTTTGTATAGCAAATCTTCACGGAAAGTTAATTTTGAAATCAGCACAACTCTGGCTCAAATTAACTATCTCTCAAGTGAATGCTGTTTCAGTTATTGAAATAAGCGCACCTGTTAGCACAGGAAGTCACCATCATATAGTGGTAATTCTTGATGACATTTAGAGGAGTGGAGAATTTCCCTCCAACTAGACACTGTCCTATCACCCAGAGGCATCCAGTCTAGCCCTCCACATAACTCTTCAACCAGCTTTCCCTCTGCATGTGAACACCTTGAGCGAAACTCCAGAACAGGGTGCTGAAGATGGCTAGGTGCTGGAGCCTGGGAGAGCTCATGTGACTGGTGAGCAGTCAGGCCAAAGTAGGGGGAAGGATGGAAGAGAAATCTGTAGGACCATTTCTCATTCAAACATCTGTTGATATTGCTTATTTGTGTTCATTTTACGAACAGTTCAGATTCCATTAGCAGTGAAAGATGAAAAGATATTTCAGTATGAGGTACTTCACACAGTTTGCAGACTGTGGAACAAATAGATGAGGTTATTCTGGTGTAAAAAGGAAAGTTTAAAATCCATGCATGTCCACAAACTTTTTAAAGCTCTTGCATAGATAAGCAATAAAGAGGCTAAATTTTGTTCACTTGTTCATTTGAAGTCAGCTACATGTAAAGCAATATTTATTCGAACTAATTTCAATATGTAATGCATCTGATGAATATGGGAGATTTGCTCTAATCACAGTTGAAAACCACTGGAAGTCATTGACATTGCAAGATGCTATTGATTGACAATGAGTATGTACCTAATGTGAAAAAGCTTAGATATTTTTTTAAAAATAAAAAATCTCTCTTTTTGAAGTGTCTTCTCAAAGGCAAGATATTCATAAAGGTCTTTGATATGAATAATTTTGTTTTGCTATTCAAAGCTGTCTAACTTTTGATGAAGCATATTTTAGAAATTACAGAACAAAGCACTTTGGTTTGGTTTTATGAATTAAGTTATAAGAATACTTAAATAGCTAGCAATAAATATTCAAAGAAGCCTTGATTTCTTAAATATCTTCAGTGCTTATATATCCCAATTGACCCCGATAATTTGAAATTTGCAACTGAAAGAAAAAAAGACTATCTAGATATTTCTGCAGAATACCTTGTATTAATTTTGCAACATGGTTTTCTATGTGATGGAGAGGTATGAACAGAAAATATGTCAATATGAGACTTGGGTTGAAATGATTTGTCCCAGCTCATACCTTCTATTAAATTAACTGCATTTTATTCTTTCTTTAGTTACATTGTGAGAATAAACACTCGGAATCTGAATTGTCTTCTACAAGATAACACAACTTGAGCTCTCATCTTGGTTCTGTTTCAAGAAAGTCAACACAAAGACAAATAAGAATGTCCCTGCCCTTTATATTTTTAAATTAATAGACATATAAATGTACATAGTTATGGGAAACTGTGATGTTCCATTACATTTATACATTGTGTAGATGCCCAATCAGAATAAATATTTTATTTGTAAACACAAATATTTATAATACAAAAATAATAATAAATATATTTGTCCTTTTAGGTATTTAACATTTCTTTATGGTAAAAACACGTAAAAATCCCATTTCCAGTTTAATAGACAAATACACAGTAAATTAACATTATCTATCTTCGCTTGTCAGCAGAGTCCAGACTTCTGTTTCATATCTGGATATAACCTAGAACAGGTCAATCCACCTTTCCTTGCACTTCCTACCCAACTTCCTTGCCCAGTGTCTGGAAACCACCACTATATTTTTAACTTCTGTGAGATAACCTCTTTTCTCTAATACCTCATACTTGAGTGAGATCATGTAATATTTTTTTCTATGTGCTTGGCTTATTTCACTTAATGATCTCCTGTTCCTTTCCTGAAGTTGCAAATGTCACTTAGAATCACACCGTCACGGATATGTGCCACATTTCCTCTACCCACTTACTGGTATTTGAACACTCATTTCCATTTCTTGACTATTGTGAATAGTGCTACAATGGACGTGAAAGGGTAGATGTCTCTTTGTATGTAGTTTCCTTTTCAGTTAGTTTTGGCATTCAAGTAATCCTGTACTCATAAAGATACGTTTAAATAGTTCTCTACTATTTTTTGGAATAATTTAGGAATGATTGATGTTGATTTTCCTTTAAATGCTTCATAAACTTCAGTTGTAAAACCCTTTGATCCTTTTATGTCATGGGATATTTCTTTTCCATATATTTTTCTTGTCATTGATTTATATGGTTATTTCATTGTGGTCAGAAAAGATACTCAATATGACTTATTTTATTTTATCTTCTTTTATTTCTGGATTTTTTTGCATTGATTTGCTATAAACTTCCCTCTTAAAATTGTTTTGCTGTATTCTAAAGGTTTTGAATGTTGTTTCCAGTTCATTGTTTGAAGCACATTTTTTAAAGGCAGAGTTACGGAGTGGGAGAATATGAGCAAAACCGAGAGAGAGCTAGAGAGATCCTCCATCCTTTGGTTCATTCCCCAAATGGTCACAATGGCCAGAGCTGTGCCAGTCCAAAACCAGGAGCTTCTTCCGGGTCTCCCACATACGAGCAGGTATGTAAGCACACATGCCCTTGTTTGCTGCTAAACCAGGCCTTTAGAAGACAGTAGATTTGGAGGTGGAGGAATCTGCGCTCAAATCAGCACCCATAGAAGATGCCAGCAGTATGAGGCTTAATCTGACATGATATGGTTCCAGCCCCTGTTTACATTATCAATTTCTTTCTTGATTAATCCCTAGACCTATTGGTTACTCAGGAGTAAGTCATTTCATTTTCCTGCGTTTGGCTAATTCCCAGTATTTTTCTTGTTGAATTTTAGTTTTATTACATTGTGGCCAGAAAAAAAAAAACACTCAGTATGACTTGTATTATTTTAACTATTTTCTGACTTGTTTTGTGACCTACCATATGGATTTCCTGGAAAACAGTCCATGTGCTGTTGAGGAGCTTGTGTGTCCGCAGCTGTTGGGCAGAATGGTTTGCGGGCATCTGTCAGGCCTCGTTGACCCAGGGAGCACTGTATTTCTGCTGTCTCTTTGCTCATTCATTGTCTGCGTTGATCTGACCATTTCTGGAAGTGGGGTGCTGAAGTCCCCAGCTAGTATTTTATTTCATTGGAGTCTACACAAATCCTTAGGTCTATTGATATTTACTTTGTGTATCTGATTATTCCAGGATGGGAGTGCATAAATGTTTACAAGTGATAGTTTTTTCACCAGATTGAATTCATGATTACACAATGATTTCTCTGGTGGCTTGTAAGATTAACTTTGATTTTCAGTCTATTCAGTTGATAAGTCTATGACTAGTCCTGCTTTTGGGGGATTGCATTTCTATGGAGATCTCGTCCCATCCTTTTACCTGTAGTCTCTGCTGTATCAGAAGTGAAGTGAGTGTCTTGTAAGCAGAATATCCTTGTAATCTGTATTTGAATTAATGTGGTAATTTTACACCTTGCAATTGGTGAATTTGGTTCACTGATACTTAGGATAAGTATTTACAGGTAAGGTATTACCGCTGCCATTTACTGCCATTTTGATATTTGGCTTGCATTATTGATGTAGTTGCTTTTTTTTGTCCTTAAATTTCAATATTCATTTGTGGTTATTTTCTCTAGTACTGTGCTTTAATTCCTTGCTTATTATTTTTGGCAAGTATATATATATATATATATATATATATATATATATATATGCTTTGCTTCACAATTATCAAGGACTTTCTTGAAATTATTACAAAGAGATGAAGTCCAATAAAAATTCTATACTTAACATTTCTGCCCTCAGTTTGAATTGCTGCTGTTAACGCTTGCTCTTTTTCCATATTGCCTGTTTTTTTTTTAACACTTTAGCATGGTAATTATAACTTTTCTTGTGCACAGTTAAGTTACAAGTGGTTTATACAACATATTCACAACAAAAGAGAATTTGGAATTCATTTACATCCTTACGGTTTTCTACTTTCTGACATTTGTGCGACCAATTCTCTCAGCTTCTCATTGCAGGGAATGCCTTGACCCTTACCTCACATCTGAAGGAGACTGCGCTGGACATAATATTCCTGGCTGTCACCTTCTCTTGTCCCTCTCCCAGCTGCACTGTCAGGTTTGTGCTGAGCAGTCTGCACTCAAGAGAACCAGGACTATAGTGTTTCTTTTCTCCTCCCGCTCTGGGGGTCTTCTCCTCCTTCATCTTCAGAGCTTTGCTATGATATGCCTTGAGTTGGTTTCAGTTGAATTGAATCTGATGACCTTTGGCCTTCCTGTATCTGGATAATTTAGCATTCTGTATATTTGACATGTTTCCTGTTATTATCTCTGATTATACTTTCTACTCCTTTGGCAATCTCCAGTTCCACTTAAATCCAAATAACTCAAATATTTTCTCTTATCTTCATATCCTGTATTTCCTATAAACTTTCTCAATCATCTTGATTCTTTCTTCACTTCCAACTCTGTATTTTCAGGTAACCAGTTTTGGAACTCACTGATTCTTTTACTTCATGCATTCTTCTAATGATACCATCTATAACTCTTTCAGTTTCATTGACTGTATTTTTCAGTTGAAGGATTTCTTCTTAACTCTGCTTAATTGCTTTCATATCTACCAAATCTGTCTGTTACAATATGGAACCATCCATGGTGTTCTCTTGAATTTCATTGAGTTTCTCTAAAGCACATATTATTAGAAGGCTATGTGAGCATTTGTAAAATTCAGTTCCTAAATGGTTGGTTTCTAGTTTCGTATTTTGCCTTTTTAGGTTAAGATCTGTTTTCCTGGATGTTTCTGATGCTTACTGAGTGCATGACGTCATATGAGCACTGAAGAGCTGTTTTAGCAATCTGGCTTCTAAAAGCTCTGTTCTGTCGCTGAGGTGATATCACTGCCGAACATTGCACTTATCAGCCACTGGTGATACTGCTGGGAAAGTAAGACTGCTCAGCCAGGACTTGGACCTCTGCTGTGCACGGAAGCGCTTCTGCAGGCTTTGCTTGCAGGACTGGCCTGCAGACAAGGGCTTTTCAGATCTGCTTTTCACTTGGTTTTATCAGCAGTATGTGCAGGCGCTCAGCATCAGAGGCTGGCTTTAAATGGGTCACATCTAGCTCCCCCAAGCACCAGGCTCCCTGCAATCTTAAGGGTAAGCAACAAGCCTTCAAGAAGCATATCTTACCAGAACACAGACTCCATCCACAGGCATTGGATTGGGGATAGAAATGAATAATAGTTCATGTATTAATAACCCACCACTGATTTCTAAGAACTAGTCCTCAGACTCTTTGTAATCTGCTCAGAGTTGGAAGAGAGTGATAAAGGCCAACTTGTGGCCAGCCTGATTGGCCCCATGCTGATATATCTGTGTCCCACAGATCTTGGATCCGTAGAGGCCTAGAGGTGTCTTTCAGGGCCAGCTAAGTCTAACATGTTAAGGGGCCAGTTGGCTCAGCTGGCCAATCCTCCATTTCCAATTGTCAGCATCCCATAAGGGCACTGTTTTTGTCCCAGCTCTTCTATTTCCTCTCTGGCTCCCTGTTTGTAACCTTGGAAAGCAGCAGATGATGGCCCAAATCCTTGGAAGCCTATACCCACAGGGGAGACTAGGAAGAGGCTCCTAGCTTTGGATCTGCTCACCTCTGGCTGTTGTGGTCATTTGGGAAATGAATGAGTGAGTGGAATGTCTTTCTGTCTGTCTTTCCTTCTCTGTGTAAGTCTTCCTTTCCAATAAAAATAAATAAATAACAATTTCCAAAATAAAACTAAAAAATAACATGCTGAAAAAGAATCCAGCCCATTAGGGCACAAGTTTCCTTTTGACACTGGACAAGTCTAGAAGTTTTGAGTGCCGAATGGGTGCTAGAGGCACTTGGGATTCATTGAATTCCAGATCCCAGCCAGCAGACTTGTCTTCGAGTTCCAAGATATGACTGAAGCCTCTCTCCCAGCCTCCCCACATGGCTAGTGTATTGCTTTTGCCAATAGTTGGGGGACAAGTGCTAGACCTTACCTGCATGAAGAAGCTCCAAACACTCATCTCACAGGAAAGGGTCCAGGGAAAGAAGCTCAGAAACTTCACCCAACTGGGTGTTTTCACAGTGGGCCTGACCCGGGAGTAAATCTCCCTTTCCTAAGCAGGTGGTATCTCATCATGCTAAGCTCTTGGGGCCTGGGGAATCGTGTCATGGGCAATTATTGCCTTCTTCCTTTCTTTCATGCAAATTTTCTTATGATTATATGACAAAGTGTTATTGTTACTCCCTGCTTCTGTAGCTCCAGTGATGGTAAGGGTGTAACTACTAAGACTGGTATCTCTCCATGGAGGCGTCAGAGTCATTAGCCACCACCTGGATTCTGTCCTCTCTGGTCTCTATATTGATGGTAAGGCTGACACAGAAGCCAGATTTATTTTCTAGATGGACAACAGAGTGAACATATTTAAAAGAATGAATGAGCAAGTTTGCTGGAGAAAGTAACATAAACACAAATGAATTTATTAGCAGGCATGAAAATGCTATGGTTAGTAGTCTTAACTTACAGAATGAAAAAAAATTTTGACAAGAGTTAGGTGTTATGTGAGTCAAGGTCACAGTGAGAAGGCCACCAGTTGATATCTGCTTTTACTAAAACACTAACGAATTAGTACTTTATCCTGTAAACCAGTGCTTCAAATTGGGTTCCACAAATCATTAGTGAATTCTGTTATTCGTGTTATTTTAGAAAGTGAATTAATAAACAATGTCATTTGCATACATTTTAGTAACTTGAAATGCAAACATCTTTTACAAAAACACATGGCGATTTTGAGAGTGTGCCTCTGTTGCAATGAGTTAAGGAAGACCAGGTTTCAAGGACCAGGTAAGTAGTACAAATGTACAGGTTGCATGTAACTTGCTTTTCAGTGCGCAGATGCAAATGGAGGAAGCTGTGCAGACCTATAGAGTACTTTCAGGGAAAATAGGATTCTAACTAACCTGGGCTATGCTGCCCTGGGATATGAATAGAACAGGGGAAGGGCTGTGTTTCCATAGGTGTGACTGACGGAAATTTTAGGCAGAAAATTTTTTTAAATGAAGACACAATGAGATAAGAGGAGAGAAACAAGAGATACCACCACCAAGTGCTGTCAACTGTTTACCACCCCAAGGCAGAGGACATAGAGCACACAACCCTCCTCTCAGTTGTAGATGAGAGGAAATTCCACAACAAACCCATCAACTCTTATCTTACTCTAAACAGCTGATGTGTATGAGCACTGCCCGGCAGGGAGCAGGGATGGTGCACTGCTTTACTCTTCTTCCTTCCTCTATCTGCACCCAGCACCGTACTATTAGCATCAAAACCAATGTGTGGGACCAGGAGCATGCAACCTTGGGGCCTGGGTAAGAGGACTTCTAGCAGCCTGTTGGCTGCTGGGAGGTCCCAAGCCAGCCTCAACTCCATGCTTGGATCCCTGGCTCCAACCACTGCGACCATGCTGTGAGCTGGGCCCGTTCAGCCAATGCACCATTTGGAGCCAGACCCAGCCTGCTGGCTGCCCTGCAGTGAACTCTGGGGTCTTGGAGGTATGGAACTGCTGCTTAGGTATGTCCATGTTGAGCCCATGGTGCTTATGGGATGTGAATCAATACTGAAGGACTCCCAATGAAGGAGAAACTTTTTCTTGAAGGTAAGCAAGGGTACTGAGACCTGGTGGTTTGGAGGAGAGAGACTGGACAATATGTATGGGTCAGACTGATATACCAGCCTACTTATGAGTCCTGTGTAGAACGTGCTATCACTGAACAACACGGAGCACCACATACCAGCTAAGGCTGGGGGCTTGTCTAGCAGGACCAGATCCTAGTACCTGACAGAATGTTCAATCAGGGGACAGGTCACATTAGGCAGGGTCATGACACTAACCAGCACACGAGAGAACCATTTCCAGGGGTGGATTCTGTGGGAGATATGTGGGCCAAACCCTGTGGAAATACTAGTACCACTGGCTACCTCAAGAGTTTGGAGTAGTGATGGGCTGAGCTAGATGTGACCATGAAACCTGCCATCACTCACAGGTAAAGGAACCGACAGCACTCTGGGCTGGTCAAGGCAGTAGCACCCAAATGTACATCTTATAGGGTGTAGTGTGGGCTAGGCTGCGATGTTCAGCAGCTCATACAAGGCCAAAATGGAAGGTCAGACTATGCTGAGCACTGACTGGCCTAAAATCCACTGGCATGTATGAGAACTGGGTCTAGGAGTGGGTCAAGTGGGGGAACTTGGGAAACTCCTCTAGTGGGTCACAACTCTCACTGATGATCACATGGTTCAGCCCTGGGGGTCCTGCAAGCTGGACAAAGTAGCTCCAATGGCTGGATAATGTGTGGGTTGGTTATGGAAGGGGGCAGACCAGGCAGGACTTAGTTCACAAGCAAGAATAGAAATCAGGAAGGAGCACAGGTCATGCCAAGCTAAGCTCTTACACCTACTGGTCTGCATGAGCCAGAGATGCTAGGCCACAGAATCTAAGGCAAAGGCCAAGACAGGTGAGGGGATATGACAAGCTGGGTCAGAGCAACCACTAGCAAGCACATGATCTATGGCTGGGAACAGGCCTGGTTGGGGAGCTAAGAGGACACCCTAGCTGGGTTTGGGTTCCCACTGGTGAGTGCAGGAGCTGGAGTGGGGGCTGTGCTCTGGTCTGGATATGGCTGTAGTCTCTCTTGGCACAAGTGTGGACTGAGACTGGGTCTGCCGAGTCAGGCTAGACTCCAGCACCATCTGGTGCTCTGGAGAACCAGGGTAGATGTAGGATGGACTAGGCTAGGTCTCTGTGCCTACTGAGCCTTGTGTGACCAGCGTCTAGGAGTGAATGAGCCTCTGCTGGGCTGAAACATGCAACAGTAAGAACCAGAATGAGTTGAAGGCCAGTCAGGAACGGCCATTGTTCTTGCCAGAACAAGAGATGGAGTAAGTAGGGCTGGCCCATGGACCCACCGTATGCACAAGATCTGGCAATGGGAGAGGTTCTGATGGTGGAGACTGGGCAACATCTCTGTTGGAACACAGTCCCTGAAGGTGAGCCCAAGAACCATGATAGTGAGTAGCCCAGATCAGGCCAGGGAAACATACCCACCAGCATACATTTGGCACAGGTAGGGGGCAGACCAGGTTGAACCAGTTCACATCACCCGCTGGTGAATCTGAGAAACAAAACAGTGTGGGTTGGGCCAGGTTTGGTCACAACACATACCAGTACACCCTGGGAGATCCGGATAATGACTCCACCACACCTGCAGCACCGGGACAGTAGCAAATCATTCTAAATGTACCAGTGTCACTAGTATCTACCTGGTGGATACAGGGCAGGACCCACATGCATTCACCTCTCTGGACAAAACCCCCTGGAATAAAATCTCGTAAACCTTGTAGTCCAGGACAAAACAGTAATTTCCAATAGAAGTTATTCCATAAAGAAGAAGCAGTGAGTACACAAGATAGGCAGATATCAACTTAGGGACATAGGAGCCATTAAGAAGCAAGGCAGCATAACACCTCTAAAATCACAATGATCCTTCAGAACTACATTTTGGACTGGAGGAAGTCTATGAAATGATATAGAAATTTAAAATGAAGATGATAAGGAATTTGACGAAATACAAGAGAATACTGAAAGATTAACGGAATGGGGACATCAATGAGTGAGATGGATGAAACCACTGCCGAGGAGACAGAACTGATTAACAAGAGCCAAACAGAAATTTTAAAGATGAAAGATTGAATCAGTGAAAGAAAAAATATGATTAGAACTTTTAACAACATAACAGACCAAATGGAAGAAAGAATTTCTGACTCCAAAGACAGGAAGCTGGAGATAATCCAATGAGACACAAAACTCACCAAACAAAGGGCTTTTTGGTTGATTTTATGGATTG
The DNA here is from genome assembly GCF_017591425.1 of Ochotona curzoniae. NCBI lineage: Eukaryota > Metazoa > Chordata > Mammalia > Lagomorpha > Ochotonidae > Ochotona > Ochotona curzoniae. The sequence continues at coordinate 9,154,788 of NW_024465520.1, read as the reverse complement.
AAAAAGGATGACCATGGTATTTATTATCTACATAAACTCACTTCACAAAGATACACACAGGCTGAAAGGCTGGATAAAGATAAGCCAGTTGAATGTCAACCACAAATGAGCAGGCAAAGCAATCCTGCTACCCACTAAAATAGACTTTAAATGAAAAGCTGAAAAAAAAAAAGATACAAGAAAGGCATTCAATTTGATATAAGATTGAATTCAACAAGAAGACATAACAATCACAACTCTATTTACCCAACTCAATAACAACCAGATGTATGCAAAGTTATTAGACATAAAGGGAAAAATACACTCCACTATGATTAAAATAGTTGATGACCAAATTAAGGATAATCTCATCAACCGTGGTGCTGAACAAACTGGGTGGATATATGTAAAAGGATAAAATTAGATACAGACCCCTCACTATATACAAAAGTCAACTCAAGACAGAGTGATGCCCTAAATTTAATGTCTAAGACGATGAAGAAAAAAAGCCTAAAGGACACGCTGTTAGATTTTAGTGTAGGGAACAACTTTTTGGATAGTACCCCGAAGCACAGACAACAAAAGCAAAGTTAAAGAAACAGGACTACATGAAATTCAGAAACTTTCGTCCGACAAGAGAAATGGTTAACAGAGAGAGTGAACAGGCGTCCAATAGAATGGGAAGCATTATTTGGCCATCACCGTCCCAACAAAGGATTAATATCGTGAATACATAAACAACAACAACAAAATGAACAAAATGCAACCATTTCAGTTGAGAAATGGGCAAAAGACATTGATAGGCAGTTCTCAAAAGTAGAAATACAAATGGCCAGTTAAAAACAGGAAAAATGCTCCACACTGCAGGACACCAGGAAAATACAAATTGAAACCACAATGACGTTTTACCTCAGCCCTGTGAGAATGAGTAGAAGCCAAAATAGAGAGTGATAAATGCTGGCAAGGATGGGGAGGAAAGGAAATACTTATACACCATTGTGATCATGTAAGTTACAGTGGTCATGGTGGACATCAGGTGGAGATGTGTTAAAAAAACTAAACTAAAACTAGACTTGCCATATGATCCAGTAAGCACACTGCTGTGTGTAGACACCAAAGACTTGAACACAGTGAATCAAAGAGATATTATATGTATAGCATCAGATAACTGGATAAAGAAAATGTGATATATATATACGAATATTATTCGGTTATTAAAAAAGAACACATTTCTACCATTCACAGCAACATAGACTCAATTGTAAGACAACAGTTGAGTGGAAAAAGTTAAACCCAGAAGGACAATTACCACATGTTCTTATATACGAAAGCTAAAATTTAAAGCACAAAGAAGTAAAGAGAAAGAAAGGGCTGCATGTATTATTATTGCTGCAAATGCAGTTTTGTAAAACATAAATTTGTCGAACCAGTAGTTAAGAATGCGATGGTGGTGTCTCTGCTCCTGGTCAAATCACACAGAGCAGCAGGACAGGCGGTTGTCTGTGTTCACCTCCTGAGGTCCCAGCAGATGCCCACTGGCAGCTTGGTCCTGCTGGAGTTCCGGCCACTGGTGCCATTCAGATCACTGATGCTGCTGGGGCATCAGTCACTGCAACACCACACCACTGTGTCTGCTGCTTTCCTGTGACTGTCACTCCCCAGGTACCCTTTGCTGTTCTGGAATGTGCCCTCTCTGCTTGGCACTGGCTAATACTTCTCTGACTGTTGAAATGTTTCCTTACCCTATCCCAGCATCTTGCTTCTCCTGCTTTTAATGATCTTCAATTGCTATAAAGTTTACATATCAGTAAATGATGATCATCATTGGGATTGGATGATATTGACATAATATTACTACCAGTTAAACTCAAGTATGTTGCTGCAATTTCCAAAAGCACACATAAATTTGTATTTAGAGCACACCTCTTTAAGAAACTTATTATTATCCATACTTTTCACAGAGGGCAAGTTCAGTTCAGCCTCTGTTCAGGCCGTGGAAGTCCTTAACATCACTTAGAGTGATTGATAATGCCATGCAGAGAAGAAATGAATTATAAATCATGACCCTGCTATTGTATAATGCCTTTTATGTACGTTGGCCCATGTTCCCCTGTATCTACAGCATGCTATCACATAGAGTAAATTTGTTTAGGTTGATGCTTTTAAAACTTGACAATGAAAGAGTTAAAAATACACCACCCTGGAAATGGGTGTAGTGGCACAGCAGACAGAGCAAACACCTGCTGTGCCAGTATTCCATGTGGGCACAAGAGTCCCAGCTCCCTGCTAACGACCTGGGTGCAGGTGCTGGCTTAGGTGCTTGGGCCTTTGCCACCTGTTTGGGAGACATGGAAGAAGTTTCTGGCTCTTAACTTTAGCCTCACCCAACTCTGGCAGTTGGGATTATCAGGGAGTGACCAGTGGATGAAAATCTGTCTGTCTCTCCTCTCTATCAATAACTCTGATTCCCCAAATAAATAAATAAAAATAAATCTTCAGAAAAAAATATATGTACACCCCTCTGGCATATTGACCATCTTGTGTTAAAGCCACTTTAGAAAAACAGCTCATGTAAATTCATTCTCATGTCCTTCCTGTTTCTCAGAATCAGAATATATGAAAGGTTCCCCATACTAGAAAGAAAGTATCATTTTTGTCATTAAGAGCAGGGCAGTTGAAATTGAAAGAACTCACTACAGAATTAATTGTAATGATTCTTGGGCTTTAAGCCTTTGTACAATTCAGCAAGCAATTGACTCTTCTAATATCCATTTCTTTATGAAAGCTCCTGAATCATATGAAACTTGCATTAAATAAGTGTGTATACGGGCCCAGTGCGATAGCGTAGTGGTTAAAGTCCTCGCCTTGCATGCACCAGGATCCCATATAGGCGCCTGTTCTAATCCTGGCAGCACCACTTCCCATCCAGCTCCCTGCTTGTGGCCTGGGAAAACAGTCGAGGATGGCCCACAGCTTTGGGATCCTGCACCTGCCTGGAAGACCTGGAAAAGCTGATGGCTCTTGTAGACATTCATTGCTCATCTCCACAGAAGCCCCACACCACAAAACTACGAATTGAGGTGCATATGCCTCTAGCTTTAGCAATGCAGTGAGTTAGTTCTTTCGTGTGATCACAGACCCTACATAAAGTTCGGGTGTGTGTTTGCTTATTTCTCTACCTAGTGTTTTGCTGTGTATTTCTCTGCATATATTCTCAGAATATATGTGGTGTGGGGAAGTGACTAGATTCAGAATCATTTTCTCTAAATTCATTTTCTAACAGTAGTCATCTGACTTTTGTCTCCACATAGTTCACAAATGATAATTGTACAAGAATATCAGTATGTTACATAAGTGACTATGTGAGACTCTAAGACACAGGAAAGAAATATTTGAAAACATCTCTCTGCTCAGGAAATACCTTAAAGTCCCTTCAGGGTAGTCAAAGTGTATGAAGATCAAGGCAGTTCTCAAGAAATGACTTGTTTTTGAAGAACTCGCTAATTTAAAATTGACATATGGATTTCTCTACTACAAATGTGCTCGGGAAAAATCGCACAAGATATGATTTCAATTCCCCAGCATTTTCTAGCTGGGAAGATAATACATGTGCAGATACAAATAACAAGGCAACATATCAAATAAACTTCCTTAAGGAATTTGCACCTGAAACATGGGAAGATCACTTGCTGATGGGGCAATTATTAATGTCTCCTCTTGGAGACAAAAGCCAAAAAAAAAAGCAGTGTGGCATGTGGGTAATCGGGAGTAGAATTCTAAAAAGACACAGCACAAAATGAAGCAATAGCTGCACATAGCAGTAATATATTAAAGAAAAATCCACCCCCAGGTCAGTTTCAGGAAGAACCAATGGATAACGATGGCTTGGATCACTTAGCAGAGAGATCATTTGGAGCTGAGGTTAGGATGGAATGAGGTGCAATGTGCCAGGTGTATCTCTATTGGAAATGGGAAGCAAGGGTATAGCCCCCGTTGCTAGTCTCAGAACATCATTCGTCCTTGTTAAAGTCTTCTGTGATTTGAAAATGGTCAAGACTTGCTATCATATAAAATAATTCAGAATCACTTATAACTATTGCCTGTTGAACCAAATCAGTGAAACACAAGATTCAAATATTGGACTGATTTTCTTTAAAGATTTATTTTTCTTGTAAAGTCAGATATATAAAGAGGAGGTGGAGGAAAGAAAGAAAGATCTTCCATCCACTGATTCACTCCTCAAGTGGCCGCAGCAGCAGCAGGAGCTGATCCGAAGCCAGGAGCCTTCAGCCACTTCCGGGTCTCACATGTGGGTGTAGGGTCCCAAGGATTTGTGCTGTCTTTGACTACCCTCCCAGGCCACAAGCAGGGAGCTGGATGGGAAGCAGGGCTGCCAGGAATAGAACTGGCACCCATATAGGACACCGGTGCATGCAAGGTGAAAACTTGATCTGTTAGGCTACCGCACCAGGCCCAGCTGATTGTTTTTTATCAGCATTTATTTCTAGGGTAATAGTAAGTCTGAGTAGCATGTTGCACAGGTTTTTAAAAGCATAAACATGCAAGAGCAATATGTTTTTTGGAAACTTTTATGTCATCAAGTGGAATCCATTGCAGCTACCTGAGGTAGCACAGCCGAAGTTCAGGAGCAACACTCGAGGTGATGTCATTTCCTCCTTACATGATCTGGCTCACTCTTCCAGGCCACACCTGCTAACAAATGCCACAGCTTTCCTCTCTGGAGCACTGTGCTAGATTACAACAGCAAAGAATTACGAGTCACTTAATTTCACTTCATTTTGTCTGTTTTTGTCTACTTAGATGAGAAGATTTCTGGGAGTAATAATTATTTAACTAACTTCACCTAGTTTGTTTCAAACTGCAGAAATGATCTCAACAGTGAATCTTATCATGCTAATGAAGTCATTTCATCTTTACCTCCTCAGTAAATAGAAATGATAGAAATCAGCATTAAAATGGTATGCTGATATATCTTTAAATTTTAGAATGAAGGAATTTGAAAGCATTTAAAAATTAAATATATTTATATTAGTTCTTATGAATATATACAGCCATAATATTTGGGATTTTTACACATCTACTGTTTTGTTCAGCACCTACCATGTAAGAGTGAGCTAATGCTTTGCCAATAATTTCATAAAAAGCTTAAAACAACACTACACACCAGGTGTTCTGAAGTCACTTTCCAGCTGTGAAATCTTAATGCAGGGAGCTATGGCAGTTTTCCCACAGCTATTGTGATGATAGGATGCAAAGATTTTAGGTGTGTGGTGAGGCTGTGGTTTTGTTTCATGCTACAGGCATCGCTAATTGAATTGAACACAGGCAGCACTGCTAAGATTCTCCAGGTGGACATTCTCACCCAACTGGAGCTAGTGCGTGAAATGATGAAACTTGTCTTCAGAAGTGGAAACGGGATGCAGAAGGAGATTAAATAAACCTACATTCATATAGATGGCAAACAGTGAGGTCTATTACGTAGTTCAAAAGAGAAAATTTAAAAACTGATTATTCTTTTGCTGGACTGTCTGCCATTGTCTGTACAAGCAATGTCAGGACACGAACAACGGAATGATACATTTATGACTGCTTATGAAGGACAAAACTATTGTAATAATATGGGGGAAACAGCTGGGGGGGGCAATATGGAGAGGGAGTTGGGGAAATCCCAGAGCCTATGGAATTGAAAAAACAAACATGAAGAAACTTTTTAAAAAGTGAAAAAAAATTGATTATCCTTTTTTTTTTTAATGTGAAACAGCATTTGCTTCCGGAATCAATGTAACTGCATGCTATTATCATGAGTATGATGTGGTCTTTTCCTGCCCCAGCATCTACACGCTGTCATGTTGCTGCCAGTGGGTCCCGGGGCCCTCGGGGGTGGCGTTTCTCATGTCCAGTGCTGTGTCTGCTTCAACAAATCCTTGTAATGCTGATGGCTCACTCCGATGGACTGATAGGCAATAAAGGTCCCAGTAGAGGTCAATTAAACTAGGGCACGCTAAATAGAGTGCATGATTTGCCTGCCACTTGCTAATCTGCATGTGGTTTGTGATTTCACATATTGCAAACACTGATTCTGTATTCATTAAAGAATATAAAAATACCCAGTAGTCACTTATTGGATTTAGAGAAAGCTGAGGAGACGTCCCAGTGTAAAAACGCCACCTCCCTCCTTTTTTCTCTCAAGATCAGGAAAGCTTAGCAATTCTGTATTTCTTGATTAGTCATTACTTTAGTTAGATATTTACCTTTCTCTCTTCCCACTCTGATCACTAAAAAGGTATGGAAATACATGCTTGGGTGAATTCTAGTTTATTATCTTCAAATAAATGCCAAAACTCTTAATTCTTACGTGCAAATGTTTTTTCTTAATTAAAATATAATGGTTGACTGGCTTTTGAAAAGAAGACACATAGAACCTGCCTGGTCATGACTGTGTGTGGTCAGTGATTTGTCTCAACTCAGCCCTCCGGGAAATCGAAAGCTACCTGAAGAGCCTAAAAAATGACATCTTCTCTGGAGATTGGGTTTCACGTTGCCTCTTCCAAAAAATTGTCATTCCCAAATTGATTCTTGATGTCTTATATATCTGGAGGTTTCTTCAGACCAATTGAGATTACACCAAACTCTACCTCCAGCTTGTCCAAGGCAGACTCAGTTAAACTTCTGCTCATATTTATAGCTCAAACTTGCTGCGATATCATAAAGCTAGCCAAGGTCACACGAAATTAAAGTTTCACCTGTTAGCGATCAGAGAGCCTTAGAAATTTAAGACTTCATGGCTATGAGGCGCTTATGTATACCAAATTGTCCAATCCCCTGGCAAAGAGATTTAATTCTAAGAAGGTGGAGCGCGACTTTTATTAGGCCATGCAGGAGTGAGGATCAGAATCAGATGGAATTCTAGCTTCCTGAGTCAGGTCATCCCTTCCTCTCAATTCTAGGGTCCTTCCACTTTTTGCATGAGGCCGCCAGGGAAGGGGGTTCTGAAGGGAAGTCACCGTGGTGTCCCCCTTTCCAATGTACTTGGTCGGTTTTGGGAAAAGCAAGGGCCAGTGACAGGTGCATTCTGAAGTCCCATCCTGGAGTGGACTAGCCGTCTGCCATTAGAAGGATGTCCCTTCTTCCTCTGCAGTCATCTTCTTGTTCATAATAAAGTACGTGTGTTTTTCTCAGGTCAGTTTCAGCAGCTGGCTTTTTGGGAGTAACGCGAAAGACCTTTGAGGCCTTTGTCATTTTGTCTTTAAGGTTCAAGTCTTGTAAGGGTCATTCTGAATTTAAGCAGGTATTAGATTGAAATGTGAGAGCAGGGGAACTCTTTCCAGACAGATCTGTATTTAATTAGGCAGTCAAGTCAATCTAATTCTGACATTTAACAGTTTAACTCTGATACTGAAAGGCAATTTGTGAAGCAAAGCAGTTATTGAAGATAAACATAAAGGCAAAATTTAGGATGTTCATTTTGAAGGTGATGGATAACCATTCCGTGGTATCTAATCCTATGTCATCCCAATAGGCTTCGAATTAGCATGCTAAATACACTAATTTTTCATCTTGATTGTCCTCAGCATCTAAAAAATATTACATTAGAAAATTTCATGCATAATTTTTAAATAAAAGGAAGTTATCTGAAAACTATCACACTTTAAGTTAGAATAAACTCTTGAATAAGAAACACTTAAAATACAAAAATGAGTTCAAAGTAAAGAAAAATCCGTATCTAATTTTCTAGTGTTTATTTATCAAGACATGATTGTTTTAAACATGACATTTATGCTGTTTGTGTATTTCCCTCCTTTTTATTCAAAATTTATTTATTTGGAAGAGAAACATAGAGGTGTGACAGGAGTGGGAAAATGGATCTCACTCCAGGTCTAGCATGTGGCTGGCAAGAACCCAATCACTTGAGCCATCTGTCTTCCATGGTCTCCATCCGCAGGAAGCTGGGCCCTGGAGATGGGTCTGAATACCAAACTCCATCACTCCAGGGTGATACTCAGGCTTTGTTCATGCCAGACCAAAGGTCCCCTGGCAGGATTTTGCCTTTGTATCTTGGAATTTTTATGTAAGAAAACAAACAGCATTTTACACAATTGGACCACTATTAATTTCTTTTTGTGGATAGTTACCAAATAAAAGGAATTCAGAACAACAGAACACCTATGACATTTTAAACTTAAAATATTGACTTATTTATGTTTATTTGAAAGGCAGAGTTATAGAGAGAAAGAGAGACAGAGAGAGAAACATCTTCCATTTGCTAGTTCACTCTCCAAATGATCTCAACAACTAGAGCTGTTGCTCTGAAGCTGGGAGCCAGAGATTCTTCTGGGTTTACCATGTGGATATAGGGGCCCAAGGACTTGAGCCATTCTCTGCTGCTTTCCCAGGCCAGAAGCAGAGAACTGGATGGCAAGTGGAGTAGCAGGGACTCGAACTGGTGTCCATATGGGAAGTCAGCAGCTTAGGAACAGCCTTAGCCTACTAAGCATCATAGTAGAAACCCTAAGAGCTATGAAATTTGTGAAAAGTATTTTGGTTACTCTATTAAAATTATTATACTATACTTTAAAATTATTATATTATACTTTAAAACCTATGTTTCAAATTTAAGTTCATTTATAAATAGCTTCAACTATGAAAAAATATATATTAACATTGGTGACAGGTACTGTTGACACAGTAGGCTATTTCTGACTATAGCACCAGCATCACACATGAGCTCTGGTTTGAGTCTTTGTTGCTCCACGTCCAATCCAGCTCCCTGCTTGTACTTGGGAAATCACCCGTGGATGGCTCGAGTCCTTGGGCCACTGACTCACATGGGAGACCCAGAAGCAGCTTCAGCTCACCTCAGCTCTGGCTGTTGTGACCATCTGCAGAATGAACTAGCAGATGGAAAAACCTCTCTGTGTCTCTCTTTCTCTCTGCAACTCTGCCTTTCAAATGAAGATAAAATTAACCATGAAAAAAAAAAACCTTTCCACTATTCACTCCAATGATAATATCTCCTTGTTGTTCTACTAAGGTACATGCATGTGTATATATAAAATATATACATGTATGTAATATATATGTATATATATAAATACATGTGTATAATGGAGGGTTTTTACATGGTTTTTGTAATGCAAAAAACCTGAATGTTATGAAATACGCTGCTTTGAAAACTATTTAAATTATGGAAATGTAGCTGATAACATACTACACAGCCATAAGAATATAGTTTTAAAGACCAGATCAAATACGCAAATGTGCTTATGTTACATTATCTAAGAACTAGAATGCATTCTGTTCTGAAAAATATGTTGACGTAGGCAGGTGGAGGTACAGTGAAAGGAGAAATTGAAAATAAAACCATTGATTTCGCCTGGGTGGCAGCCTTTTGTCACTCTCATTGTGCCATTTAGTTCAGCTAAAAATATTATGTCTCTAGTGTCACAAAGAAGGCGCACGGCATGAGTACAAGCTACAAAGCAGCAAACATTTTCTGAGAAATACAGCAGGTTAAAAAACTCACTTGCAAAGTTGTGTGAAGGCAAAATAGATTCCAGTAAGAAGACAAACAACGTGAGCTAAGTCATAAACTTCAAAATGAAAAGTAAGGCACAGAACAAATGATGCAATGTTTTCAATTTTTCAAAATGCTAGTGACATTTTTATATGTGAGTAATGATCATAACTGCCTGGTTTCTAGACATACACTTGCATATTCAATTTACCTGCGAAATTAATTCTCTAGCCTGAAATCATTTAGAAAACAGTTGAGATAAAGCAACTGACTAATCTTTACCATACCACCAGCATATATTATAAAGTTTGGCTATATTTATACTGTAATGAAATCCTTGAGAAATGTAGAATGAAGCTTTAGAGTCTTACTGATAATTAAGCAATTTACTTGTGAGCAAATAGCTGTTTTTTTTTAAAACAGCACTTAAAATTATGCCCTGAAATGAAGATTTGGCTAGAGAACTGGGTGCTTGCATCCGTCAGTTACTACAAATAAGTGTTAGCACAACACATTGTGTCTGCACGTTGGCCAGGTGGAATTAAATGGGAAACAACATTCTAAGACAATTTTTTTAGTGGAAATACCAGACTCTTTTATGGGCTTCAAAAATAAAGGACAGTGGTACACCACTTTTTGGTAGGCACCCTGGAAAGGGATGGGACTTCGAAGGAAAAATGACCGTAGGTGAAGTTTAGTTCCATGGGACCTTAAGGAAAGTTTTGTGAGATTTCCTTGCCCTCCGGTGCCAAAAAGATTCGCTCTTCTTCCGGGAGTGGCCAAGGAAAAACAGTGATGGCTGGGGAAGCTGTGATAGCAACAACGCATGGTAGTTATGGGATCTAGGGAATCATGGCTAAATTCCAAGCAAGCAATGACTGCTTCTGACAATTCTCATTTGAGCAGGGAGATATCTTGTAGAGCCAAAGAACTATGTAACGTTTGCTCTCCACAATACTCTAAAAAGGCTAAGAATCAGGAAAACTGGACTGAAGTTCAGCTGCCGCCACACCCACAAGCCTCGGTATACATGATTGTCTGAATGAACACAACGTATGGACAAACTGGCCTGCTTTGAGAATTTTATTGTTGACTAAAGAAAGGTTTCTGGCAAAAATCTGGAAAGTTTGCAGCATAGTAGTTGCAAGAAGGACTCTATATTCTCTTTAGAAATTTATAAGGATACATAGATTTTAGAGAATGAAAGAAAAAAAAACACCACCACAGCCAAAAAAGGCCAGGCTCTGAAAAAAGAAATGGAAAATGAAAACCAATAGAAAATCAAGCAAAAGACATCTAAAAAGTAATAAAAGAAAAAACGATGGCGTGGAGTAGGTAGGACATTCAAGTTCTGACTAACAAAAGGAGCGTCTCTGCAGATGATGCATGAATTCCAGAAAGTATTTTATGATGGAAATACATAGAACTAGGAAATGAAGCTCTTATGAAAACAGAAGCAAGGAGAGGCTTTGAAAAGCAAAGTGGGGGGATTGGTGTAAATATTTTACAAACAATAACCCCTGGTTGTAGGATCAAAAACAACGATGCTATTGTTCAAAATTAAATAAATGCTAAGTGGGCAGGTGTCGTGGCAGACGTTACGCTTACGGTGGGGTTGCAGGTGAACTTTTTGCAAAGTTGTGCAGCTTGAGTCTAATTCATACGGATTGAGATCCTTTTCATAACACACATACCTGTACATATGATATACATTTATATGCATAAATCTTAGAAGTGGAGGACTAAAATTTGCCGAAACTTACTCCCTTTTTAAGATTCATTTATTTTTATTGCAACGTCAAATATGCAGAAAGGAGGAGAGTCAGAGAGGAAGATCTCCCTTCCACTAGTTCATTCCCCAAGTGGCCGTGATGGCTGGACTTCAGCTGTTCTGAAGCCAAGAGCCAGGAGCCTCTTCTGGGTCTCCCACATGAATGCAGGGTCCCAAGACTTTTGGCCATCTTCGACTGCCTTTCCAGGCCACAAGCAGGGAGCTGCATGGGAAATGGAGTGGCCAGGACATGAAGTGGCGCCCATATGCGATCCAGGCGTGTGCTAGGAGAGGGTATTAGCTGCTAGGCTACCGCGTCGGACCCAACCTACTCTATTTTGCCCGTAATATTGTACATGAGGAAAATATAACTTAAAACTCTCTGATATTTTATTCTAATATTTCACGGAAAATGCTAGATTTAACATCGTTTTCATTTCAAATGGATATTTCCTTCCTGCCATCATCTGCATTACAAACTCTGTAGTCTCACTGCAAACATTTATTACGAGAGGAAGATTGAGAGAGTCATAGACTTTGATTTAGGATGAGTGTTGGAGATGTTGAGTTCATTGGTCCCCAAGTGTTCCAATGATGGAAATCTCCTGGAGGACCTGTCACGCAGATGTGGCGAGCCTGGGATGGCTCTGGAAATGTGTACTTAGAGCAAGCACAAATATTACAGGTGATCCTTCTCATTAGGAAAGCTGGGGAAATATGGAACCTTTCAGACCAGCTCCGTTGCTTCAGAAAGCAAGAAAAGCATCCAAAAGGTTACATGACTAGTAAGTCAGCCCGGATGTGAACTTCCCACTAACATGTCCTGTGATTTCTCTCTTTCCTGAGTCCTTACTGGCTTTTAATTGGGATCTGAGCAGGAGTGCGAGATGGTTTCCACAAACAAAAGACAAGACCAATTTGATAAAAAAAAAAAGTCTGTAGAATAAATTTCATCTATGTATTATATTGAATCTCTTTATACGCATGTCACATTAACATGAGAAATCATGAGAATTGCATTGTAGTTCCTGTTATGCATTTGCTGTGACAATTTTTCACATATATTACTAAATTTCTTATAAAAATAATTCATGGAAAATATACAGACTTTTCTAGATCTAAACCTATTTTTATTATGGTATAATGCTTACATGCCTGTGTTGTATCATGTAATGAAAATAACAACATTTCAAATACCAGGACATCGTATCTGCTATCTGAAACTCTAAGTTCTTAGAAGTTATGTGCGTAACTATAAAGAGGCTGGCAATGGGAATTTATTAAACAACAACCTGAGAAAGATCAGAATGGAAGTGCCTGCTCTTGGCCTTCCATCTCTGCATACTTGTGTAATGTGCGACGTTTGGACACAAGCTTTCACATAAACACAGAGTGTTGCGACTGAGAAGACAAAGCACCGAGAGGCCGCAGTGTGCAGCAGATGGCTGGGTGAACCACACAGGCCTCAGTCTTCCAAGCACCACACAGAGTACGTTTCATGAAAACAAATTCACCTTTTCGTAAGGGTGAACAGGAGAGAAAGAGTCACATTTTCCTCGAACTATGATATCTCAATACGAGAATTCTATCGAAAGAGAATACAAAATCAGTGCTAAACTAAATGAGTAAAGATAAAGAACAAAAGTCAAGCTGAGACAGGAGCCCCCAGGTGGCACTCAGAGATAAAAGGGTTGTAAATTCCCTTCTGGACTCAGGAGGGGAACTTTCTCTGGTCCTTACCTAATTCCAGCCTTGGCTCCCAGGCCTCTCCGACACCGACCATCAGGCTTGCTTGTGAGCCCCCAAATTAGTTCAGACAGATAGTGACTAATGAAGGTCAGCTAGTTGATAATCACTCAGCTTTGTACCTTACTGATCAGGCTTCCCATTTGGCTTTTCAGATAGACAGAGAGAGGCACTAATATAGAAAGTCTGGAACAGCCAGGAAAAGGGCCAGCTAGCCTATAATCGCTCAGCCTGTACTTACTGGTCAGGCTCCCTATTTGCTTCTCCTGGACTTTACTAGGTAGGATGTAGAGTTAAATTCTTCCTCACTCACTTGGGTTGTTGGGGATTTCCCTGCTCACCTGCCTAAAACATTTTTATGTTCTTCATTTGTTAAAATGCAAAGTTCTATAAAACCATGCTTAATCACTATATGCTATAAAGTTTAAATTTTGGCTGAATTTTCTCCCCCAAAAAACTTTATCAGTTTATGACTGCTAATGTTAAACAATATGTAACTGCATAGAAACTTTGATGTTAGGAAAAATGCCAAATGCCGAACTTGATTTCTGTTGCCTCCTCATGATGCAATATTTCAAGTAACTGATTCTACTTTAGTAATTAATTCATGATGCAATTAGTCACTGGAAAGACTTTGCAAGAAGTCTTAGATCTTAAAATCACCAGCTCTGGTTTTCCAACAGAAGAAAATCATGGGCATAAAAAAAAACACAATTATTGGAAAGGCACACACAGACAAGTGGAGCAGAATAGCAAAATAACAGAGAGAGGAGAAAGGATTAGAAAGATATTTCCATAAAGTCCTCCATGTTGCCTAACTGAGCTACTGTTTTCAGGACCCAAGCACTGCCACACTCAGTCAGTCACCCAGGACTCAAGCGGTTGTTGAGGCAATGTTAGTTGAACTGAACTGAGTTGAACATTCCAAACTTTTCCATCTATAGCTGTCCAGAATGTTGTCCCTGGTGTTTGATCAGTACATCTTTGTATTCCTCAAGAGTTGGCACATTGTTTCCATAATGAGAGTCAGACCCATCTCTGCAGAGTGGCATTCGTTTCCCTTACCATGGGACTTTAGGACAGACACTTAAATGAAGTGGTGATCTAGCACAGCTGGGCCTGAAGGCATTTGCAAACATTGACAATCTGGTAAGCCAAGTCTGTCCCTCAGAGTGGATGAGCACCTCTCCAAATGGATCCCAGAGAGTACCCTGTCCTTTGCTGAGATGCCCACCTGGCCTGTCAGGTGTGTCTCATTAAACTTTGTAACATTCTTTCCCTTAAGAATTGCTGGATACCTAATAGCTGTTTTTCTGCTAGAAAGATAAGTGTGTTAATTAATTGCCCAAGACAGATTTCCTGCTGCGGGGTTTCAGAGACAGCCCATGCCTCATTGGACAGACCCTTGCATAAAGAAAAAGAGATAAAAGAACTACGTCTTGGGAGCAGGGAAAACACCCAGCACATCAATGGATTTCTTGTGGGCTTGTTTATTTCTTTGTTTAGATTTTTTTTTTTAATTGGAAAGTCAGATATACAGAGAAGAGGAGAGGCAGAGAGGAAGATATTCCCACCACTGGTTCGTTCCCCAGGCAGCCACAATGGCAAAGCTGAGCTGATCCAAAGCCAGGAGCCAGGAGCCAGGAGCCAGGAGCCTCTTTCGGGTCTCCCACATGGATGCAGGGTCCCAAGACTTAGGGTCCTCCTCGGCTCCTTTCCCAGGCCACAAGCAGAGAACCGGATGGGAAGCAGGGTTGCCAAGACACTAACCAATGTCCATATGGGATCCTGGCACGTGCATGGCACAGACTTTAGCCACTAGGCTACCCATGCTAGGCCCAGATTTCTTGTTTTCAAAATGTGTTTATTGGTGAAAACTTTTTCCCAAATATTATGTCATGGTTATAAGACATTTTAGTGCTTATCCAATTTTAAATTAATTTTAGGGTCAATTGTGATTCATTATGATGTCATGATTTTCAAAGGTTCATATGTCTTATAAAATTATTCACATGGATAATAGTCTACAATTATTAAATATATCTGTAATAACCCAATACTTCAGTTGATGTTGATTTTTTTTTTCAGATTGATTTGTCTGAAGGAGTTACAGAGAGCATAAGAGAGACAGAGAAAGTTTTCATCAGAAGGCTCACACCCAGCTGGCTGCAATGGCTACAGCTTGGCCGGGTTGAAACCAGAAGCCAGGAGCCACGAGTGTCTCCTGAATCTCCCACGTGGGTTCAGGGTTCCAATGAGCAGTATCATGCTCAGCTGTTTTCACAGGCGCATTGGTGGGTAGCTAGATAATAAGTGGAGTGACTGAGGCACCAATCAGAACGCAGATGGGATGCTGGGATGTAAGGCTTTAGCTTCATCAGCTATTCCACAACACTGGACCCTTTCAGGTGAAGTTTTACCTGCACTATTTCAGTAAATAACTTTCACTGCCTTCTGATGAAAAATGTAATATTGTCGCCATCTCAAAGATAAAGAAGCTGACACATGGACTTAATCAATTTACTCAAGGTCACAGAGCAAATAAATTCTCCCAGAACTTTTTAGACTGTGTTCCTGACTATTACAGAATCACACTCAAATAAATAGTTCAGAGGAAATAGCTTTTATTACTGCTAACTCAGACTCTAAGCAGCACCACTAGGGGCGGGGGAAAGATTAGCAATTTTCTTCAGCTCCGTGATTGCTATGCTCATTCATGATTCTTACAGATGCTTTGGAAATCACTGAAATTATGCTAAATAGTTTTGACCAAATGAAGTCTGATTCTTCAACATATGTTTCAAAATAACCTTGGTAGCCTATGTTTTGTGGCAAATTTTAGAGTATAGGCTAAAAGCTGCTTTGAGAAGGGATAAGTTCACCTTCATTGTCATTGAAACTGCTCATCAGTTAGAAAATCACTATATAATGAAACCTGGGTTTCTCTGCATGGCTGAGAGAATTGGAAATGAATGAATGGAAAGAGTAGTATAAATGCTTAATATCTTGATTTTTCCCCTAAAATCATTTATTATATTCATTTGTATTTGATGGATTTTTTTTTAAATCTGGACTTCATGAAGAACTTGGTTTCTGCCAAAGAGTATTAGATGTTTAATAGTTTTCAAGCTGGTTAAATATCTTTTCCACATTTATTATAAAAGTATTATAAGCATCTAGAGAAACAGGAAAAATACATACCAAACGTGGCCTCAGTCTAGCAGCTCATTATTGCAAGAAAGGAACTCTTATTTGCCTAAAATGATCACTTAGCAGAGACTGTTTGCCGCATATCATTGCATGTTTTTTCATGTTAACAAGTTTCAGCATATACCCTTAATAAATGAAATATTAATGCCTATTTACACGTCATAAGCACATTTTAGTCTATGGAAAATTTTCCTGAAACATATGCAATTATGGAAGTTAAATACAAGTAAATCTTTTCCAGCTACTCTTTATTGCTCTCCACCGCCCCACCACCAAAAGGGTGAAGATACCTTTTAGATATTTTGGTTTAAGGTGTGTGCCAATCAGTTGTCTGCTTACCATTATCAACTGATGTGAAAGATAATAAATATATTTGGGCTAAGATTTTTCATTAACAGCAGAGGATAAAAAATGCTGTTAATTGTCTTCTTGTTAACCTAAACCTTTTTTTTCCCTGATACTTTTGTAAAGAACTTCAGGCCATCATGTCATTTCAGACTATGACTGAGAAAGCAACCATTCAAACAGGGTAACTTATGGTTTCCTGTCATTTTATTATATTTGCTTTTGGTTAAATTAATAGCATTATGTTCTATATTCCTTGCGGAAAGCTTCTAAATCCATTTGTCCACTTAGCAGAGTCAGTAGAGTTCAGAACAGATAATATAGTTCTCATGGGCAAGCTTAATTCATTATTGTTCTACAGGAATGGAATTGCTGGGGCACCATTTTCCAACATTGCATGTAGCGGCACGTTCAGCATTCTTTGTCTATACAACATCTATGTGATTGGTCATTTTTACTGCTTTCATTTGTCTCACTTTATGTGGCAAGTGGAGAACTGTAAAGAGAAACAGAAAAATCTTCTATCACTGATCCATTACCCCAAATGCCTGTAGCAGCGAGAGCAGATGAGGCTAAACCCAGCAAACTGAGTTTCTCACGATGGTAGCAAAAAATCCGATGTCTGAGCTATCATATATTGCCTCCCTAGGTATGCATGAGCAGGAAGCTGGAGCAGCAGACCACGGGCGGTGCTTTATAACCAGGCTTCCCGATGTGGATGTGTGCAATCAGCATCTACACTTTCCCTGGATACATTCCTCCTGACCATCCCTTTTGATATTGAAGCCTTGGTGACTGTACCAGTGTGAATTCGTGTTAAACACGAATGAGATATTTGTTCAAGTAAATACCAGTAAATACTCTTTTCCCTGCTATTTTTAAGGATAAATACTGTCAATTACATTTTTAATATTTTCTTCCGCAATAGGCACCTTGTACCAAAAGAGACAAGCTTATTTTAAAAACTCATTTATAGAAACCCAGGCTCCCTGGGACGCTAATAAATTCTTCCAAGATTAAGAGACAAGACCAGAATGGAAATGTAGACTTGCCTCATGGGATTCATTTGTGTTTGTGAACATTAAATCATGAAAGTGTTGACTCTGTTCAAAACAAAGTGAAGGAGGAGGCCAGTTGGAAGACGAAAAGGAAGTGAGCATTTTTTCCGGTCCTAACAGCAGAGCAAGTGACTGAGTTGATGTTTTAATGACATGGTTGGCTGATTACTCAGTTTTTTTTTTTGACAGTTTAATTGCCCACATGTGAAAAGTTTCCTTTATTTTCCTCACTTTTGAAAAATTCTCTTCAGCACATTCTTTTAGTTAGCCTAAGTACCCAAAGTATCAGTTGAAATATCCAAGGTATTAAAAAATATTGTGTGGAACACAAACTTGATGAATATGAATGAAAATAGCCCACAGTTAAGAGTGCCCAGACTGTGGCAGGATCATGATGGTTAAACGCCGTTTTTGTCTGGATTCCAACTAACCTGAAACGCCAGCAGCTTCCCCCAATTTTAGAAAATTCTTTGTCTTCAGACAAATCTGGCGCTCAGACAACTTGATTTATCCAAGGTCATGTTTAGTGAGTACTGAAGCTGAAATTTGACCCAGACAATGTGATTCCAAAGTCCATATGATAACTGCTATGCTTCAGAATAAAGATGTAATGGTTACTTCATGAATTAATTATGGATTGGAAATAATCAGAATATGTATATACATACACATGTCTAGCATGCCCATTACTTTGTGTCGCTTACTGCAAATAACCTATACAGTGCAGTTGTCATTAGAGGAGAAAAAGTGAAAAACAATGTCGACTTCCCAGTCAAATGGACATATATTTGGAGCTAGCTCTGCCTCGTACCAGCTATGTGATTTTATTCAATTTTGTCTGCCTACCTTTTTGGCAACAAAAATAAACCGTCTTGAATACCAACTTGAGAGAAGTTTAAAATAAGACAAAATAAACCCATGCCTGGTAAGTATAAAATCTGTCGAGACTATTATTTCTGCCATTGAAAGTTAACACATCAGGTAGTTTACATTTTCTGGTTTCTTTTTATACAGAAGATCCTCTTGAATCACATGAATACCTGAAAAATCAAGAACTTCAAATTCTTTTACAATTGATCATCTCATTGCGTGTTTAGGCGTTAGTTCAGATTATATAGACTTAGCCTGACATGATTGATGTTCATAATAGTAATCTCTGAGATACTAAAATATGAACCGAATTATCAAAGACACTGTTTTATTCAACCATTTGATTTTCAAGGTTCAAAAGGTTAATGGAAAGTTACAATGTGATGAAGTATGCAAAGGGCTCAAAAATTTTGCACCAACCATATATTTTCAAATGTCACATTCCCACACACTTTCAACATGAGCCAAGTAGAGTAAATGTCACTCTGTGTGCCAGGCATGATTCTGAATTCTGAATATAGGCACCGATCACCAAAGCAAAGTTCCCCGCCTTCATAGAACTTGAATTCTAGGAAAGTGAGAGATCCTATCAGCAAAATGAATAAATGAGATATACAACATTTTATGTAGTGGTTAACTGCAGTGGAAAAATAAAGCAGGGATGTGGGTAAGATGTGTGAGGAGTTAAAGGTTATAGACACTTAAAGAGGGTTGCAAGGAAATGTCTCAGAGAAGATAATATTTGAATATAACATAAAGTTGAAGAAGTGGGACTTATGAATATCTGGAAGAAGAGTGCTTCCATCAAGGAGGAATGCATTGCAAAGATGGAAGCATAATTCACTGGCAAGCTCAAGGTTGCCAGAGCAGATTAGAGAGATTAAGGGAATACTGTGAGAAATGAGCACAGCAATGCAGCAATTAGATGCAAGTTCTTGTATAAGAAATCAAATTTTAATGCAGATTAAATGTGACGCCCCTAACAGTCTTAGAATAGAAGGGTCATGTCACCCAACCTGAACAAAATTGCTGTTATAGTTGTGATAGACTAAGAAAACATGGAAAAACATGCTAGGATTTTGCAATCACACAGAAGACAGCTGGAGGAGGTTAGCAATGGAAATGGTAACAGTGGAAACTATCAAAAGTACCTAAGGGGATATGGCTTAAAATTATGGTTTAAAATGGTGCTGATGGATTGATATGGAGTGTAAAAGGAGGTAACAGGGAGGAACTGATTTGGGGATAAGGTTAAGATCTGCATTTTGGGAATGCATGCTTAACTTGTGTTCTATATTGGAATGCTTGGGTTCAATGTTTAACTGTGGTTCCTGATTCATTTTATGTGGTACTCAAGCAATTGGGATCTTGCAGTCTACATGGGAGATAGGAATTGATTCCCAACTCCAGGCTATGAGGTGGGTCGGCCCCAGCTGTTGAGAACACCTGGGGAGTGAACCAATGGACACAGTTTCTCTTTCCTCTCCCATGTCTCTAATACATAAATTAAATTTTAAAAATTATTTATTTTTATTGGAAAGGCAGATAGACAGAGGAGGAGAGACAGACGGGAAGATCTTCTGTCTGATGGTTCACTCCCCAGGTGGCACCACAACAGCTGGAGCTGAACCAATCCGAAAACAGGAGCTATTCCAGGTTCCCCACGTGGTTGCAGGGTCCCAAGACTTTGGGCCATCCTCAACTGCTTTCCCAGGCCAGCTGGATGGGAAGCGGGGCTGCCGGGATTAGAACCAACGCCCATATGGGATCCTGGCAGGTGCAAAGTGAGGACTTCAACCACTATGCTAACGAGCCGGGCCCCTAAATATGTTTAAGTAAAAAAACTGTAGTTTTGCATGTGCTGTCATAGATAGTTGTTAAAAATCCCACTGAAGCAAGCAGGTGGATTTGGCAGCTGGTTACACGCATTTGGAGGCATGCATGTGACAATCCCAAAGTATACTTCATCTCCGTCCTGTCCAAATTGTTTACCAGGTCAACATATGGCACAGAGATCTTTCCTCAGATGGCAAATGGTAAATTAAGCATGCTGCTATACTCCCGAATTAGGATAAAATATGACTAACAACAACCCCCCACAAAACATATGGGCCTCAATATTAATACCATTTAAATTAAATCTGCATTTCAGAATTAAATTATTATTTCTGCTTTTGCTTTCTTGATAGCTTTAGAATGAAAGCTAAGTGGGGGCAGAATTCTAGAAAAACAGATTCTAGATAGCAAGGAAGTCATCATACGCTGAAGAAATTAATTCAAGTATGAAAAATGCAACAGAAGCAACCCAGTTAGATCATAGTTTGACTAATACCTAATAAAGTAATTGTGTATTATTGCTCTGGTGCACCAAAATGCGTTTTTTCAGTTGTTTCTTATATGATGCACGCATGCGTATATGGACAAACAGCACAAGCAAGATGCTATTCTCAAAACAGTATTTCAGAATGCTTCTCCCCTAGGCAGCTCTCCATAAATCTATATGTTATTTTCACAGCACTTTATCATCATGATGTCTTTCCAAGACTTTCTAATTGCATCTGTATTCTCTGCCTTTTCAAACATTTTAGCTTTGCAAAATGTTCTATGGAGAGTATCAAGGAAATATTGTTTGTACAAATTAGGCACTAGATGTTTGTTGAGTGTGTAACTAAACACATGAATTTTCAGATGTCACTCATCTCCTTTATCACGCTGAAGAGACTTGTAGTAAAGAATTCCTTATTTGACCCCTTATCGTTTCTCTCTTAACTCACTTACATATTACTGCTTCTGGGGAAGCACACTTTGGGGAAATGACTACTGATACATCATAAAATTCAGAAATTGGAAAATATTGATCAGTTCGTAATTTAAAAGTCCAATGAAAACAGTGATGACCTACGGTTTTTGTTATAGCTCATATGGCATTGTGAAAGCACGTCTGGTCCCCAAACATCTTTGCCTTCGTCTTTATTGCATATGATGCATTAGTGATGTCAGATAACAAAACAATATTCATTTCTCTTTCCTTTATCCAGAGTAAATTCCCAGTAAGATAAGTCAGCAGTCACTAGAAGTGATTAAAGGAAACCAAATTGAATTGATTTGGAGTTATATAATCAAAACAAGACAACCATGACAAGCTCTCATTCAATTATTTCCAAAGTGCAATGGCTGAAGGAATTGAAGATGTCTCAGCATGACTACGACTCATTACTTTTGCTTTTTAAGTGAGATCTTCTGACTAAGTAGTCAAACTATTTTTGTCATTTAGAGATTTTCTCTCTTACCTGTAGAGGATACTGAATAAATGTTTGGCATATGGAATTATCTCTCCTACATATAAAGTGGCAAAAAATTTCCCCAGGCTCTTTCCTAATATTTCTTCTCTCTATTTCCACTTAATTGTTTTGTTTTTAATCCTTGCCCTCCTTCTACCGATAGATGTGCCATGGTAGAAGGGAATGGAAAGGAAAGCAGAGAGACATGGTTAGCTTTGAAAAGCTGAGGTACAGGAGCAAGAAACAGAACAATTTTGACTTTCTCCCCTCTTTTAAGACAGGACACATGACAACTTATAGAAATCAGAAGCAATAAACTTGCACTGAAATATCTCAGCAAACATGAGATATTTATTAAATTTGAAGAGAAGCAATCTAACAAAGGAGTAATTTTAAATATAAATTTAAAATGTATAAAAGGATATGAAACTATATACTGCTTAACAATTAAATATCAGCACAGTAAAACTAAAATTGTAAACTCTCTGTTTAAAAAATACTAGAATTTTGTGTTCTAAGCAAGCTAAATCCAGGGCCCTGTGAACTTTCTATGTTCGGTATGAGTACCTGGAAGAAAACTTATACTGTAACCATTCAGATTCTTCCTGCTGGGTGAATGCTGTGTGAAAACATAACGGATGGTCAGAGAACAAAAATACCTTGCAGAAAAAAAGTGCCATTAACTTTTAAATCTTAGGGAGCATAATATGATTTCTCTGAGAACAAAATTCTTTGTCCAATGTTTCATATAGAAAATTCAATATATTGAATATGTGCAACATGAAATACTAAAGGTTAATGTACAATGCCAATGGAAATGCAATTCATAACCCTCTGATTTTTTGAGTTTCAAATTTCTTGTGTGATCTGAAGAGATTCCAAGGTACAATACTTGACAACTAGAAACAATACAGCACAGCCCTGCAAATTAGGAAGTCCAGGTTTCCATCATAACTACAAATCCCTTTTCATATACTTGCATATGTTTCCATTTTATTTTTAATATTTTTGCCCAGATTGAATTTTTATACAATGTACCACTCATTACTAAATTAAAAGAAACCGAATACCAAATGTAATAACAGATTGAAGTTCATTATCTTATAATAAATATTCTTGACCTGACATCTCAAGAAATGTGTTTTCACTTGTTGCCTCTAAGCTCCAGTGGTTGAAAACAACACCACAGCATCCCTGAACTTTTACAATGACAGCCTCTTTAACTGGCAAAGAATTTTTAAGTATAAGGTAAGACCTTACAAAGGTCCTCTTGCCATTCTTTTGTCATGATTCCTAGTAGGTTCATTAACACATAGATACCAAAAAATGTTTTTGTCCCAGATCGGAACCCAAAGACCCTTGATGAGTGCACAGTTAAAGTTAAGGGAAGAGAGATAATACTAAATTACTCTAAAATCTGTTGTATCTAACCTGGTCTCACTAGCCAGACCGCAAGAGCTTCAACAAAGGCCATGAGCATGCTTTTCCGAAGATCTAATTCACCTCGACAGCAAATGTAACATTGAAATTAGAAGACTATTTCCCTTTGCTAACATCTTTGAAAAAAAGCAGCTTCTTTTGTGCAGTGATCTGATTGACTGTGTAATATGGCTGCTTTAGTATCATCCTGAGAGTGTTTTTACTCTCAAAACAGTTACATTTGCAGCACTGATCATCTCGGCCCAGCTCTGCCACCTAGCTGATTTGCTAGTCTTCTCTGTAGTCTAGAGTCTGGGACAAATCCAACCTTATTCTTGAGATGCCTCATCCAGAAGTAGCTTTCCATTTTGCAGTCTTACAGAGTATCGATTATAGCACATCTCTTAGTGGAAATCTTATCTTGCCAGTTGGTGAAAAGTGTATTTCATTGAAGCTTTTCTCTTAAATCATATATGGGATTTGAAGTAGGTCATCTTAGTCATCACAACATGATTTAACATGTTTTAAAAGAGATCATGGAGGAAAAAGTAGGTTTTTGTCTCATTATCCTCACAAGGGTTTGATTACAGGCACACCAACTGTTGAGCAGAACAGAGTATCAGCATTTCTGAGGAAGTTACTGAAGGGAAAAATACCTCCACAATGGTGACAATCCATAACTGTGTGAAAAAGTCCCTTTGCAATGCAGATTTTATCAAGAAAAGGATATCTGGCATCCTCCGTAGCTCATGCTTCACTCAAAATCCCAACTGGCTAGGGAATTCTTAATGGCTTAGCACGAGGATTTTCCCCTGAGATATCTACAGTATATTCATCTCATATCCCGGTTCACTCAGTGAGGAATGGTAAGCAGTTAATTGTACCTCTGGTGATATTAAACAATGCGTCTCCAGACTGCAGGTTAAATGTAAAGGATTGACTCCAAGTGATCTTCTCAACCTCTATAGTAATGGCCTAAAATAGGAATAAAAACATTAACTATGGGAACTAGGATACAATAGAAAACATACTAAAATATATTATTAAAAGATTTTAGAAAGCAAAGTAAGATGAAGGTGGGATGGCAGGCATGACAGCTGTGACAATATCAAGCGCTAATAGTCCCAGTCTTGCTTCCGGCTTTTTAAGAGGAGTGAGATCATTGATGTCACAAGTCACACGTAAGGATTCAGATAGCACAGGAGGCAGAAGTCCTCCCAAGCACTCAGCTCTCAGAAACAGCTGGAAAAATGTCTTCCGCTATTCATAATCTGTGCCCCTTCTTCCGCCATGGTGTATGCGCCTCAGCAGGAGCTTGCAGTAGGTAGCAGTGTTGAAACGTGAACCCAGGCACTCCAAAATGAAAGATGGAAGTCACAACTTCCATCTTTATCACAGTGCCAAATGCCTAGCCAATGTCTTTGTGAAGAACTATAAATTAACAAGGAGTTTCAAAGAAACTTGGGTATCAGTAATGACTCTTGCCATACCCTTGAGCACTGACCAGAGTTCCAGGTTCTATCCAGTACAGGACTTTGGGTAGCCATGGAAGAGCAGACATATCACTAAACCCCAGAGGCATGGTTCCAAGGAAAAATACATCATGGGTGAACACTAGCAAGTATTTCCACAAATTCCTAAAAGATAAATGCCAGAAATACAAACAAACAAATCAATCAATAAGAACAAGGAACACATTATGACTCCCTAAAAGGAAACAATAACACTTTATTTAAAAAAAAAAGATTTATTTATTTTTATTGCAAAGTCAGATACATAGAGAGGAGGAGAAACAGAGAAGAGGATCTTCCATCCATTGATTTACTCCCCAAGTGACCACAATCGCTGGAGCTGAGCCGATTCAAAGCCAGGAGCCAGGAGCTCTTCCAGGACTCCGACGTGGGTGCAGAGCCCCAAAGCTTTAAGCTGTCCTGACTGCTTTCACAGGCCACACGCAGGGAGCTGAATGGGAAGCAGGGCTGCCAGGATTAGAACCAGTGCCGTTCTGGGATCCAGGGTGTTCAAGGCAAGGACTTTAGCCGCTAATGCCACTGTGCCAGGCCCAGGAAACAATAAATCTTTAGATGAGAATAATGATGAAATACGTGAAAATGAATTCAAAAGAGTGATATTAAGATTAGTAAAAAATTTAGAGAAGCAAAACCATGAGAAAAAGCAGATGATATAGGATACAGATGAAAAATTTTGCTAAAAGATGGAGATATTCGGGAGAAATCAAGGTGAAACCTTAGAAATGAAAAATTCATTATATCAGAAACACGGAACAAACAAAATCCCAAATTACTAGGATTAAATAAATAAATAAAATTAGAGAAGAAGTAAACAAAATAAACTACAAGATAGAGAAGATCAGTTTAATAGAGGGCGGGGTTTTTAAAAAACAAAATTAATACAATCCATCTAACAAAAAAAAAATCTAGTTAATAAAATCAGAGATGAAAAAGGAGACATTTAGCTTGCATATCATTAAAAAGAATCGTCAAGAATGACTACCTACCTACAAATCAGAAAATCTAGAAGAAATGAATAGATTTCTGGACACGCACAATTTATAAAATTGAGTTTTGAAGAAAATGAAAACCTAAATAGGGTTATAACAAAGATCGTATCAGTAATATAAATTCTCCCAATGAACAAAGCAGATTCCGACCAAACTTTTCAAGAGAAACTAACTAAATTCAACAATACATCAGAAATATCATTGACCTAGACCAAGTGGTTTTTATCCCTGGTATAGAGGGGAATTTCACATATGCAGATTAATGAATGTGATACAACACATTAACACATTGAAGAATAGATCTATAGATAGATAGATAGATAGATAGATACACACATATGTAAATACACACATGGAGAAAAAGCCTTAATCACTGCGTGATAAAAATCTTAACCATATTAGGTACAGAAGAAGCATTCATCATCACAATCAAAGGAATATATAACAAGCACACAGCTAACACCATATTGAATAGTGAAAAGCTGGAGCATTTCTGCTAAGATTTGGAGCCAGACTAGGCTGGCCACGGTCAGCAATGGGATATTAAATATAATTCTGGCACTAGAGTTATTAGGAAAAAAAAAGAATTCAAAGGGATATAAATCATAAAAAAGAAGTCAAGTTAGTCCTGTTTTAAGATGATATAATTTTATGAAGAGGCAAACCAAAAGATTCTGTAGAGAGATTATTGGAACTTGCAAGATAATTTGTGAAGATTGTAAAATGTGATACCAAC
Organism: Ochotona curzoniae; assembly: GCF_017591425.1. Taxonomy (NCBI): domain Eukaryota; kingdom Metazoa; phylum Chordata; class Mammalia; order Lagomorpha; family Ochotonidae; genus Ochotona; species Ochotona curzoniae. The sequence goes on along the minus strand of NW_024465520.1, from coordinate 9,128,317 downwards.
ACACCAAAATCAATAGGGGCTATTGCATTCACAAAACATTCCATGGCTGAGAAAGAATGTGTAAGAACACTACCATTCAAAAGAGCTACAAAAGAACTAAAATACTTAACAATAAATGTAACCAAGGATGTGAAAGATTTCCACAATGAAAATTTTAAAAACATTGAAGAAAGGAATACAAAACACAAAAAATAAAAAAAATCTGCCATTCATCAATTGGAAGAATTAATATCTTCAAAATGTCCCTACTATCAAAATTAATTTACATATCCATTATGATCCCAATCAAGGATATTTTTCTCAAATCTGGAAAAAGCAATGCTACGTTTGTGAGGAAGCACAAGGTCCCTCACATAGGCAATCTTGAAGAACAAAAGCAAAACTGAAGGCACTGCAACACCAAACATTAAGAAGTCTTACAACCATGCATCAAGCAGTCTGGCACAGACACGAAACTAGACAGCTCCAGAACAGAGTCCATGCATCTGCAACCAATTAATCTTTGACAAATGAGCTAAAGTCAAGCCCTGAAGAAAGGGCAGTTTCTTCAAAAAATGGTGCTGGGGAAATTGTATGTACATCCAGAAGTATGAAACAGTACATAAAAATCAACTCAAAATTGATCAATAATCTAAATCTATGATCTGATAAGAAATTACTACAGGAGAATATTAGGGAAATTCTTCAAGTTATTGGCATAGGCAAAGATTTCTTGGAAAAGATTCCAGAAGCACAAGCAGTAAGGATAAAAATAGATAATATTTCATCCAGTTAAGAAGCTAATAGACTCCAAAGGGAACACTCGACAAAGTGAAGGAGCAACCCACGGAATGGGGGAAAATGTTTACAAACTGTACAGATGATAAATATTAGTATCTAGGATGTTTAAAGAGCTCAAGAGGCTCAATAACAACAAAACAAACAATCCAGCTGAGAAATTGACAAAGAACATGAACAGGCATTTTTTAAAAGAAAAGCACAAGTGGCCAACACACAGGAGAACAAGTGCTCAGCATCAGTAACCATCACGGAAGTGCAAGTAAGAACCACAGCCAGGCTTCGTGTCACCTCCACTGAAATAGCCATTTTTCAATAATCCCAAATAAAAAAAAAAAAACAACAAATGCTCTTCATACTATGAGGAAAAAGGGGACTGAATTCAGCTCAATTCATAATAGTAAAGTATGAAATATGTACATCAACTGATAGAAAAAGAGTGGTATGTATACACTATTGAGTACTACTCAGCCACAAAAAAAGAATGAAATACTGACTTTTGCAACTGGAAGCTATCATATTTTATAAAATAAACCAGTCTCAAAAAGACAAATATTTATTTTGTCTTATATGGCAATTAACATAGAATACAGAAATACACAGGAATGAAATGCTTGCTTTGGGATGACTGTTTTAGCCTTGTTCATACTCACTGTTCTATTTTTTACTTATTGAATATTATGACTGGTGGTGAATTAATTCTGTGAATATGGATTATGGAATGTCATTTAAAAACAAATGTGAAAGGGCTGGTACTGTGGTGTGTTGGGCTGAGCTTTCACCTGTGGAGTCAGCATCCTTTTGGGAGCTGGTTTGAGCCCCAGCTGTTCCACTTCTAATCCGACTCCCCGTTTGTGGTCTGGGAAAGCCATGGAGGACAGCTTGGGTTTCTATGCTCCTGAACTCACACTGGGAACCTGAGGGATTCTTCAGATATGCTCAGCTCTGGCTGTTTGGGGAGTCAACCAGTAGAGAGGATTTCTCTCTCTCTCTCTTTTTCTGTCTCTCCTTATCTCTGATTCAAATAAAAATAACACAAATCTTTTTTAAAAATTGATGAAGAGAGGGAAGGAAGAGAATAGGATTGGGGAAAAGCAGCAGTTTGATGGAAGTTCAGTTTTTGTCTTGGAACTCCACCAATGGAATGCAAGAAATCTATTCTCTTTACGTTAGTATTTGTTTTTAAAAGGAGTCTAGGGAAAGTAAAGCAAAAGACGTGTCATTTCAGTTGCATTTCTTATATCTAGAGAAGTTCTCTAGAGAAGGAATTAGGTGGGTGGGACTGATTTCAAAATCTAGCATCAGAAGAGTCTTCCATCTAGAAAAAAAAAAACTGATGCAGATAAAAGGATCAAGAATATCTGTAGGAATGGAAAAGAAATATATAGACATAAAATGATCAAAGTTATCAATTGTGTTTTGCAACCCAATCAAAAAGGCTTAAAGCATGTCAAGAAACCTAAAAACAAGAGTCAAGACAAGGAAAGTCAGTTCAGTGAACAGGACCCCAAACTAAAGTAATTCAAGCCTCCTAGCTGGACACAAATGTTTATTGTGTAAAAACAAAAAGCAACAACACTTAGTGGGGTTGGTGAGTTTGTCAAGGTCTTTGCCTTTGGTGGTCCCATTGTTCATATCTACTGTTACGATTTCTGAAAACACCCTAATTGTTTTTGTCTTGAGCACCTGCAAGTCCTGACACCTCTGTTGAAGAACCTCATAGATGCTTTGGGCAAGATCCCCAGGAACAAATAACACTCCTTACCAGCTACCCCAGAAGGCACAGAAAACCTACTGCAGAAAGTAAATCAAAAGCAAACAGAGAAGTAACACCACAAGGAAATGTGATTGACTTAACCAATCCTTCGCTAAACAATTATTTTTTCACATTGTCGATTTAGTTGGGTGAAACCACAGTGTTTATCTTTTCAACAGCTGGTAATTTGTCTATAATAATAATAAAACTTGCTATGATTTTGAAGTTCAAAAATTGTATCGAATGGATTACAGCTTAGAAATACCACTTCAAGCAAAAACTACTTTTCACTTGTCTAAATAATAGCAGGGACAGTTACAAGAGCTTGGCCATACCAGGATCAAGGGGTCAGTCAGCTGGTCACCTGCCTAGGCAACTAACCTGTAAGGTCATATGACTGTTACTGTCCCCTGCTGGAGAAAGGTCTATTTATAGAACTCCTTTCTGTGTGATTAAGATGAGAATGAAAGGATTATTGTATTTAGCTACTTGGAGTGGGAGAGATAAGATTTCAAGAGATGCTGCTGAGAAGTTGGCAGAAAGTGAAAACAAAGATTTTATTTTTTTCCCAGTGGTGATTGCAAGTCTGGATGGTGAGTAGAATTGGCACAGTGCCCTGGACAACAGGCCGAGCTCCCCATAAACAGTTTTTTTCTAGTTTCCTTTTCTTCATAGTACCCAGGCTGACCTTAACCCTGTTGGACAATTATTAAAGAAAATCAGAGTGAAAAAGGTACAAGATCTTATCTGATGCATAATGTTACAAAAATGCCATATTTCTTGGACTTATTTTTTGTAGTGTGTGTGTGTGTGTGTGTGTGTGTGTGTGTGTGTGACCGGGGGGGGGGGTGTGCATTTAGTACTGCACTCTGTGACTCCAGCCTTACATCACCAGAGGATAGAAAAGCATGTAAGGTGTAGTCATGTGAACTACTCAGATACAAAATGTAATGAACCTTATTAAGCCACATTTTAGCACAAAGAATAAGTATACATGCTTGGTGACTTCCTTACAATAGATTCATTTCAAGTGTTACAATGCAGTATCTACCCAAATGGTAAGAAGTAGTATAGTATTTGTGTGTTTCCACACATTGTTTAGCTGCTCTTTGGAGTTTATTTGCAAACTTAAAAGTTCTTAGGAGCAAGAAATTAATGAAAATATTTGCAACACATATTTTTGCAGAAATTGACATGGGAAACAATTGGAAAAACTGTTGGACTGTCTTGGAACTGAAGAATTAATTGGTATTGCCATAAAGAGCAAAATGTGTGTTTAAAGTTGACCACTGAATGTGAACTATTTGAACACAGAGTATATGTACCAGAAATTAATTAGTTATTGCTTATGACACTGTGGAAACATCAAAGAACAGAAGCAAGTTGTTAATTCTACAGAGGAAGCAGCAAAGAAATAAGGATCAAACCAAATGTTTGGACCATGTCCTTAAGCCTACCCTGGAAAAGGGGTAGGGGAAGATTTTCAGAGGGTACCTAAGGCAGCCAGATGTTGAAAATATCAGGGAGCAAAGGGAGGAAGGAGCCCAAATGGTAAAAAATGGCCATGACTTATGTATGTGGTGGAAGAACAGACCACACAGTTCAGTGATGGCAAGGACATAACAATGCATCTGTGGTACAAGAAGAACCCTAGCAGCAGAGACAGATGCTTTCTGTCCACTTAAGGTTGGGCCAAATGCAGTGATTACTCGTATAGTCAATACCCTGTAACGGAAAGCATTTGTTTCCCGAACAAGTTCTATAGATAGGTCCATGAGATTATTACTTAGATAGTACGTCAGGAAAATGGATTTGAGGTGAATCCTCCATTGTGATGTGAGTGTAAAGCAATATCATACCTGTAAAACTTAAGATTGCATTAGGCAGTATTACAGTCAGTATAAGCACAGAACTTGAAATCTAAGTGAGCATTAATGAAAGACAACACACACACGGATAACAGCATTGATTTTGTATGGATGAAGTTAAAATGAAATGAGGTGAAATTGTTTTTAAAGCATTATCATGAATACAAAATTATTAAAATGAAATACACCTATATTCTGCCATTTAATGACCAAATATTTAACTGTTGTTTTTATTTTACCTAAAATGTTATAAAAAATGGAAACAAAGCAGTATAAAATAAAAGTTTTAAACAGGTTGTAAAACCACCAGAAATCTTTGTATCTCTCAAGGTAAGTGGGCAATTCTGGTTTATATCCTTGTTTTGTTTTAGAATTTTCCTGAATTATATCAGAAGAGAGTAAAATTATAAGGGCAATGATAAATGCGGTCTGTGTAGAAACCAATAAGAACATACGTTGGACCAGGCTAACAGAGAAAAAAACGGTCATCTCAAGGTCAAGTTGATAACTATTGTTTTGCTCAGGAAGAGACTTATGAAGTGGTGAACATGATTAAAGTTCTCTAAATAAGGCAGATGACAGAGCAGAAATTCCTATTTGTTATTAAACAGTATCTAGACTAAAAATATTTCCTTGACTATTATGATGACTACTATGGTAAGCCTTGAATGTCCCTGGCGCAGTTGCCTGTCACTCTTCAACACATGACAATTGAATATGGATACCCAGAGGAGACAGCAGACGCCTTGGCATTGGTTGGTCGTGTCTTACTGCTGACTGTGCAAACAATTCAGTATGATGGAGATGGAAGCTCAACAGCACACGATCTTGAACAAGGTCATGCTGCACGGGAAGCTCTTGTCAATAATTACAGATTGTTAGAGGAACTAAGGAAAAAGGGAAATTCCAACATTCTAGGGGCTGACATTATGGTGCAGTAGGATGAGCCCCTTGCAAATCCAGCATTTTGAGTTGTGACAGCTCCACTTTTGTCCCAGCTCTCTGCTAATGCACCTGGGAAAGTAGAGATTATGACTCGAATGCATGGACTCCTGTCATACATGTGGGAGACCCAGATGCAGTTGTATTCTTCTGGCTTCAGTTTGGATCAACCCTGGCTTTCCAGGCTGTTTGAGGAATGAATCAAAGTATCAAAGATTTCTCCCTCTCCTGTCCCTGCCCCTTCTCCTGTTCCCATTTCTTCCCTCTTCATTTTGTCACTCTGTGTTTCAAATAAATAAATCTTTTAAATGAAGATTACTGATGACATGGTTAAGATCATAAGAGTCGGGGGAACTCAATGGGTTCTCAGGAGTGGTGCAGAACGACTTTGTGTTCCTCCTGTGTGACCTGACCAGTGAGGAAGATGAAGAGGCTGAGGAGTTTTATAGACTGGATGTGAGGCAACACGACTGTAGGTTTTGCAGGAGACAAACCCAGTGATCCCCAAAACTGCACCAGACCAAAAAGGTTGAGACCTCAAGATGAGTTTCTCATGCACTCTGCATGTCTTTCTTTAGTAGGATGCATTAAGGTTCCAGTCCGACTTCCTCTCCCACCCAGGATTCTCCCTGAACTACAGTCAGCTAGACCACATATAGTTTCACACACCTAATCACACACAAGTGCACACATGAAAATGTGTAACTCTGTTTCTGCCACATCTCCTATCCCTGCACTTTGCTTGGCTGTTGTTTCCTCCCTTCCCAGGCAGGTACTGGTCTTTCCTCCAGAATGGGGAAAGCCCTTGCTGCAGGCAGCCTTCCAGGCAACCGGAAGACAGGTGGACCAAGAGGAAGAACAGTTGCAACAAGTGGGGCTTGATACTGACGTGTGCTGTTAAAATCTCAACCTCCATCAAGAAAAGAAATGAATGCAAAGAAGGAAAGTGAATGACAAAACTCAGGCAATGATTCCTGTAGGAAATGAAGACTAAAAACAATAAGCAGATAGACACATTGCTGAAATCTGAAAAACAGGCAATACTGAAGCAAGCCCCTTACTATATCCATCATGTTATTGCTGGACTGAAAAACTGAAAAAGAATTAGACAAAAAAAAATGTATTAAATATTAACATATTTTGTAATTTATTGACTGAGGAAATGAAAACTTAACAAGCAATGCATTAATCTAGGAAATGATCAACTTTGATTAGCTATTAAGTGTCAAAGATACTGTAAAACATTATCATGCTTCTATTTTTGAGTAAGTGTCCAGATTGCCTTTGCCATTGCCCTGTCAAACTAGCAGACGTTCTGAAAATCTAAGCACTTGCATGAAATTACACAGAAAATAGATGCTTAATTTTTTTGTGAGAATATTTTTCTATCCCATGTAGTTGAACAAACAATTGCTTAATGTTAGTATATAACTGTTACCTTTAGAAAATAGAAAACTTCTCACAAAAATGATTTATTTGAGAGGTAGAAACAGACAGAGAGGAAAAGGAGAAAAAAAGCAGAGGGGTAGAAAGAGAGAGAGAAAGAGAAGGGAGGGGAACAGAAAGCATATTTACTCACTGGGTCACTCTCCGGATACCTACAATGATCTTAAGTTGGAGCCCAAACCACTGAAGTGAAAAGCAGGAGCCAAGAGCACAACCCAGGCTTCCCACACTCATAGCAGGAATCCAATAACTTGAACCATTGTTGCTGACTAGCAGGCTCTGCGTTAACAAGCAGCAGTTAGGAGACAGGGTCTGAATCCCTGTGGTCCAATGTGGGATGTTGGGCAGCCCTGCTGGCCGTTCACCTGCTGAGTCAAAGGTTTGCTCCAGAAAGCTTTTCCAAAGGAATAATATCAGCATCCCCATATATCACTCTGTCCCAACTACCATCTCTACTTCATAGTTCCAGTTGATCCAGGAATTCTGAAGAAGGGGGAAAAAAGATTGAGGTTTTATTCTTCTAGCTCCTCACTGTAGTTTGAAAAATCCTGTGATGACTTCTTTGTGTGTGTGTGTGGAGGGGGAGCGGTTACCATAAAGACACATTCCATTATTCTTTGTGTGTGGGGGGGCTGGTAAGGGGGTTTATCATAAAGACCCATCCCATTATTTCCCTTTGAGTCTGAGTCCTCATCCCTCACATTTTCAGAGACAACATTTTCTCATTTTTAAATGAAAATGTTGAGTCTAAAGGAAGCAACACAACCCTCCTCTCATTTATTTCAAAACCTATAATATTACCCCCAGACCACTCCATAGTCTATTAAAGTCTTGTCTGAGAGAAGGATTGTCCTCTTCAAAGATCTACCCTTATTCTCTCAACATCACTCCAGTGTCTGAGTTGATCTCCACATCCGCTTGCATTCCATACAGGCTTCCTTCATCCAAGTTATTCCACACATAGCATGGTATTTGTAGATTTTGTTCTGCCAGTCTTGGAAAGATGACCTATTCTCCAGTCAACTTACAGTAAGAATTTTTTAAAATCTATCCCAAGATAAATGTATATTAATAGCCACACTTTCTCTATTTTTGCTGTATCCATTCCTATCTACTTGAAATCTGCATTCTTCCTCTGCTTTAATGAAAAGTATTGCCATGAAGCCCATTGCACCTTGCTCCACGTTAGCTCTGCCTTCTGAGGATCCTCAGTCTCTTCAATCCTTTGAAGCATCTGAATCTTCTGGTAGAAATTTTTAAAAATTTCTCTTACTTGGAGTTTGTTCCAATAATCAAGGCTCCTTGCAACTTAGCCTATCTCTCCCCTTTATTTTTTCTTTCCAATATTCTGTCATGACGTTCTCCTCTGTTTTCCAGTTCGTTCCCTTGTAGCGTTACTTACTCCCAAAGTATCAACCTGGACATGAACATTTTAGAAACTCGCATTTCTTTTACCTAGCCAAAAAAAAAAAAAATTGACTTAATTCCTTTATAAATCCATGTTTGAAATCATTCAAAATCTGTTTATTACTCATTAAACGTTGGATTATATCAATCACTGAGCTCAGGATCCAGCTTTTTATTAATATATAGTTTAAACTTAAAATACATTGAAATATAACATGAATAGGATGAAATGATAGGGCCAAAGAAATGAAAGACAAGACCTATAAAACGTTTGCATAATCTAGGGTAAAGGACACATAAGGTCAAATGCTGTGCTAGACACAGAGTTTCCTGTTAAATACGCTGAAAAGGCAAGCATATTAGTGTGCATCCCTGCTTATTTAAGAAAAAAACATGAAGACATCTTATGTAAGAAATCTGTCACAAAAAAATTGTCATGTTGTGACAGCAAACAACGTAATGAGTAATCATAGTGATGCTAAATAATAAATATTGCGTTCTCTGTTTATTGTTTTAGAATAAAGGGAACACAGTTATGCAGGTGAGCTTGCCAGGAAGATGCCTTCCTTGCCAAGGAGCAGTTTGCGGAAAGCAGGGACTGTCAGGTGCCTGTTTGTTAACCCCATGTGAGATACCGCTCAGGCGTCACTAAGTGGATTTTATGGCTTATATTTTGACAGCAATATTTTTGGGAGAGTTTGCAGTTCTTCATATTTCAGATAGAACTACCTTTTTGCACACTTGTTCATCTTGAAACTGAAGAAAATTCCTTTGCTCTATGTAACACTCACATGCATGAGGCTCTGTGACTACATTTTAATAATCAACACTCGTTAACACATTGGATCAAACTTGTCAAAAATTCAAATACCTTTTTTTTCAATTTCAGAAAATGTCCTAAAGCTAATCAAAAGTGTCTCTACATTTGTATGCGTAAGCTAAGCAAGCGGTGCTTGTGAAATGTCATTACTCATAATAATTAATATTATCACATCTGTTTATGTATCTGTTTTCAAGTGTTGCATAAAGGTTGACCAGTAGTCACTAGCTCACAGAGAGACAGAAGTAAAAAGCCCAGGTGTCCCACTGCACCATATGTTGATTTCAGGCAATCTTAACGCATCACGTATTTCTCTATTGAAAGAATGCTAAGGTGCCCAGCGTGATAGTGTAGTGATTAAGGTCTTCGCCTTGAACACGCCGGGATCCCATACGGTTCTAATCACCGTGGCCTCACTTTCCATCCAGCTCCCTGCCTGTGGCCTGGGAATGCAGTCCAGGATGGCACAAGATTTTGGGACCCTGCACCCAAGTGGGAGAGCCGGAGGAGGCTCCTGGCTCCTGGCTTCAGATCAGATCAGCTCTGGCCATTGCTGCCGCTTGGGGAGTGAACCATCAGACGGGAGATCTTCCTCTCTGTCTCCTCTCTCTATATCCGCCATTCCAATAAAAAATAAATAAATCTTTAAAAAAAAAAAAGAATACTAAAAGACAGGAAATTGGGAGATTTTACCATAAAGAAATGTTAAATGCTTGAAAAGAAAAATGTATTTCTGCTGATTAAATACTATACAATGTATTCATATAATGAAATATTACAATGTTCCCCATAAAAATAAACATTTTTATGTCCACTAAATTTAGAAATATAAAATATTTTGATATTGAAAGACAAAATTAATGCACAGAAATAAGCAACTATTCAGCATGGCATAAATAAAAGCTAAAACATGAGTAAAATAGAATGTATGGGCATATAAAATGTGCACATATACACCCATATACATATTGAAACAAAATGTATATAAAATGAAATAATTACAGTGTTAACACAGGTTTATTGGGAGTCATGAGCAATGTTTTCTATTACAATATTATTTCCTTTTTTTTTAAATTTGTTTTTCTTGGAAGGGCAAGTTTACAGAGAGAAGGAGATACAGAGAGGAACATCTTCCATCTGCTGTTTCACTCCCCAAGTGACCACAAAGATCAGAGCTGAGCTGATCTGAATCCAGCAGCCAGGAGCTTCTTCCAGATCTCCCACACGGGTGCAGGGTCCTAAGGTCTCGGGCCGTCCTCGACTGCCTTTCCAGGCCACAAGCAGGGAGCTGGATGGGAATTGGAACAGCTGGGACATGAACCGGTTCCCATATGGGATCCCAGCACACGCAATGTGACGACTTTAGCAAATAGGCTACTGCATTGGGCCCTATTACAATATTATTTGACTTAGTCATTATTATACTTTAATTAATTATTAATTTGATTAATAGATAAAAGGCAGTCAGAACTCCCATTTCCTGGTTCCTTCCCCAAACTTTTGGACTCTGGAAACTCAAGGCAGAACTTCCATTTGGGCTGCAGGGACCCAAGTACTTAATCCAGCACTTGCTGCTTCCAGAAGCAGCTTGAAAGATGCAAACAGAATTGAAAACGGGGCTTGAAAGTAACGCTCTAACAAGGAATGTGGTACCCAGCCTCTCCACCAAACGCACGTCCCAGAGAGGTTTTATTTTTTTTAATTGCAATATTCATACACAAAATTAAACTAGTGAGTTTCTCCTCAACACATAGGTTTGATCGTTCTTTACACAAGACTTTCAAGAGGAGAGGTTATCCCGCTGCTCTGCAAAGAAGACCCCACAAAGGGAGACTTTCCATGTCCGATTGCATAATAGATGACACTGCTGGTGAAGAACTTGGATAAAGCAACAGCTAACTGCAGAGAAAGACTATGTATAGAATATCCAAGGCTTGAGCACACGAACCTCCAGTTCCATCTAAAGCAATATGTTTTAAGAAGGACAAGAAAATTAATAGCTATTCATGGTCCATCACGTCAGGATCCCAAAAGAAAAAAAAAATTGGTGACCAGGGCAATTAATAAGTGATCTAATAAGTAACAAAAGGGGATAGCAGAAGAAAAATACAAAAAAAAAAATAGAGTGCGTATTAAGGATTTTTTTTTAAAAAGCAGCACAAATAAAGACCAAGAGATTTACACATTATGACAAGATACAAATGTTTATACTGTTCAAATTGTGCATAAATTGTGGGCGTTTCTTTCCAGAAATTCCACAACTGCAATGACTATTGCCTTTTTAGGAGCTGCCTCATCTTGGGAGAACAGGTTCTAGCTGAAGCCATCTGCCTGCTTGGCTGTGGTCACCTGCAGTCATGCCTGACTCATACAAGGAAACCAAGTCCTGCCTCCCTGCCCCGAGGGCTGAAAACACTGGTTGAGGCTCCAGGAACTTGCCTGTGCACAACAGGTCACGACCGATTGCACCTGAGCCCACATCCCTTGCTCTGCTCCCTATCTGGCCTCATCCCCTGCCTTCGCAGTTTTTCTTCCTGACTTTCTATCTTGGGCTGTGCCTCTGGGAATCTTATCTAGACATCCATAACTTAGCTGAGATGCCTATATGTAAATATCCTGGAAGTTTATGCCTTTACACAAAAACTGTGTCAACACTTGACATAACTGTTTACATACACAGACACACATATATATACATGCTTATTTGATATAAATAGTATCCATGGAATAAATAGTTGTAAACCACTAACAATGCTGGTTGTGTTTCCATTCTCTTTATTTATTCCTTTCTTCCCTTGTTATATGGTAATTTGGAAGCTCCTATGTGCATCAAATCTTTTCAGGAGTGAATTGCTAAATAGGAAACGAAAATACCCATTTTAGAAGTACTTAATCTTTCTTTACACTTTCATTTAACTGAAGTCTCCATCATTCACTGTAGGTAAATATTTGGCTCGTAAAATGTTTTCTTTTACTTACGTATCTTATCTTTTTTTTTTTTAGAGAGAGATTTGTTTATTTTTACTTAAAAGGCAGAATTACAGAGAGAGAAATTCTTCCATCTGCTGCTTCATTTCCCAAATGGCTGCAACAGCCAGATCTGAAGCTGCGTGCCAGGAGCTTCTTCCAGATTCCCCTTGTGGGCACATGGTTCCTAAGGGCTTTCCCACTTGGGCGCTGCCACTGCTTTCCCAGGCCAAAAGCAAGGAGCTGGATTAGAAGCAGAGCAGTCAGGACATGGACCAGGACCTGTATGGAAAGCTGGCACCACAGGGCAGAGGATTTGTCTGAGTGCCGTCATGCTGGCCCTGACTCAGGAATTATTTTACAAGTGATACATATTTCTGGATGCCCATCAAGAGAAAATGGTAAACCCAGAAATAAATTAAGACTACCCTATAATATATTTACAGTACTCACAAGTTTCAAACCAGAATTTTCATTTTTAGGGTACTATATTACCTATCATTTAATTTTCTACAGTTTCAATTACCCATAGTCAAACATACTAAATAGATTGAATAGAAAATTCTGGAAAAATGTATGCTTTAACTCATTCACTATTCTGCAGATTATAATAAAATCTCACACCGTCCATACTGATGCCTTCTGTGCCAATGATCATCCCTTTCACTGGAAAGGGAAAGCCATGCTGTGCTCAGTCCCTATTTCTTAATCACTCAGCTGCTTTCTTGATGACCAGATCATTTGTCTCGGCAGTGTTTTTAAACTATCAATTTTTTAATTGTTATTAACATTGTATTATGTGATACAGTTTTATAGGCACTGGGGATTCCCCCCATCCTTCCCACAACCCTCCCCCCATGGTGGATTCCTCCACCTTGCTGCATAACCACAGTTCAAGTTCAGTTGAGATTCCTTCATTGCAAGCATATACCTAGCATAAAGTCCAGCATCTTATTGTCCAGATAAGTTCAGTGGCCTCTTGGGGAGACCTTCTCTGGTCTGAAGGTAGAGCTAGCAGAGTAAAGTTCCGGTCAGTCAAAATCCCCAACAAAACATCAGCATCAATATACAACGTTATGGAATTAATTTACATAGTATTGAGTAAACAATATGTTAAAAATAATGCAAGTTCAATTCTTCAAAACATCTGGGTTGAGACAGTATCAATGACAGGTTCAAAAAATAACAAACAACCAAGCAAAAATTACAGGTTAAATCAAGGCAAACATGTGGTATCTAACCTTTTGGGCTTCACCTTCACTCATTTCCCTTAGCATTATAGTTTCCAGTTGGGCCCATTTAGCCACAAAGAACTGCATTTTTAAGCTATCAATTTTTAAGTTTATTTGACAATGGCCGCAAAGTGCAAGAGCACACGCACTGACGACTTGGAGATGCCAAAGAGGATCCATAAAATGATTTCTTTAAGTGAAAAGATGAAGCTTATTGACTAAATCAAAAAAGAAATTGGATAAAGGCTCTATTCACTCTATTTTCAAGTAATATTCTGAATATAATATAAATGTATCTGATTTCCTACCATGGCAGCAAAATGTAATCTGTGATAAAAAAAAAAAAATGAGTGTAATTTAACATGATTTAACAACTTAGAGAGCCATTTTAGGGATTTACCAAAAGTTTTGCATTTTCTTGCATATTACACTGTGATTTACAAGTTTCAAATTTAAAACAAAACGAGTAATATCTATGTGGAACTTTGTTCTTTGTTCAAGTTCTCTGTCTTCAAGATTAATAAAAATTTTATGGCAACATTGCATATGCTATCTTCCTCTCATTGATTTTGTTTTATATTTTATGTTGTCATTGAAGTTAATTTTTAACGATTATACTTTAATAATTGAAATCATTTTACATCTTTGAAAATGAATTTATATTTTGTGGTTCAGATGTATGTCAAAGTCCATTAAGTTTTTCATGAATGCAAAAAGTTTAAAGCAGCCTGGTAGAAGCCAATTGTGCCTTTTAAAAATGCACACACACAAAAAAAATTAAAAAAAAAAACACAGCAAAATGGTATTTCTCATAACTAGCAATACTTTGCTCATTGTGCAGAAACTTTTTCAGATGACAGTAAAAGTAAGATCTATTTCTTCAATTCAAGCGCATACTACATGCAGTATATCAGACAATGGGAACAAAAAAGTAATAAAATACCATTTATCAGGAAATTCCTAATCTACTAGAATCGGAGAATAGGGCATGCTATGTGAGTGTGGTTGAGACTGTACACACACAGTACAGGTGTCACTTCTGAAAAGCCATAGCGTTGACATCTATGAGTTGGCACATGCGCTGGATTTTGAAAGATAAGTAGAAATTTACAGGAAAAAAAAAGTTTATTTTAAGGCCAAGTAACAATTTATGCAGAATAAGAGAATGTTTGAAAGAGAATATCAAATTGAGGAATAGAAGGATTTCATTATATTTGGATTACAGGCTGTGAGGTAAGATGTTGTGGGTATTTGATTCAGTGGGTTTCAAATAAAAATGCATTAATCAGGTGTTTTATTTAAAAAGTTATTAATTTATTTTTATTTATTTGATCAGCAGAGCAAAAGTTACACAGAGATTTTTTTAATCTACTGATTCCTTTTCAAAAGGCTTGCTGAGGCTGAATCAGCAGAAAGCTCGGAGTCCATTCCTTAATAACTGCCTCGGATTTCGGTTCCAAATGCTTAAGCTACTGCTTGTGGTCTTCCCAGGATACACATTAGCAGGAAGCTGGAACTGGAAGTGGAGCGGGAACCCAACAAGACCCTCCGATGCAGGATATAGGAACCGAAACGAGCATTTTAATCACTGTGCCAAATACCCACTGTTATTCCTAAGAGTTTAAGGTTTGTCCTGGAAGCAACTAGGAAGCCACGGAGAGAGTTAAAAGGCAGAATCACAGTTATATGTGTAGTCCTAGGGAACGAGTCACAACTTGTGCTTCCCACTTGTTAGTAAAAATAAAAGCTCAAGCTAGCAAGTAAAATTCCTAAGCCCGATGGATGGAAAAGGCTGCACTTCCTTTTGACAGCAAGACTTTCCTTTAAAATCACAAAAGATGCGGACTTTCAGTGACCTCATTTCTGCTCAGCACTGTAGCAGACATTCTAAACCAGAAAGTTAAACAAACTGACTAATGAATGAAAGAGTTCAGCATGGTTGCTTATTACAAGATCAATACAAAAAGACAATTTTACTTCTCTAAATTAACTGAATCATTCAAATAAAAGATAATCTGCAATGACACCAAAACATTAAAAATATTTAGCAACATACTTAGTGAAAGAAGTGACAGGTTAAAACTACAAAACGTCACTGAAAGACGTTTTTTAAAAGTTTGAATAGATCAAGAAGCAACACTTCTCTTTGGTTTAGAAGACTTCATATTGTTAAAATGGCAATAATCTACAACTGACCTGCTAATTCAATGAAATCTCCATCAGTATCCATCTGCTGTTTTTTTTGTAGAAATCTATAAATCCTTAAATACATGAAGAAATTTAAAGTAGTCAGAAGAGTCAAAACAGCCTTTAAAAAGAACAAATCTGGACGACCCAACTAGCCCAATTTCAGTCAACTAGAAGGTTCTATTAATTAATTCAGGTTGGTGGCTCTGATAAAAGCATAGATGCATAGATCAATGGAATACAACTGAAACCAGAATTGAACCCCATGTATTTTTGAATGGTTGGTTTATGATTGATTTTGATTTCCCAATGCGATGGGCAAAAAAATAGTCTTCTCATTCAGTAGTTACAAAACAACAGATCATCACAAGCAAAACAAGGACCTTAGAATTCTAATGATAGCTACAAAACTTAACTCCAATTGGATCAAAAACCTAAAGGGAAAGCTGAAATCTAAAAACTTCAGAAGAAACATTCATTTTTTCAACAGTGACGTTAGGCATTTGAACAGAATAGACAAAATGACATCACCAAAATCTAAGAGTGTTTGCTTTTGAAGGTGCTATGCAAAACATTTTGAAAACTGGAGAATGGGAGAGGATAGTATGATTTAAAAAAAAAGACAGGCAATAGCAAAATGGTGAAGAAGCCAAGAAAATCATAAGTCTCAAAAATTAATAATGGTCATGTAAAATGGCACAGCTGCTGTGACAATCAGGTTTAATTGATCAAATTATTAAACATACAGTTACCTTAGGGTCCATCAATTCTATACGTATGCATACGCAGTGAATAATTCTGTAACATGGTGGTTTCAGTCTAGTATAGCAATTCTTGTTCTGTTCACACAAACAGCTACCGCTGCTTTCGCTCTCTTAAAAACAGGATTCAAAGTCACTACTTACTAAGCTGAAGACGATACTCAAATCCCTCACATGCAAAAATACAGCTTAAATTTGGAAAGATTGAGGTATACTTATTACTCATAATTACTTTTAGATATAACTGAAACCACACTACGTAATCAGACATACTACTGTGCATAGTTAGTTCCAGTTACCATAGTTTATAGCTAACAGTCATCAACAGCACAAACAGTGTGCACCAAAACAAATACAACAGCAAAAAGGTTACATTTAAGTTTCTTTCAAAGATAGAAGAACTAAGTTTAAGGAAGAACTTGCTTTTCCTGATATTTCATTTTAAAACAACTGATACAAACTGACCACAGAAATGATTATATTTCACCCAGCATCAACTAATCTGGAAGAAGATTCTAAGATAGATGCACTTCTTGTTCAATTTCCAAAATTAAATAAGTTTTCTAATTGAAAGTATTTACCTTCCTCACTCTAAATATTTTTAAAACTCTAAAAAAAAAATACAAACAATGCTTTCTCCTTTGAATAGCTCACACTTGCTTATTACATAAAGTGTTTTTAGTCCCAACACTTTCTCGAATCCCAAAGATGTTTACTTCCCAAGAACAGAACAGTCTTCCGTTCAAACCATTTAGTCCGTTTCCGTGGCAACACTGCGGGATTCCTTGGCTACCATGAGCCGCATTAGTTGACTATGTTCTCAATCTTCTTTACATCTTGAGTTTGGTATGTTCTATACACCAAACCAACTAAATCGTCTGTCACTTAAATGCACAAACTCCCATCAGAACCACACGAGCTTTCATGGGGTCAGCCAGGTAGAGCCTGAACCCATGCCATGTCTGGTGCTGAGGCATGGGAGCCTGGAGTGGATGGGGAAGAGAGATGAGCAAGTCGCGGGGAGCGCAGGCTGCGCCCACCTGCCCACCTGCTCGCAGGACCGCTGGCTGCGCTATCTTATAAATATCTGAAAGAAATCATAAAGCTGTATACTTAAAAAACATCCTTTACTTGTCATGATACAGTTCCTTAGGCTCAGGGATTTCTGCTTCCACCCTCCCCATTAGCCCTCCCCCATTGTTTTCCCCTATATTGGAACAATAGTTTAGCCCCTCAACAACCGTCACAAATCCATCATTCTGCTATTTAAGTGTATCCTGACATTGTAGGTATAGAGAATGGTATAAAGTCCGGCATTCTAGTGTCAAGATATATTTAACAGTTTCATTGGGACTCCATGTTTTATTCAGAAGAAGAGATGAATACTGCAGTGTATATCCACTTCATAGAATCCTTGCCTCCATTATGCAGATGCTCTAGATAAATGTATGTATATACATGCTAATGTATATATCTGCTGATCTTGTATTTTGTTTGAAGGTTGACTTATGTCAATGTATAAGTAATATAGTCATAAAATTTAGCAATTAAAAATAATATATATTAAGGATCTAGCGTTGGAACATAGTAGCATCCCATATGGACTCTGGTTCAATTCCTGGCTGCTGGACTTCTGGTCCAGTTCCACTTCATGCTCCTGGAAAGACAACAGTGCCTGGGCCCTGCATCCCTTCATCTCTAGGATACCCAGATGGCTCCTAGCTTTGGCTTCAACCAGCTCTAGTCGATGCAACCACATGGGAAATGAACCAGTGGATGAAAGATATCCTCTCTCTCTAACTTTGAATTCCATCCATTCTGGTTATAACAGCCTGGGGTGATCCCGGTGGAAGTCAGGAACCAGACCTTTTTCTGGGTCTCCAATGTCGTTTCAGGGGTCCAAGCGCTCTGCCCAGCTCTGTTACCCTCGCAGACACCTGCACAGGGAGCTAGAACAAAAGTGTAGCACGCGATCGAGAACTGGTGCCGGGATGACAACGTCTCAGGTGGCTTTACCCACGATGTCCCTAAAGCATTGACAACACTGACCCCTAAAGTATTCTTAAGTGGACAAAATTAGAAATCTGAAAATAAAATTATTTTAATACAGCTGTTTTAGAGTTTTAAAACACTCTTACCTTAAAAAGTACTAATATTGTTTCTGAGTAAGCCTATGTAGAATGAATAAGTAAATACAGTGTTAACAAAAATTACTTACTAACGGTTATTGAGGATAGACATAGAATAAGCTCGTTAAGGTTTTACTTAAGATCTGTGGCTCTGGGAAAGGATTATTTTTAATGTGACCTCTCAGGAGAAGCTAATCCGTCTGATCTTTAACAAAAGCCTACAGTCGTACCATGTCTTCGATTTTCTTCCAGTATATTCTGTACCTAAAACTAATGAAAAGAGCTTTCTTGTCTTTTACCTTGTAGTTAGGGCACATATTTTAGGGCTGCTTATATTTCATCCTAATTGATTTAACTAAAGATAGTGATCTATTTTGACTTCATTTGAGAGACAGTTATGACAGAAAATAGAAGCTAAAAAAAGCTGCTGTTTATTTCAGTCCTAACCTCTTCAGTTTCCTAGAAAGTTTATCTTACTTGATATATATATTTATAATATGTACATAGGCATTAAAGTTGAGACATATGTGTTCAATCTCCCTGAAATAAATCTAGTTTTGATATCAGTATCTATCCTCCACAAAATAGTATGAACAAATGAAGCTAACCTGGCTTTTGCTCATTTGCAGAGTAGCTTTTGTAATTAGTTCACCGTAGACACCCACATGTTTGCCAGGTTTACAAGTCTCATCAGGTAACTTTGGCTCCTCACAACGGCATGCACTGTGGCTGTTTAGGTGTACTTTTCTTTGATGACGCGCTCAGTATGGAGGGAGCACAAACAGCAGGCAGAGTTGTCTTAACTATCACACTTTCTTACCAGAAAGAACGGCAGTGAGACTGCCAAAACAAAGAAGCTACGGCCCCAAAGCAAATGTGATCCACAAAAACCAGCTTCTAGTCAAGCATCCACAGAGCTCCCTGAGGGGATAGATCATCAGACTCTAATTTCTCCAGTCAGCAAGTTGAGACGCTGTGAGTCATGCCCAAGTTTACACACGCTGGATTCAGGACCCACGCTTAGGGTCCTGACATCGAGGAAAGCTACACCGGGCATGCGTGTCATTTCTCTAGTAACCTTCCTATTTATGTATTTGTTTTTAATTTCATCTTAAATGGGCAAAGAGAGAATCAAAAACAGAATCATTTGCTCTCTTGCTGTTGAACTATGATGTCACTTGATTTTTAGTAGTACCGACAAAGCAACGATGAATGTGACTCTATTGAAACATTTCTCTCTGGAAGTCATGGCGATTTACAAAAGAGAATTTAGCATCATTTCCACAAAACCCTCCATCTGACCATAGCTACGATTACTGGTTTCCCTAATTAACCCACTGGCTCTTTAAATCTCTGCACTATACCGAAAAGAAATTACATACAAATTTTGCATTTCTCTTCTTCAATTAAATATTTTAATGTACCGAGCTTAGCTCTTCCTGCAGATGGACACTGATGTTGGTTGCGTTTTTGCATTTTCTTGACCTCATTGTTACAACATTTTTTTTTACTTTCCCCAAATTTTATATAAATGCCTTATGCTATTCATATATAACATTAACCTACTTAAGTTTTAATCGACTCTAATTTATCTTATCATATTGCTTCCTTAATGTACAGCTTGTGGAACCTAGATTCCCATTAGAACCCAAGGGAGGGAAGTGTTAACGACACTGCACAGGGATTCCTTTCTATACTGATCAGGTTATTGTGACTGGAAAAAATGGATATGCCATTTAATGAAGTACAAATGATTGGAGGGGAGGAAGAAGGAGGGCCTTTTCTGCCTTCCAATCTCATATTTGCATGTGGGGCTACATGTCCTTGAGGAGGAGCTAAGCAGGTGCTCTGTGCTCCTGCATCCTTACGCAGTCTGAGATCCTTTGGATGTCAGAGCAGCACAGAGTGTGTGTGTGTGTGTGTGTGTGTGTGTGTGTGTGTGTGTGTGTGTGTGTGTGTGTGTGTGTGTGTGTGTGTGTGTAGTCAGGGCAGGCAGAGAACACACCCATGCGGTTGCAGGATCCCAGGGCTTTGGGCCATCCTCAACTGCTTTCCCAGACCACAAGCAGGGAGCCAGATGGGAAGCGGGACTGCCGGGATTAGAACAGACGCTCATATGGGATCCCGGTGTGTTCAAGATGAGGACTTTAACCACTACACTATCGCACCGGGCCTCACTTCATTCATGTCTTTGAAATTCTCTGGAAATAGTGTGGAAACAGCAACCCTTGAAAGCCCCCTGTGTATCCCAAATCCTTTTCATATTCCATTCACTTGTCACTGGTCAGTCTTCTGTCCACATGACGGCACCCATGGAATAATACAGCCAGGTGTTGTGCGTTAGCAATGTCGTGACGTGAAGGTGCTGGGAGCACTGACAAGCATCTCCCACTCTCACTTTCCATCTTGGCATGTGACTTGTGTGCCAGGCATGTGAGATTAGGCTCGGTCATTTACATGTTTTCATGGGTCAGGAGAACAGATATATTCAGATTAGCAGTGGCTTTTATGGAAGCTAAGGAAATCAAAACGAATTTCTGCTTTTCCTTTGGTGAGAAGTTAACTTTGTGTGGAAACTATATTTTCACTGAGTTTTTTAATGAGCGATTATCAATTGGACGTGTGTTTACGGTAGTATCAATCATCTGAAAGATTTGTGCCACTTCTCGTAGAGTGCTTACAGGACAAAGGAGAAGAAAAAGTCACTACTACTGCAGGAGTATAATCTAAATTAAAATTTCATTTTTAAATATTTTATTAGAAAGTCAGATACACAAAGAAGAGAGACAGAGGAAGATCTTTTGCCCATTGATTCATTCTCCAAGGCACCACAATGGCTGGAGCTGCATGTGGGTAAAATATCTTTCATATTACTTTGACTAATGATAACTACTTTTAGGAAAAACATGTAGTAAAATGTATTACCAAGTAAACTGCAAGGCCCCGAGTTGGGGTACAGAGGGGTAAGCTGCGATGTGCCATGCCAGCACCCTATATGGCCAGTGAGTGAAGTCCAGGATGCCGCACTTTCCATCCTGCTTCCTGATAACATTCCTGGAAGAGCAACGCACAACTGCCCAAGTTCTGGGCCCATGAACCCATGTTGCAGACCCCGGTGAACCTCCTGGCTCCTGACGTCAGCCTGGCGTGACACCAGGCATTGGAGGCATTTGGGGAGTAAGCCAGAGGATGAACTATTCCTCCGTGTCTCTCACTCATTCTCTGTAACTCCGTTCAAATAAGTAAGTAAATCTTTTGTACAAGTTCTTTCTAAATGTACACTGTGGAAGTGCAAGTACTGGGGGGTCAGTGTGCATCCACTGCACTTGAATATCATTTTCTGAAAAGCATAATTTGACAGTACTTCAAAAAGTTTCTGAAAAAGTGGAATTAAGAGCAAGTTCACTTCTTTTTTTTCAAAGTAATTTTGGTATCTATGCATTTTTTTTTCATGAACTTCTTGAAGACCCTTCGCCTTCAGAGATTATGATTAGGAAAAAAGAAAAGCTGAGGAAAAGTTGTGACTATTGCATAGGATCCCTAATCTAGACAATTGTTAGCTGATTACAGACTACACACACACATACACCCCTATATATTTTACATTACAAAAGAAATATCCACTCCTCTTTACTGAGTGCACTGGTGAAAATTCAGGTGAAGCAAATATGCTTCAAACTTTAACTGCACACTTCTTTCCAGCTGCGAGTGATATTCTGTGGACTTCAGCTGGCAAATATGCTGTGGGAGTGTAATGAATCCCAGGGGCGGAACTAATCAGTCCCGTCATTTCACAGCCTTATTTAAAGAATGGCTTATACAGTAACATTAGCGGCAAGAAATCTGTTCTCCTGCAGCTGGAATAGTCACGCTGAGCTGATCTTTAATAAATCTTGGCTAAATATTTACAACGAATCGCTTTTGTTTTAAAGCTCAGAGTAAAGATGTTTGGAATCTAGGATGAGTTTATTTCCAGTGGTAACACATCGAAATTCTTGCTTTTATGAAAAGAGAACCATATAAGGTATACCATTTTAATTCGTGTTGATATTACATTGGAACACAAGATCTGATTTGGTGTGAAATACTGAATTTCTCTCTGCAAGGCTAACCAGAAAGTCAGGGTTCATTATCATCGTCGATTTGTTTAACACTGAAGATACTAGACATTATCTCTAATATATACTGGAGATTGCAAGTCTCGAACTAATTAACCAGAAATCACATTCACATAGGATGAAAAAAAAGTTATCAGCTAGAAACTTGCTCATTTCACAAGAAAGTGATTTAATTTGATTTACCCAATCCTGTAGTGGAAAAAAAAAAAGCAAGATGAAACTATATCTAATAGTGATTTAACTTCTTAAACTCAGTGTTTTTACAGGAAGAAGCTCAGATTGAAGAAAATGCTAGCAAAAAGAAAAGATTGAGTTGTTTCAAAGTCACTGACGACACGTGCATTACAGGACAATGTGAGCCTGACTGCAGCTGTCAGAAGCCACAAAGACTGAACTCTGCCTTTCTGGGGCCTCGGCCTTTTGGGGGTTTTAACTTCCTTCCCTGTATTCAGACGGACCTTCCACCCCAGTCCTTCAACACACCACTTCGCTTCCAATTCAAGGACCTTCAAGTCCCATGCTCTTTCCAAGTAGCTTCTTCCTTTACTCCCTGTGCCACAGGGGTGAAAACGATCCTTCCAAGTGTGTAGCCTTTGCGTGTGTGCAAGCTATGAAATAGCCTGCATGTACAAAATGCACAAAATAAAAATGTGCAGCTCAATCATGCATTTTTTGCTGTTCATGGTGTGGCCGTTGCACACGAATTCTTGCAAGCATTCCAATTTGTAATCTGGTTCCAATTTGTAGTTTGTTCCTGATATTGTATGTCTGGGCTCATAAAATTTTCCTACCTATGTAAAAAAAAAAAAAAACAAACTAAAGGTTTCTGTCCCCTTAAGAGTACCATGTTTATATTCAATTCTCAATGCAATGATATGAGGAGGTATGGACTATAGATGTGGTCATGTCATGAGTAGAATCCATGCTTTCGTGAAAGAGACCCCAGAGAATTTCCTTGCATCTTGTGTTATGCAAGGACACAGTGAGAAGGCAAAGGCACATAAGGCACTGAATCTAATTTTAGAATGCCCAGCCTTCAGAACTGTAAGAAATAGATTAAGTACTACCTATTACTGCATTGGTTACAGCAACCAGAAAACCAAGATACCTGAAGTGATGAAAATATTCTTTCGTGTTACTTTCTAATCATTTTGCGATTTTGTTTTCAGTTTTCACAATTTACCAGAAACGATTCTTTGTTTTATCTGACATAAAATGCAACATGCCAGGCAGAGAGAAGGAACAGCACAAAGCCTTTGAGAAGGTAGGAACCTCAATCTGAGTCAGGAGACCAGAGCCAGTGAATCAGACGAGAGGAGCAAGACAGGAGGTACCAGAGGCTGCCATTGCCAGGCAGTGAAGAGTATTTTATAATATTGAGAACAATTTTAATTTTATTCTAAATATTTGGGAAGCTATTACACAGAGAGGAAAAGGAAAGTGATGTGGCAAGATTTATATCTGTAACAGTCTCAAGATGCATGAGAATAAAGACCAGCATTGTGACAGTAAGTGTGGGTGAACCAGTTAGGAAGTTTCAGCACTTTTCCAGGTGAGACATGCCGCAGGCATAGATAGTGACCTCAACAGTGCGGGTGGTGAAATGTGGATAGACTGGAGATTTGCTATAAAGCTCAAACTGATGGCCAAATGTGGGTTGGAAAGAGGGAAAAGTAGCAGATATGTTGCTAATGTATTGATATTAACTGAGAGAGGAAAAACATCTCAGTCAAAGCTTTCTGACTCAGTGGTGTGGCAGTTCAAGTTGTGAATATTTCCAGAAGTAGTCTGTATCACCAACATTGTACTACGTGAGAAAAGTATCCTGTATTTGCTAATGCCACCTCCTACTTACTTAATTGGCCAATCAGCTTCCACATCCTAAAATAATTATGATGAATAACTTTTAGACAATTACCAAGCATTCCCACTGACACAATTTCATTCAAGCATCTGCTTCAGAAGCAGGAGCCCACCAAATTTTCATTAGTGAAACAGTAAATGTACTATTTAAAGAATGAAGCCAGATTTCCAAGAAAACCTGTGAATCTAGACTCCCTGGTTTCTTATATGCATATCATGTGTAAATTCAATAACTCTAATCATCAATGGCTGAGCACAAAACGGGTAAGCCTAAGTCTATATTCTAGTTCAATACATGAACATACTTTAAAAATATTCTTTGCTAAATTCTCCTCATCTGTTTATTTGCATTCTCCCTAGCAGGTGAATATGTACTGAAGCGTGAATGATAAAGAACAAAGTGATGTTTCTACCTGAACTTAAAAACGCAACAGAACGAACTTGTCAGCAGCAATTAATGTTCAAACCCAGATGGTCAGATGAGATGCGCTGTCACCTGTTTTATTAATTTCTTACGGAAATGTTTGACATTGATGTGGAGTCTTCAGAAATGTACCCCAAACACGTTATTTTTCCAGTATGGTAATCTGATCATTTCCATCTGACTTCATTTGGACACATTACCATTGTTTGTCTAAAGAGAACGGATGGGAACAGCAAGTCCTGGTAGCACGGACTAAACACTGTAAGACTGAAGCCTCAAAATATTAATTCAAGCAAAGATTGTTCAGAGTCTGAGTGTTCAGTCTTAGTGCTTGAGCCATAACAAGCTTGTAATATTTGGCATAATTTATAGAGTTTTATAACTTTCACAGTCGGCCTGCTTTGCTCTGTACTATCATCATGAATTACAGTAGTTTACATCAATTTAATCAGCGGTATAAGGCACCATCAACAAAACATTGTGTACATTCCCTAATGTGATTTTTCCTAATACTTTCTCTGAACAGTAAGTAAATTGATTACTGTCAGGCAATAAGCAGTACAAATCGATTTTGTTGAACTTAAGCAAAATAAAGAACACATCAGAATTGAGATTGCTTAGTAAGATCACTCAGAGCATTGTCTTTGAAAACTAACAGTTGAACTTTCCTTTTTCCAGACCCACTCCTGATTTCAGCTTCCTGATAATGTGAATATGGAAGGGAACAGGTTCAAGTGGCAGGCCCTCGAGACCCACGTAGGAGAGCTGGATTAAACTCTATTGTCAGTCTGACCCAGTTCCAACCACTTGGAACATTTAGAGGGCGAAGCAAAAGATGGAACCTCTCTAACTTTCTCTCTGTGTGTCTCTAAAATGCTCTAATTATTCAAAATTGCCTTTTTAGAGAAAAAAATTTCAGCATCCATGATGTGTCTATACCTAGTATGATGTCGATTGTGCAGTGGAGACCATTCTTCTGTATTAACAAAAAAACATCCTGCCAAACTTTTACTCAACTTCAAAAGTGAATAAAGGGATAAATTTTCACTGCCATCAATATCAACAGCCACAAAAGCAGCTCCACCAAGTTGTTTAACATGTAATAGCTAAGGTAACATTCTGCCTAGTATCGGCATCCACTCAGTTGCTCACAGATAAACATATGTTGAGCTACACACACATATATAACATATAATACAGAATATACTTTATGTGATATATTATATATATTATATATTACATAAAGCAATATGACATAAGTTATATATTATATTGAATATACTTTACATATACTTTATATATAATACACTTTATATATATTATATATTATATATTATATACTATATAAGATATATACTATATGTATAATATATAGTATATAAAATATATTAGATTATACATCATATATTATATAGTGTAATTACACAATATATTATATGCTTTATATAATATATGTAGTATATTATAGATCGTGTATATTATATCAAGTATATTACATATGATATGTACAGACATAATGCTAGGCACTAATGATGAAATAACAATTCTAAATAATAATGGATTGTGAGGAGATTGAATTCAATGGAAATGTAATATTCACCAAATAAGAACATCTTAGTGACCTAAAATAACGACGGATATGGTGAAATAGGAAGACGATGCTGTTGAGCCATGTGGGCAAAGAAATGATAGTATAACCTTAGCTTTTTATTACTAAATAAAGGTGTGACTTACCATAAAATTGTACATTGAAAAAGATCAATGTTCAGAGTTGAAAGGCAACACACTTCAATATGCAACATTTCCCAGTGACAAAATGTCTAATAAAGAAATCCATAGACATTCTTTTATCAAAAGCAAATTCAAAGGTGGCTTCAAATTAATTCATTTCTGTACTAAGTAACACAGTACAATCCAGGACAGAGGAGCCTTGCATATAGTTAAAATAGAAATTAGATTACTATCTGGAAGAAAGCAAATAAAAAGCTGTTTCTGGAGAATTAGAATGACTCAAGGGACGGAATGATTATGCAACGTGCATGACTCATTTTTATTTCATGCTACTGAAAGTGGACCAGACAAGCATTCATAACTTCCCCAGTAAATGAAACATTCTTCCACATTTTAACGCCTTTGAGTGACTATATTTAACTGTAAATGTTGTTTTGATGGTCTTGATGACAGCCAAAATCAAAAACGCAAGCACAGAATCCCCATGTGAGGCAGAGCAGCTACGCTAGGTCCAACTGGTTTTCTGCTCTGTGTGAACTTATTGTCATTTGTTTCATTTCCTTTGGCATTTTGGTTTCACTAGGAAACCTGGGTTTTCTCCACATTACTACTACAGGTGAGACTGGACAAAACATGTCAAGGCACAGAAGTGACAGGTTACAGTGAGGAAGGAGTGCGTAGAGACCCCAGAAGAATCTCAATCTGTTGTCCAGGACAAACCAGCCTGTGTTTTGCAGAAATCTCCTGGGTAAAGCTGGATCGCAGCACTGTACTCAAAGTCCATTAGAAGCATTGTGAGTCATCGACAAAATGTCAGCCTGTGTTCAGACGTTCCTTGTTGACTAAGATTTGGGACTGTGTAGTAAATTAATGTAATCTAAATACCTATGTCTTGTAAAGAAGGAGCTGATTCACTCAGAAGCTGATCTGGTCGAAGCCTTCATTTCCTTACACAACTTCCGTTGAGCTATCATCAAATGATAGCTCACCAACTGCTCTGTGAAGTTTACATCTCTAAGAAGAGAAACAGCATTCAATAATAGGTCAAAAGTTCAAGATGTAAAATCAATTCACTACATGATGTGAAATTCATGAAAGGATTTTTAAATGAGCTTATCATTCCAAAATATTTTATTATGAAATAGTCACAGAGATAGTAGCTGATAAAACTATGTGCCAAGCATCTTTGATTTTTTTTGTGGAGTTGATCTGATTTACTCTCTCAACAACCCTAAGAATCCATGAATTTAATCCCCATAGAAATCCAGAAGGCATTGATGCTCTCTTGCCCTGGATAGCCCAGGTCCACTGAAGTTAAGGGGACAAATTGAACTTGAATTCCAGCTTTTTGACTCTAGAAGTGGCATAAATCTTCAGTTCAGGTAGTTCCCTTTGTCGTTGGATCCAGTGTGACTGCATTTCTGAAAATAACCATTCTTTTTCAAAAATGTTAACATGGTCCTTTAGAATGAAATCTATTCACAAAATGTATTTCTGTGGTTTTGAAGTAAAGTTGACTTTCTTGAAATGTGTATGTAGGGAATCAAAAAAACTCCAAGACAAAATTGATTTAGAATTTTAATGTATGCTTTTACCAAAAGAAATCAATCAACACAGTGCGGCTTCAACACCATTATGAACAGTATTGTCAAACCTATAAAGTGCCTTTTACGTTAGCAATAGAATTCTTGCGATAAAAGTATATCAAAACAAAATTACTGATAGAGTGAAGCCTAGATTGAGAAATATATGAATGAACGGTGAATACAGAGATGTTATATTACTTTCAGATGAAAAGCATGCAAATACGTAGGCTCAATACACAGTTATTGCATGACTTTTCAAAGGATTTTTTGAAATTTTGTTTTAAAAACAGATTCAGTGGCTTTAGAAACATCAAGTTGTTTAGCAAAACAGACCAAGACTATGAATAGCAATTTTATTTCTTCACCATCCTGCAAACTAATTTCTTCTGCTTCTTTGACAAATTCTTAGACAGAGAGATTGAAATTACGGATTACATTATCACATACTCCTAATTAGTGGGGCTAGAGATTTGATGGGATTCCTCCTTCCCTAGATTTTCTGACATCTTTGAGTAATTGCACTCTGCTGCGATTTTTAAGGTGGAAGAAAAAGCAGCAAGGGTCGGAGAAGTGACCCAGGGTTATCTCACTGCCATGTGTTTACTTTAATGCTGGGAAAATTCAAGTGAATGCAATTGCAACAAATGGCACGTTGATGATTCAGGCTCCTGTTTAGTTTGATATTTTCAGGAAAATACAGTTACCTTAGCAACTAGCATATCACATGGGATATGCTGTAGCATGCAGAGTGTCTCAAAGTCAAAGCTTCTCCCTCGGGAAGAGCTAAAACCAGGAAACAGGAAACTAAGAAAAATAACATCTTTCACAGAGCAAATTTTGTTACTTAACATACTGACAGGTAGAAAATAACTTATACTTAAATCCACTTCTCCCTGCAATAATCTTATCAAAATGCATCTTTATATGTGTTGTATGTATGATACACATAGTGCTACAATCCTATGAAAATACATGTATTAAGTTGAGGGAGGAAAAGCAAATTATTCAAATCATCAATGCAAGTCTTCAACGGGAATCACTGTCTTAATGTATTGGCCGATTTGTAAATTTACACAACTGAATAATCTTTGAGGTGGGTGTTAAAGTTAATATACTCTTAAAGTTTTGAAGAATAAGTTATTGAAGCCAAGAATTAGAAGTATCTTTATCCTCCTGGTAGTAACACCAAAGTTGTACAATATCAGTGTGAGATTTTAAAGCCATACATTTACAAGTTTAAAAGTCAATTCCAATAAAATGCCAATCAAATGGGTTACTACTGTATTGTTATATAGAAATGTAAATCTTACTAACTCATTGAATAGTAATTCTATTGACTTTTAAAAGAACCAGTGCATGTCTGCATCTTAAGATGAGCAAGCATTGGATCCCTGCTTCCCCAGTGCAAGATTTGTTTCAGTAATAAAAAAGAGAAGATGCCGGCTTTGGCACAGTTCACATTCTAGCTGGGAGAGAGTTAAATAATGAAATAAACAAGACAAATCACATGGCAGTAAATTCCACGCAGATTATGGAATAGAGCCCTCTTCCTCTGTTTTATTCTTTCCTTCCCTTCTGGACACTTTAGTCCTAAATCTGTTTAAGTAGGGTAGAGCATAAACATGGAGGGATGGGGAGCGTAGCAGAGTTACCTGGTGTCCGAAGCCCATCACACTGAGAGCACCTGCAAAAAGAACAGGTGGCAGAAGTTAGAGCCTGGTTACTCAAATGGGAATTTGTCATGTGAGACAATGTACTGAGAACAATGGAACTCAGGATTCTCAGCTTTGGAAACAGAAGCACAAATTCAAAGACTGACAAAACTGAAGTAAGCTCTGTATGGATGAATTGCAATACAAAATTTTTGCCTTTTGATTTACTTGAAGGTAAATATAGAAACAAAGTATTACATAGAAATATATATATAACAAGTGCAGTTAATTCATTTCACAGAGAGAAATCAAGCTTCAATATACCTACAGTCCAGATCTGGGATTCTAACTCAAATATTCCAACAAAAAGGAAATATGCCCCTTGAAAAGTCAGCTGATTCAAGGCTGAGCCAAGGAGAGAACAGAATGAGTTTGGGGCATCTTATTGTGCCAAAAATCAAAGACAGTTCAGTGAGTTCAGTGATGACCAGAATATGCCAAAAGAAGAAATCGCCTGCTTAAAGAGGTTCCCATTAGCCAAGCCTGGGATTGTTGGAACTTCAAAATAAATAATGATAATAACAAGTTTAAGCATAGTGAATAATATAGCAAATTATTTCTTTCCATAGATACAGGTGAATTAATTAAACTGGAAATTTGATGAGGAAAAACTTTATTCACAACTTCAAAGTCACTTCACAAATGGCACAGAGAATTCGATATTTTTATGATGGAGAGGACAGGAAGACAATATTTTAATCAAGTGCTCAAAGTGAGCATCATTCTGAAAGAGCAGAATCAAGCCCACTGCCACCTGCTAGAAGGCGACAAGAGGAAATTTATCCCTGCGTTGTTTTTGCCAGTTGGTAAGCATTCATGCTTAATCACAAGGAAATACTAAACACATGCAATTTGAGATACTTCCCACAAAATAAATATCCTGTTATCTTGAAGTGTGTGATGATAAAAGCCAAGAGACACTCAGGAACCTTTCCAGCTACCATTCTACAGACAGTTAAATGCAATGCGTGGTGTAGAACACCATCTTTCTGTTCTAACAGATATTATTACAGATGTGGGCAAAACCTAAGCATTAAATGACAGTAATGCATGGCATTGATTTTCTGATTTGGGGGAGGCCATCACGATATTGTAATTCTACCATTTCTATAAGCTTTTTGATTTTTAAAAGTAAAAAACAAATATGTGCATGAAAAGAACGTGGTGGACAATGGCTGCACGTGGGGAATTCCTTTATTTGTGTTGTCAGAAATTCTAGCATTCTCTAATGAGGCGGCATTTCAGGCTGAGAGGTAAAGAATGAGAGTCAATCAGGGAGGTTCTGGCTGAAGAAGGTTCTCGGGGAGTGCTGCTGCAGCGGTCCCACAGCAAAAGATGAGTGAGCTCCAAGAAAGGGA
Organism: Ochotona curzoniae; assembly: GCF_017591425.1. Taxonomy (NCBI): domain Eukaryota; kingdom Metazoa; phylum Chordata; class Mammalia; order Lagomorpha; family Ochotonidae; genus Ochotona; species Ochotona curzoniae. Next base: position 9,097,233 of record NW_024465520.1, on the reverse strand, counting down.
AGAAAGTCCATGAGGCTCATGAATAGGGAAAAACTAAAGATGACGAAGAGTGGCAAATACATTTTAGAGGTGGGAGAACTGAGTATTGTAGAAGTATTGAATGAGAGCATTGGAGGAAATAAAAATAAAAGATAGTAGGAGAAACTCCAGGTATAGAGGTGCGTTGTGTCAGGCAACTTCTGTTGCTTCACATCCATTTATTCACTCATTTAACCATCCCAACAGTACTAGAAGACAAGTATTACTAAAAGCCCCAATTGAGCATTCCAGTGTTAAGTGACAAGACTGCACTCACACAGGCAGGAGGTAGCAGAGATGTGATTAGGATGCACAAACTGCAAGCTCAATTGTACAGAACATACTTTTTGCCTTCCTACAACAACATTTGGAAATCAGACTTACATATGATACAATGGACCACTTTTAAATGTGAAATCAGTGAGTTCTGGCTAATGTACACAAGTGGGTAGCCATCAAACAACCAAGAAATAGAATATTTCCACCTCCCGATATTTCTTCTGTGTTCTGTTAGGGTTAATTCCATGCAAGCACTAGCTCCCTTCACAATAGTTTAGTTTTATCCATACCAGGGTTTCAATAAGAGAAATTGCACAAGGTTGTACTCTTTGTGTCTGGCTTCTGTCACTTAACATAAATGTTTTTAAAGTTCCACCAAGTAGCTACATGGATTGAAAGCACGTTTATTTTATCGTAGTGTACTAGTGGTCCATTGTACAAATGCAATGGAATCTGCTGCCCCCATTTTCTACTATATGGGAATTCCTCTTCCAGTGTTTTGTTATTTTGAACAAAGCTGTCAAGAACATTTCTGTACAGGTCTTTTCATAATTTTTTTCCTCCATTTCTTTTGAATCAACAAAAGCCTAGGAATCAGATTGTGAGGTCACATTTTTCATTTTGTGAAAAACTTCTCAAAAGTTTTCCAGAGTGATTTCATCATTTAGCTTCTCATTCATAATGATTAAGAATTACATTCACTTCCCACTTTTGCCAAGATTTAATGCAATCACTCTCCAAGTTTTGGCTGCCATAGTGCATACATAATCTGTGTCTTTGTGATGACAAATGTAGTACATTCAGTGTGTGTATATGTGAGTCAGTGGCTATGTACATATATGGCCATGTGCAAATTACACTTTAAGATGTCTGTTTAGTTTTCTCCGTTTGAAAGTTTATTTTTTCTAATGCCTTTGTCAAATAGTGTATTGAAAGCATTCTCTCTCTCTCTTTCTCTTGCTGATGTACCATTTTATTTCTTAATGATGCCTCTTTAACACAAAGTTTTTAAATTCGCTATAGTTTGACTAACAATATTTTATAGATAGTGTTTTTTACTTAAAAATTATGCTCACTCAAGTATGCAAAGATTTTCTCTTATTTTTGAAGACATGGTCATCTTGTACTTTGGCTCTGAAGTCCATTTCTGGTTAATTTTGTGTTTTAGTTTCTGGTGTATGCTGTTCTTGTTTCAGGACACTGCAGGACATTTACTTACATGTTTCTTTAAATTGCTCTGTTTTTGTTATAGTCGCACAGTTTCATTCTTTTTGAATGATCTTAATAGTTCCATGGAGTATAATATATTCTGAAAGATGCCTTTTAATTAAAATTTGTGTATTTCAAATTTGTTTATTTTAAGTCCTCTAATTAGACTGTGGTTATTTTTGGAGGAAGACAAAAAGAGGTAAAATGGTATTTTCATTGGCATCAGTCCCAACATAATTCACCCCGTTGATATGACCCTAGTCTGGGATTAGCATAGTGTTTGTCACATCTTCTCACACTGTACATGAAGGAAAGCCCTACTAATCAGTGACGAGTTCTAGTTCATCCTCGATGACCGTGCAAGATTGACAGAAATTACCTGGAATTATCCTGCAAGTGAGATTTCTCTCCTCCTTCAATTTATTTATTTAATCACATGTATTAACATGAACCCAAGGACACAACGTGATTAAGTTTTGGTGCTCAGGAACTTCTTTTTCTTGGTACCGATGATGCAGGATTATTCTTTGTTGTCGTTTAAATGTACCTTACTTTCCAGCATCACAAGTCACTGTGGACTCTTCTAGCATTTTATTTTTCTCTGTGCACAATCAGCCATTTCTCTCAGGAACCATGATATCTTTGATTTGAGCATAATATTAGAACCAAACTGTGGGTGTTAGTAATGCTGACTTCTTTTTCAGGATTGAGTATTTCAGATAATTTGCATTTCTATAAAAAATTGTTCTATCTTAATTAGGATCACACTAAATTCCTCCTAGGCCTTAGCTTTAGTGCTGGAGAAGTGATTGCATATATTTTATCCAAAGTAAAAAATCTGTTATATAATGACATAGAAATAGGAAATCAAGACTTCTCTTTTGGGCATTAACCTAGCCCTCCATGCTTTAACCCAAAGGATTACTAATGCTTGCTGTGAATTAACAAGGATAAAATGGGCATGCATTAGTTAATTTATTAAACATTATTTTAAAATCTGGGCTGGCAATGTCCAAACCATTGGTGTATCCATTGCTAATTTACGCAGGTCTTCACATGAATGGTTATGCAACTGTAAGTGTAGTTATTCCTGTGTGGCTAAACCAAAACTCACATGAGGGAAGGAAGTGTCTAACATTTTTTAGGCATCTGTCACATTTTAAATCTAACTCAAATTCTGTTGTACATAACAACTAGTACAAGGCTTATAATAAACTGAAAAGTGTCTGTTAATCTCCCTGGCTGACAAATGTAAAGATTGAAGAATAAGAAGTAGCTTCTTAAAAGCATTCAGCAGGGCATGATGGTTCTGGGGTTCGAATTCAGCATAGGATTATTTGGTAAAGTACTGCATGGAGCACACCATAAAAAGTTATCCACTGGCTAAATAAAATTCCTATGTACATGGGTATCCTGTATTTTCACCTGTGAAATCTGACAGTAGATATAGGACATCTGCTCCCAGGAGCGGTGTCCATTCTATTCCACAGTGCTCAATATTCACTTTCTATCAGTTAATCTATGTCAGATGCCATATGTGCTTAGGAGTGGACAATAGTCCACAACTTTGAAAAAATATAAAAGGTATCTGAAAAGAGATAAATAGCTTTTGGGGTTTTTTTTGGGGGGGGGAGGGAGTGGGTTGACATTTCTATGATTTATTAATAAAATTAAGTTTTTGCTTCAATTAACTGTCATCAAATTGGGACTTTTTCCAACCGAATAAGCTGGTTTGTAGCACTTAAAAATGCAATCTAAAATATATAGGGAAAAAAGAAATAGACACACTCTCTTTTTATATATGACACTCTCACAATATGTAATTCAAAATGCAGTACCAGTTATATTACAGATGGTTCCCGTAGTTCCCTTCCTGGGGACAGAGACGTCTGAAAAAAAAAACTAAAAGAATTAATCAGTTTGTTACTCACAGTCAATACTCAGAATAAATTTAAACTCATCATAATCTGTGAGTTTCTGAGGTAACAATTACTCTATTAGATGTTATGGGAAGGGTCGTGAGTGGTGAATTCTCTTGGCATTTTTGCGTCTACATGTTATCCCAAATCTAGAATGATAGCTAGTACAGTTAATTATTGTTTTATGTAAATCTTGCCATTTTCCCTCTCATCTTCTACTGTTTTTCTTTAGCTTTGATGTTCTCTGCATTGTCACTTTCCTCGCTTGTCTTTTAACCTTTTTTCTTTAGCTTTGATTTTTTTCTGCTGTGTTATAATTTTTCTATCCTCTTTTTTTATTTCTTAAACTATAGCCATTGAAAGTGAAGAATTACGCTTATTGTTATGTCCATATGTTAACTTGCCAATATTGGTGTAGCAATAGACAGAGGTCAGAATATGAAATATAGCAAATTGCAGAAGCCATATCATTTGGAGTGATTGGAGAGTCAAAATTCTGTGACACTCAGCATCTACAGAAGCAGACCGAGGGCCACATGGAAGAGAGGGTAGGCAAGGGCTCAGCATTCGTGTCTTAGTCCACCAGCTTTGACAGCTCAGGCATGTGCACTGTGGCCTCAGGCATATTGGAGACTGTTTTGGAGTAAAAGACTCTAGCTAAAACAGAAAGAGAATCCATAATAACTTGTATTGAAGCTACTGCCTGCCAGGAAGATGACAGGAAGCACAAGGCAGTCGGCTGGTACCTCTCTCCCTCCTGAATCAGCACGGAAGGCAGGGATTACACAATGACTTGGGCAGGGGAGAGGCGTAAGGGGACATATGTGATGTAATCATCAAACAGCTACTCACTTCTCCATCCCCAGTGCTACAAGCTTTACCTGTGTTTCAAACATTTTTAGAAGAAACGTTACTTGTAAATTTGGCTAAGTCCCTGAGTATCAAGAAGTATCCAAAGGAGTAAAAGAAATCTAGGATTAGAAAGAACCTCAGTATCCCACGGAAGGTGTCACAGGCTTGGTTAGAGAAAGGTGGGGATTTGGCACAATACCCAACTTTTGTAGCCTACTGAAAGTGGAGAGAATAACGGAGCCTGACAAGACAGTACATTGTTAACGAAAAGTAAGCAAGTGAACCAAATATCTTCTGTGATCATATAAAACTTGTTAGTGTAATTGAAATCACAATGATATTTTAATATACTTCCTTAGCCTGGGCTGTTGTTAAAAAAAATGCCATGCTTAAGTAGCTGACACATATTGCTCAGTCCGTAAGCCGTAAATTTGAGATCAGGGTGACAGCATGATCACAACATGCAAAGAACTTTTCCAGCCTTTCAAAGGATCGATTTCTCACTGTGTGTTCACATGACCCTCCTTGGTAAGTGCTCACTGCTCAGGGGAGAAATCATTAGAATTCTTGACCCAGGAGATCAGCCTCAGTATCTAATCTAAATTATATTTACCTTCAGGGTCCCCTCCAACACCAAAGGAGGAGTTACTTCTCCAACATACCACTTATGAAAGGGGCAAAATTTTCACTGCATGAAAAGTGCTGAACTTTAGTCTTCCTACTGTCAGTGAAACCTAGTTCTTGATCTTTCCACAACTACAGCAGTCGAATGCAGCCTATGGGGGCCCTGACCACAGCTGTTTTCATAGAGTATTGAGTAGGAAATGATGGAGACATGGGGCAGGTTAGGATTCCCCAAGACAGGAAGGAGAAAAAGATTTCCTGGTGTTTCAAGGTGATAAACTGAGGAGATTGAAAAGAAAGGAAGGGAAAAGGGAGAGAAAAAAAAATGCATGATTTAAGACTCAAATATCTGTTCTCCAGAGCCACAGTTGAAGGGGATTTTCACATTAGAGGCATTTGTGTCATCTTGACGTTGGTGCTTTGTCAATGTGCTCTGCATCGCAGCAAAGTAACAGAAAATTGTATTTAAGCAGACAGATATCCTGAGTCTGAGCTGATTTCCAAGATACGAGTGAGCCTAGCAGAGGACACAAGGGCTAACATTTCCTGTGCAAGGTCAAGTGAAAGTTCAAAGACAGTTCCTTACAGTGTGCCTGGAAGAACAATATAAAATGGTCCAAGTGGGAGACCCAGAAGAAGCTCCAAACTCCCGGCTTCAGATAGAGCCAGCTCCAGACCTTGCAGCCATTTGTGGGGGGCGGGGAGGATAGGTGAAGAAATTACCTCTGTCTCTGCTTCTCTTTCTGTAACTCTGGTTTTCAAAAAAAAAAAAAAAATAACTGAATCTAGAGAGAGAGAGAAACTGTTGATGTGTCAGGGACCTTTCTTTAGCTCTCAACCATACTTCAGGATTCTTCTCAGGATCCATCGCCCTTCCGCATGGCAGAAGTCTGGCTCATTCATGACAGGTGCCTCTCAGAGTGGGATGGTCCACATTCACACTTGAGAGTATGTTTGTATTCTCTCTCTTTTAATCCATCCTGCCCCTACTTGTGCACTCTAATGTATGCCTCTTGTCTGTATCCTTATCTTGTGCAATAAGAACTTGCAAGAATGATTCAGATAATTAGGCCCAGAACAGACTGATCTTTAAAAGTTGTCACCATTATAAATATCATTACCTTTGTCGCATAAATTGCCCCCCACGCCCCACCGGCTTAACATCAGCTCTTCTAATCTTGTTCTTAAAGGTTTTCTTTTATTTTGGCTGACAAATATTTTACATGTGTGCTATTTAATGATAAAAAAAATCTGGGATGGGTTTACTCCTAGCGAATTTTTCTTTTACTTTTCAATTATTCATGGAACATTGAGAATATATTCTCCCTGGCAGGGAGTTACAATTGCAGCAACTTAGGGAAACAAGTTTAAACAAATATGGGCAACTGCCTACCAGAAGCAGTTGTTCTGGCCACCCACACAGTCCTCACGTGAGCGCCAGTGAATCTCAGGGCGCTTAAAAATTCTTTTCTATGGTTCTTGAAACAACAGTAAACATATCATTGCTGCCAAACTTTGGAACCTTGCAAATTCTTTCATAGTCTTTCATAGAGGAGATCATTGAATTCTAGAAGAATGTTGGTTTCCGTCTCTCCTTACAGATTAATGAGCCTCGTGACCTGCTCAGGGAAGTCCAGAATGTGACTCAGAATACAAAACTGGTATTCACATGTTGTGTTCTCCCTACCTTGAATGACACACTTTAATAAAACAGTATTTTTTTTCCTGAATGTCAAATGAATTTTAAAAATTGGTTTCTTTGATAAAAGGGATGGAAAGTAAAAACATCTCCTTTGGGACAATATGTGAACAGTGAAATTTGAATGCAGTCTACATTGATAATGTTAATGAGACATGTGCTTGAACTGGAAAGTATAGTCCTCCCCTGTTATTTGTAAGGGGTTTGTTCTAGAAACACCTGCAGACACCAAATCTAACAAGTGCCCAGAGTTTTGATGTCTCTTCTAGCTTCCTGCTGGCAAGCACCAAGAGAGGCAGAAAGTGGTAGCTTAACTAGTTAAGAGTCCAGCGGCTCACTTGTATTGAATTTCCTCACTAAGTCTTACACCTGACCCAGCCCAAGCCCTACCAGGCACCTGGGGAGTGAAGTAGTGGAACTTTTTTCTCTCTCTGCCTTTCATTTTCCTCTCTCTCTATTTCAAATAAATAACTAAACAAATGTCTAAAAATAGCACAATATTGCATACAACATATGGCCTGTGCATATAGTTCTGTATGCCTTAAATAGTCTAGATTATTTCTAATAGGTAATATGAAAAAAGCATTATGAAAACATGTATTATATCCTGGTGCTCAAGAAAAATGTCTGAACATATTTGGCACAGATGCAATTTTCTTCAACTGTGTTTCCAAAATAGGTGGAATTCACAGATACAGAATTCAGAAACATGGACAGATAACTGTATTCAAAACCGATCAGAGTTGTTGCTCCTTTTCATAATAGAAGCCAAGATCTAAGGAGAATTCCAAGATGATGATTCTTCAAAATGCTCTCAGGACGAGAAGGGAGAGATCAAAGATTGTTGGCATGTCAGTGTCTGCTCACCAGTCAGCAAAAATTAAGAATAGAGATATAGACAACTCGCTTCATTCCTCATCCAGAGCAAACACACCCTCAACACGTACTCAATATTCAGTCTTGCCTCAGTGTTTTGCATGACGCATCCTGCCCTCCTCTCACACATTCTGTGTTTATCTGGTTGCTTGTTAGTCATCTATGTATATTCACTAGAAAACAAGTTACATGAGAATTGAAACATCATCTGTGTTTATCATCTTAGTATAGTCCATCTCCAGACTGATGTCTGTCGCACAGCGAACATTAATTAAATATGTGTGGTATAAGTGACAGAAAAGGCTGGAATAATACTAGATTTTCCAGGTAGACTATAAGGGACTTCCTTCCTCCTTGTAAACTCTGTGGCCAATGTCAGGGTTTCTGGTATTTTCTGCATCATGTTCTTGAACACTCATGTTTAAGACAGTGCTTTAACATCACTGGAGGGCCCGGCGCGGTGGCGCAGTGGTTAAGGTCCTCACCTTGCACGCCCGGGATCCCATATGGGCGCCGGTTCTATCCCGGCAGCCCCACTTCCCTTCCAGCTCCCTGCCTGTGGCCTGGGAAAGCAGTCGAGGACGGCCCAAAGCTTTGGGACCCTGCACCCGCGTGGGAGACCCGGAAGAGGCTCCTGGCTTCGGATTGGCATAGTATCGGCCCGTTGCACTCACTTGGGAGTGAATCATCGGACGGAAGATCTTCCTCTCTGTCTCTCCTCTCTGTATATCCGCCTTTCCAATAAAAACATAATAAAAATAAATCTTAAAAAAAAATTAAAAAAATAATAAAAAACATCACTCGAATGCAGAATCAGATATTTTTTCTAAAAACATGCAACCTCTCTCTCTCTGTCTCTCTATATATATATCACATGCTGCTCAATGATTAATGTGCTACTGAAGAAATAAAAATCAAGAACCTTCTTGAAGAAAATGATGCTACTGTATGATCTATGAGACAGTGAAGAATTTAATGAGAAGAAAGTGTTTTGAAGAAATGAAACTAAAAAAAAAAATCAGGAGCCGAGAATTGCAATCAGGTCTCTCAAGACCTGATTTGATGGAAAAATCAAGACCTGATTTGATGGAAAGAGTGCATTTGCCAAGGTCACCGCGTGCTGCATGCTCAGAAGTGTTACCAGGAAGACGGACTGGAAGCAGAGATTTGAACTAGAACTCCTCTAGGGGATCCCAGTGTTGCCAACAGCGACGTGGCACACTGACACAACGGCAGTTCCTGCCACTATTTTCAACCTCCTTCCAGGTCCGCTAAGGCATAGCTGTCCATGTTCCCAGAGACAGCTGCCATTCAAGTTTCAAAAGCGAAAGGTTTATATGATCTGAAGAGAAACCAGAGTATGTTGCCATTCAATTTTAAAGAATAAAATACATTTTTTTGAAACCTCAAAAAATAATTTGTTTGTTTTACGGTAAAATCAATGGTGATATTTGAGGACAAAAAATTAGATACTGCATATCTAATTATATTTATACACATCTCTCACAGCCAACACCACCATCCTCTTCCACCTACCAGCACCATCACTATCACTACCACGTAGTAAGGACTGAAAATCTGGGACAAGCGCTGGGTGTAGCAATGTTCAGGTTGCTTAGTGTGTCTGCAGTCTAAATGAGAGTGCCCAGCTTTGAGTTCTGAATGTATTCCCTACTAATTCTAGCTTCCTACTAATGTACATTGATGCAGCAAATGGTTGGATCCCCGTCATCCTTGTGGGAGACCTAAACTGATGTCCCAGTTCATGGCTTTGACCTTCCTATTCCCAGTTGTTGTGAGCCCTTGGAGAGAGAACCAGCAGCAGGGAATTCCTCTTTCTTTCTCTCTGTCTGCCTTTCAAGCAAATGAACAAGTAAGTCAATAAAAACATTTTAATATCACGGGATACTTTTTCTATTATCAATCAATTGAAAGACATCACCCTCTGGAGGCCAAGTGGTACTTATCTGTGAACATTATTATAAGACAACTCAAAACATTAAATTTTATCTGTACAGTTATTATAAATTAGGAAAAAGACAAATACTGATTGTTTTTAAAATAATTTTCAGTCTGATTTCTATTTTTCTACTCGAATCACAATCATTTATTCCACACTAACAAAACAGGGTTTTTTGTTTGTTTGCAATTGATTGTTCGTTGTGTTTCACAACTTATGTCAATCTTAAGCACTTTGTCGGCTTTCCCAAAAGAGGTTTTCTTCATAACTGCTCTTGCAACAATACAGAGGAACGTAGTGGAGTTTTCTATTGGGCTTTCACCAAACATACAACTCCTTTAAGCTTGAAACAATGACATAATTATCATTTGCATTTTTCAGTGATGTGCTTGGACCTTAGCAGGTGTTTCAGTAAACTCTTGAGTAATTTTAGAATCTTCCGTCTTGTTTCACAAGAAGGCATGTAAATGTATGTTAATATGCTGCTTCAGCCGCATGAATCTGGGAGTTAATGAATCTCCTATAAGGTATCACATCAAGAAAAAGTTATTGGAAGGGAAAACAAAAATAGTGAGAATATTGAAAAACAGGAAGGGGAGATTTTGTAGAGGAGATAACAGTATTGGGAAAGTTGATTTGAAATTTAAATCCTAAAAAAGTAATTTCTCACACTTAAACTATGTTTTCTATTCTCTAGGACATTTTGACCATGAATATGACAAAGAGAGATGAGTAAGAGTGAAATATGCTGAAAAAGCTGAAAAGAACAGGATGTAACTGTGATCCTCTAGAGAGTCTATTAAGCAACATCTTGCTGACAGATCAAAGGGAAAACCTAAAACTTGGAAGTAGTCACCAAACTTAATTTGACAAAATTCAGAGTCAATATTTTATAAATGCTTTCAGTGTAATAAAAATACATACATACTTTAAAAATAATGCCGATAATTACTTCTTTTTTTTTTAATTGTTGCTTACATTGTATTATGTAGTACAGTTTTATAGGCGCTAGGGATTCCCCCTCCGATGTTTCTGAAACTGAAAGTGTGTGCCAATACACTTAGTGTTGAACCACTGCGGAAAGACTCATTGATACTCCCATTATATACATTGCGCTGAACATATTATCAAAAGAAAACAGACAAGAGAACTTAGTAAGATATAAATATTGGAAGGAAGGAGAAAGTTCCAGCTTTAGCAATTATGTACTTGGACTAAAACTTATCATTAAAAACTAAGGAATTAAATTAACTTGGATGATGATAAATCAATATATATGCAGCTGAATTACATGCAAAGAGTAGCCAATGTGAATATAAAGGAAGAAATAAAAGTTTTATGTATGATCATTTATGGCCAACTTACACAACTAAGGATTTTGACACCTATAGATAACTCACAAAATGTGTAAGTGGTGAACTTCATAGAATTTCAGAGAATTAGAAATGGATGAGACCAGGACAGTGGTTCTGAAATCTCACTAGCATGAGAGATAGGCTTCTAACATCCCAAGCTGTGCAAGAAAAATTGAGAAACTCAATTACCACCATAAATAACCTGGAATGAATTCATAGACACACTTGGTCTACCATGCAAATAAAGAATCTTTGGGATATAATAGGTCATAATAACTGAATTTAAATGACTCAAAGTACTCGGAATTTCCAAATTCCTTCTAGAATGCATTGCCAGCAAAAGAAACCCTTTGTTCCCAGTCTATTGCAAAATTCATTGCTGCTTCACTTTTAGGGTGTGTAACGAAGTGATCCAAGGCTGTTCCCTTGTAATGGGCATCTAAATTGCTTTATGCTTTAATATCATCATCTTTAGATTGTCCACAGCTATGCCTCCATGCCTCAAAGGCTACAGACAGAAATGACCTGTTGAAGGAGAAGGGTTACCAGTGAAGACAATGCAAAGTTATGATCATGTGTCTTGACAGATGCATATAGAGCATGTGAGATATTAGAATCCCGAAGATCTAGACAGTGGTTGACAATGCATGATTTTATACCTGGCAGGGCCACTGATGCATATGCCGTCAACAGCTACTCAGTAAGATCCTTCGTGGCAATGGGAGCCATGAGAACCCAGGCGATTTATGTATTTTAAGAATATATTCAGCTCAAAATTGGGAACTTCAAAAAAAATGTTGCTGAGTTCCACTCCACTTTAGAAAGGGTCGTGCAGCAGGCAAATGGATCACGGTAGGGTGAGCGTCCTTGAAGGAAAACATGTGGCAAAGCGGAAATCAAGAGCCAGGCTTAATTTCTTTAAAAAAAAAAACCCATTTATTTTATGATACAGTTCCATAGGTTCAGAGATTTCCCTCCCAACCCAAAACCCTCTCCCCCAACTGATTTTCCCTAAACTATTTCAATAGTATAGTCCTTCAAAAACAGTCATAAGTCCATCATTCTGCTATTCAAGTGCATCATGGTGTTGTAGGTATAGACAATGGCAGAAAGCCCAGCATCCTGTTGTGACGATATATTTAACAGCTTCATTGGGAGTCCATCTTTGGTTTGTGAGTAGAGATACATACTGCAAAGTGTCTTTACTTCCAGTGATTTCAATCTATTCTGATGGATCCTAGTCTACACTTATTGAACTGCAGTAATCCATTCCTGAAAGTGGAGATCCATGACCTAATTGTATTCCAGTAAGCACCATCTCTTAAATGTTCTACCACCTCAACAACACCACATAGAGGAAAGCTTCCTGCAGATGAAAATTAGGGAGAGAAATCACATCTAAAGCATAGCAACTACTACATTTTCTAACAATGTGGACCTGCTTTAATATCAATCTAAATGCAATTTTTAAATGGTACAAGGGCCTGAGGTCAAAACAAGTTTTATTTGAGCAACAAAAAGTCTTAGCGACTGATATATAAAGATTGACAAAAAAATCTGCTTTTGCTATATCATGAGACATTCGTATATCTGAAAGTTAAGCTTGTAATGCTGAACTGAGAGACTGTGCTTTTGTGAAAACCTGGGAGGAAATCGTAGGAGGGAATTTTGGGGAGGGAGAAAAAGGAAAGAGCAGGATAAACCCCTGTGCTGATAAGACTGCATTATGGAAAATAATAAATAAAGATAATTTAAAATTAAAAAGAAAGAACAATTATCATGGGCAAGAAGATAGGTCATTCTAAACCTTCTCCCGAAAGTAATGGGAGATTACACAGAGCTTTAAACACAGAAGTAACATAACCAGATCAATTAAAAACAGAAAGAAAACAGAGACAGTGATATCGCTGGAAGATCAGAGAAGGGCAGACAAAGATGTCCGCCAAGGGTCGCGAGTGAATTAAGTTCATGCAGAAAATATGATAGAGATTAAGACAGTGATGGAGAAAAAAATAAGAGATGAATTGCACAGCTCAGCAGTTTGATTTTGTGATAGGATGATGGGAGAAAAGAATAAGACTGGCTCCCACTTGTTTGGCTGTGCGCCATGTGTGACAGTGCTGTTTGTTGATGGGGAGGAGCAAACAGGAAAGCATATGCTCACTCTGGAATGGATCCAGTGAGAGATAGCAGGAATCAAACCAAGAAAGGAAATAATGATCATCTCGTTCCGACATTGCATCAGCATAGACTGATAAAGAGAACTACAACAAAAGAAATCCAGTGAAAATAGAGATGTTGTCTAAAAATTCAGTGCCTTTTTCAAATATGGAATTCAATAAGTGACAATACTAATTACAACATTGATAAGCTTCAGAGTTTGGAAAATAAAGGCTAACAATTTTTTATTTTTAAATTAAAAAAAAGTTTGTTTGAAAGGCAGAGTTATAGAGACAATGAGAGGCAGACAGAGGAGGGAGAATCTTTCACCCAGTGGCTCACTCCCTAAATGGCCACAAAAGCCAGAGCTGAGCTGACTCAAAGCCAGGAGCCAGGAGCTTCTTCTGGACTTGAACCATCTTCTATTGCTTTCTGAGGCCATAAACAGAGTACTGGATGAGAAGTGGAGGAGCCAGGACTTGAGCCAGAGCCCATATTGGATGTCTGTACCACAGGTCGAAGCTTAATCTACTATGCAATGATGCTCCCCCCAAATATTGTACAAATATTTACAGGTTACTGAGGAAGTCCAATGCCTGGTAGAGATATTATCTGGGGTGATGGGGTGTTATGTAACAAGTGAACAACAAGGGCTAAGTTGGAGTTGGGGAGCAATAGAAGGGAAGATGGAACCAGGCAAAAACAAGAAGCAGAAACAAAGGGAAGGTTTATAAATGCAATGAAAGCAAAACTATTAAAGTTACTAGGAGATAATACACAGGAAGTGAAATGAAAATGAGACCTTTGGAAGAATTTATGTAGGTGGGTGATCATCAGGGAAATAAGAAAGCAGACTATAATCTAGAACAGCTTAGAAAATAAAACACGGAATGTTGGAAGGAATGATAGAAGGGAAAAAACTGATTTCTCATGCGCATTGGCTTATTTCAATGGGGGGAGCTAGTGCAGCATCCCCTTCTGTGATTCTTCGGATACAGCCAACTTCTCCATTTGGCGGTCATGTCCCTGTCCCACTACAGCAACAGTTCATTGTGACGGAGACTCCTATGTTGATAGATCAAATGTGTTTGTTCCCCCAACCCTCCCCTTGCCTACCATGTCTACTACAAGCTGGGTCTGTGGAAGTCCTTTCTAAAACTGGAATTAAGAGTAGAAAAATCTGGACCCAACATGTCAGCCTAGTGGCTAAAGTCCTCACCTATTCATCCACCAGGATCCCATATGGATGTCGGTTCATATCCTGGGTGCTCCAGTTCCCATCCAACTCCGTACTTGTGGTCTGGTGAAGCAATTGAGGATGGCCCAATTGGGTTGCAACCCTGCACAGCCATGTGTGACCTGGAAGAAGTCCCTGGCCCCTGGCTTTGGATCGGCTTAGCTCTGGCTTTTTGCAGCCACTTGGGGAGCAAACCAGCAGATAGACAATCTTCCTCTCTGTATCTCCTCTCTGTAAATCTGACTTTCCAAAGGAAGTAAATAATTGTGTTTTTTTAAAAAAAATATAGCTCCCCATTTAATAAAGGAAAATGAAAATTGAGTTTTATTTCAATCATTTAGAGCTCAAAATGTCATCACTTAAGCAAGACTTGAGTAATAATCAGGAAATAAATAAGAGCTTTTATGAAACCAAAGCCAACATGGCAATGAGAAAGAAAAACAAGAATGACGTTTGTAGTAGTACTGGAGATGAATGGAGCCTGGTATAGTAACCAAGATAAAGTATATGGACAGATAAGAAATGTCAGGGCAAGATGATGAATTTCACATCCCCATGTTAAATTTAAGAGGCTTATCAGCCACTCAGAAAACGTTCAGGTGAATGAGAGATATGTAGGAGCATAAGCTGACGTGTAATTTTACCCAGTTTTGGGAACCGCAAGCTGGAGAATTAATGCACAAAGTTAATATATGAAAACTGCAGAAGTGATGTTAAACTGGCAAAATGCTCAGAGTTAACAAGGTCAGGGAATGGCAGTGAAATACGGGAAATTTCAATTGTTATGGACCCTAAATTGAAAAGCTAATTAAGCATATAGACAAAAAAAAATCACAAAAATCTAAAAAAATAGAAGCAAGCATACTCCATGCTGTAGAAACTAAATGGTAGAGAGTATCTAGAAAGAAACGGCCAACTATTTTAGTGATCCAATAAAACTAATTTCTTAAAAGCTTCCGTGGCAACTCTAAGTCAGTTAGTCTGAAATCACATTAACAGAACTTTAAGGAGAAACCCAGCTATCCAGCAGGCTCAGAAAAATCTGTAAAGTCGGTAAAGCGGCTGCCACTAGTAAAGTCTTCATCAAATGCCCGTCAACAGAAGCATGAGCAAGACGCCAGATAAAGCTTCAGTTCAGAATTCCCCAAATGGCATGGACTCAGAGCAGGAAGAGAGAGCAGGTTGCTGATTCCACGGAGGATGCTAAATTAAGAGAACTAGGTTGGAGAGTGATAGTCATGTTGACAAGAACACATTTGGCTAACATGATCTATGTCTGATTATAGACTTGACGGAATATGTCTGATCAACAATATATTCTACTGATGGATATTATAGTTGATAATTACAGAAAGTTGAGTTTAAAGCATAACATGTTATGTACTGTTAAGAAAATATTGTACATGCATATATACATGAGGTATGTAATTTAATCTTTGATTAAACATATATGTCCTATGTACTGCTATGAATTTATAACACTGTATCATTTTAACAAAGGTTGAGGGGTTAGACCTTAGTTGGAGGGGAACGTGGACAAGGTTACAAGATTAGGAAAAACATCAGTGGGGATATAACCTACACATATACACACAATAAATTATAGGTATTAAATGTACGCATTTATTTGATATTATATATTCTATTAGGGGTGTGTGTGTGTTTCTATTAGGGGTGTGTGTGTGTTTCTATTAGGGGGGTGTGTGTATGTGTGTGTGCATGTCCGAAATCTTGTTAGTTACTGACAGCTGGTTAATCAAGTTGTGTAACTTTTCAATACCTTTTTTATTCAGTCTATTGTGTGAGGATAATAAAGAAAGTGATCATTTGAATTCGTGTGAGGATTACATAAGTAAGCGATAGAAGGATATAGGACACATACAGATATACTATAAACACTCAGTACATGCTAGCTATCCTGACAGCAAAGAGAACCCATCTTTGAGAGCACTCACATTCATTTGGCAATCTACTCCTTCAAGGCTGCTCTGGTATGTAAGTACAGAAAGATGCCAAAGCCCAACAGTGACACCCTCACTTCTGTTCCGTAATAATGGACCCAATACTCAGTGCCAAAAACACTTTGAACTGGCTGACTGGGCAATAATAAGCATTGATTTCCTGGCTTTCAATGACAGTTTGCCTCACCAGTTACCATTTTTTTATTTGCAACTCTAAGCACTCAGGTGTCCCTTCTATCTAATTAGTGCAATATGCGTTCTCTTGCACTCCTTGAATTGCTGCTTTACAGTGCCAGGGATAGCATGACCTCATTGTCACGGGAGCACATTTGCTTCGCGCTTGAGTCAGTCATTATTGATGGTACCTGCCCAGGACCCTCTGCAGTAGCATATCTAATCTCATTTCTCATAAATATTGGCTATTTACAGAATGTGAAATAACTAAAAACATATGGAGAATTGTTAAAATAAATCACAGTATGTCAGAACAGAATCAGAATATACAAATCCATCTTCAGTGTGATTTCAACTCTAAAAATGAGCCAGGTTCTATTTGAAAACGCACAGACGTAAAGGAAGAAACTTAAAGGAAAATGCACAGATTTAAACCTGCATGTATGCATCTGAGTGAAAACATAGCTTTGTTTTCTCCATACATCCCCAAGTATTTGCAGCCTTGTATTCCTTCAAACTTAAAACAAATAAACAAAAAAGCTCTATTTTGTGGCCTGGACATTCAGAAAAATTCCTAGCATTCAAAACCTTACTGGTTTGTTTTTTCCCAGGAAACTTTGCAGACAACTGTGATGTTCTCAGAGGAACTTTTTTTTTGTGAAAATCTGTGTTGAAAAGGGTCAGTGATGTTCCAGTTCCTAAGTCCCTTTCAAAGAAGAATGTCACATATTTCTTCTGCTCTTTTGTATAATATGTCTGCGTTTTCTTGGTTTTGCATTCTTTCCTGCAACAGATATGTCCCTGTCTGGTACATGTCAGACTTTATCCCCTTGAAATTCTACAGGCACAAGACCGTGTCCATACAGAACATCATACTGCAAAACAGAATTAACTCTTCATTATCTCGCCATATTTATCACCAATCTATGGATGGATATTCTGATGATAAAGGAAGGTGTTCCTTCGTGTTTTGTCACACAGTAAGTATTCTTTGTCCTGATTGTACAATATGCTTTCACCCACCACCGGACTCACCACTCACCCCTGAGGTCGCCATGCTTCTTCAGGGTTCTTTGTGGATTGAGTTGCACCTATGATCATGCTTGTGTATGGAGAGGGAAAGATAAAGGAACCAGCACATCACTAGCATCTTCACTATCTCCATAATCCTTACCACTCCATGGAAAAGGAAATATGAACTGCCTGTCACCGGCTGAAAGGGGTTTGTTAGTGGCACAGCTCGACTGAAAACCCACTCAAGTCACAGCCCATATTCTTCACTGGCCTTAGGTGTAGTCCTAAAAGCATGAAAAACAGGACACAGTTACGGCACAGGTACAAATCTTCCCTGGCAAATATCTCCGTTATCACTTGCTAAGTGATTAAATGTCAACCAATCAATCAATCCACCTATTCTCCCTAATTAAATTTGTCATTATTTCCCAGCAGGAAAAAAAAAATGCTTTTCTTTGTACTTGAAAAATACTTTTCTGTGAGATAATTATTTCCTTACAAATTAGTTCTTAAATGTAGGAAGAAACATAAAAAGGAGGAAATAATGTGAAGGAATGATTGCTACCAGACAGAGGTACCTCAGAGTGAGTTATTTAGTCAACTCTTCTCTCCTCTCTCTCTCTTCCCCCCTCCTCCCTTCCTCCTTTTCATCTTTTACTGATTTATAGACCCATTGGTTGCCTCTGTGCATGTTGATAAAGCTCCTAGGTACAAAGATGACACGAACAGTGAAGACAGAAATCAGCTGGAAGATAGGCAGAGATGAGAGTTTATCAACAGAACAGAGAGCCACTTTTAGATACTGGATTCTTCCCAGAGAGCCAGGCAAGCTTTCCAAGCCAGCCACCTTGCTCGGGGAAAAAAAAAATGCTGAGTTTCCCTTTGTCTATTTTATTGAAGTATAATTTCATTAGGTACAATAAAAGGCATACATTTTAAATAGTTAATTTATGTTGCCGAGTATATGCACACCTACCCTTTAAATCTGTATGTGTATTTAATATGTACATACATGCATTGTTACATATATATCTTCATGGAATCAACTCCTTATTCAAAATACAGAACATGTCCAGCAGTAGAAAACATTCACTCTTTCCATGGGCAATAGCAACTTCTCCCTTCCCTGTATACTTGATGTTTTAGCTTTTGTCACTCCAGATTTGCTTTACCGGGTCTGTTTTTTAAGTCGTCCAAGGATGAGTGCCCACCCATGGAAACTCTAACATTTTATTACTCTAACTACTCAGATTCTTGACTGCTCACTAGATTTTTGGAGGCCGCACTGTCACCAAAATCAAGGGTACCATATCTGGCACTCAGCTTCAGGAGTCAGTCTTCAGAATCTGTGATCCCATGGGCAGACACCTGCTATGGACTGAACCAAGTCTGAACTTCATTTTGAAGTCCTAGCTTGGAGGCATGCTGCTGAAACGGTTAAAGAGGCTCCCTTATAAAACTGCAATGTTCTAAGTTCTGTTGGCCGTTGAGCGCTGAAGTTCTTTCACTTGTAAAAGTTTAGCGGGTACATTTGTCACGGTTTTAAAGTTCAGAACACTGATCGATCAGATTATCACTCCGATATTGGAGGCAGGAACAAGTTGTTAAAGTTATAGGACATTTGCTATTGCAAACAAAAGCAAGACAGACTATCGTGAGATAATTGGCAGGCCAGTGTGTGATTTCCCCAGGGATTCCCACCACAGGCTCCCTGCTGCAGAACATTTCTGAGCCAGACACCTGCCTTCTCTGATACTTCCCTTATACAAAGCTGACAAGATATTCATGTCGCTTCTCAGCCAAAGAAGCAGAAGTTATGCACAACTCACCAGATTGTGTTGCTTCTATCCAACATCCAACCCGCTTCTGTTTCACGCACTTATGCATGGTAAGAAGCACAAAATAAAAAGAAAAAAGAAATACCCAGAGTTGTTGTAGAAATGGTGGTGACAACTGAATTAACCAGTTACAGGAAGAAATTCTTCCCTTGTAGGTTTTCTACATCTGTATATCTATGCTATCTGTAGTAATAGTTCCTTTCTACTAATCTACAAGTCTGTACAATATTTTTAGGTTTATTTATTTTTAGGAGAAAGTCAGATATTCGAAGAGGAAGAGATACAAAGAGGAAAATCTTCTGTCCGTTGAGTCACTCCCCAAGAAGCAGCAGGAGCTGCACCAATCTAAAGCCAGGAGCTTCTTCCAGCTCACCAATGTGGGTCAAAGGTCCCAAGGCTTTGAGTGGTCCTCAACTGCTTTCCCAGGCCACTAGCAGGGAGCTGGATGGGATGTGGGGCTGCCATGATTAGAACCGGTGCCCATATGGGATCCTGGAACATGCAAGGCAAAGACTTCAATTGCTGGGCTACAACACTTAACCCTAAATCTGTACACTTTTTTTTTTTTTGTATAGAAAACTTTAGTGGGTCCATCTGCCTAAACAATGATTGGAGATGCAAGAATTTTCAAATCCGAACCCAGTACAATCTGGACAAAGAAAAATGAGAAAAAAGAGAGATGCAATTAAAGAAGTCTCCAGTCTGTTGGAGTCTAGATCCAGGGCTGCATACATCTAGAGCTATTGGATTCCATGCAGAGAACTGCGTTCCTCAGAGGCGCCAACTGAATTCCTAAGACTTCTCACTTGGGTTTGGATTCAACGTTTTCTTTCACATAATTATCCTCACTATTTACTTTGACTATTGATGTAGAACCAATGATATGATTCTGCCATTAATTACTGATGTGGCATCCCTGGTTTATCTGGCCCTGTGCTGGGTACACATAAAAGGAAGATGTGGCAATTCTTTTAAAGATACTTACAAGCTATGGGAAGAGAAAAGCAATTATCATTGGCTTCTGGTATGTATTGAACAAGATGATGGTTGGAAAAAACTATAAGTAGACTATTACCTCATAGCTTGATAAGGATTATTATGAAACAATTATGAAGAGTTAGCAATGAGACAGAGGATGGGAGATATCAAATATTGTGTTTTTATGCCCTGGGGAATGTGGGATTTAAGCTAAGCTAAAGCACTTATTTCATTTTTCTGCCAGTTATAGGTTATCCATTTAGATTATCTTAAACAAACTGTTCTTCGTTAAACAATGTTAATTCACATGTATTGGAAAGATAGTAGAATGTGAGTAGCATAACAGCAGAGCTGGGCTCCATGGACTAAATACTCGTCCTGTTCTTCATTAGCAGTGTGACTCTGAGTGAGTGATGTGAGCCCTAAGAGCTTCATGAGCTCTAGGTGACTGGCTCTGCACAGTGCTCTCAAGAGTGCCCGGCACATGATACATTGGGCCCGAAAACCTTCATCTGAAAAGTGGGAGTCTGAGGTCCAGGACACCTCTTCTTCCTTTGTCCTAGTGCTTCATGTAAACTGTAGATCAGTTGGATTTGGAAAGGCAGCAGTTGCTTAAACTAGATCAGTTGCTTAAACTGTATATCAGTTGGATTTGGAAAGGCAGCAGTTGCTTAAACTAGATCAGTTGCTTAAACTGTATATCAGTTGGATTTGGAAAGGCAGCAGTTGCTTAAACTAGATCAGTTGCTTAAACTGTATATCAGTTGGATTTGGAAAGGCAGCAGTTGCTTAAACTAGATCAGTTGCTTAAACTGTATATCAGTTGGATTTGGAAAGGCAACAGCCTTTCCACAAAATGCAAAGAATACGGAATCCAACGTGAAAACATTGAAGTGTGTTGTCTTTATATGTAAGGAATGAAAAGTTGTTAAACACTGATGTTCATTTCCCATTGCTATGCTGTTTGAGGTCACATAGCAGCCTACAGAACAGTCAGATACGTAATTTTGTCTCATTGTTATCTATTGTTCATGCTTTTCCAGCCTTTAATCATTCCCTACTCCTATCCCTTCTCCTCCTTCTCTTTCCTTCCTTTTGCTTCTTCATAATCTACTTAAAATGGATGAATGGAAAGACACGCAGAGGGATGGCAAATGATAGACCAACATCATGTCTTGTTGGGGAAAGTTGCACGTTCACTTAGGGGTCTTAGGGTCTTTCTAGATCACATATGTTTTCTAGGATGTCAAAATTCCATAGACTGAGTCATGTGCCACCCTCCTCCAGCGTTGGCTTGCAATAGGCTCTGTTCCCCCTGTGTCCCTGCATGGGCTGTCTTTCCTGTGCGCTTATCTGACTTCTCGCCCTATGTCCAAATTTCCTCTCTTTCGACACCAAAGGATTAGATCCCATTCCACTGGTGTCATTTTAACTTATTCACGCAGTATAGCTAAATACGCTTGAGTCACCATCTGCTGCCTTCTGGGCTGTGCGTCAACAGGAGCCTGGAATTGGAAGAGCAGCCGCAACACAAGCCCAGGCTCTTCATGTGGGATGTAAGAATCCCAACAGATGCCTGGCCTACTATTCAGCAGGCCTGTCCCTTCCTAACACTTTAAAGGGACAAAGCTTCTCAGACCCTTTAAACTCATACTCACAAACACTTGGAACACGTGACATTTGTGACACCTATTCAATCTTAAAAGATTAAATATAGACAGTTGGAAATGTGGAATCAACCACCAAACATATGCCTGGATCTCATATGGGTGCGCATAATAGATACACTTTTGGAAACAAAGTGTATCCACAATCAAATCTGGAAACCCTAGTGAAATCACTTAGTAAATGGACAATCAGTCTCCAATTTAGACAAAATGCTTACAGCTTATATAGAAGAAGAAAAGCCAGTAAAAAAGGGGAAAAAAGTCAACCAGTAAAGGGAAGAAAAATGAAATAAAAACTTTGGCATTGACCATACTTAACTGAGATGGCCTTTGTACTTCCTATGTGAACCTTACCATTTATACCACACAATAATAACTTTGACACTGTTTCTAAAGTCAAGTCACAATGAAGAATAACTGTCCTAAACATGGAAGTTCTAAGGAAAAGACTTTTAAGGCAATATGCGCACCAATCTATAACAAACACAAAACAGCTCGAGTCCTGGCCAAAACTGTCCTCTTTTTTTTCCAGATACTCACATTCCTTTGATAACACTATGTAAATCATTAATTTCCAAGGCATCATTTGAGTCATGGTCCAGTAGAACTGACTGCCCTCACTATCACCCAGTTTAGTAGACTTTTACCTAATGGGCAGATCTTTCCACTAACTTTTGCTTGCCCATTTGCATTTCCCTTGCTTGCCATTATTCTCACAAAGAGCCACAGTGCTGCACTGAGAATCTCTCACATGGAAAGTCTCTGATTACTCTCCCAGACCAGCTTCCCTGTTTGGCAGTACAAAAGGAGACTTCAGGGAAAGGTTTTCTGGAATTAAAAAGATTACATCACTGTTTTCCTGTGCTCTTAAGAATTGGGGCAAAATTATGTCTTTGTCAGGTTAGCTCATGTGAGCCAGAGAGGGGGTTGGCAAGGATTCCTTGGGGAGAACGGGAAGTGGTCCCTCCTCATCAGTCACAGTTGATGATAGTTTTTTCTAGGGAAAACAGAAATGGAATCTTTGTAGCTTCGATAATAAAACTCTCATTTCCTTTCAGACATCATTCTTACTTGGCCTTTGCCATGACCATGCTGTGGGTGGAGCACAGCTGAGCTCAACTCCGTCTTCCTCGGTGTTCTATCATGTCGTCCCAGTTGCGAAGTTCATTATTCTTACTTTGGTTTTTATGTAAAACACTGCTTTTGATTAGTAATTATCTTTCCCAAATCTCTTCCAAGTTTTGCTTTTTCTCAAAACATACATAAAAACCTTTTTCTTTTAAAATAAGTAAAAATAATTTTTGGCTTCTTTTCTGCTTTCAATTTTCCTATTCTACTAGGGGGAAAATGGGAGGGTGGTTTCCATGTGTGAAATTTCCTCTATATAGTGATGCTTTTACAAGATTTATTTGTTTATCTGAAAGTCAGAGCTACAGCAAAAGAAAGAGCAAGGGAGAAACATATTCCATCTGTTGGTTCATTTCCCAAATGGTCACAATGGCTGGGATGGACCAGGCCAAATGCAGAAGCCAGGAGCTTCACTGGGTCTCCATATTGAAGGACCCAAGCACTTGGAAGATTTCTCACTGCTTTTCATAGGCAGTTAGCATGGTGCTAGATCAAAATGGAGCAGCTATTGACAAACTGACAGTCACGCAAGGTGCTAGAATCACTGTAGCTTAGTCCATTATGCCACAATTCTGACCCCCAAATCTCTTCTAAGTAAAATCAGTTACATATAAGGTGAAGCCAACACAAACATTATCGGACAAATGAGGGAGAAAAGCCAAATTATTTATTTACTTCTTTTTGCCATTTCCTCTCAGGCCCATGGCTGTTTTTGTTTGTTTCATTGATTGGTTAGTTGGATGAGTCCCCCATTTCTTTTTTCTCTCAAGCTTCTCACCTCAACTTGGAGTAGAAGCAAACCGCTACCTTCTTACATTATGTAGACCCAAATCAGAGACTCAATGTTGTCCAGCATTCTTTCAGTATAGTGAAGCAGGGGTGTGTGTGCTGGATGCTGGGGCTAGCAGATCCTGGGGCAGATACTGAAAATCCCAGAATAAAAGGGGAAGAGGGTAGGAAGATCATCTCACCAGGAGGACCACACTTTGAAGTCTTCAGTCAATGGTGGCAAAACTGAGTCGAGGCCATCACAAGGAATACACCAAGTGGAAAGTCAGTATTCATCTCCCACCACACACTGCCAATCAGAACTGTGGCATCCACAGCACCAGATTTCTAGTTATTTCTGGCTTTGGTTTTAGCTGGAAAAGGGGTAGATTTTTATGTGTAAAGTAATCCATTTTATGGTGAGTTCTCTCTGACACTCTCATGCTTAGCAACCACCAATTTGAAATTCTATTTTGTGATAGCACAGTGTTCCAAATGTCTGCCAAATAACAGCATGCTCGATGCTAAGATCGATATCAAAATCTCTTTCCTCCCAAATAGGCATGAATATTTCAACTAAACAAGGTTGGAGGCAGAGGCAGAAGATACAGAAAGACAAAGTAATATATACCATGTTTCTAAAAGCAAAAAAAAAAAAAAAGCCAGTATTTTCTCTACCTTTCATAATATAGGGCATATCTGCTTTTTACAGTTTATGTCTTTTTTTAAAGAAACATATAAATAGAGAATCATTTCATTGTCAGGGCTTGTCATGTGCCAATGGTCTTCCTTAGGATTCTAACATCTAACACCTAGTTGGAGACTGATTGAGGCAAACAATTAGTAAAATGGAATTCAGAAACGTGTAATATAAAGGGGTTCGAATGAGCTTGAAAATGTCAAGGCAGGAGGAGGATGCTGAGCAAGGGCTAAAGGTTAGAACAGAGAACTCGAGGTTCCTGACTCCCAGTGGGGGTGCTTTTGATTGAATTTCATCTAACACAGGGAAACCTGGAGAGTTTTAAGCAGGGACATTGCCCATTCCTTGGGAAAGATTAAAATGATTCCACAGCTTCCATGAGAGAACAAAAAGGAGACCATCACCTCCAGACAATCTCAAAGGAAATGTAATCTCCAAAAGAAAGAGGGGTTTCTGAGCGCTCTGTGCAGGTGCAAACACAGCGCTGGAAGCACCTCGTGCAATCTCTGACTTTGGCAAATTTGTGCGAAGAAAGGAGTTTATCTGAGTAAATGCTGGACAGAGCTGGATGAATGCCCAAGTAAACGCTTGTGAACTATCACTCCAACCCATGAGATAATCCTTCCGAACATAGACTTATAAGGATGGATAACAGCCAATTCGGTACTGAACACAGATGTCCCTCCCTCAAAAGCAGCCCCCACCGTGGGTACCTGGGAGATGTGCACCACCACAACTCGCCTGTTTAACCTACCTTCCAGCCCCTCAGTTGTTCTTACTCTTCAGTATAGCCACTTCACTGTTCGCATGCATTGCTGGTGAAAGTATAAATTGGAACCAAATATCTTAGGGAAGACAGACTTATGGAGCAGGGTGAAGAAGGGATAAGGGCAATCCACTGCAGGATCAAAGCCATCGAGGGAGCCTTTCAGTGTCATTGGCCTTCTTCTAAAGGGGGTGCTAGACAAGATACAGCAGAGTCAAGGACAACCACGAGCATCTGCAAGCTTTCCTGTCATTCTGCTCCTCCAACCCTACAGCCAACGCCTAAATGGTCCATGCTAAAAAAGGGAGAGGAAGTTCCCAAAGAGAAAAGAGGAAGAATTGATGCTAGCAAAAATGGAACTAATCCTGCAGCAGAAAATGAGGATGCCTAGCCAAGCAGGTGTAGGAAGGAGGGACTTCAGGTGGCAGGTGAAAGTGATACTCAATAATAGAATGGAAACTCTCAAAATCATTGAACATCATTTTTCTGGGAAAAGACTTGAATATAGTAAACAATTCCGCTCTAAAATTTTAAAGGGGAAAAAATGAGGGGAAAATGTACACTTATTTTTTTAATTGAGAGAAGAAGTGAGGAATCTGTGAACTGCTGTGTCACTCCCCAAAAGCCCCCAGTGGCAGAGTCTGAGCTGGGCTGACGCTGGGAGCTAGGAAGTCAATCCAGGGTTCAGACGTGGGTGACAGAACATGGTGATTTCAGGCAACACCTGCTGCCTCCCACATGATTCATCAGCCAGAAGCAAGGATCAGGAGGCAGAGTCAGGCTGAACTCAAGTCCTCCAACATGAGATGGGAGCATCTTCAACACCAGACCATCACTCCCTACTTTCATGTATGTAATTGTGCATCTACATGTCTTATTTAATTTTTATTTGCATTTTTCCTTTGTTTTTAAATGCTTTCATCTTTAACTGTATTTCTGGGTTATCATGTGACATTTTAATACACGGGTACACTGGAGTATGTTCAAATCAGGAGAAATATGGATCTTCACAAACACTGACCCTTAGTAAAAAAAAAAATGTAAGATTTTTCTTTTTTGCTATTTTTTTTTAAAAAAAACACATTATTACAGTATCAGCATACACTTTACTGTATAATGGGACATCATAAATTCTCTTACCCTTCACAATACTTAATCTTCCTAGCTCTGAAACTGCAGTTCTAATTCTGAACTTCTCGGAAATAAATTTTGCCTAAGTCCACACTTAAATGAGGTACTTGTTATTCTGGCTAACTTAATTCAACTACAACCTGTTATTTATTTGTATTTAAAAGGCAGCCACTTGGGGAGTGAATCGACAAATGGAAAATCTCTTTCTCGCTCCTCCTCTCTCTAAATCTGCCTGTTCAGGTTTAGTGGTGATAAACTTTCTCAGCTTTTATTTGCTTGCAATGGTTTTCTGTTCTTCTTAAAGGATATCTTTGCTAGATGAAGTATTCTTTTTAAGCATTTTCCATTAGCAGTATAACAATCTCATCTCACTCTCTCCTGACCTTCAATGTTCCTGTTGAGAAATTTGCGGTCAAATTGGCAACTTTTACATGTTATTTTTCCTTTTCTTCTACTGCCTTGAGGATTATGTTTTAATCTTCAACCTGAAGAGTTTGACTGTAATATGCCTAAGGATGAACTTGGTTGAGTAAGACTGAATGGCAGTCTCTGGTCTTCCTTTACCTAGCTGTATCTTTAGATTTGGGAAATTTTATGCTTTTTGAATGTGTTTTCTCCCACTTCAGCAGACTCAAGTCTCACTTGAACACAATCACCTTATTTTGTTTTGTTTTGTTTCTTAAGATGGGTTTGCTTATTTGAAAATCAGAATTCCAGAGAGGGAGAAAAGTAGACAGAGAGATCTTCCATCCATTGCTTACTCCTCAGACAACCTTAAGGTCCAAGCCGAAGCCAGGAGCCTGACTCTCCATCCAGGAATGAAGGGAGCCCATAACCTGGGATCATGCTCTGGTGTTTCCCAGGCTATTATCAGAGTGCTGGCTCACAGGTGAATCAGCTGGGACACAAACTGGAGCCCAGAGTGAATGTCAGTATTGTAGATGGTAGCCCAATCTACTACATTGGGCCCTGAACCAAAATATCTTAAATATTTGCTTTTTCACCCTGTTTTAAATTCCCAGTGGCCCTGCTTCCCATCCAGCTCCCTGCTTGTGGCCTGGGAAAGCAATCAAGGGAGCCCAAAGTTTGGGGACCTTGTTACCAATGGGGAACAGAAAAGAGGTGCGGTTGCCATCGCTGTAGTTGTGCATTAATGCTGTTTGAAACATACGAGAATTGACCTTTTGCCAGGTTTGTTCCCAAACACAGGTGAAGTGCTCTGAAATTGAGCTTGCGGTGATTAAACTAGCTTCTAATAGCGTAAATTCTGGCTAAATGCTAATCAGTCGCACTATGATATGGCCAAGACACGTGAGCTTCGGTTCTCAAGGACTTCACACGTAGAAAATCAAACTTCTTTATTATTGCATATTTGATAACCTTTCTGCAAAGCGGGGAGTGGGATGGGGAACATTAGATTGCAAGTGCTTTTCACTAAATGTTTATAAGTAGAAAGAAGGGAAGCCCAACTCTCTAAACCAACGGAAGCCAAGGCAGTGAAGGCCAACAGGGCGGTGCTGAAAGTGTCTACAGCCACAAGCAGAAGATGTGCATCACGCACCTTCCTGCAGCCCAAGATGCTGCACCTGTGGCGGCAGCCCAACTGCCCTCTGAAGAGTGCCCCAAGAGATACAAGCTTGATCAGCATACAGTTATCAAGTTATCCCTGACCACAGAATCTGCTATTAACAAGAAGACAACATACTTCGTGTCAATGTCAAGGCCAGCAAGCAACAGCTCAAACAAACCATGAAGTTCTGTGACATTGATGTGGCCAGCCAATACCCTGCTCAGATCTGCTAGAAAAAAACAGACAGACATGTAGCTGGCTCCTTGTTAGATGCTCTGGATGTCACAAGCAAAATTGAGATTAAACTGCATCCAGCTTTCTAATCCTAACCATATGTTTTTCACCATAAAAAAAAATTATCTACCCAATGTAAAGTATCATTTATTGAGAGGACTGGCAGGCAATTCAAAACAAGTTTATCAGAATGTGTTTACACCTCATCTGAAAGCTTTGTTTCCAAACTTCTTATTTGTGGGGCTTAGGCACTGAGGGCCTAGGAGGTCATCCTCACCAGGAATACAGCAGGAAGCCCGAGATGCAAGCAGGGCTCTTCCAAGGAAAGCTTGTTAGGCATGACACAAAGTTCCCATGGCTGGAAGCTCTGCGATAAAAAAAGGAGAAAAGGATATTGGTCTGTACTTTTCCCTTCTAATTCCAAACACTGTAATTCCTTATCTTTTCTATCTTTGCACTTTCTTAAATTTCAAATGTTTTGCGTAGTTAGTAGGAATATTCTTCTTATCAGAGTTGGATGTAAATTTTATGGAGGAAATAGAAATATATTTTGTTCCTGTCATATTTCAATGCCTGGCAAATGTTAGGAGGACAAGTATTTGCTCAGCGAATTAATATGGAAATTAAAGAAAAATGAATCAATCAATGCATAATTAATGGGAACTCAACTTGTGGCATGGCAGCATTACAAATCTGAGTATATACAGGCCAAGAATTCAGGAAAAAAAGTGAATCTGTAATGTTTGGGAGAATTGCAGTAACTTTTTACAAAGATACTCTGTCACATATATACCTGGAAAGTTCTGTTAAGAGCTTCTGATTCCTCATACATGAATAGATTGGATGGTGGATTTTTTTTCCTCAGTAAACAAGAATATTAAGGACTATGGAAAAATTATATTCATGAAATATTTTGCTGCCAACGTATCCATGAACAAATAGAATGGCAAGAAAAAGAGAAGGAAAATAAATAAAGCTAAATAAATCTCATTTTGTAGCTGTTTTTTCTATTCAGTTCAAAATTATGAAAGAAGGCAGAATGTCAGAAACCTTCATGCTGTTTTATACAGCCCAAACAAATAAGAAGGATATCAAAGATGTTCATGGAGAAGTCAGACTTGTAGTGTAGGATGAATAAAGCTAATACCTGCAATGCCAAACCCCACATTATTGCCAGTTCACGTCCCAACCGTTCTGATTCCAAATCCAGCTCGTGGATAATGGCCCAGGAAAAGCAGGAGAAAAATCCCAACTCCTTGGACCCTTTTCACGCACAAACCTTAACCAGATGAGCCCCTGACTGCTCGTTTCGGTCCATCCCAGATCCAGCTCTTAAAGCCATTTGAGGAGCGAACCATCGGATGCAAGACCTCTTTCTGAGTCTCTCTCCCTCTCTGTAACTCTTGCAGTTATTCAATTTGAAGGGATATAAAGCAAGGGAAAATAATAAACACACATACTTTTGTCTAACCAGTTAAACTATGGCTTTGAAGAAATTTCATATGTAAGCACAGATAAATGCCAATGAGAGGTGCACTAGCTGTGCTAGATGTGGTTTTATAGAAGAAAAAAAAGTATCAAAAAGAGAAGGAAAGGGAGAGAGGTGGGGGTAGAGAGAAGAGGAATATTATTTTATGTAATTGGGTCATGTAACTGTAAAGGCTAGAAATTCCAAACTCGTCAGGGTAGTTCAGGAGTTAGATTTAGGGAAAAATTATTGCTGCAATTCAGCCTAAGGAACAATCTGTAGGCAACTTTCCCTTGTGTTGGTGGTAGGTGGGTGTTTTTCCCTTGTGTGGATGGCGTCCATCATTTGGGTAAGGCTACACTTACTGTAGAGGATTGCTTGCTCTACTCAAGGTCCAGTTATTCAAGTGATAATCTCATCTAGAAACACCTACTAAGTGGCATCCAGGTACGTTTGCCTAAATGCCTAAGGATCCAGTAGATATATAAAATTAAACATCTAATTAGCAACACAAATATATGGAAAACCCTTAGAAAGGTAATTTCCCAAGCTTGTTGACAGATAAATCATTGTTGACATATTTTCTGGAAGTTGATGTAAGTTTTTTTTTTTTTTTCACAATCACAAAATTAGAAGATACATTAAACAATAACAATTCCCCTTTTAGTGTTAACCACAAAGTGCTTTGATACCAAAGAAAATAACTCATTTTTCGGGGGGAATAAAGATTACCTTATTCTAATTGCATATGCTTTTCTATGTCATAAGTGTCCAATCTCAATTGGTCCACTGAAACAGAAGCCTTGTTAGCGAGTTACATAAAATGTTGTTTATTATATAAGGTGTTCTTTATTCCCCTCTACAAGATAACAGAATTTATCTACAATAATAATCTACAATCTGATAATCTACAATATCATGTAGGTCCTGATGATGTTATGTAGGTCAGAATTCAAGAGAGTTGACAAAGAAGGGTCCTCCTTAAAGAAGGTAAAATTTGAAGGTTAAAAAAATTGCAATAACAAAAGAAGAATATGTACTGTTTCCAGGAAAGAAAATTATGCCTGAAAAGAAGTGAAAATATATAAAATCTGCTCAATGAGCCAAAATCTACTGAGAGGAACTATGGAAAATGTGACTGGAATAGTGAGAGAAAGAATTTAACACAAAATGGATTGCAATTTAAAAGGATTAAAGTGGATAATTTTCAACTGAGACATTGCATGATTAAAGTGGTATCTTATGGGAAAAATTATTCTGGTCATATTAATTTATCTTATTTAATCAGCTTAATCTATCTCTGTTTTGGTGATTACAGATAGAATAACCTAATTCTATGTACAGTTATGCAACATTAAGTTGAAAATTCATGCAGTACTGAAATATAACTTAGAAATAATTTTGTCATAAAATTGTTTCAATGCAGTTGTCACAACTAATACCTGCTATTTCATTTACACATTCTCACTTGTCACAGGAAAATTTTAAACAGGAAATGTGGGCTGCAGAGGATCTCATTAAAATGATCCATGGATCAAGGTTGAAGGAAGAGCAAATTTCAAATTAAGAAAAAAGAAACACAGGCAGTGTTCAACCATTCTATTAAATCTCCTAGTGAGGAAGTAAGGGTTGGTGGCTTGTAATAGAACTCCAATGGGAAAGAACTGACTCCTTTTGTTTTTAACTGTCCCATTGTAATTGTACAGATGTATAAGGACAGGATGATGTGTTCATGTACATCCGTATTATGTAATCATCATAGTGGAATATTTGGTTTATCTACCATTCCAGATTTCTTTGTGGGGAGAAGACTCAAAGCCCTCTATGGTAGCCACATAAAATACACAATATGGTTGGCCATAGTTACTCTGTTTGAAAAACAACGCAGAAGTTCAGTCCTGCAGCATGCTTGTAGCTTTGTGCACGTTAAATCATCTCCTTATATCCTCCATTGACTTCTATTTTCCAAAGTTCTTCTAACCAGTATTCACTCGCTGTCTAGCTCAATGATAGACATTTTTAGACTCCATATGAGAATGAAATCGCAAAGTCTTTGTTTTTGCACCTGAATTTTTTAACTTAACATCACTTTGTGCAGTTTTATCCATACTGCAGTAAATGACAAAATCGCTACAGTTATTTCTTGGATGAGAGCTCCCAAAGCACAGGCAAGAAAGGAAAACCAAACAAATGAGGTGATAACAAACTCAGAAGCTCTTGAACTGCAGAGGAGTGATAAGTAGGATGAAGACATATAAAGTATAATGGAAAAAAAAAACACATGTGTGACTGCCTGACAAATGATTAATATCCAAAATATGTCAGCA
Source organism: Ochotona curzoniae (assembly GCF_017591425.1). Lineage (NCBI taxonomy): Eukaryota > Metazoa > Chordata > Mammalia > Lagomorpha > Ochotonidae > Ochotona > Ochotona curzoniae. The sequence continues at coordinate 9,065,321 of NW_024465520.1, read as the reverse complement.
ACTCAAAAAATTCAACAATAGAGCAACAACAAACAATCCAGTTTTTAAAAAATGAGCAAATGTTTACAAAAGAATCTCAATAGATAATTCACAAAAGAAGTAATACTAATGATCAAAGATATATGAAAAATCATCAAAAGGGGAGTGAATAAAGAAACTATGGTACATCTACTCTATGGAATCTGCTCAGCCATTTAAAGAATGAAATTCTACCATTTGCAGCAAAATTGTCCCAAGTAGAGATCATCATGCTTAATGAAATAAGCCAATTCCCAAAGGACAAATATCATATGTTCTCTATGATATAAAGCAACCTTCATGCAAAGTACAAGATGAATCAATATATAGGCAAATATATATATGTGTATATGTATATATACATACACATAAAGGAATCTAGAGGAATTACATAATAGAGACTATCACATCAAAGAATGAAGACTCATTGCAATATGTATTTCTACTCTCGAATCAAAGATGAACACCCAATGAATCCATTAAATACATCTTTATAAACGTTGCTGCACTTTCTTCCATTGACTATATCTACAATATCAGGATAAAGTAAAATAGCAGAACTATGGGCTTTTCACTATTTTTGAAGGACTGTACTATTGAAATAATATAGGGCAATTCAGTAGGGAAGGGGAATTGGCAAAGGAAGAGAGGAGGGAGGAAGGGAAATCCTTGTGCCTATGAAATTTTGTTGTAAAATAAATTTAAATAAACAAAAAATAAGAAAAAAGCAATTATATCAAAAATGTTTGGCATCACTAGCTATCAAGGAAATGTAAATCAAAACTATAAATGATGGCTCAAGTCAACCCTGTCAAAATGGCTACTATCCAAACAGGGCAAGTCATAAATGTTGGTGAAGATGTGGAGAGAGGAAGCGTATCTACACTGCTGATGTGAATTTACGTTGATGTGGACACTGTGGAAAACAGATACCTGTACCACCACATTTACAGTTAAAATGTTCACAATATCCAAAATATGCAATAAATCAAACTATCCATTACCAAATGAATGGCTGAAAAAAACCATGTATATCTATATGATTACTGCTGAACCAGGGCCTTTTTGCTTATCACTTGGTGATCTCTTTATTTAATGGAGAATTGAGATCTGACTAGCATGATAACTGAGCAATTCACCCCTCATCGAAAGTCAATATGCCTAGCATATTAGGGAAATATTTTCAGCCAAGCAAAAGACCTTTGAGCTTCCTCCATGAAGTAGCATTTATTAATCCTTTCTTCCATTTTATAGCTGAGTGCTACTCTACTGTAGGGATATATCACATATTTTCACATTTGATTGAAATTTGAGTGATATCCAGATTTTGATTATTCCAGTCTTGGTTATTGCGAGTAATTTACCCAACAGCAAAAAATCCACATTAAGATGAATATATTTAATGAAGTATATTTAATGAGTTAGTATTCAATGATAAATTATAACCTTAATGTAAAACAGTTAAGAATTTACCTATAAATAGTTTTAGAGGCTTCTTTTAAGCTACATTGTATTTCATTTTTCCCTCTTTCTCTTTTGAACCTTTAAATCCTTTTTATTATTATTTTCCATTCTACACACTTGTAGGTACAGGGATTCCCCCCTTTCCTTCTTCCTTCCCCATGTTTCCCTGTCATGGCTTTCCCCCTATATTATGACAGTAGGCTAGTCCCTGAGTAACGGTGACAAGATTAACATTCTGCTACTTAAGTTCATCATGGCATTGAAGGTACAGACAAGGCCAGAAGATTTAGTATCCTAGTGACATACATAACTCATATCTATAAACTTTCATATGTACATGCATATATCTTCATCTCATTCATCTTCATGTGAATGTCAGGTTTTGTTTCTGTTGGGTAAAGTGTGGTAGAGTTGCTGTCATATATGAAGTATATGTTTGAATATTTTAAGAAGCTGCCATAGTATTCTCTAAAGTGGCAATGCTTCTATTCTCTTTGTCTTTTGCTAATACTTGCTACTGCCTGAATTTTTACTGTAGCTACTCTAGTGAGTATGACATGATGGCTCATTGTGAGTTTTTGATTGGCATTTCTCTCATGACCATAAACATCAAACACGTTTTCTGGTGAGGATTTGTAATGTTTTATGGAAAATCTCTAGTCATATCCATTGCCATTTTGAATTTTATTCTTTAATTGTAACTGATATTTGCATACTCCAAATACGAGTCCCGTATGGGATATGTTTTTCAAATGCTTTTCTCTAAGCCAGTGTGTTGTATTTCATTTTTCTAATCATATTTGTTGAAGAATAAAGGTTTTTATTACTAAACAAAATTTAATAACTTACAATTACTCATATTTTGATGTGAAATCTGTAATATTACTGTTTCATACAAGGAGTGAACATAGGTTCACTCCTATGTTTTCTTATAATTTGTAGGGTTTTAAATATTAAATATTTTAGTAAAAGATCAAATAATCTTTGGTGATTAGGATAAAATGGATACAAAACTATGGAAATGACATAAAAGCAAAAAGTCAGACATAGCCACTCAATATTACCACAGTGAAAAACCTTATCACCTATTTTGGTATGTATAAGATACAAAACACTATCTTTAAATTACTTGTAGTCAATGGGCATAGAACCCAGAAAAATTGAATCAAGAGGGCTGAAAGGAGCAAATGAAATCAATGAAGAATAAAAGTTAAAAACCAAGAACATATCCAACTCTTATTCAAATGATAGCCAAACAGGCAAGCTGCAAAGTCCATAAAATATTTAGTTAGAGCTGTGAGGTATTGAACACCTAAGAGACACTGTTTTCTAAAGAAGATGAATGGAAGCAGTAAATTCAGTTGGAAATGTACTGAAAGACAGTGGAGTTTAAAGTTTAAAGCTTGGACCCAGCATGGTTGCTCAGTGGCTAAATCCTCACCTTGCATGCACTGGGATACCATATAGACACCAGTTCTTACCCCAGATGCTCCACTTCCCATCCAGCTCCCTGCTTGTGGCCTGGGAAAGCAGTAGATGATCTAAAGCCCTGGGACTCTGCACACACATGGGAGACCTGGAAGAAGCTCTTGGTTCCTGGCTTCAGATCAGCTCAACTCTGGCTTTTTTGGGAGATGAACCAGTGCGTGGAAGATCTTTCCCTCCGTTTCTCCTTCTCTGTGTATATCCGCCTTCCCAACAAAAATAAATAAATCTTTAACAAATGATCTTAACCTACTAAACATTATGAATGTTAGGGAATTACTGCAAATTCTCATCTTAATAATACATGGGGTAGGATTATTTTCCACAGCCAAGATGAATAAATGTAATGAACCGAGAATTTCAGATGTCTTATTTAGGAGATGTTATCAATTCCATCTACAAAACTTTTCAAATCTACTTCCACTGCTATTGGTTTGACGGTTATAATGAACTTGTTGTTGAGTGTCTGTAGTCTTTTATTCTTTGATGAGCCAGAAAACATTATTACTGAGAAGAAAAAGGTAATTCAAGACATGTGAGACAGATCTCTGTCAGCTGAGATAGCTGTTGGAGTTTGAACCATGGCAAATGAAGGTTTTATTTATAGAAATTATTATAAAGTTCTAGAATTCTGCAGCCTGAAGGAACACTTATCTACGGACCTCTCTTTTACAGGTGTGAGGTTTAGAGAGACTGGTTAATGATTACAGTCTAATCTGCTGAATTACCTAATACAATACTTCATATTCCAAAATGTCATGACCCTGTGTGAGTAAAGTGTTTTAGATATCACATCAATGCTTATCCCTTAATAAAATGATAAGCTTTCTGGAGTAATATGTTTACTTATTTCTCAGCTTCTAATAGTGTTTGGTTAAAAAAAAAATTGTTGACACTCTCATCTTAAAAGATATTCACTTGGCTATCATTCCTCGATTTTTCTATCCATAATTCCTTTAAACTTAAAGGTGTATATTTTAAAAACCACTATTGATTTTTTTCTAGATTTTTCAAATTTTCAGCTTCTTTGCTCTCTTACCTCCCTACTAGTAACTACTGAGTGGTTTTTATAAAAGTATACTGAAAACACATGTGCATATTTTGGAAAAATTATGCGTGGATTGAAACATTTTTGTGCCAAATAGATATTTCTTCTGCAAATTTTGGAAGTACAGTTGTTTTTGTTGACTTTTCTTTTTCTGATTTTGTAGTAAGGTTTTAAAATTATAAAAAATGTAACTGTTTTCCAAAAAATAATATAGGTTATACCAAAAAAAAGAATTTTTTTTTTTAGGAAGCCTCAGTCAAACTTTCTTGTCAAAAGAAATCAAAAAATAATTCAGCCCAAGTCATCTTAATATTTTTTGTGTTTCGGGCACAGACAACATGGCAGCTTGTAAGACTTAAGTCCTGTCTCAACAAGCTAAAAAAAACTAGTAGAAAAAAAAATCATGATAATCTGATGCTATTATCTTAAAGAAAAATTACTAATATCCCTTACGTATCATTATTAAGCACCAAGTATTTTGTGTGTGCTAAGGCATTTAATCCTCAAGTAGCACAGATGTGCTATTATGTATTCAGTTTACTAGAGAGAAAGCTGAGGCACGGACAGGTTAAATGATTTCTGTTAGTTCCACAGCTTATTTTTGTTCAGTTTGGTATTCGAATCAGGCAGGGTAGACACAGTTTTCGTTCTCCTAGAACACTGTTCTCTCCTGGACCAACTACGGCTTCTTAGTGTTTTAAAGCATGTTTCTTCAGGCCATTTGTTTTGACTTATAAATATGCCACCAGAATTAGGAGTTAAGATTTGCTGGTTGCTTTTCATCGGGATGGTAACTCTATCTGTTGTCCTTCAAGATTGCAGAATGCAGGAACATTCTGAAGCTTGTAAAGGTCTTCACCAATGTGACATGATTAAAATGTTGTTTTTATTCCACAAAAGCATATAGTTAAAAGTGTAAGCATCAGCCGGGACACGTACATGCATAATTGAGAACCATATAGTCTACTACTTTATACACTTAAAGTTACAGAGCTAAGTGGAAAAAATGGTGGGACTAATACGGGCCATTGAAAACCCAACCATAAAACAACACTAAATTCAGCTTTTATCAGTTAACTTACATGTAAGTTATCAGTTTTCAGTGTTGAGTCTTAATAAAGATAGCAACACTCCAGTCATCGTAAAAACGCCCTGAAACGAAGTGAGAGCAGCCTGCTCAAGCCAGCCACAATATGGAAACATGCGTATCGCTGCCAGGAGTTGTGGATGCATAGGTACATGCAGGATTTTCACAAATTACAGTAAAAAATATAGATGAATACGTCTGATTCATTATCTTGTCAATAATCAGCTTCAAGAAAATGAATGACACTGTGTATAACATGTTATTCTCTGACTACAGGGCTTGCTGAATTCATCATTCATTCCGCTGATGGTACTAACAGTGCAAAATTGAGATGCCGGAACAATCACATAAAAAAATGTGTGATCTGGTAAATCATGTGTATTGACATCATACTTCTTCATCAGTCCGATTTAAATTCATTCGCGTGAAGGACTGTGTGCTATAGCAGAGAGGAAATCCTGCTTGGCAGGCGTTATCCAAAGCTGTATCGCTAGTTACTTTTTCATTTAATTTCTTTCCTCTTTTTCTGTTATGTACGCTTAAAATTGAAAATGTACATATTATTCAGAGCAAAGTATTTTTCTAGATTAGGTACAATTATTCCAAATAACACATGGCTTATTGCATAGAAATTACTGTTCTCCCTTCCAAGCAACATGTAAATAAAGGGTCATTCACTTATGCATTTTCACAATTTCAGTATCAGCGCAAATTTTCTTCTTTCTTCATTTCCATCAACATTAGCACACATTTTAAAATAACATGAGGTTATTATTATAACCTTTCATTCCAATTGGCCATAATTTAGGACTAAGGAATTAACCAAAATCCAGTGAGCCAAAGAACCAAAGAAAAATAGATGGAAAAAGCACATTTTCTGAACATAATCAGAAAAGAAGGCATTTGCCCACTTTACAAAGATTTTTTTTTTTGCTTAAAACTTACTTATACAATCAGAGCTGATGCTACTCTCAGAGCTGTTATTCGAGTAGTCTATTAACTTTTCCCAAAGCACCACAGCCAGAGAAAATGGCTGTTTTCTTGCAGCATTGGTCTTAATGAGGAATCAAGTGTTTCTTGTACTTTTGTCCCTCTGGGTTGCAGGAGGCTTGATTTACTCTCCGAGTAAAAGTCCTTGCTTGTTCACCTCCCTCTCTGAACAAAGACTATTTTTCAAAGGAAAACAGTGAACATTTTCTATTAGGCAATGAGTCTGGCTCCTACCTACCCCCCAACACACAGCAAGTAGATGAGTGGCTGGCACAGGCACTGCTTTTGTCATCTTTCACCAAAGTGGTAGTCAGGTTAGTGTCTGTGATCATGCAGATCTTGAGGAAAATAAATTTTGTAGGCTGCACATGAATCAGTATTTATAACAAGTCTCGAGACATACGCGTTTTCACAGAATAACCCAGAGTGATTGGGTTGTCTTTGGTCCACCAAGGCCTGAGCTTTCATTGTTTCTGGTCTCCCCTGATAGAGCTGATAATGTCAAATGTTTAAAACTGAGCTCTGGGGAAGGTTGGGGGATGCTATCAATGAACAGAGCACACCTGGGCCTGGACTCTTGGCTTAGATCTCTTTCATTTCTGCACTGATATATTTGCATCAAGAAAGTTGCCGAGTATCACTGTAAGTTGTAAGTTGCACTGAAAGGTGAAAGTGAATAAATTCCACATACCTAATACTCCTGTTCCATAGCAGGACACTGGCTCTCATCGAGAACGGTCCACACTAAAGGCATACCCTCTAGCAACCCAACAAGAAAAGAAAATATGCAGAAAAAAAAAATGCTTATTCCTCAAAATGTTTTTCATTTTAAAATACTATTAAAGGAAAATGACATTAAAAAGTCTTAAAATCATTAAATGTCCCTTTACATTCACAAAGCCGTTAGACTCATCTAACTTCTAATACTGAGATACTTCTTTGTGTTTATTTCATTCATGTACTTTTTACTCTGGGTTTGGACCCAGAAATCAAAGATTAAGATGTTCATTGTTATGCCTTAAAATTGAGATAAAAATAAACAGAAAGTCATATTTATCAAAAGTTAATGGTGGGAGGATGGCTAGACCAGCTCACTTTAAGCAAAGCGCTAAGAGAATGTATCTGAGCTATCGTCAAAAGCATTATCATGTCCCAAATCCCTAAAGTCTTTGTTGCATCTTGTAGCAAGGTGCATTAGCCGCCTAATAGTATTTCCACATAGAAAAGTGGAAAGGAAAATGCTGAGCCTGACGTGGAGAAGAGCTTAATAGAATTGTGTATATACATTAGTCTTCTGACTCAAGACTGAGCTGCACTAACGCCCTGCCCATTCCATTTCACAGTGCCCATCGTCCACACTTTCTGTGACCCCTTCAGGTTCCTATTCCTCCTCTTCATCCTCTTACAAGGTTTCCACATAGATGTGTTAACAATATTGCCTCAAGGATTAAGGAATTTAAGCAAGCTCAACACAAACCAAACTGACGAATCATTTTCTGGACTGATGTTAGCAAACACTGAGTTGGGGATTTTGTCTGATTTATAAGGCTTCAGTCTCAATCAACATGGAGCAGAACTAGCGCTGAATCCTTAAAGGCCTGAAAGGAAAACAAGATCAAAAATGTTTTTCCCTGGTTCTTCAGAATTGTTAAACTCTCTTTAGATTCCTTCAAATTATCCTGAGTTTATAAACAAAGACGTCAGGTTACAGGTTAGGCTAACTCACATGTTTTGCCCAAAACAATGAAAACTGGTAAGGAACTGATGTAACTTACAATCAGCTGTTTTTTCCCTCTATTGTTTCTTAAAATCAGAGATTTCACAAGAAATGAGCTGTTTTCCTCTGCACGGGTACAAAACTGCTACTCTCCCATCCTCTTTACAGAGCTCAGAAAAAAAATACACTTACATTTCCAAATTAAACATTGAGTTCTGGGTGGTGATTTCTCATGACCCTTTCATAGCTTCAGAAAGATACCACAAAGACACCTATTCACAACGAGATTTACTGAAAATTCTCTTCCGCGATGGTGTCACTCATCATGTGTTGGGGAAACACGTTTTCTCTAGGCAAAGCACACACACACACAAATATTAACTACCTGAAACAGACAAAGAAATAATAAGAAATATCTAGCTCCTTCCTTGTTCACAATTTCTCCACTTTCTAATGCTACTACAAAAACAGCTGAAAAAGAACTTTGTTTAAAACAGTTAACGTTATTCGTATTTAATAATGTATTCACTCTAACAGTGCCAAGATTGAGATACCAAGCATGCCTTCCACTATTTCATGCTCACCTTGCCTTTTACAGCTGTCTCGTCCTCACCTCCCACCCCCCATTCCTCCTTCAGAAACTCTTTTGTTCTCTCTACTTTTAAAAGGGTCACAAAAGACCCAATGTGATAGCCCAGTGGTGAAATTCTTGCCTTGCATTCACTGGAATCTCATAAAGGCACCAGTTCATATTCTAGTTGCCCCACTTCCCATCCAATTCCCTGCTTGTGGCCTGGGAAAACAGTAGAGGAAAACCCAAAGTCCCGGGACTCTGAACCTGCAGGGGAAACCTGTACAAAGCTGGTGGCTCCTGGCTTAGCATCTGCTCAACTCTGGCCATTGTGGCCACTTGGAGAGTGAACCAGTGGATGGAAGATCTTTCTCTCTGTATCTCCTTCTCTCTGTAGATATGCCTTTCCAAAAAAAAAAATTAAAAATCAAAAGTAAATAAATAAAATGCTCACTGCTTTCTACTCTTTCTGCTGCATCTTTGATTTCTTTCTTTTGGATCCCTCACAATCTTTCTGTCATCCATGGATTAATCTCTAATTTCTGGCTCCACTCAGCTAAAATTTTTCCTATGGAGTTTGTCAATAACTAATATGGCTCCACCAAAACTCTTTTCAGCTGTATTACTTGATACTCTCACACAATTTTGCACAGTCATTCTTTCTGTAATTCTCTCCTGTCTTGTATAATATGGAGAGTTTTGTGGTTTTCTTATTATACTCTAGGCCTTTCCATTTCAGTCTTGTCCCCAACGCTCATTTCTTACTCAACTCCTAAATGTGTGTGTTATTTAGATGTAGAGGGCTGAGGTGGTAGAATCAGAGAGTAGCTCTCCAGAGCTCGGGCACGCGGCATCCATTGTGTGGTAGCTAACTTCATTAGCCTCCGAATGCAAAAAGCATTCAAACCCTAACTCCATAACTTACTGGACAGATACTCTAGAGAAAGTCATTTAGCTCCTTTGAGCATTGATCTTCTAACTGACAGAACATAAGTATTAATACTTTCCAGAAGGGGTAATTGTGAAGAATAACTCCAATCATAAATGCAGGGTGGCTGGTAATAGTGTCAGTAAGGTGTAGCTGTGCAATAAATGGCATCTACTCTTACTTTATTGATCTTATGTTTCCTCAAATATTTATCTTTGTCTTCAGAGTCCAACATGGGGCCAAACAATGAGGTAAGAAGTCATTTAGAGTCGTTTTGTATTAAGGAACAAGGGAGAGGCAATCTCGTGACCGTCTAGTTGAACCAATTTAACAATTGCCTGAGCTATTTCTCTTTAGCTTAATTCCTCCATTAAGATGCTTCCGTTTGTTTGAAAGGCGCATTGCCTTGAATGCCTGCTTGCCAGCTTAACCTCAGACTGCCTCTCTCCTATCTCCTATTTGCATGGACTTCAACTCCAGATGTGCAGTTTCAAAACTATATATCTATTGTACTATTTCATTACTTTTAAAGTCATTTTCACATCAAAGATAGGAATAACAAATAAGAATACCTTCACCAAGACAGAACGTTTCCAATTAGTGGAGAAATTATTTACATGTAGATTTGTAATTTAAAGAAAGAATGAAGAATCTGTGACTACTTAAAACCCTTGAATAGTAGATTTTAAAACAAAAAAAGATGTGAAGCTATACTGTCATCTCAACACACAGAAAGTACACATCAACAATCTCTCTAATTAATGAGAGATACTATAAACTGTTACATCCGCATAAAAACACAATGTTCACACACAAGAAGTTCTTCATGAATGTGGAAATGAATATGCAGATACATGCAAAACTGTCAGTACCCACCTGGAGTAACGAAGGCAGTTCACATAAAATTCATCTGTGTTTCTAGGGGATGAATCTCTGTGTGCAATGATCATATATGTTAGGGAATGTTTTACCACTTAGAGTTGAAAATGGGTCACAGATGATGAGAAAGAGAACCCAACATCATACTCAATCATTTTCTTAGTCTAAAATTTTTCAAGCCCGGCACGGTGGCCTAGTAGCTCAACTTCCTGTTTTGCATGCAAGGGGATCCCATATGGGCACTGGTTTTGTGTACCAGTTGCTCCACCTCCCATCCAGCTCCCTGCTTGTGGCTGGGGAAGGCAGCTGGGGACCGCCCAAAGCCTTGGGAACCTGCACACATACGGCAGACCTGGAAGAAGCTCCTGACTCCTGGCTTCAGATCAGCTAAGCTATGACCATTGCGGCTACTTGGGGAGTGAACCAGCAGATGCAAGATCTTTCTCTCCTCTCTGTAAATTTGACTTTCTGATAAAAGTAAATAAATGTTTTAAATTTTTTTAAAAAATTTTCCTGATGCTGTAACAATGTAATAAAAGATCCCAATCATTCACTTTACTGTATCTTAATGGCATATACGGATTAATTCTATTCAATCAACAATGAAAAAGCTTTAAGGTGGCTCATAAAAATCCAAATAATATATATCAATCAGAATAGATTACAGAGCCCCTGACTCATTCCTCTGGCCGATGCTTTGCATAGGATGTGTCCTGACTTGCTTACATGTGAAATAACATTTAGTACCTAGTGAACTTTTCTTTCACTTTTATGATTTTTAGAGCAGGCACCAAAATTACAGGCGCAGGGAACATAACAACCACTATTTTGAGATGTAATAACGTGGGGCAGTGACGGCTCTGAGTTGGATCTCCCCCTCATTTGTTTTGCGCCTCCATCCACCCTAGAGGTTGCTTCATCGGGCCTTCACGGGGCCAAGAGTGGCGCTAGTGTAACATACACACAGAATGACAGAGAACAATTATACTCATCATGGCATTTCCATAATGAACTCACAATGGGACCACTGTCAAGGCTTGCTCTGCCCTGACCCTGGTGCTGAACACCAGCTCAGGGCACATGCCCGCAGTTCTTCCAGCTGGAGTCTGGGCAGGGCATGGAAGGTGATGTCAGCTTTGGCACTCTGTTGAGCACAATTAAGCCAGTGCCTGGTGAATTACATGAGGAAGGATCACAAGCCTCGGCTCTGTGTGCGCAGACATCAGCGATACACACACACACACACACCTTCCACTGGTAGAAAACCAGCCACTTCCATCACTCTAGGAAAAGAATGTTTTTTTCAAATCATATTTCACCTTGCAGACACTGTAACACGAGACCCCTTTCTCCTACTAAGTGGATATCAACAAAATATTTGCAAAGAACTTCTTCCCTTTATTTCATGAGCTACAGTGCCTTCCGGCTTGTCACTGTCGCAGTGAAAATCATTTATGTCAGCCATTAGGATATTTGGCCATTCTCAGCTTAATAATGATATAGGAAAGAACAAAGTCCTTATTTCTAAAAAAAAAAAAAAATTGTCAGGTTCTATCAAAACACTGGTAAGAGCTCCTGGTCTTTTTCAAGAGACCACTCATGATTTCACACACACACACACACACACACACACACACACACACACAGCCTGCTACAAGTTAATAACACGATGAGTAAACAGAGCGACTCACTGCTTGCTAATCTACTTATTCAAAGAAATGACTAATCAGTGCTTCTTTCATAATTAGACCCATAAATTATGATTTTAAAACTATAAGGAATTCACGTAAGTGCATTAAGGTAAAACGGATGATCATCTGGTTTTTATTTTCCATAGATGGACTCTCAATGGAACAGTCAAATATATCTTGACAATCAGATGCTGGACTCTCCCACTGACCATATCTACAATGTCAGGATACACACAAGTGGTATAACGATGGACTTGGGATTGTTTATGAAGGACTATACTGTTACAACAATGGGGAAATCAGTGGGGAGGAAGGGATTTGGGGAGGGGAAAGAGAATCTTGGAACCTATGCAACTTTACCATAAAATAACAAAACGATTTTTTTTAAATGATGCCTAAGGGACCCAGTGCAGTCGCCTAGCAGTTAATGTCCTCATTTTGCACATACCAGTTCTGCTCCTGGCAGCCTTGCTTCTCATCCAGCTCCCTGCTTGTGGTCTGGGAAAGCAGTCGAGGATGGTCCAAAACTTTGGGATCCGGCACTCGCATGGGAGATCCTGAAGAGACTCCAGGCTCCTGGCTTGGGACTGGCTCAGCTCCAAACATGGGGCCACTTGGAAATGAACCATTGGACAGAAGATCCTCCTCTCTGTCTTTCCTCCTCTCTATATATCTGACTTTCCAATAAAAATAAAACAAAATAATAATTAAAAATGATGCCTAAGGCCTGCATCAGAAAAAAATAAAAAAACGTAAAAGAGAGAGAATTTATTGCAGACTGTAATAGGATGCACGTGACCTGAGACTCTAAACTCCTTCGTATGCTCAGCTGTTCAAGGTTAAAATTAGTATTTAGTGTTCAGAGTGTCAGCCAAGAATCCCTGTAAGCCTTAAACCACTAGTAGGGGGCCCTGCTGACCACACAGTACTGTACTCTGCTTGGCAGCATGGGTTTCATGTCTGTGTAACCAGAAAGCTACCTCTCTCCCTGTAGCCTTACTATGTTTACTTAGCTATGCTGGATCAAACCTACTGGGCATCCTTGTCAATTTTCCATTTGCCTTTCACAGTCATCGCTCTAGAATAAACCAAAAACGTCTAAAGAGTGTGAGCTCCCAAATTTGCCATCCCTATTAGCTTCCCTGTTCTCTCTCACTGCTGCCCACTGTGTCTCCATGTCTCCTGTGGTCACTGTACATGCTAAATGTGCTATGTCTGCATGTTTTACAGTACTGTCTCTGCTGGAAAAATCGGTGGTCCTGTTTCCACTCGCTCCTTTAAAGGGCTACACTGGAGGCTGTGGTTCTCTGATTCCCCTGAGACACTCAATCTCACTCCCCTGTCTTCCAGCATCATTGCCTGATGCTTGTTCTGCTGTGCTGGAGTCTTACTGCCTCAGCAGAGGTCTGGCACAAACTTCCAGGACAGGCCAAGGGGGTGGCGGGGGAGCGGTGCCCAGGAAGCTCAGATAATGTCAATTCAAACATATGATTCTCAATTAATGTCCATTTCACTTTGACTTGTGTCCCTTTCACAGAAGATGTAGGGACAGCAGGGAATGTAAAAGATGATGGAACAGCTTGCTGGTGGATGGACTTGGCCTTCTAATGAGAGGGAATGGCAACAATGACTCACCAGCAATGTGTAAGTCATTGGCTGGAGAGGGCTGTGAGCCTGCTGCATGGGTGTCTGGAGCAATGTCAGCTGCACAGCAACACTGTTTCTAAGATACGGAACTGGTTTAATACTAGGGCTTTCCAGGTGAGACAGGTAAGACATAGAGGAAATCAAAAAATATAGGAAGATGGCAAAAAATGACATTGGAAGTCGTTTGAGAGAAACGGGAGGAAGGAGAATCCATTGGTTAAGAAAGTGAGCTGATTTAAAAAAAAAATAGGAAAAGAAACCAGGAATTCTGCCGGATTGAGAACAGAAACACAAAAAGTGTCAACAGGCTTACAGAAATTTGACTCACACCACATTATTCCATTACAGAGTATAGGATGACATGATTTAGGTGAAAGATCTTTGATGTGTTTCATTTTTGCTCTTCAAATTTCACAAAATAACTGAAAAGGAAAACCGTAACAGAGAACTTGACGTAAATCTGATTTATGCAGCAAAGTGACTGCATAAGAGAACTCCGTCTTGCCCCAGCCTCGCCACCACTTGATATGGTCAGTCTTTCTAGTTAGACATTTCTATACCTGTGTAGAAGTAGCGTATGTGTTTGCATTTGATATTTCCCTGAAGGAAGATGATGTTCAATATGTTTTCATGTCCTGGTCTGTCACTGACACATCTTTGTAAAATATCCATTCCACTTTGCATTCCCTTTTGAAATGGGATTTTGTGACCTCAGTATTGAATTTTGAAAATCCTATTTCCATTCTAGATCCAAGTCCTTGGCTCGGCATGTGTCTTGCAGATAGATTCTTCTAGTCTGTGGCTCATATTTTTAATCTTAACAGTATATTTTTATTCTTAATAGTTCTTTTTAGTAATTGAAGCTTTTATATTTTAATAGTGTTTAATTTATTGGGTCCCAGCTGCTCCACATCCCTTCCAGCTCTCCGCATGTGGCCTGGGAATGCAGTAGAGGATGCCCCAAAGCCTTGGGACCCTGCACCCAGGTGGAAGACCTGGAAGAGGCTCCTGACTCCTGGCTTCAGATAGCTCTGCTCTGGCCATTGCAGCCACCTGGGGAGTGAGTCAGTGAACAGATCTTTCTGTCTCTCCTTTTCTCTGTAAATCTACTTTTGCAACAACAACAACAAAAATCTTTAAAAAGTACAACTTATCCATACTTTTTTTTCTTTTGAGGATTATGCTTTTGATATTACATCTGGCAAATGATTGCCTAGTGGGGAAGTCTCAAAATTTTCTCCCAGAAATTTTGTAAATTTATGTGTTACATTTTGTTTCATAGTTCAATTTAATGTAACTTTTCATACATCCCAAAAAACTAATTTTGAACATAACCACAAGATAAGGACAAACTCTTTCTAACACCTAAGTGCAATACCAGTACTTACTGCATATGGAAACCAGTGTGACACTGTGTAACAAGTTTACCTTATGTTTATGCTTTCTCCTGAAACCAGATCATTTTAGCTTTCCAACCTTTTACTTCAGCTATTCGACCTACATTTTCACTTGAAATTTAGAATCAGCTTGCCAACTATTACAAAGAAAATTATTGTTATTTTTATTGCAACTACATTAAATGCAATCGATCAATTTAGGAAACATTTACAGCTAACAATATTAAGTATTCCAATCAAAAAATAAAGACTATCTCTTAGTACATTTTGGGTTTCTTTAACTTCTCTAAGGAACATTTTGTAGTTTTAAAATTACACATCTTTGTCAGACTTTCCAGAAATAATTTTTAATGAATGTCTGAATACAATTCATCTGGCAATACTATCACAGGTATTGTTTTCAAGGACAAGACAGAAGTAAGGAATGCTCTCAGTAAAGCTTTCTTTCGACTACGATGTGTATTAACACTGGAGGATGTGCGTTTACCTGCCTGCATGATGATAATTGCAAGGAGAGCAGAGCGTTCTTCAGCAAGTAGCTTTCCACAAAGCACTAGATGGTGTTTGGTTCTCTAATGGGACCGATTTAACCAAGATAGCTAATTGAATCAACTGGTTCCCCTAGAGAAACTTTTACTGGCCTCATTTTCCACAGAATCAGGGAACGACTGCAGGTTCCCGTTTTTGAACGTTTATATTTAGCATTATTCTTTTGGTAATTCAACATCACTGAAGTGGTAAAGTGAGTGCAGTAAAAGATTGGTTCTGGTTTTTGGCAGAAGTTTGGTGAAAGCTTAATATGTAATTTATTTCTCAAAGCCCAAAGCAGTGTGGTCTTTTCTTAGGAACTACTGCACCATAATTTAGACTGTGGGTCTTAAAAACCAAACCTAAAGGACTTTCGAAAGCCATATGATCTGGGAATCTGAAAATAAAATCATTTTGTGGGAATGTTAAAAGTGATTTGTCGTGTTTTTGTGTTCAGTCTCAGAACTCGAGCCATCCTCACAGATTAGTGGAAAAATTGGAAATTTTACGCAACATGATGATCAATCACATTGTTTTTCACAATGTTTCTTAGAACAGCTGTAGTTCTCAAGACACGCGTAACCCAAATTCACTCCATAAATATGAATCAGCATAGCCATCAGACCGAAACTTTTTAAAATGCATTTTTCTTTGTGTGTGAAAGGCAGAGAGAAAGAGGAAAGGAGATTGCTCCCACTCATTTGCTCCCCAGGCTCCCGCACAGACAGACCTCTGCAGGGCAGGGAAACCCAGGTGCCCAGAATGCCACCCGAGCCTCTCACAAGGACACAAGTACCCGAACAATCATTGCCAGTCTTCCACGGTGCACATGAGGATGAGGTTGAACTCAAAAGCAGAGTTAGGACTCAAACCCAGGCACTCCAAATATAGGGAGTGGGTACCCCAAGTGATGCCTTAAACATCTGCGCCTTACACGGAGACATTGTAGTTGTGGATTTGACTCCTAGTTTTACCACAGCTAATATGTTGGACAGTCAGCTTTGGTCTGAAGGTACAAGGACTGTCAGAACAAAGTACCACAGACCACATAGCTTAACCCACACAAGGTGTTTTCTCAGAGTTCTGAGAGCAAAGTGCAGGATCTAGGTGTTGAAGGTACTGAAACACTCTTAATTGTGTTTAGTTGTCCCTTTATTTGTAATTTTGCTTCCATTTTTTGCGTTGACTTTGCTCTGATACATGAAATGTAGGCAAAGCTATTTTTAGTTATAAAACATTGTTTTCAGCCCAAACACCAGAAATACAACAACATTATTGTTGAACTCTAGTCATTCAAACCCTCTCCTTAAATATGAAACTGGATTTGGGATATCCCAACAACCTGAATCGTCTGTTGGGCTCAGGGTTAAAACTTTCTCACATTCTCTTCAAAGATTTTAAACTTTATGCTGATTCATGTTTTGCTTATTTGGGGTTAAAAAGACCATTTGTAAAACCCCAATTGCTATGTTTATAACCTCTGCCTTACCAATTCCAACCCCACTAGAAATTAATATAACGCTCATTGCTTCAGCAAGCATTTAATCATCCGCTGTCACATGGCGACTATGTAGACAGATGGCAGATATTAACATTCCTACATTTTTAAATATTTAGTCATTTATTAGAAAGACAGATACAGACAGTTCTCCCATCACTTGCCAAAGACTCATAAGGGCTGGGCCTCAGCTGGGATGAACTTGAGACCGAGAACTCAATCAAGGTACCCAAAATGTCAGGGCGCACTGCTTCCCAGGGTCCACAGAAGCACGGAGTAAGAACCAGGCATCAAGCCTAGTGCTCAAATGACTGACCGAACTTTGCTTCTTTTTCCTTTTTCCTTTTCTTTTATCAATGTTTATGACATTGAAAATCTACTTGTGAAAACGCAATGCCACCTTGCACTATTGTTATTACGTCTTGAAAATAATAATGGAGAAACTTTTGTTTCTTTGTTTCTTTGGCAAGCACACTTCACAAACAGGGAATTCTTGGAAATCAGAACAAGTCACTAAATTATCTGTTTGAAAAGATTATCACTGAGGTTTCTAACTTTTAAGTCAGTGTTCTTTTCCAAGTAAAATTGTACATGCAGTGATGTGAAATAATACAGCCTCAGTTATTTAAAATTGCCAGCATTGCTGTTTGTCCAGTACAAAGACACTGGAAAAATCCAAATTTTTTTAACTTTTTAAAATTTTGAAACACCAGGGCCCGGTGCGGTGACGCAAGTGGTCAAGGTCCTCGCCTTGCACACCCAGGATCCCATTTGGGCGCCAGTTCTAATCCCGGTGGCCCCGCTTCCCTTCCAGCTCCCTGCCTGTGGCCCGGGAAAGCAGTTGAGGACAGCCCAAGGCTTTGGGACCTTGCACCCACGTGGGAGACCCAGAAGAGGCTCCTGGCTTCGGATCGGCATAGCATCAGCCGTTGCGCTCACTTGGAAAGTGAATCATCAGACGGTAGATCTTCCTCTCTGTCTCTCCTCTCTGTATATCCGCCTTTCTAATAAAAATAAATCTTTAAAAAAAAAAATTGAACCACCAACACCAGAAAAGAATAAAGGGCCCAGCGCCATGGCCTAGCGGCTAAAGTTCAAAACACGCCAGGATCCCATATAGGCGCCAGTTCCAATTCCGGCAGCTCCACTTCCCATCCAGCTCCCTGCTTGTGGCCTGGGTCAACAGTCGAGGATGGCCCAAAGCCTTGGGACTCTGCACCCACATAGGAGACCTGGAGGAAATTCCTGGCTCCTGGCTTCGGATTGACTCAGCACCAGCTGTTGCGGTCACTTGAGGAGTGAATCAACAGGTGGAAGATCTTCTCTGTCTCTCCTCCTCTCTGTATACCTGACTTTGCAATAAAAATAAATAAATCTTTTTTTAAAAAAAAGAAGTAAGACCCAGTGCTTATAAACTTAAGGAACTAATGAATTGGAGGAATTCCTTATGTGTACCATCTATGCTCATCTTAACTGCAGCATCTCTTTTATGATTGTAATTGCCAACTTACACTCTTCTATAAACTTAAATAGTAGGGTATCTTTAATCTAGAGGCTGTAAAGTAGTGGTTTTTACATCTATTCCAAAATCATCAGCAACTACTCTCTCTGTTGTCACTCCTCTTCACACACATACAAACACACAAGACCTTCGGATCAGACCTGTAAAAGATGTTATCACAATATGGTGCGCTACCAACTCACCTGCTGTGGCACAACCACAGCTAGGCAGTGAGGATGGCATCTACAGAGAAGTGTCACAGACAAGCACAGAAAGAGCAAGCACAGAGCTTCACGACAAAACAACAAAAAAGCATCGTCCTAACTTTTGCACATTTGCAAGAAATCAAAATACACATTAAAAAGTTATAGGCCAGGGCTTGTGTTGTGGCATTTCAGGTTAAGACGCTCCCTACAACACATACAACCATATGATCCAGCTCGAATTCCAGCTGTTCCACTGCTTCTGCAGAAGACAACGCATGTGCTTGGGTCTTGGCAACCATGTGGGAGATCCAGAAGAGGCTCTGGACTCCTGGACTTAGCCTGGCCCAACATCCACTTAAATCTGATCATTACAGGAGTAAACTTGTGGATGGAAGAGTCTCAGTCTCTCTCTCTCTCTCTCTCTCTCTCTCTCAATCTCTCTCTCTCTCTCTCTCTCTCTCCCTCTCTCTCTCCTGTGTGTGTGTGTGTGTCTTCTCCCCTCTGCAGTTTGGCGTTTCAAATAAAATTTTAAAGGTTTATCTTCAATAAAAGAAGAAAACAGATGTGTAGGTCCTTAATTCAAAGAATATTCTTAAGAAAGCTACATGCAAGAAGTATTTAATAGTTTAAACATGATAGAAGAAACATAATGTGAAAAATCATGATCTTTTGCATGTTTTAAGATTCTGAGACCCAGAAAAAGCAAGCAAAGTACACAGCGAACTTGGCTTTCAGTACTCCTGCTGTTTCCTTAACTGAAACTCCTTACCTCTGATCCTAGCAGGTGGACACACATCCTACTTTTACACATCCTGTCTCACATACATCTTCTCCTTTATGCTTTGCTTTTTCCTCAAACGATTTGTCACTCCTTATTCAACATTTGAAAGACATTTGACATACCCCTTATTTCATTCCATCTCTGAACACAAATGACTGTTGACATTGCTATAACTCTTCCTGAATCTTATAGTAGGCCCAAATATTAAAGGAACTAATTAAACAATCACTTAATTAAATTGTTCACCCAAGAATGTATGATCCTCAATAGATGATTCACACCTAATGGGCTTACGTTTTGCTTAATCTAAAGAAAAATGGTTTTTGTTTTGTTTGTTTTATTTTTTGTTAAATCCCTTTCTCGTTCTTACAATCCCATTTATTCCCCTCAAAGACTTCGTGTTACAATATTTTTTCAGCTGCATTAGGTCTTTTTATTCCAATCCTCTTGAAAAACATTGTTGTTTGAATTGGCAATTTTTGCACTAAAAGACGATGAGAAAGTAGAAAGGTATCTGTTATAGTTTGACCAGGATTTGGCTCGCCAAATCATGCAGATGTTTAACTGCCCAAGACTTATGTTAATAGTAAAGGAATTAATGCTAGTGATTGATGAATTTAGAGTAGACGCTTCATTCGATTCTGGTGTCTGGGAGGTCCTAAGATGACAGGGGGCCTGCCTTGGAAAGCAGTTCTTGGGAGAGTGTTTATAATGTAGGTCAAGTTTGGCCAGGCCATTGCTCTCTGCTTCCTGCCTTGCAAGTTGTTTTTCCCACACATACTCCTCCAGAGCCAGCCTCTACCCTCGCTGGGCACCAGATGAACAGGGGTTTCATATCTTGGACCACACACCTCCAAACCATGAACTGATGAAACTGTCTTGTTTTCTAAGTGGCTCCTCTCGCATGTTTGCTGCAGGCATGCAGAGCTGAACAGCAGTGCCAACTGTGGTTGCTGATTAAGGAGTTTAACAAAGATCTGAGAACCAAAATAAGACATTTAGCCCAGTAGCACTGAATCAGTCTAAATTTGTTCTCTTTTAATTGGATAGGCACATGGTTTTTTGGTTTTTTTTTTCAGAATCCCCTCAAAAACTGATACAGATAATGCTTATGTCAGCAACATTCTACTTTCTACTTTGTTCTGAAGCTCTGGTTCTCCACATCTCTACAGAACTGTCAGTCTCCAAAATTGGAATAGAGCTGTTGGGGTTTTGTTTTTGTTTTTTGGACTAAACAAGCAGTTGAAGTGTCATCACATCAGGATATTTTGTTCTATCATATTAACTGACGTTAATGAATCCTGAGCCTCTTTTAGCTCACCCTGGATCTTGATTTCTCCGCTCTCTGAGTATTGAAATTTCAAATTTGTTGTCATGTTGTCAGTTCATAATTCTTCGCACCTAGCACCACGTGTCATCGGCACCCCTGAAATTCCCAGACTCTGAGTGCAGAGTGTCAAACCTTCCTAGCATTTCACGTTACTATGAGTAGAACTAGCTAAAGAACTTTAAAAGATTCTTTTAATTTCTCTAAGCATATCAGCCATGTGGGTTTGGATCATTTTTCTTTTAAATGAGGCAGTTATGATAATGTGACATGAATAACCAAAATAAAAAAAATAAGATTAAAAGTTTCCATGGAGAAATCACGATTCAGTCTGACCTATAGACAAATCAATACTTAATAACAAAGTCTACTTTCTGAAGCTTGCTATGCAAATATGTTCTGACGTTGTCACAAGTCAAAGCTTAAATGAGGAAATTTTGTAACCTTTCAGTAAAGCAAATACCTCAATTTTTCTGCAATATTAATTGTTACCTGTAAAAATCATGTTTCATAGTTGCATTTTAATGTTGTCTAACCAAGATAAATAATTTTTATTTGGCTGCAGACTTTATTTAAATTGTAAAACCGACCCAAAAATGTCCTGTATTAAAGTAGTTGAGAGATATTTAACTGTTAAGACATCGTTCCAAAAAAAAAAAAAAGACATGAACTCTATCAATCAAAGACTTTTGTATTGTCCTATAAAATATTACTTTGCAAATTCTCCTTATGAAAATTCTTGAACTTCATGCAGTGGCTGGTTTCGGGGAAGTGATTACAGACATCTACAGAATATGGCAGTGAAACACAATGGCGGAAATTCTCCAAAGGCTATAAGAAGCAGAGTCCACAGAGAGAAGGAAAAGCAGAGAGAGCAAGAGATTTTCCACCTGCTGACTCACTCCCCAAATGTCCATAATGGCCATAGCTGAGCCAACCTCAAATCAGGATCTAGAAGCTTCTTCTGGGTCTCCTAAGCTGATATAGGGGCCCAAGGATTTGAGTCATCCTCCACTACTTTTCCAGGTCATAAGCAAGGAGTTTGATTGGAAATTGAACTGCCAACCCGAAACAATACTCATGTGGGAAGTTAGTGTCAAAGACAGAAGCTCAGCTTACTGTACCACAGCACTGGCCCTGAACGATTGTAGAGAATTTAAAACAATTGTGTTTCTGCTTTGATGTTCAAGGGTGATTCAAGGAGGAACCTTGATAGATAAGGGTTTCTAAATTATTTCATTCACCACTGTCACTATATCACCCTCTTGTCAAGATTTTGTCAAACTGAGAGCCACTTTAAATAGTTCATATACCTAGGGTCAGTGTTGTACCACAGCTCATTAATTTTAAGCTACCACATGTGATACCAGCAACCTAAATCAAGTGTCAGTTTATATCTTGGCTCCTGGGCATCTGATCAAACTTTCAGCTCATACATCTGGAAAAGCATCAGCAGGTGGTCCAAGTGCTTGAGCCGCTGCCTCCCGTGGGAGATCTGGGCAGAGTTCCTAGTCCCTGGACGCAGCCTCACTGTTCTGCTACTGCAGGCCTCTGGGCAGTGAATCAGCACGCAAACTATTCTGTCTCTCTCTCTCTTTTCTTCCTTTTGTCCATCCTTTTCTTCCACATTATCTGACACTCTGCTTTTCAAACCAAGAAAACATTTTCAAATCCATATCTCTTGACAAAAGTAACTACAAAATGTGATGCAGCCTAAGAGTGACCATCACATCTTTCTCCATTTCCTGATCCACAGGGTAGCACCAAATTTCTTAAAGACTTGTGAGTTATCCACACACTGGAAACTCTATGGGATCGTTTCCAAGTGGGTGCAGGACACAGCCATGCAACTGTGGTCCTGGGAAATAACAGGAAGAAAGATATAGGCAAGGGTCAAGAGTAGATGAGCAAGACAACAGATAAATGGAATAGAATTCTCTACTCTGCATCTGTGTCTCCTTGTATGTGCTCCAAATACCGAGTAAGAGAAGGGATCAATGGAACAACAACAGCAAAGTCTTTGCAGATGGTTCCCAAAGCGGTGCACCATCTTTTCACTGCGAGGAAGATATAAAAGCAGACAACTCCTCGGAACTGCTCCCTAATCAATACTGCTTACTGGCAGTTTTACAGTCTATGTAGCAGAGGATAGGAGGTACACCAACTAGGCTGATCTGAAATTCCATGTTGAGATGAGAATTTTGCTACAATTGGACATGAGGAAAAACAATAGCAAACAGTTGGCAAGTAAATACTCTCTATCTGAGCTCTTGATTGCAAAAGTCCTGAGCTCCCACTATTTTCTCTCCTTTCCTGACAAATATATATGTGTGTGTGTACATTAAATCAGGAGGTGTGAAAAAGCAAATATACATATACTTTAAATAATTTTGAAATTTCACTATTTGGGGACCGGCACTATAGCCTAGCAGCTAAATCCATCTCCTTAAATGCACCAGAATTGCATAGGAATGCCAATTCATGTCCCAGCTGCTCTACTTCCCATCCAGCTCCTTGCGCATAGCCTGGGAAAGCAGTCGAGGATAGCCCAAAGCCTTGGGACCCTGCACCTGTGTGGAAGACCTGGAAGAAGTTCCTGATTCCTGGTCTAGGATCAGCTCAGCTCAGCTCAGCTCAGCTCCAGCTGTTGCAGCCATTTGGGGGTGAAGCAGTAGAGGAAAGATCTTTTTCTCCGTCTCTCTTTTTCTCTGTAAATCTGACTTTCCAATAAAAAAAGAAACAAATGTTTAAAAAATAAGAATGCAGGTTACAATTAAATGCTAAAAGCTATGAAATAAATTTGGAAAATAAATTCATATCAGCTCATACAAAAAAAAGGAAGGAAGGACAGAAGGAAGGAAGGAAGGAAGGAAGGAAGGAAGGAAGGAAGGAAGGAAGGAGGGAAGGAAAGAAAACACACACACACACACACATGCACACACACACAAGGGCCAGTGTAGTGGTACAACAGGTTAATCCTCCATCCTGTGGCACTGGTGTTCATGTGGATCAAGTGTTGGCTGCTCCACTTCCAATCCTACATCCTGGAAAAGCAGTGGAGGATGACCTGAGACCTTGGGCTCCTCCGCCCAATGTGGGAGATGCAGAAGGAGCTCCTGGCTCTCGTCTTTAGGTCAGCACAGTTCTGACCATTGTGGCCACTGGAGAGTTGCCCATCATATAGAATTCCTTCTTTTTCTCTCTCTCCTTCGCTCTCTATAAAATCTGCCTTTCAGATAAAATAAGCAAATCTTTAAACACACACAAAGTTAGGAAACTAACCAAAACTGTTCAGGTTTACATAATAGGTTTCAAGGAAGATAAAGAAAACATATGGATCAAAAAAAAAAAGCAAAAACATTAAACCAAGAACTGACAACACTAATCAAAACATTTTCCCAGACATTAGTGGACATGTTTTCTTTTCTGTAGATGTTTACAATCTAATATAATACAAGAATGCTCATCCTTTCAAACAACTATTAGTACACCAAACAATATTTAACATTCAGTATGTGTCAACTATTGTTGACAGCACTTTGAGTTGTCTAGTACCTTTTTTTTTTATCATTTTCTAAAGATTTGCATGAAGTAATTATTATCAGTACAATTTTTACTGACGAAAAAGAAGGACAGAGAAGTTAAATAGTTTGCTCGGGTTTGCATCATTTACCTCTTTCCAGACAAACCACGCTCCAGCTTACGCTGTGTATGGATGTAAGCACCTGCCTGGGGCATACAATGACCTCTAAGAATGTTCTTGCTGGGTTCACCATAGTATCAACCCTGCTTGCATGTGCTTGTCTCCACTTCCCAGACTGTAGCATAGATTTCAGCTGGGCTAGGAGGATTTTGCTTAACACTTTACAGCATGCCTCTCCACTCTGTAAATACAATCTACGTATAGGGGCAGGCCTTGAGGCACAGCCAGATAAGCCACTGCCTGTGAGGCAGCATTCCATAACAGCTCCAGAGTCTCAGCTGGTCCACTTCTCATCCAGTCCCCTGCTATTTTTGCCTGGGATAGTAACAGAAGATAGCCCAAGTACTTGAAGTTGGGCCCCTGCACTCAAGTAGGAAACCCAGATGGAGATCCAGGCTCCTGGCTTCAGCCTGGCCCAGACCTGGTTGTTTCATCCACTTGGAAAATGACTTAGTTAGATAAAATCTTTCTTTCTCTCAAAAAATAGATTATTGATATATATATATATATAGATCACTTTCTGTTTCTAACTCTGCTTTCAAATCAATCAATAAATAGTTGAAATTAAAATAAATTCATTAGAAATTACAATATCTGGTCACACTCAGCTATTGCATCTGCTACAATGTTCTGTATTTACTAATCTGCATCGCAAACACAGATGCAAGCCACTGACACATGAATTGTCATTTCTCTTTAAAACAGTAGTAGTATCTTAAACAGCCCATTTATGTGTTTTAAGTTTTATGAGATTTCTTATTTCTAAGAGACAGTATATAGTCACAAGAGCCAAAAAACAACAGATTCAATGATAAACTAAACTCTTGTTTTGGAGATGGCCAAGAATGTGACAAAGTCACAAAACCCAGACACAGCGAGCAGCCGTGTCCGCTCTTTTTCCCAGCAGAGTAGAAGTAGAACATTCTGCGCAGTCTCCTTGCACGTTGGCAGCACAAGGTTTAGGAAAGATCAGAATTGCCTACCTGCTAGTCGCGTTTATATTTGTTTTGCCTCTCAAACTGCAAAAGATATCCCTTGTGCTGTAATCTGTTTTACAGACTTGCTCTGTTAGCAATCATTAAACCTTGGAACTATCCATCCAGCACAATTGGAATGAACTCTTCCCACTCTGCTGTTCTGGTTCTGTGGCACTTTGGTTTTCTGAACAAAATAAGCAGGTGGCTGACAAAAGATATGTGTTGGGATTTACTTGTTCTGCCCCTGAAACCTCAAGAAATTGGAGACGTTGGCCAAACATCTACTTTGCAGTGTTTTCTATATAAATTTGGTCTATCTTTTATTGTTTTCTAAGGCTTTTCGGTCACCCCAAACTTTTTTCTTCTCATACAATTTCCTGAAATAATCAACGCACTGTGATGTCCACCTGAGAGTAAAAATAAATAAATAAATAAAATATGCCTTGAGTAATACTTGCAAAAGCCACAGCTTTCTGGAGAGTTTCTAATTGAGATTTTAAATTTTAAAAATCCTGGGCCCAGCACTATGGTTTAGTGGTTAAATCCTCACCTTGCAATTGCCAGGATCCTATATGGGTGCTAGTTCATGTCCCAGCTGCTGCACTTGCCATCCTTTTCCCTGCGTATGTTCTGAGAAGACAGTGGAGGATAGTTCAAAACCTTGGGACCCTATACTCACCTGGGAGACCTGGAAGAAGCTCCTGACTCCTGGCTTCAGCTCAGCTCAGTGCCAGCTATTGTGGCCATTTAGGAAGTGAATTGCTCATGGAATATCTTTCTCTTTGTCTCTCCTCTCTCTGTAAATCTGATATGTCTTTGCAATAAAAATAAACAAGTCTTGGGCCCGGTGCAATAGCTTAGTGTTAAAGTCCTTGCCTTGAACGCACCAGGATCCTATATGGGTGCCTGTTCTAATCCCGGCGACCCTGCTTCCCATCCAGCAGCCTGCCTGTGCCCTGGGAAAGCAGTCGAGGACGGTCCAAAGCTTTGGGACCCTGTACCTGTGTGGGAGACCTGGACGAGGGTCCATGTTCCTGGTTTTGGATTGACTCAGCTGCAGCCTTTGTGTCCACTTGGAGAATGAATTATCAGACAGAAGATCTTCCTCTCTGTATATCTGTTTTTCCAATATAAATAAATAAACTTACAAATAAATAAATAAATCTTACAAACATGTTGAGAAGTTCTGTATCTCAAAGATAATGAAAGCAAACCCGCTGCCATCACTGACAGGCTGCTTGTCAGTTCTAGCGGTCAACTACAAAAATCATCTCCCATTCTGCACTATTCATTTGTATTCCCAGGGTCTCAATCTTGTTCAATAATCATTTCATTCAGAAATACGAAGTGTTTTTGTTGCTTTTCATATTTTCATTTACGTTACTTACTTTTATGGGAAAGTGAGATTTACAGAGAGAAGGAGATACAGAGAAATATCTTCCATATGCTGGTTCACTCTCCAAGTGGCCACAAAGGCCAGAGCTGAGTCTATCCGAAGCAGGAGCAAGGATTTTCTTCCGCTTTCCCATGTACCCAGGGCCCCAAGGCTTTGGGCCATCCTCTACTGCTTTTCCAGGCCACAAGCAGGGAGCTAGATAGGAAGTGGGGCAGCCAGGATACGCACTGGCGTCCATACGAGATCCTGGCACAATCAAGGTGAGAATTTAGCTGCTGAGCCATTGCACCAGGTTCCATTTGTTTATTTTTTTTTTTAATTTATTTTCCATTTTGTATGACTTTGCATCATTTTGCATTTCTGCTTTATATTCCAGATGTGTTGAAGCTTGTCTTTATGTACATGCTATTTGGGTCCAATAATCCCCTAGACAATAAGAAAATACTAAATGGATATGAATTCTAAAGAATAGATCCTTGACTGAGGAAATACAATTTGTTCAATTGACAGGGTACTTATTCTCCCGAGTACTAAAAGATACAAATTTACCAATGAGAAAAATGTGTATGTTTGACCTAAAGAAACAATTTTGTTCAGTAAGTACTGAGATACGTATGTGTGTTCCCCACAAGTATATACTAGCCAAGTGAGGGAGCAGTACGGTTCAGTGAGACCTTGGGATTTCGTCCTTGTAATTGATGGTGGGGGTAAGGACCACAAACAGAATATGTGTGTATATACTTACTATTCATAGAAACCATGGGAAAACTTAGAGAGTTGAGTTTCTTGGAGTCACACCAGCACTAAGATTCAATATGCTGTTTGGAGTCATACCAGAACTAAGACTCAATATGCTGTTTTTCCAACTTTGGCTGTCTTAACTTGCAGTGTAGGGATTTCAGTGAGAGATGTAATGCTTCAGCACTTGTTATGCTTTGGTAATTGAAAAGATGAGCTGACACTCTGGGGCCAGGGAAACTGGCAGAGTGACACGTTGGTTCTAGTCTTGGCTTTGCTACAAGCATGCAATAGATTAGGCTTTTTCCCCACAGGTTAAAATGCACAGCATTAGTAAACTTAATATTTCCTGCCTCCCCTTTGTACACAGTTTTTTATTAATATGAAGAAAACTGATTCCATGCTTTCCATAGGCACAGTTCCAAGAACACAACCACGTTTCCCTCCCGCCCCTCCCATTTCTCTCCTTCCCTCTCTCTCTTCTTTTTATTTCATCATTTTTTGCAAAAAGGTGATTTAATCTATATTCATAGGCTTAATTCACCACTAACCATAATATTCAACAAGTGACGAGAAGACCTTAGCTTCAAAGAAAATAAACTAGTGCTAAACATAAAAATATCACAAATGTCTGTTTCATTACAATAGTTCTTTTGTACTCCATATTAGCCATTATGCATCAGCAAGAACATCTAGTGTTTGTCTTATGGAGACTGCCTTATTTCATTAAGTATAACAGTTTCTAGTTACATTCATTTTGTTGCAAAAGACAAGATTTCAGTTTGTATATTTTAATGAATTTATGAGTTTAATGAATTCATTTCATCCTGGTAAATTCCCAGGAGTGAGATGGTGGATCTATTTTCAAATCTTTCTTTCATCAATCATTATGATAGTCCAGAGTCAGAAACACATATCAGGGTTGCCGGTTAATAAGCAACAAGTGACAGGTGTGCATTTGTCGTAGGGGTTAAGATACCATTTGGGACACCAATATCCCACACCCAAATGCCTAGGTTTGACCTTTGGATTTGCTTCCAATGTTATCTGTATCAGTGTGTACAGAGTGCATCTTGGCAGGCAGTTGTAACTGTCCATGCAGGGAGGCCCTGCCACCCACCTGGGAAACCCAAGGAGAGTTCCAGGTTCCTGATTGAAGCTTGGCCCAGCCGAGATTATTGCAAGCATTTGAGAAGTGAATCAATGGATGGAAAAACCTCTGTACATCTCTGTGCCTTTCAAATATAAAAATGATTAAATAATAAATTGTTATAAAGCATGAAGCAAGTAAGATCATACGGGAGTTATATAATGCAAAACTATTGTTTGTAAGTCGCTCATTCTCTTATAATGAGACAGGACATATCATTGCCTCTCCTGTCTAGCTCAGGAGATGACTAAAGCATAGAACAATAATCTGGCAAATTAAAAAATGTTTCTAGGTTTTTAATATCTGTTAAAATTGACTAGCAGTTTGTCTCTATTAACAGACAACACTTTCAAATATTCAGTCAACATATCCAATATTCAGCAGCTATTTTTTAAGATTCGGTTATTTTAGCTGAAAGCCATAGTTACAGCAAAAGATGGAGAGAGAAAAACACAGAAAGATGTTCCATGCATTGATTAACTCCCCAGAAAGTCACAATGACTGGAACTGGGTTATACAGAAACAGAAGCCAAGAGCTTCCTCCAGGTCTTGCACACAGGTTTGAAGCCCCAGCACTTGATCCATCTTGCTCTGCTTTCGCAGATTATCAGCAAGAACCCCCAGAGGCTAGTACCATGGTGTAGCAGGCTAAGCCTCTGCTATGGCCCCAGTGTCCTGTATGGATATAGGCACCAGTCTGCATTTCTGCTGCTCCACTTCTGATCCAGCTCCTTGCTTCTAGCCTGGGAAAACAGCATGGGGATTCCCTGAGTCCTAAGGCTCATGCACCCACATGGGAGAGAGTCCTAGAGCAAGCTCCTGGCTCCTGGCTTCACCTTGGTTGAGCTCTGGTTGTTGTGGCCATCTGGGAAGGGAACCAGCAGAGAGGGGATCTCTGCCTCTGTCTCTCCATAAAAATTATAAAATAAATATTTTTAAAGTAATAAAAGAAAATGAAGCACCCCAAACAAAAACTTGTACCCATGTAGAATGCCAGCATTACAGATATTGGCTCTACCAGCTTTGCCACAAAGCCATTCCTATTCAGCAACTATTTATTAAGCACTCACCATGTTCCATGCATGGGAAATTAAATGGTAAACCATACAGAAGGAAATGCACATTTCCTTTCCTGAAAAGTTCACCATCTGATGCAAAAGACAAATACACAGCAGGTAATAGTAATAAGCCGATTTGTTGCTGCATAAACAGATTGAGAGCCAAAATGCAGGACAATTTGGAAAACGCATGTCTTATTCTGGGCACTCCAAAACCAAGGACCGTGTGCTTAGATTTTCTTCTAGTTGCTAGAAATAGGGCTTGGCTCACTGAGTCATCAAACTTTAAATTCAGTGGCAGTAATGCCTTCACTCTTGTGGTGCAGAAAGAGCAGAGTTAACCGTCACAACTTGTTACAGAAACAGAACACGACGTGGTGAGCATAATCCACTTGGAACATGACAAGGCACGAACAGGTTGACACCCAGCAACATCCCACAGCTCCATTCAAATGCAGCCGACAGCCCCTCTGCCAGGAAGCCTGTATGTGCTGCCTGAGGAAGCCACATGCCTGCCTGTGATTAGCATTAGCTATAAAGTGTTTTAGTTTGGGACAATAAGTGCTGTTCTCTGCTTTCCCTGCCTTCTGTCCTCCCTCCCAGTCAGTACAGAGGTGACTGTTCCTTAGACGGTGGGTTAAGCAGCTTTTGACAAACATTGCAAGTCTCCCTGTTTGAAACCTTGGGCCTGAGATTCTTGTTGTGTGTGGAGTGGAGGACACTTGGCCAGTGAATCGCCTCATTGTTTTCAGAAGGGAGTAATTCCGTGGGACGAGTGAGTGTCTCACTGAAAGACTGCAGTTTTTCAGAGCCTGCCGGATGAGATGCTGGCTTCAAGAAACAGGGTTGATTTGTAATCTAAACCAGAAAGGCTGTTAAAAACGCAAAAACAAGGCATGCATTTCTCATTCGCAAAAGGTCATTTGTAAAGACCCTCATGGAATTCATGCTGATTTAGGTTTGTGATTTGGGTACCCAACTTTTGAGTCATTCCTTATTTAACATAAATCAGACATTATGAGTCTGCTTGAAAACAATCCTAGGGTCTGGTGTTGGAGCATAGTAGGTAAGCCAACGCACGCAGTATTAGCACCCCACTTGGGTATTGGCTGAAGTTCTGGCTCCCACTTCCGGTCCATCTCCCTGCTTACTGACCTGGGAAAACAGTGAAAGATGGCCCAAGTGCTTGGGCTTCTGCATCCATGTGGGTAACCGGAAGAGGTTCCTGGTTTCTGACTCGACATCAGCCCAACTCTGGCCATTGCCACCATTTGGAGAGTGAATCCGTGGATGGAAGATATCCTCTCTTTCTCTCTCTCTCTCTCTCTCTCTCTCTCTCTGATTCTCCCCAACCCCTCCCTTTATAACTCTGCCATTCAAATAAATAAATAAATCTTAAAAAGAGGAAAAATAGCAATTCTATACTACTTTTGTTACAAATCTATCAAGGCATTCAGCCCCCTTGTGTGACAAAGGATGCATTTTTACTTGTTTGCTTATTCATTTTCATTTTCTTGAAACACACACACACACAGATATAGAAAGAGAGAAATCTCACCTGTTGACTCACGCCCAACGACCTTAGCTCTCCTACATAGTGGCAGGAATCCAAATGCTAGACCATCATCATCCCGATGCCTCCCATGATGTGTATTGTCAGGAAAACTGATTGGAAGCACGGCAGCCAGGACTTGAACTAGACACTAGAGCATGAAGGAGGACACTCCCTCTGGCAATTCAGCTGCTGAGCCCAATTCCCCTTCACCAAGGATGCATTTCTTTATTCTATTTACACCAATCTGGCTATGAAGATTATTTTAAGACACTAACTACAACTCAAGGAAAGTTTGGTTTCTACTAGGGAACCTTGTCCTACTTAAAATATTGTTCTATTTACTGAAAATAGAACACGCCCATGCAAGCCCAGGACTGTCATTAATGCCCAAAACAGCAGGATTTATCAGCCACCTCACGTAAAAGGATGCTTCTGCAGCTGACAAATACTCTTGGCATAATTTAAATGACATTCATACATTAGGAACAAAAGCAGTGCTGTCATGGGCCTGCAAGTTGCTGAAGCTGTAAGGTAGAATAGAAATACAAATCCAATGAGTAAATGGTGTTTTTTCCTGATCATCCTCAGAAATATGATGTCTGAAGTCTTGACATTTCATCACTCTCAGTCGTGAACTTTTTTGACCGATCTTTAGAATTCATTTTCTGATAAGAGCTTGGATTTTTATACACAGTAAGCATCTTACACCATGTGAACAGACATATACCCCAGATAAGGCTTTCTGGAATCAGTAGTGATAATTAGAGTATATCTGCCCAACTCTTTCTTCTCCCAGTGCATGGCTTTGCTTTGCTTCAATCCAAAAGTTCTTCTGGCCTCAGCACTCCACAAAGGCTTCTTGTCAAATTTCTGCGTGACCACTTTCAGAAAGTTCAACCACAGCACTGGAGAGGTTTTAATCACTTCTGAAAACTCTCCTTAAAATCCCTGATAATGCTTTGGCTCTGACTTGTATGACCTTTCCTTTCAGAAGTCTCCCTTTTGTCACAGATCTGACCTCCAACTTCCCTTCAGTATTTACCTTCCTTCTACCCTGACTTTTAGCTTTATTCTTTCCTCCAGGCCATCCCATAATTTCTCAGTGTTTTAGGTACCAACTGCATTTGATGCTTTCAACTCCAATCCAACCTTTTTGTTTAGTTCTACTACTCTACAGCCAGTTGTCTTCCGGAAGCAACTACACGCATGTCCAACAGACTGCTAAACCTGAATGTACTCCAAAGAGAGACCTTCACTGCTGCGTAAGAGGCATGTCCTCCTCTTGCTGGGACTATATCATCATTTAATAAGAGTTTGGGCAGGCGAGTTGTCACCACTGACTCTTTCATTTTAATCACTCCCAAGTTTAATCCACCATCAGATCTCATTGAGCGTTCATTCTTAATCCACCCTCAAATGCACCCATTCTGATCTTTTGCCATAAACTGTCACTGGAATTGCTGGTTCTTCACACTCACCAGGGATTTAACACACAAAAATAAAATCTTCGGTCTTACCCAGTGTGGTCTTTGAGAGACTTCTGTAAAAATGAAGCAGCTGGGTCTCAGCCAGCTAACTTAAAAAGGAAAAGACTCACCCAGGCCAGGCAGAGTTGCAGCATTGTTGAGGACCAGGTCTGGGGACTGTCCAGGCTGGGCCAGGCCATAGCACTCACTGGAATGCATAAGTGCCAGAATAGGGTGTGTGCCACACCTGGCTGGGCTAAGCTGCAATATCCATCAATGATACTGGAGTCTGCAGATGGGCCATGCCAGGCTGGGTCAAAGCTCCTGAGAGCATGCTTAAGACCCAGGGCTGAGAACAAGCCTGACAGGGGAACTCCAGGGATTCCCCTGCTGGGCTGCAGTTATCGCTTGTAAGTGTGAGAACAAAGGCTTTGGAGAGATCGGACTGGACAAGGCATGTGTGTGGGCTAAGTCTGGGGCAGTCCCCACTGGGCCACGCTGCACTAGCTATAGGTACCCATGATAGCCAGAATGAATATGGGATAGGACAGGCTGGGCCATGGCACTCTCTGGGTCACATAAGTCCAAGTCCAGGGCTGAGCCAGATGTAGCAGCCTTCAGTGAAAGCCAGAATGGGTATGAGCCAGTATGTCTAGTCCACAATATCCGTCGATGAGTGCCAGGTCTGGGGACCAGCCTTATCAGCCTGGACAGCAGCATCCTGTGACACACGTGTGATCCATCGTTGGGAGTAAGCCTGGTAGGGGCACTTGGGAACTCTGCTGCTAGGACACGTCTGTCACCGTTGAGCATAAGAGCAGGACTGAGGACAGACCTGATCTGGCAGGACTGGATCAACCAGTAGCATAAGTGTGGGCGGAAGGTAGGTCAGACTGGGCCAATCCATAACACACACTGCCACAAGAAAGAGCCAGGATGGAGTGAAGGCCAGGCCCACTTGGACCAGAACACGTGGCAGTTCACATTAGGCCTGGTGATACCCATTCTGGCTCTCACTCAGGCTGGGCTGAGCCAGGCTGCTGCATCTGCTGGCAAGAAGTGGACCGGGGCATGCTAGGCTGAGCCAGGCTGGAACACCTGCTGTCAAATACTGAGATGACTGCTGATGGACCATCTCAGACTCGAGCAGGCCTAATAGGAAAACCTCCAGAAAAGCTCCTGGGCTGCTGCTTCCGTGGGTGAACATGAGACCTAGCACTAGAGTAACCTAGGTTGGACTAGGCTGCCTCATCACTGGGGCCCTCTAGAGCTAAAATGGCTGCCTGTCAGCTGGGCTAAGCCATAGCACCAACCGGGC
This sequence comes from Ochotona curzoniae, assembly GCF_017591425.1. Lineage (NCBI taxonomy): Eukaryota > Metazoa > Chordata > Mammalia > Lagomorpha > Ochotonidae > Ochotona > Ochotona curzoniae. Next base: position 9,031,197 of record NW_024465520.1, on the reverse strand, counting down.
AAGTGCCAGGACTGGGTGCAAAACATGTGAGGCTTGACCACAGTACCCCTGACAGGCCAGGAACTTGGCTGACAGGGGAACTGTGGGCGCTCCCCTGCTAGGCTGTACTTTCTGCTAGTGATCGCACAAACCAGGGCTTAGAGTGGGCCAGCCAGGCAATGCAGTGGCACCTGTCAGCATACATAAGAGCAGGGTCTGAAGTGGGGTTGGACTGAACTAAACCAAACAACCCATGGATGTGCACAAGAGCCAGATGGAACGTGGACTATGACAGGCTAGGCTACAGCAGAGGCTGATGAATGCAAAAACTTGGGGAGGGGGAGCAGACCTGATGGTGGTTATTGGGGGTCACCCAACTGGATCGTGGCCCCAGCTGGTATGTGTAAGGAGTAGGTCTGTGGCAGACTGTCTGGGCTGGGCTACACATCCATTGGTTCACATGATATATGGCCAGCAGAACTGAAAAAGCATCTGTATCTACCTGTATGTGCATTAGCTGGTGCAATTGATAGACCTAACCTGACCCTGCACTGGCTGGAACACACAAGAGTCAAGTGTGAGGTCATTCCAGGCAAGGTTTCTTGGAAGACTCCCCAACTAGACCACAGGACTCAGACTGTAGCCACAGGGATAAAGCACAGTTTATGTGCTCTAATCTTGGAGTGCAAGTATCAGGACTGGACAGCCTAGGCTGCTGATGCCTGTGCAATGAACAGCATGCCCAGATGCATATGGGGGACTTGCCAGCAGCTCATCTAAGTCAGCAACGGATGTCACCTGTCCCATTGGAGGGTGGAAAGCAGATGAAGATGAACAACTCGTTGGCCAAGCTTTGCCTGCATTTCCCTGGTTCTATGGATGCACCAAGATGGACGTGGTTAGCCTATAATCCTGCAAAGATTTTCTCAATTCTGGATGAATGAAACTAACAACTTCTCAGAATTTTCCAAACCACTCAAGTAACACCCTCAGAACACTCTCCCCTTCACCAAGACCTCTAAGGCATCATACGGCTGTCCTACATCCCCTCATACTAATACAGGAGTAGAGTACTACAAAATATGAAGGCAAATGCTGGTTCTCACCGCTTACACAGAGCTAACTCATGTCAATGCTAAATACAAATTTAAATACAATTTTTGAGAGTTAGCTAACAGCAACATATCAACGAATATTATCTGGAAAGCTAAACTCCGGGGTAGAAAGAAAACGCCTGCAATGACCATGTGCGACTAAGTTTTCTCAGTAGGCTGCCTTGACCACACATCAAGGCAGAATAACCCTGCCCACTCTTATCTTCAGATGGACAAGAAATTCTAAGGCAGTCTGTGTTCTCAGCACTGGTAAAATTGCTGGAACGTTAACAGCTTCTTGGAAGATCAATCAGCTAAGCTACAAGGATACAAATATTGTAAAAAGATCAACAGTGCAACTCTGATCATTTCATCTAAAAAATGTTACACACGATTGTGCACAGTATCATGTGGCGTTTCCACAGAGGTGGTATCCAGGATGAGCCCCAAGTGGAACTCAGGCCCTCGGGTCTGGAATGTGGCTGTCCACAGCAACTTTAACCACTAGAACAGATGCCCACAGTTAAAGCACGTGCTTTCCTCCAGGGATTTCACACTGAAGCAAAGTTTAAAGGAAAAGGACTACTACGCGGCATATATTGGAGATACAATAGAACGCCTCTATGATTTGAGCACGGCCTCTAAAACAGCAAATAACTTGGATGAGATGAAAGTTATTATAGAAGTACTGAGTTTTGGAAACAGTCAAGAATTGTAAATGCTAATAAATTCTGTTAATACTTTTACTGTCTGTTGCATTGAAATAAAGACAAGGTAAATTTAAAAAAAAAAACTATGAAGACAATGTTGAAACAGAAAACTGGAAAATTTATGTTTTTATGTTTATGTTTATTTCAAACAAATGAAGTTTATCTTCTTTGAGCCTAACCCATACCCCAAGATACCAACTTCTAAAATTACTTTCTGAGGCAATAATTGTAAAACACCAGAGTCCAAGAGGGTTTGAGAAATTCTCCCAGCATTAGAATTTGCCTATCAAATGTATTGAATGCTATTCAACAGACTATAGACTTAGTTGAACACTAAAACTAATTTATCAGATTGGCTTTTTATATGAAACACTTTTTATTACTTCGAGTACTAAAACTTTAATGTAATACCAATCCACAAATAAAACTGCTCTAATTCTAAAAATCTGACCATAACCATCTCCTTGAGGATTCCAGTGACTCACTGGAGATGCATCACAAAATAAACTCAGACAGTGAGAACAACTGTAATTGATTTTGTTATTTTTATAGAATGATCACAATTATAAAATTGCCTTATTATAATTACTTTAGATAAAAAATAATGCGTTTTGTAGTTTTTATTTATTTATTTATTTTTACATTTTGTTTTTGTTATTATCATTTTTTATACAGTTCCATAGGCTCCTGGTATTTCCCTTATCCCAATTTCCCCCCCCACCTAGTTCCTCTATATCATCACTACAGTATAGTTCTTCATACACAGTCATATGTCCATCATTGTGGGCATGGACAGTGGCAGAGAGTTCAGCATCCTATTGTCAAGATAAAATAAACAGTTTCATTGTAAGTACATCTTTGTCTGGAAGTAGAAATGCATATTACATTGTATCCCCACATCTGGATATGTTAGTCTCCATTTCACAGCTACTGTACATCCCCTCAAATGAAAAGGCATAATACAAAATCAACAATAGAAAAAAAATAGAAATTTACAATGCCATGAAGTTTTTTTTAATTTTATTGTTAATAACATTGTATTATGTGATACAGTTTTATAAGCACTGGAATTTCCCCCGGCCCTCCGATAATCCTCCCCCCATGGTGGATTCCTCCACCTTACTGCATAACCACAGTTCAAGTTCAGTTGAGATTCCTTCATTGCAAGCACATACCCAGCATAGAATCCAGCATCTTATTGTCCAGATAACTTTAACGGCTTCTTGGGGAGACCTTCTCTGGTCTGAAGGTAGAGCTAACAGAGTAAAATCCTGGTCAGTTAAAAGCCCCAACAAAACATCAGCAACAATATACAGTGTTATGGAATTGACGTAGTATTGAATAAACAATATGTTAAAAAATAATGCAAGTTCAATTTTTCAAAACACATGTGTTGAGACAGTATCAATGACAGGTTCAAAAAGAGAAAAAAAAGTTACAGGTTAAATTAAGGTAAACATGTGGTATCTAACCTTTTGGGATTCGCTCATTTCCCTTAGCATTATAGTTTCCAGTTGGGCCCATTTAGCCACAAAGAACTGCATTTTGTTTTTTTTAATAGCTGAGTAGTATTCCGTGGAGTAGATGAACCAAAGCTTTCTTATCCAATCTTCTGCTGATGGGCATTTCGGTTGCTTCCATGTTTTTGCAATTACTGATTGTACTGCTATGAACATAGGGGGTGCATGTTGGTTTGTCATGAAACAGGTGTTTTGGATATATTCCTAGGAGTGCTATTGGCACATTTAACCCTCTGATTTTAAAAACAGCAAGAAGTACAAGTCAGGGGAAGTTGTATGTTCTGAAAGTTAAATAATAAGTGAAGGAAAAGTAGAATTTGGGACTTGAGTCTCTTTACATTCAAAGATTTTTAATGCAGGACTCTCAATATTTAGATGCAAAGATTTTAATGCAAGACTCTCAACTACTGCTTGAACAGGAAAGAACAATTAGTTCTTTGGTCTTCATGACTCTCAAATAGTCTGTTTCTTCTGCAGATCCAGGCTTGGAAAGCTTACAAAAGACCCACTTCCTTGGTTTGGCTCCCAGATCCTCCACTTCCGGCAGGGACAAGAAGCCCAGCAGCAGCAGCACATATTGTGACTTGTTGGCTTCTCCATCTGACCACCAGCCAAGAATGGGGAGTGCAAAACAGCGTCAGCTTCAATAGAAACATTTCCAGGTTTTAGAAAACACGGGGATGAAGCTAACCAAAAATATGAGGAGAAGGTGAAGGGTCAGAAATGAATGTCACAACTTCATGCTTGTATGTTGACAGCAAACCCATTGAAGAGACTTAGAGTCCTGTGAAAGCGATCCCCATACCTATTGCTCCATTTCTTTGGTAGCCAATACCAGAATTAAAAGTTTCATACATGATAGCTGCTCAGTTAAGTGTTTGGGCGTATAGCTAAATGAATGAACACAATGAGGGCCTAACATATTCCTACTGCACTTGACTTACAGTCAAGTAAATGCATTTTCCTGCTTTTGTTCTGATGAAAACCATTAGTGTTGGACTTCATTAAGCGAGGCATAGAGCAAGGTTCATTAATAGGCTACGTCCTGCACGCTTGTGGTAGACTTTCCAAATGTGCCTAACAAGCTAACGCATTGCTGATCAAAGTTCATCCGCATTTCTACTGGCCAAGGCCACAGGGCAGTAGCTCTCTCCAGGCTCAGGAGCATCTGTGATTTTGAGTTTGAAAGCAAAAACATGTGAAGCCTCACGTGCAACCTTAAAGGGGAAGGCAGAACAGGACAGACACTTCAGAGGTCCCCTCAGGAGTGGTTGCCACATCAGGAGGTGTAGCCTCACCCACCACTCACAAGCACTTGTCCTCGCATGTGGACACGGAGAAGATGCGAACACAGACTCTGACCCTTGAAGACCAAGTACTCCTACAAGCCCTTCCCTAGCTGTCCACTGCTTACTGTACTTGCTTCTCTTCAAAAGATAACTTTCAAAAGTTCTAATAATTAATTCTGGCTTATATTTCCATATACTAGTGCTATAAAACCCATGTTGCCGATTATCTACAGTTTGTTGATCAGCATTCATTTTATTAAACCCTTTGCTCTATCCTAACTTGTTTTGGTCGGTATCACTATCTTTAAATATGTTAGGCAAAATGTAAACATGAAATTTTATTCCTAAAGACACCTCAATTTAAGAAAGTTGCTACACTTCTCTTAAGAACAATATGTATACACCCAAAATAACCTGATCACATTTAACAAAGGCAGTGATGATTCTCTCATCAGCTAACATAAAATACTGAAATGTTTCTGTTTGCTATCAAAACACTTCTTGCAACCTGCTGTTTTCTTCACGACACACCTCAGAACTCCTGCACATGCGCACATATACACACACTCCAGTAGAGTGTGTGCACCCTGTTTTTCTCAGACTATAAAGTGCAACACTGCAGTGGAGTGCACTCTTCGATTGCCCTCCCATCCCGGGCCATCTTCCCTCAAACCCCTAACTTGCTCTTTCAGCCTCCTCTCCAGAACGCATGAAAGATGCAGGTGGTCAGTCTCATTATTAAAAACACATCTCTGAACACATTGTTCCAAAAAGCCCTTTTCTGCTCCGGTCCCAGGCTTGGGATTTGGACTGCTTGAGCTATTTGACTAAGTCTCAAAGAAACACTTGTACCATTCAAGAGAAAGCTTTCCTTGAATTTTGGCGATGTTTCTGTACTCAAGGAAGCATACAGGAAGGACGAACAGCCCTTACTAGTACTGGCACAGATGACCAAAAGCTGGGCAAGTGGCCCCAGAGAGCCCTGGCCTGCTTTCCCTCCTGACTTCCTGCCTCCCTCCCTCGTGACTCTGGTTGCTGGAGCACCCTACGGAGGACACTGGCTGCTGTGATCATGTGCAGCTGCTGTGGTGCTTAGGCCAGGCCCCACGCACATGGTATACGCTTTCAACCACACCCGCAGCTACCCCGCAAACCATTTTCTCTGTGACCCGTGCGCAGCCTTGGTCTGAAGCCACTTGTTTGCGAACATCTGGAATCAGAACTTAGATGTGCGGTGGTCAGAGAAGAGCTGATTTCTTCTTTTTCCCATTGAGTAGACAATGTTTTGTGAGATGATTCCAGCCCTGAAGGGGGGGTCTCTGCGTTTAGGCATTATGTATTAGTAGCAGCGACTGCTTGAGCCTCAGGATCCACTCTGCAATCTTCTTAGCGTTCAGATCATATTTCAGAGCAGCACTGCCCAGGAACTGGTCCAATTACAGAGATTCCCTGTGAAGCCAGGTGGCACACTGGTGCACAGAGGAGGAATGAGTCTGTGAAGAGGGACCAGGGGTCAGCTGCAATGTGCAATACAGAGTCTGTCACGGATTGAAAGCTACCTGTGACCGTCGATGCACAGGCCCATCACGTCGTGTATGCAAACATCGTGGTTTGTCAAGGATCCCCGTCTCCTAAACTATTCTTAAAACGATACCATTTAGCAGCACTCCTTTTTCTTCTTGTGTGTGCTTTCATATCAAGGTTCCCTAAGTCCTACAAGGTGAGCTGCTGTCAGCAGAGACCTACAGATACCACGGAAGCACCCCCTCCGTCCTCTACAGCACTTGTGAGCAGATCAGAGTGATGAAGTTGCTAGGATGTGTAGAAGAAATACGTCAGATGCAGGGCTTCCCTGAAAGTGGCTGGGCAGCAGAACCACCTTTGGCCACAGGAGACGGCTTCTCTTCCAGCCTGGGGGCAATTCTCCACTTGTGGGCAACACTGGGCTGTGTTTCCACCATCCAACCCTTCTCCCTGGTTCACAACTCCACAGTCTTCACATACATACTTGACTGTCCTGCCAGAAAACTCCTAACTGACTCAAAGCCCTAGTTTCAATGTAAGATGTGATTCTTTCTCTGCACTTTTGTGACACCTGTTGCATGAGCGTCTACTGAACGTGAAAAGGGGGGAGGAGGGGAGGGAAGATGCCACAGGTGAACCAGCCAGGAGACCAGACAGCAGCTGGAGGAAGGTAGCCAGTCCTCCACTCCACCAGGAGCATTCTCTGCATAGCTGGGTCAGAGCCACGCGATGGAAGACTCACCACACGTGCAACTCACTGCAGAAAGAGAACTCAGTGCTCAGACGAGCATCTCTGAGAAAAACAGCAAGCACGCCCAAGACACCAGTGCAGGTGGGCGTGTGAGAACGTCAGTGACAGCATTAGAAGCATCTGTCTCCACAGAGCGGATGAAGACGAGCCACGTGCATCCATCCCTTCTCTCACACACATACATGCAAACATACACACGCGCACAGTTAAATCATCACAGTTTCGAAAAGTAAAAAAGCAGAAATCCATCTACTTTGTCTTTATTTTAAGATCCCTTCAAATCCAAATCTGATTTTTTTAGGGGGCAAAGGCAACAGAAACCTTACTTTAAACCTCTTTTCTACTCTTTTCATGGAAAAATTTACATAGGAAGCATTTACATATTGGGCTATAAAATTAAAACATATGCTGTACTAATTTTTTGGACATAGTAAAAACTACTTAAAGCTTCTGGAACAAGGAAATGATTTCTCTAAAAAGAATGAGACATTTTAAACTTGAAATCCAAACTCTTCTATCTTGAGAAGTGTTCAGAGACGTTCAGAGGAAAGAAGCCACTTTGACCCAATTAAGCTAAGTCATTGCTGATGTGGAAACGGCGAAGCCTACGTCACTACCCCCACTTTCTTACCTCTTAAATTTAGTGTCTGGTCCAGGCACTAAAATACGCAAAATCAAATTTATTGAGTTAGGGAAATCTAAGTTAATTTCCCAAGTGTGAATCAAAAATTTTTCTTTGGGACCTGTGTTGCTCCAACTCAAAAACCTCACATCCATTAACACATAGTACACATTTCTGTAATTTGAGATGACCATGGGACTAAGAATAGTCAGAAGAAACTGAAACCTCATTCAAAGTCCCTGAGGCCTGGGTACGACTCTCCCCTGCCCACGATGACATTCTACACCCCTCTGACAACATCTGATTGCAGACATTCTAAAGGGTTCTGGGCATTTAAGGATAAAACACAACCTATGATAAACCCTGCCTCAGACTTTAAAAAAGAAAATCCAATGCCTCCAGGGAATAGAGAGAAATATGAGTGAAGCAAGAGGAGTGCTTGGCTATTGAATATGTAGAGTTCATTAGCATTTCCGTGAAGAAATACACTGTCTTCTTTTTGGAATGTGTGGCCATGCTGGCACAACGTGGCATTTGTTACCCACAGCTGATGAGTCATGAGCAGCAGAAAAATATTTCAACACCAAAAAGAAAACAACAGCAACAACTGGCTATGCCAGTGTGATGATGGTGACTGACAAGTGTTGGCCTCGTTTTGGGGAGCAAAGGGGATGATCAAATCGGTGGTGTCCTAGAAAGCCCACATCCTGTCTAACGGGGACAGCTACTTTTCAACCCAGTGCATTGTTATTGCATGAAAATAGGTCATTTCATTGTTCTCCTCTCTTCCAATTTTTCAACAGAAGCGGGAGCTAAGTTGTAGGTAGAAATCTCCCAATTTCAAAATGTTAGTTTAACAGCTTTAACATTGGATGATTCAAGTAAAGCACACACATAGGTTGATTCTGTCCACCCAAATTCTTCTGAAAAGTTGCCATACATCTATTCGGGAAAGGATGAGAGTGACCGAGACCTGGGAGAGACAAGCCCAGGGACTGTTAATGAATCCTAGGAGGTTTGAAAGTGATCCCATCGCAATACATTTTTTTTTATCACTGCACAGCGAATACACATGGGCTTGGCTCTAAGAAAAACAGGCCTTAGGTAGCTGAGAGCAAATTTGCCACAGCGTGAAGATAACTGTATTTGGAACTTAATTGGTTACAAATACCTTTACAATAAAAAGACGCTGAGAAGAAAGTCTAAAATAATCAGAACTCTTCTGGAAATGTGTAAGGCATGCACAAAAACAAAAAGCAGTTGCTACAAGAGCTCCTAGAAGTTGGTGAAGAATCTTTCAAGGAATAAGGTCCTATACATTTTCAAACAGGTTATTGAGTTGTCAGAGAGAAACCCAAGGCAAGAACTCAAATTGTGTTGATGTTTCCTAGTAATCTTTGTGCTCTGAATTCTAGTCCAGAATGTATTTCAGGCAACCTAGAGAAAACTGCACTAAGCAGAACAAGCCAAACATGGAAAGACAAATATAATGTGATCTAGTTGAAATGCTACTCTATAATGAGCAGTAGTAGATCTTAATTGTTCTTATTACATATTTTTTTAAAAAGGTTAAGTATGTGAAATAATAATATCAGTCGGCTCTATTTAATCATTTCACAGTAAAGACATATGCCCAAATCTCAATGTGCATGTAATAAATATGTTTTATTTGCCAATGATATCTTAACAAAGCTGGAAAAAACAAATTATAAAAGAATATTTCAGGCAAATATATAGAATTATTAGACTGAGTCTGAGACAGACTCCACCTCTGGTCTGCTGTTCTCCCTCAAACAGCTCCATCTCTTGGGTAATTTAGGATCCCTTTACCAAGAGGTTCGGTCAGGACCTCGAGGCTACTGTTCTGTGTTCTCCATTACTTCAATTTATACCCCAAGAGATAAATTTCTCTTGACAGCCCCTAAACACCTTAGCTGTGTTAGAGCAAGGAGACACAGGTGAGACTACTATTTGAAACAAAGATTAAATAAACCGTGAAGAACAATGCTTTGCTCCCAGAGGGATTGCCAAGTCTGAAGATCTCTCTAACATTGAATATTACACTGCCATGATGCTGCGACATCCTCCCTCCCTCCATCCCTGATATCCATACTTTCTTTTTTTAAAAGAGTTATTATTTATTTTTATTGGAAAGGCAGATATACAGAGAGGAGGAGAGACAGAGAGGAAGATCTTCCATCTGATGGTTCACTCCTCAAGTGGCTGCAAATGGCTGCAGCTGAGCCAATCTGAAGCCAAGAGCTCTTCTGGGTTTCCCAGGCGGGTGCAGGGTCCCAAGGATCTGGGCCGTCCTTTCCCAGGCCACAAGCAGGGAGCTGGAAAGGAAGAGGGGCTGTCGAGATTAGAACCAGCCACCATATGGGATCCTGGTGCGTGCAAGGCAAAGACTTTAACCACTACGCTATCGCGCCGGGCCCATATCCATACTTTCTACCCCTGTCTTCCTATTTTGCTCTGCTAATTCATTCACATACGTCATATACACATATGTGTTCTCATTCCTCTGATTTATTTTACCAAAGAAAGTTTCTGAGAGTAAAACAGCAGTCCTTCAGCTGCCCAGCATTAATTTATTTCATCTTAGCCATGCACATGACTTCCTTGGATTTGTTAAGGCAGTCATCTTCCAGACATGTATCAGTTTCCTGAAATTCCAAGTGAAGACACAAAATCAACAAGCAGGAAATGAACAAAAATATCTACTAATGTATCCCTAAATTTAGCCTAATATCTGACACAAAGAAAACTCACCTATTTGAAAATTTACCTCTAAGTTTCAATCTTTCAATCTACAAAGACAAACCAGGTAATTTAAATGTGAAATCTCTCTACTCAAAAGCTCTGTTTCCATTTACTGCAAGGACTGGTTTCCAAGGTCTAAAGGGAATTCTCAAGCATTTAGGCTGGTCTTGGAGAAAACAAGCAAAATTTAACAGAGAAATCAATCAACCCCTGTTCAATCTTTAATGTACTGCTCACTCGTGCCAGGAATTCTGCAAATGCTGACATTTGCTAAGAGGTAACCAAAAATACACTTCTTTGGTAGGAGTAGATAGACAAACTTAACTTCCAGCCATTGTTCACTTACATGTCCATGATTCACATAAGTTCATAAGGCAGTGGTTCTGTGCAGAAGAGACTCACATTTGTGTCTGAGTGAGAACATCTGTGCTGGAGTCAGGGAAAAGTTTACCCAAGAGTCCTGACCAGTCTGCTGTTGGAAAGGAAGGGGAGGCAGGTGCAATGATAAAGCATTTACTATTCTATCACTTTACATAAAGTTGTTCCCAAGTGTCAATGTAAGAGAACCAGCTCTTGCAATAATCAAGTTTTTGGGTCATTCTCAAACAATGTGCTTGCAACCCTGTTTGAGCCAGTCCAGAGATGGTCACGGTTTCAGGAAAGCCACTTCTATGATGATTTGGTTTATCAGAAAATAGCTGAGCCATTCATAGGGATAGAAGGAGCATCGTGCCAGCTGAAGCACTGTTGCACAACTCAAGTCAGTAGGGATGACTTGTACATCTTGGAAGCCAGCACAATAAGCGGCTTATGATACTTGGAGCTGAGAAACGAAAACAAAGGAAGTGGTCTCCCCGTAGCTCTCTGACCTCAGAGATCTGTGTGGTTTCCATGATTATAAATTGTCTTAGAAGAACTTGGGTTTTAGGTCCAGAGTCATTACTGTGAGGTGGGAACGCAGCACTGAACTGCTGCTGTGCCAAGATGTCAGATCTCAGGCTCTGGGTTTGTTGCTTTTAAAATTCTGTCGTTGTTATGGTTATGCTTCCGCCTACAAGTAAGTCACCTTTTGGCTTGGCCAAAATGAACTGCAGACTGTAGAATATCAAGGAAGTGAGACCCAAGGCTCCCAGCTGTGTTGCTGTAATCCATTCAGAGCACAAATGAGCTCCACATGCCTGTTTGGGCAGTGCAAAGTTCAGTCTCAGGGGATGGGGTGTGCTAAAAGAACTCATTCTGCTTTGGCTGATAAGGAAGTACACTTCCTGTTTCAGTGACAAGAACTTGAAGCCAAATGTTAGCCAGCTTTAGTGTCGGGACTCTTTCCCCTCCTAACTGAAAGTCTGGGACTTGTTTTTGGAAAAGCTCTTTGAAATAAAGAACTCTAGGGCTTCTTCAGTGCTAGGGGGAGAAGAGGAAGATCAGGGCTCCCCACGGCCCCTGACACCACACTAAACCTCCACTTGAGATTATCAGAAGTAAGAAATGTCATCTCTTCATTCACCTAACCCACAACAATTGCGTTACTGTGCGTTTTCAGTCGTATCTTTTGACCACAAAGTTCATGGGTCATTCTGTTTCTAGACACAAGGCCTTCCTTTCTACCTTATGCGTGTCAGTAGATGGCAGAAAGACCTTGTCTCAAAAAATATCCTGGAAAATTGTTTCTTTGGAGTCCCTTGAGGCAAGGTCACCAGGCATCTGGTTGGGTTTTGTCCATCAGATGCTTTCTGGTGCGGGCGGGGTTCATTGAGCACCCGTGATGTGATGACGTCTCCGTCAGGCTAGGGTGGCAAGAGCTCCAGCCCACATCCGACATGGTATGCGTCAGCAAGTATCAGCCTCATGGGCTGGGCCTAGAAGAGGTGGTATCACTGTGTCACCAGAGCCTATTCTGCCTGGCTTGTCTCCTAGCCAGTTGTTAGGCCCAATGAAGGATAAATGGTACCTTGACTTCAACAAGCCAAGATGATTTCTTTGCCTGCAAGTGGAAACTCTAATTCACCTCCAGCGTCAATTTCACATCCCTTCCCAGGTGCCTGTCTTCCTAGCTTCTCCTCTTCACCTCTTCTTTGTCCTGTCCTGGTTCTGCAGTCTTTCCCTGTACCCTTCCTTGCCCTCCTTCTGTCTGTCCCTCTCTCTTTTTTTCTTCCTTCCCTCTCATTTTTGCTATTTCCCATTTGTTCTCCTTCTACTTATCCTTCTTTCTTTACTTCCTTTTCTGTCCCCGCACCCCATTATTTTAGTTCTTATCTTGAAGTCATTACCAACATGCCTATCTTTAAAAAGTAGCAGAAAGGAAAGGAAATTCTGCATGCCTTTCTGTGCTGATAAAATTGAGATCTAAGACATTTAAACAAGCCATTCGAAGCAACCAGAATGTAGGCTGCCTTCCGCTTACCTCTAATGCTTGTAGGAGTTAGTCATTATGTTCTTGAAACAGTATCTTTTCCGAGGATGAATGAGCACTTGATCTACTTCTATAGATGTAGGGGGAGAAGGAGAAGCATTTATTCAAAGGAATTCTACAAATCTTACTCACTTCCATATCTTTCTTGTCCTGACACAGAAAGTTGTAGATTGATATGTATTTGCATACTGTCCTTGTTTATTTTTTTATGTGGCTGTGTGGTCAGGCTGGGGGAAAAAAAATGAGGTGGGTTCTTAGGAAGTCACCTCTGTTGACCCTGTAAACAAAGGGTACCTATCATCTGTCTTAGTGCTACAAACAAGGAAAAGTCACTCCATCGTTTGCAAATACACAGTGCTCTTTCAATAGGTAAACCTTGTCTTTGTCTAGCTTAAAATCCCTTTAAGATTCTCCATTACACTTGGAATATAACTTAACAACTAAGAAGTGTGTCCATCATTTAGATTCTGCTGAGGATACCTGTGAGATAAAAGGGCCCTATGAGCTAATAAGGGGACAACAGACACAAACCAAGCTGCATGGTTCCCTGTCACCCGGGCCATGATTCATCTCTCACCTCCCAGCTCAATATGCGTCCAGTCTACTGGCTGGTTTGGGGTTTTGTTGGTTTTCCTCCAGGATAGCCTAGACTGGCTTCTTCTCAGGGTCTTCCCACCTGCTGTACCCTCCGCCTGGAACCATCTTTCCCTGTCCACTCACATGGCAGCTTCCTTCTCATCCTGGACTCAACTCAAGTTTCATCTCACAGGAGTTGCTTTGTCTATTGTAACACCACACACCCCTCCTATTTCCTCTTTTGGTTATCATTTATCTAGAAGGATACATATGTGCTTACATGTCGATTTAATTTCCAAGTAGCTGAACATAAACCACAGGAAAGCAAGAACCTTGCCTTTCAAGCCCACTTGTTTACCTGCTGTACTGAGGACAGTACGTGACACTCAGCAGGTATTTGTCCAATGAGGGGGATACAGAGGAGTGAAACTGGAAAGCACATTATGCTACCTTAATGAAGACTAACGTTAATGTCCCCACGCGGATGTACACATCAAAGACAGGACACAAAAAGTGAGCATCTTCATTTTTTGAAATAATGGTAATAATGTAGACCATTGCACTCATTTTAACAATCCAAAGATGTCAACCTATTGCAAACTGTGTCATCCGTTGCACAGCAGATATGATGAGGGCTTGAAAAAGGAATCAGAACTGTAATGTCAGAGTTAAGGACTGAGGGTTTAAGTGTGGCTCTTCGTGGAGGGTTGGTAGTTTTCCTTTTCGTCATCTAAAGTTTTGGTTTTATTTCTCATGCCTTTCTCTTACTATTTGTTACATTTTTCTTGCCACTTGGCTGCCTATGGACTATAAGCATCAAGATTACAAGATGCAGGAGGGTACAGGGAGGGGTTGGGGGAATCCCAGAGCCTATGAAACTGTGTCACATAATGCAATATAATTAATTTTTAAAAATGATTAAAAATAAAGATTACAAGATGCTTATAGTCCAAGGTGTGATAGCCTACTGGTTAAAGTTCTCATTTTGCAAGCCCCGCGATCCCATATCAGCACTGGTTCATATCCTGGTGGCCCCATTTCCCATCCAGCTCCCTACCTATGGCCTGGGGAAAGCAGTAGAGGACGGCCCAAAGCCTTGGGAGCCTGCACCTGCGAGGGAGACTTGGAAGAAGCTTCTGGCTCCTGGCTTCGGATCAGCTCAGCTCTGACCATTGTGGCTACTTGGAGAGTGAACCAGCAGACGGAAGATATTCCTCTTTGTCTCTCCTCTTCTCTGTATATCTGACTTTACAATAAAATTAAATAAGTGTTTTTAAAAATTTTAATTTCCAATAAAAATAAAATAAGTCTTTAAAAAAATTACAAGACTACAAGCACATGGTTTTTGTTTGGTTTCATTTTGTGCTTTTTAATGTGCTCGAACCTTTACCTCCATGATGTCCTGGCTACTGACAGTGGTTTAAGGTTTTTTAATTTGAACATAATTAAATTATATAAGATAGAGCAATACAACAGAACTGTTCCACAGCAAGCTGCTATATATCTTAAGAAGAGCATCAATGATAGGCACAGCAAGAGCGTGACTAATAAAATTTGGCTGATTTAATAAGTTTTGCATTGCAAAGTCTGAGGTGCCTTGGTTTTGGTCTGTCCCATCTGTTATAATTCTTTTTGTTATTTGTTTCAGAGGTGACAGACTAGTTTGTAGGTCATGTTCAGGTCGTTTAGTGATGCACATGACTTGCAAGAAGACCTTAACCCAGCACTGATCCTCCAGAAGAGATTACAAGTTTCCAGAATAAACAGGATCAGCAGTCAGTCCATTTGTGTTCTTTTCACATTTCCCTTTCACTTTTAATGCTTGCATTATGGAAATTTTCACTCACAAATAGTAAGCACAGTCCAACATATTTGTACACTTGCTCACCCAGAGCCGATAACTGGATTTCAAAATTGTTGTTTGATGTGTTTCATCTGTGTCTGGGAATGTGAAAGCCAGGTCCAGGCAGGGACAGAGATCTCCTACATGCCAGTTTACTGCCCAGCTGTCCAGAAGCCGGCCTGTGCCACGCTGAAGCCAGGAAACTACTCAATCCAGACTTCGAATCTGGATGCTAGAGACTCAAGTTATTGGACCATCACCAGCCGCCTGCCTAGGTGTCTGTTAGCAGGAGAGCTGGGACAGAAATCCAGGCACTCTGGAACAAAATCCGGTGGCCCTATGCCATGCCCCAGATAATTATTTTCTGTGCCAACTCTAGTATTATTTGTTTACATCATTTTAAACATGAAGCAGCAAGCTATTTTACTTGCACATACTCCTGTACTCATGTATGTATAGGCATTGTTTATTTTCTACGATACACAGCATCAATAAAAATTATTACCTAACGCATAGACTTATTAAATGTGTCCCAGTTATCTAAGAAGAGATATTACAGTAAGCAGTACATTCTCATCAGAAAATAAGGACCAGATTGTGCTAGTTTGCAGTGGTTTTTTAATTAATATTTTTGCTATCATGTTCAAGATACTTGGGTAAAAACAAATTGTAAGGGGCCAGTATAACAGCTCAACTACTTAATCCTCCACCTTCAAGCATCAAGATCCTATAAGGGTGCTGATTCAAGTCCTGGCTGTTCCACTTCCCACCCAGCTCTCTTTCTATGCCCTGGGGAAGCAGTAGAGAATGGCCCAAAGCCTTGGGACCCAGTATCTACATGGAAAACCCAGATGAAATTTCTGGTACTTGGTTGGCTCAGCTTACAGCCATTGCAGCCATCTGGGGAGTGAAGAAGCAAATGGAAGATCTCTCTCTGCTTCTCCTATTTTTGTGTAATCTGCCTTTTGAATGTAAAATAAATAAATAAATCTTGTTTGTGAAAAAAAATCCCACATGCTGAGCACCGGTATTCATTGTTTACTAGTGTTCATTTTCAGTGGAACAAGTGAGAATATGTTATGAAAATAGATAGATCTTTCTGAAGTCCTAGCTGACATTTTCACAAATTTAAACAGTCCAATATTTTACCCCCATGTTATTTATATTTATATCCCTTTCCTTGCTTTGCAAAGATCTTAGTTCATGAAAACATCAGCAAAAATGTTTACACTTTCATATACAATAATTATTTCAAAATAAAAGGGGAATATTTCTAGCTGTAATAAACGTACTGAATATCTCTTAACATTTCTTGGTGCTTTTATTTCTTTTAGTATAATGTCTAGTAAAAATAACATATTTTTGAAGCCAGTTGAAATGAACCTCCCCCGTCATTGCCATTTCCTTGACACATAATCTAGTTACTTGTTTCAGAATGTTTTCTAACTATAGTTTTTAGGGATGGATTTTGGTATAATTTTTTTTTTAGATTTTATGAAATATAAGTACGGCTTCAGAGCCAAAACAATATACAGGGTACAATCCATCATAAAGTTGGATTTCATCTCCAACCCCGCATTTTTAGGCTCTCCCTCACTAATAGATAACATGTTGATTAAGTTGAAAATATGCATTAAAAACAAAACTCTAATAAATATGGATGATTAACTAATGAATGAATAATGTCCAGGTAACTAACATTACAGATAGATTTATTTATTTACACTTTGTTGCCCAAAACACAGTGTTTGATTCAGATGTTTGCACAATTTCCTTTTTAACACATTTTTTTTAAAGATTTGTTTGTTCTTATTGGAAAGTAAGATATACAGAGAGGAGGAGAGACAGAGAGGAAAATTTGCAACCACTCCCCAAGTGGTCACAATGGGCAGAGCTAAGTTTGACCCAAAACTAGGAGCCCGGAACCTCTTTCAGGTTTCCCACACAGGTGCAGGTTCCCAAGGCTTTGAGCCATCTTTGACTGCTTTCCCAGGCCACAATCAGGGAGTTGGATGGGAATCAGGGCTGTCAGGACATGAATCATTGCCCATATGGGATCCAGACACATGCAAGGCAAGTATTTTAGCTGCTAGGCTACCGTGCCAGGCCTTTTTAAACAACTTTTAACTACCAATATAGAGATTAGATGTGTAGAAACGTAGACAGATAATCCATATTTACTGAAATTTGCATGCGTGACAATCTGTTATATAGATGCAGATAATTTACTCAGCCCATCTTGCACTGGTAGTCATGTCCTATTAAATACTTTTCCTACTACAAATAATGGACCAGTCTAATATGCTTACTGTAACTGCCTGGAAAAGCTGTAAACACCCTAGTTCTATTACCATGCATCCACCACACTGTGCTGAGTGTGAGGCAGCCTGGATGCCCCAGGGTAATATGGCCATACTGAGCACTGGCACCTGCCTTAGAGGAGTCTACCCTATGTCTGCAGCAAGTACGCTAAATGCTTCGACACACGTGGCTCTGCGCCTGCTGTGCAACTGCATGGTGCCTGATCTCGGGCAGGTTAAACAACCTCTTATGTCGGTTTCCTCATCTGCACAAAATGATCATTTATCTACCTCCCTTACATACCATGAACATCAAACAGAAGAAATATTTTTTTTAAATGTCCCTCATGAAATGCTCGATACATGTCATCTCTAAATGGATACAATTGCTTTGGATAAAATACCATCGATAGCAGTTAAGACTGTTTGTACTTTGGAAATAATGTGTGAGGAAAAGCAAAGATTAGAGCATGAGTCAACGCAGGCATAAACACTAATTCTGTCACTGCCCACCTTAACTTACTGCCATTGCGCTTCAGCTTGCTCTCCTGCAGGAGAATAACACTATGTGTCTACCTTTGTGTTTTGGATAATTGCAAGAGAGCACACCAAAAACAGCTTTTAGCACTGAGTTAGTGGAATACACTTTCTGGCACAAAGTTAGTAAAATGTAAACTTTGCATTACACCTCTATCTTGCTCTAACACTGTTAGATTTTAGAAGCTTGCTTGCTTGCTTTTCAGATTCATCTGCCATGGTCATCTGCTGTTTCACTTCCCAAATGTCCACAATAGTCAGGACCACATCAGATCAAAGACAAAAACTAGGGAACGGTGACCTGACTCTTCATCAGCTGCTGCTTCCCAGGGTACACATTAGCAGAAAGGGAGATGGAGCCAGGAGTTGTCATTCGACACTCCGATTGGCGGCCACTGCTTTTGTATGTCCCCCAAAGATGAATATTCTGGAAGTTTTGTCCCCATTGCAATGCCATTGAGGTGACAGAAAATTCAAAAGGTCAGGACCTAGAGAAAAATGATTAAATTCTGGAGACACTATCTCCAGAGTCAATGCTTATACTGCTAGAGTTAATTAGTATTTGTGTGACAATGGCAATGGGTTATTATAAAACAGGAGCACCCATCTTCTTGGCCCTTTCCACTTGTGTAGCACGTTGTGCCCCAGTCAAGTGTCCTAGTGGATCTTCCAACCAACAGAATCATAAGCCAAAAAAATTATTTTTTTTCACAAATTCCCAGCCTTTGGCATTTTGCTGTAACGAAATGAAAGAAATTAAGATAAGCACTACAGAGCAAGCACTCAGACTGGCAGTTGGGGTCCAGCCAATGTACCAACTGTGGCTCTTTTACTGGAGCTTTTGTGTAAAGTGTCTGCATACGGTAAGGCAGAAGGCACCAAAAGATTCCTCTGGCCCTTTTTGAAATCAGCAAATTCCCTAGGCACTCTTTCTCAGCTCAGTTTTTGTGTTCCTCTTCCCTGATCCACATTGGTAATCTAATGCAACACCTGCATCTTTCTTCTAGAAACTATGGTCTTGGAATCAAAACAACCATCAAACTCATAAGGCAGGTGGGATTCACCCAAAACTAGATAGATTTGGCTTTACGAAAACAAAGAAAACCAATAAGCATCACACCAAGGAATCTGGGGAGCCTGCGGGGGAGGAGACACGGCTTCTGCCATCACAGTCATTTTCTATTTGAGACATAGGTGTGGTCACCAGAGATAAGCCGAGTTCACTCAGACCAATTTGTCTCAGGGAAGCCACAGCTACGTGTCCCTTCATCACTCATATCTAACGAATCCTGATCCTTCTCCCGCTGAGGTGTAACAAACCAGCCCATTATGCATCAACTCAGATTGTTTCTCTATCACCATGCTGAGGCACAAGAACCTTGTCCAAAACGTAGTCACAAACAGATTCTCATTCATTATGAATAACAAACCCTTTTGCAAGTTTTTGAGTTAATATGACAGGGGAGATAGAGCAATGATCAAATCCTCAAGTTTCTCCAAAAGTAGATGGTCACACAATCCTTGCCATTCTAAATCCATGTGGAAGGCAGTTTGGTATAATGCATTAGACTGAACTGGCTCCACTGTAAAAGTACTTTAGATGAGTCATCATGTCTAACTAGCCCATGACAATCTTATGAGTTAAATAACATTTACTCTCTTTTTAGCAATATAGAAATAAATTAGCAGTTTACGATCCAATAGATCAAGTTTCCAATTCTGTTTGAACCCCCCTTGCTGTCTGCTCTTGAGAAAGCTACTTAGCCCCTCCGATCTATTTTCTCATCTAAGGTAATAATACCTACATCCAGAGTAATGTGAACAGCTGTGAGGCTTATGTGTCACACACGTGTGATTATGGCTGACATCCCATGTGTACCAAACGGTTTTGTCTTTCTAAACTCAGACACAGAAACACCCCTTAGGGAAATGGGAGCCTGCAATTCTGTATATAGATTTTGATTTGGGTAAATAAAGGTAGATTCATGAATGAGTATTTTGTACATAGTAAGCATGCAGTTAACATCTGTTCTTTTCATTCCCTTCAACATCCCAGTGATAGATTTTTCTTCTTCAATAGAAACTACAAATGGCCAGTGAAACACAAGGCACATACTCTTTGCAGAGGAAAATCTCAGAAACATAAATGCTCCCATACTGTGGCTGTAACGCACAGACCACTCCAACACAGGCCACACCAGCACTGTTTAATTTCAACAGCAGCTCTCACTGGGTCAAGCGTTATTTTCACTTTTACTTACAAACCAATGTTCCATGCTATCTCACAACTCCAACCTCCCAGATTATATATTAAAAATCATCTTTGCCAAGGGTCTATCATTGTAAAAGCCTCAAGTCCATTGAATCCATAAAACTCCATCTGACCTAGACGTTTGTGCTAGCACAATCCATTGTAATAACACTACCATTGTTTACTTTGACTGTCATGTATGTTCTATCAGATTTGGCAACCACAAGAATATCTTGGCAGCATGCCCTCACATGAACACGAGTATTTTATTCGAAGATTCACAGGAAAAATAAATTTGATCCAAAGGAGCATCCAGGAAAGAATTTTTTCCCTTTGCAATTTGATGTGCTTTGTGTTATTGATTTGTTTTTAATGCAGAGTATCTGCCTCATGGTCATAGAAAGTAACAATATTTAACAATTACCACTGTGCAAAATATATCTTCTTGTAACAAATGAAGCCACAAAATATTAAGCTACATTTGTGCTGAGATTAACTGAGCTTGTCCAGCAATTGGAAAGTCAAAAGCGTTTTGTTGTGGGATCCAGCAGAGTGAAGTCAGGAGCAGATTTCTCTCAAGGGAACATTGCAATGGGCAGCAATGGCTGTGCCAAAAACACAGCGTTCCAAACCAGGAAGAGTGGCTTGAGAGGCTGCCCTAAGCCACGCTCTCTGGGAATCCCTGTTCTTGCCTGAGAACCTCTCATTTGAGCTTCTCCTGAGTCAGCCCACCAGTGCCCACACATTCTCTTCTAGCCCCTTTGTTTTTAATTCATGGTATTGTCCCTTACTTAGGTGTTCTGCTTTGTTTGATATTACTGTGCAACCAAGAGAAACTTTGAGATCTACTTTTTGGATCTCAGATCAACTTCATATTTCCACAATGTCCAGCTAGTTATGGGAGGGGTGTGGGCTAGTTGTTATGGAGGATGTGTGTGACATAAGCCAAGTTTCTGTCACTTGAAGATTTAAAATCCTCATACCATTTGGGGTGTCTGTCTCTTGCCACTAAATCATGAGCCAGTGTGAGGACAGAAATAGGACTCCTTCAGTCCTCAACAACATGGAAGTGACCTTGGTAACTATGCACATAGTGAGTATTGATGGAGTGAATTCATTGGAGAAAATCAAAGTCATAGCTTGGATGGGGTAGAAAACACTGAATGGTTAAAAATGAAAGTAAAGCAAAGAGATAGGAGAGGGAGAAATGTATAGAGCTTTAGTCCATAAGAAACAAAGACTACGCTGACAAGCAGGAAAAGAGAAAACTGAATGGCAGGCATGTCTGGAATAAGATGAAGTAGTTAGGGCTAAATTCCATATGCAAGAGATTGAAGGTTTAATGTATTTAGGCAGAGGAAATTCATTAGATCAACCTGCTTGTGTTATACAAAACTTGAGGAGGGATAGATCTGTTCTGTGTAGTGCCTAGCAGGTGCGCAGCTGTGCAGAGCAGAGCATGGCATGTAATCAGAATCTGAAGACAAACAGAGCAAATGTCCGCTGGTAAGACTGGTCTTCCTACCAGGGGATGCACTTTGGTCTTCAGACCTCGTCACTGCTGTTTGTTGTGGTGGCTACATGTCTGGCAACAAATCAGGCCAAAGTCTGATGTTTCTGTCCCCGTCCTTGAGCTGAGAACTCAAAGTATCTAAAAATAATTTGTTGAAATCATGAAAATCAGAAGGAAATTACTAAAGATCGCCTCTCATCTCTCTGTTAAGCATGACTGACAAAATGTACAATTCATCCCAACAACTGGTCATGTGGACTTTAACATTAGTTACACTTTGATATAATGGAATACTTGAAACACCTTCTGACACAGGTTTCCTATCAGAGTGTGTGGGTTAGAGTCCAAGCTTTGCTTCGAGTTCCAGTCTCCTGTCAATGCATACTGCTGGTGGCAGGAAGTGATAGGTCAACGCTTTGATTACATCTACCACTGTAGAAGACTCAGGTGAAGTTCCTGGCTTCTGGCCTCAGCCAGGTCCAGCTCTTCAAATAAACAAATACAAATTTTAAAGAATGTTTTGGAATGAATAGATAGAAGGTGAGTTGGAATTGTGCAGTTTCGGGATTGGAGCCCACACTATCTCCTTCCTGACTTATCCTTAAAGATTCTCCCTCTGTCAAAGTGCTCAAGAATGGAACATCTCCCCGACCTCAAGCCTAGACCTGCCCCTGGGACTGATGTTTTGCCTCACAACCAGCTTTCTTCTTCTTCTTTTTTAAGATTTATTTTAGTCTTATTGGAAAATCAGATATGCAGACGGGAGGAGAGAGAGAGAGAGAGGAAGATCTTCCATCCTTTGATTCACTTCCCAAGTGAGTGCCACAACTGGAACTGTACCATTCTGAAGCCAGGAGATCTTCCAGATCTCCCACACAGGTACAGGGTCCCAAGGTCTTGGTTCATCCTCGACTGCTTTCCCAGACCACAAGCAGGGACCTGGATTGGAAGCAGGGCTGCCAGGATTAGAACCTGTGCCCATATGGGACTCCGGTGCGTACAAGACGAGGACTTTAGCCGCTAGGCTATCATGCCAGGGCCCTCACAACTAGTTTCCTAATGCTTCTCTGGCTTTATGGATTAGAAACTCCCTCAGACAGAGCTCTTTGTTCTTAGCCCACCACGTTGCGCGTTTCGCTCTCTGCCTCTCTGTATCAGCGGCATGCCAGAATCTCAGAGAGATTTTTAAAATGTAGAGTTGTGGACTGCATTCCTAGACTCTGACTCAGGAGGCCTGGGATGGAGCCCAAGAATCAGCATTTCTTTTTAAAGATGTATTTATGTATTTGAAAGGCAAAATTGCACAGAGAGAGAGAGACAGATCTTCATATATGTTCATCCCCCAAATGGCTACAATGTCTGCCTAAAACTGAGCCAGTCTGATGCCAGGATCCAATATCTTCTTTTGGGTTCCCTAATTGGGTACATCTGTTCTCCCAAGCACATTTACCAGGGAGCTAGATTGGAAGTGGAGCATTCAGAACTCAAACTGGTGCTCAGGTGAGATAATGGCACTGTAGGCAGTGTCTGCAAACACCACAGCACTTGTCCAGGATCTGTTATCATGCTTTTCCATGATGAGGGTCTCTCTGTTTCCTAAAGCCTGGGCTCCAAAATGAGGACAAGAGGCCAATTTCTGATTTAGATTGTTTTTAAAGATTTATTTCCTTTTTTTTTAATTGGGAAGTCAGATATATACAGAGGAGGAGAGACCGAGAAGAATATCTTCCATCTACTGATTCACTCCCTAAGTGACTGCAACAGCCAAAACTGAGCCAATCTGAAGCCAGGAGCCAGGAGCCAGGAGCCCATTCCAGGTCTGCCATGTGGGTACAGGGTCCCAAGACTTTGAACTGTCCTCCACTGCTTTCCCAGGCCACAAGCAGGCAGCTGAGTGGGAAGCAGGGCTGCTGGGGTTAGAACTAGTGTCCAATGGGGTCCTAGCATGTGCAAACCAAGGACTTTAACCCCTAGACCACCACACAGGACCCCTGATTTAGATTTATAAGTAGTTCATAAATAAGAGCAAGGAACAATCATATTTTCATAACACTTAAATTGAATAGGTATTTACTATTATTGATTAAATAATTCTTCCAAACCATATGTCAAGTAGAATTAGTGTGGTGTAAGAAATGTGAGGTAAGAAAATGATAAATAGGAACCACAGTGATAGCTCAATAGCCAAATACTCACCCTGCACGTGCCAGGACCCACATGGGCGCTAGTTTGTGTCCTGGTGTTCCGCTTCCCATCCAGCTCTCTACTTGTAGCCTGGGAAAGCAGTTGAGAACAGCCCAAACCTTGGGACCCTGCACCTGCGTGGGAGACTTGGTAGAAGCTCTTGGCTTCTGGCTTTGGATCTACTCAGATCCAGCCATTGCAGCCACTTGCAGAGCGAACCAATGAAGGAAAGATGTCTTTCTCTTTGTCCATCACTCCCTTAATCTGACTTTCAAATAAAAACAAATAAATCTTCTTTAAAAGGAAATCAAAATAATTAGCAATAAAAATCGCTTGATGTATGACTCAAACTTTTCTGCACCCAGAACAAACTTCTGCTTGCTCAAGTTGTGCCCTTGGTGGTATTTGGGGGGCAAGTCTCAGATTGCCTACCAGCTGGTGAATCTTGCCCCTTAGGAAACTACAACAAGCACGTGGGGAATGATGGCTGCCGACTTGCATCTCTTCTGGGAATTTGTCTGGGCCTGGAGAATCTTGATAAAACTAGATCTTTGGGAAGTCGCATCACACTCTAGCTCAATTTCCAGGTCATTAAAGGACAGGTGTTGAAATGTTGCTAAAGCTTCTCACCCTCTTTTTACAAGATTATATTGCATTAGTTTGTACTTATCAAGAACTGCCAATGAAACAGAACACCCACTCTGTCCTTTCCAAGGGAATATTTACCTTAGAAGAGAAGCCATGTACTTTGGAAACCGTTCCATCAGTATGCAACAGCCAAAACAAAAGGAGTTAAACATTTTCATGGAAAATGTCATCAGGCTAAGGAATGGGCTGCTTTTCCCATGTTCTCTGTAATAAGGCCGAAAGCACATCATGCCACTGATATTTAGCCAGGATTTATGCTCAGGACGGATACTTTTCCACTCATCAGCTGTATCCTGCTGCTGCTTTACAATTAGATGCATTAAAGTTGCATTTGCCCCCTTGAACCCATGCTCAGAAAGTCCATGTACAAATCAGCCTGGAAGTTGGATTGCTTTCCTAAGTAGTGAACTTGATTTAACTCCAGTAGCAGAAGTGGATATTTTTCTATACCGCGTTGCCAATTTCTAGAGTGCTACCTTGTCTGGAACCTACACAGCATATATACCGACAACAAGGAGACTTTGTGTAAAGAATCAGGCTTTTCCTCCCCAGGTGTCTGTGGAAAGCAGCACAGGAAATGTATCCTTTACACATCATGTTCATGAAGTGACTATTCATTGCACAAACAAATTTATACTTGATGTGACATGTGTGGGAGATGTGTGAGGGCCATTGAATGCTAATCACAAAGTCAGATGCTAGTATCATGAATTTAGAAAATGATGGTCGTGATTCATGGCATTTTTTATTTAAAGAAATAGATCTTAAATGCCTGACTTTTATTTATGCTGATTTATTTAAACATTACCTTTAGGTACCCTGTTCATTCAACCAATACCAAAGTAGAGTATTTATGGATTAGCTTATACAACAGTTTCCAAAAATGTGTGCAAGTTAGAAGAGTGATACAGTTTACCTCTGTGAAGTATTCACGAATTTTCTATAAAAGTGTGCAATAATCATACCTAACAGTTAAAAGCCAGGAAGCATCTGTAATTGGAGTACCTGACATAATACTGAGTTTGGTCCTGACTCCAGCTTTCAGCTAATGTGGAGGAAAGGACATCATGCGATGCCTCAATTAGTTGAGTTTCTGCCATGCACATGGGCAAGATGGGTTCAATTCCAAGCTGCACCTTCACTTTTCTGTACATGTAGAAAGTGAACCTAGGATGAGAGGTCTCTCTCCATGCTCTTTCTCTGTGACTTTCAAATGAAATTACATAAGAAAAAAAATGACTGAAATGTAAGAAAATCAAATAGACTTGGAGTGGATAAAGAACCTCATTCATTTTACAATACATATCTTGACAGCTAAAGGCATTTCTTTCCATGAGTAATGGATGTTTTAACTTCATTGCCTTATTGGAGACCACATCACTCCACACACTTGGAGCTTGATTCCTGCTGTCATTGTTTCCTCTTGGTCCATGAACAAGAGGAAGTAGGTATCTGCAAGAACATGCAACAATCTGAAATTACATATGGAATATTAGTATGATATTTCATATTGCAATTTGTATAAAATTTATACCTTGATTCCAAGGGGGAAAAAAACTGCATGTAATGTAGTCTCAGGCCATTCGAGTTCTGAGGTATAGACAGTGAGCTGAAAAAAGCTTCCCTGGGCACCCTGTCTTGACAGCCAGGATTACGTGAGTGGTTAAAAAATCAATAACACCACAAATACCAAATACACCCAGTGATTAGTACAAATAAGTCTCAGGGGGTCCATAGGATGAAATGATGAACTCAGCCAGGGCATGAAGCAGAAGTCTTCCACAGGAAGGGCAGCTGAACCACATGAGCAGAGCTGGTTACACTAGGGGATTGCTTATTTGGGAAACAGTAAGCAGAGACGGTGGGTTTTCTTTTTTCAGTTCACTTATGTGATAACCAGAATGAACAAAATACAATAAAATGATCTCCTAAATGTTTCAGAATATGCTTCTATATGTACATTTCACTTCTTGCTGCCAGATTACACATGGAATGTGATGGTTCATACCAGTTGGCTCCATCACAATGCTAGATGCTTCACATACGTGATCTAATTTGTCATATACTAGGTGGCAACATTTTTGCTTTAAAGAAAAGACAGGAAAGTTACAGAATGACTGCAAATCTTCTTTCTTCAAACTCAGAGTTTGAAAGCTGTGGAACTGAATTCAAGCTTTGATTCACCTGATTCTAAGACCAGCTCTTCTAAGAACAACACAGTTCTTGGCATCAAGCCAAAGTAAATAATCTTCTGGTAGATTCCACTCAGTTGGCCTTGCTTGAGAGTTGTTCTCAGGGAAGGACACGGCCAATTTGCCTGAAATATCCGGATTTGGTTTTTTCAGAAGAGAAATTGCAAACTACCCTCTGCGGGAGTTAGTACCACTTGCTAAGTTGTGCTACAAATACAGAAATTATAATTTCTTGAGTGGTATGTATAAATGACAGCTGAAGTCAAAAGTTAAGTTAAAATGTCATCAACCAATAGATATAACCTCAAATTTTCATTACAGCACGAACTTTAAGAGGACTTTAATGTTGGATTTTAACCTGAAGAAGATGGGTATTTGGGGGGCTGGTATTGTGGCACCACATGTAAAGTTACTGCCTGCAACCTCATCATCCCTTCCGGATGCCAGTTCAAATCCCACTTGTTTCCCTTTCCAGTCCATTCCTGATGAAACTCTTGGCAGTTTTGTTGTACCTTAGCCACTGAGGTTATCTAGATAATGGATCAAATCTCTCTCTCTCTCTCTCTCTCTCTCTCTGTCTTCTCTCTTCTCTCTTTCTCTCCCTCAGTCTCTAATTCTGACTTTCAAATAAGTGGATAACTGTTTGTTTAAAAAAGCAAAATTAATACTTTAAAATATTAAAATGCAAGTGAAATAAGCCCATCAAACTACATTCTATTTGCTGCCACTTTGGGGCAGCTGTTGTTTCCAGTTTTTTTATTTCATTTAGCAGAGCCATTTCTACTTGCTGAAAAAGACTCACCTAATACTAAAAGTTCCCACATTAGAGTATTTCATGCTGTTTTCGCTCTTTTGTTCCTTTGCAGGTTATAATGATTTTTAAAATTTATTTTAAATTATTAATACATAGTTGAAATGGAGGTATACTCATGTGGACCTCTAACTGGGGTGGAGGAGTTGAGGTTGTAGATAGGTGAGATATATGTTCTGGTTCTTTATTTTTCTCTCCAGTGTCCATGGAGGGGAGAGGGAAAGGGTGGCACTCCTTGCTGTCAAACTACATCAGCCCCCATGGGGGGGACATCTGTTTGGTGCCTTAGAGACCCCAGTGTAGAGAAGAATGTTTCAAAGTTGTTACCTGAGTGGTTTTTGTAGTTCCAAGACATCGTCAGCTTCATTGCACCAGGGTTAAGAACGTCTTTCCAGTGTCTACTGGCTGGCCAAGTCCACCTCAGTGTGCATCCATAGACTGAGTCACTTGCTGCAATGCTTGCCAGGATTGTTGCTTAACCTGTGCTGCTTTCTATCCTCTGACAAGACACTCAACACCTTCTGCTGGCCCAAATGAGCTAGCTGGCATGTTCCCCATGTGTATCTGTGCACGCTGTTCATTATACAGGTATAAGCAACTGAGGATACCCAGTTCCAAAACATACTTTTCGAGGTCAGCTCACATATCTTGAGATTTTCCCTGTGGCTGGGGTTTGAACCCAATAACCCAGTGGCAGAGTTCCCCCAACCCCAAGAAACCTCACCTGGGAAGTCCTCAGACTTGACTCACGTGTGCCAGCAGCTAGTGCAGGGTCAGATTCAGTTCATTACCTGCACCACCCAACACACTCAGCAACAGATGCAGTTGCCTGGCCATTTCCAACCCAATCTCTCATATGAACTGACAGGTGCTGTGGCCTGCCCCACCCCAGCCCTCCACAGGTCTGGGCTTCACAGCTACCAGTAGGTGCCATGGCATTGGGGCAACTCCCTTTAACCCCCACTAGTCTTGAATCCACTGCTTTTTGCATGTGTCAGTATGTACTGTGACCTAAGCTCCGTAGAATATTAACAGTTATTTTTCAAAGAGGATTTCAAAGTCCTTGAAAGCTGTCAATGCTTGAAAATTTACTATGAAATCTTACAGAGGCTTTAATATGTTCTTCGACACTGTGTGTCTTTAAGAAAGAATGCTGTGGGGCAAGCGAGGGGTTTAGCTGCAACCCAAATTGCACCAATTCTATTCTCAGCTGCTCCACTTCCAATCTAGCTCCCTGAGGGTTCCTGTACCCACACGAGACACCCGGAAGAAGCTGCTGGCTCCCAGCATCAAACCAGCTCAGCTGTATCCATTGCTACCATTTCAGGAGTGAACAAACAGATGGAAATTTTGTTAATCTCACCCTCTTTCTCATTGTAACTCAGACTTTCAAGTAAAAATGAAATAAAGCTGGGGCCAGCACGATGGCTCAACTGGTTAATCCTCTGCCTGTGATGCCAGCATCCCATTTAATTGCCTTTTAGGGAGTGAGCTAGTAGATGGAAGATCTTTCTCTCCGTGTCTCTTCTCTCTGTAAATCTGCCTTTCCAATAAAAATAAATCTAAAAAGAAAAAAGAAGCAAAACTTTAAAAGGTAAAGAACAAACATTATATGCAATGTTTTTCAAACGTGTGCATTTAAGTGCAAGTTGATGATTACACGTATGTGTTTAGCGGCTTCTATTAGTTTTTATAACCATACTGAAAAGCTTTAGGCAGGAAAACATTATAAAGAAGAGACTCATTTAGCTTACATTTAGGGAGGCTGAAACTCCAGCCTTAGAAAGTTCCATGCATTTGGCCTCTGACAAGAACCCTCTTGTTGCATCGTGGCAAGAGTGCATCATTCTAAAGAGCTTGGAGAAGGGAGGGATCACGCTACAGAACAGGGATGCTGAAGGACTGGGTGGGACTAAACTCCAGGCTTCCGTTGTTTCTGAAAACTGATCAGAGTCCCATGAGAAGTAACTTCGGATGACAGGCTCCTAGAACCCAACTAGGGTTCTAAGACCTCCACTAGGTCTGCTTTTTAAAGGGCCCGCTGTCTCTCATGTGGCCATGTTGAGGACCAGGATTTACACAAATGAATCCTTCTGGGAAATATCACATCCAAATGATAGCAATGCTTTTAGACAATTATTATATATGAATTGCAAGTTATACAGATGTTTCTCATTATATTCATAAGGAAACAGATTTTCATTCATCCAAGTGCTCAAAGTAGTGGAGTCTTGTAGAGTTGTGATGACCTCATCATTTCTCTCATGAACTCCGAAAGGAACAGAAAGTAACTGTGAGAACAAGCTCCTACATTTTCAGAGTACAACATGAAAAGAGAACATTTTGATGCTTCCGAATCTGCATCCTTTCTGTAACATAACCCCCCCCCACAAAGTGCGAAAAATGACCCAAAATTAGTTACCTGATGGAAAGCATTCGAATTATAAAAGGAATTCCTCCATTATCTAGTACGTCATCCCCATCTCAGAGTTAAACAGACATTTTCAAAGCAAAATTCTTGGCATTTTAGAAATGTGGGGTAACAGAAGTTGTGTGAATTCCACTTGAGAACTCTTCTCCGAGTCGCACTGACCTCGCCAGGCCAGCAGCTGCTGGGACACTAACTCCCTGTTCTTTAGTCACATTCCCAACGCGGCCTTGCGGACCAGCCCTTGGAACTGTGGAGGTTTTACCCTCAGTACCGTAGTGACAACTTTGCAAAGCTTTGAGTAGAGTATTATCAAACATAGTGAGGGTAATTTTGTTTCTAAATCAAATGATCTCTACAATGTAACCAGTATGTACACACGTGTACAGGCACATTACACCTGCATATTTCACCCTAATTTTTTTTTCAGAGTTTAGGACTTTTAATCGGTCCTAAAGTCATCAAAGCAAAAATCATGATAATCATTTTGATTTCCTTTACAAGCCCCCAACAGAGAACAAAATTGTTTGTAGGAAGAAAAAGAAGTTTTGCATATGGGATGAAATTATAAATTAAAAACTGGCAGATGGGGGTTAGCTTTATCATTCACTCAACTCTTAAAAAGTTCATATGAACATCCAGTCAGAACCTTCAGGGCGTCACATTTCCAAGCAGCCCACAGGCCTACACATGGAATGTCCTGGAGGCTCCACCACAGGTCGGGTCACAGAGTACAAACCCCAGAGTCCTTTCTTGCACATGCAAGAAGGAGAGACACGGACTATTCAAACTTTGTCTTCTTCCCTTCTGCCTTGTGGTCCCTACCGCCTACTTTGCTTCATTGCCCTCCAAAACTGCAGTCTCAGTCCCCAAATCCGCCATGGCCACCTGTGCCTCCCTGTGGCATCCAGAGCCGCCCTGGCCACCCTCAAGGCCCCCAGAGCCACCTTCATCCTTAGGCTTGGCCCAGTTTAAGGTCACTTTGCTTCCATCAATTTCCCCATCTTCCATGGCATTCTTGGTGCCTTTGCATCTTCCTGGCTGTTGAAGTCTACAAAACCTCCTCCTTGGAGGATCGGACCCGGCTCAGTCACTGTCCTTGCTCGACCAGAGCTATCAAATGATTCTTTAACATCTCCACTGGGGTCTCCTCAGACAGTCTTTTGACAAATAAGGTCTTGATATTTTTATCTCTTGACAAATCTTGGAAGCTTTACTGTAGTACCCTAGCCCCACAGAAGCATGTATAAAATAATTATTTAACAGGCAAAAAGACAGAGCCAGACAGAAAGACCTCTATGTGTTGGGTCACTCCCCTAATGCCCACTAAAGCTAGGGCTGAGCGTTGGTCAGCATATAGCAGGAAGCCAGTCACCTGAGCTGTCTTCCTTGGTGGGAAGCTGGAGTCAGGAGGCAAAACCTGGCATACTCACTTGGAACTCAACCAGCAGGCTACCAATAACCAACAGTCACCTCCTTTATCAAGGGTTCATGATACTACCAAGTAGAACGGCAAGGATTCAGGAGATCTAGGCTGTAATTTGACTCTAAAAGCTGCTGGGCTTAGTGGAAAGTGTGTGTGTGTGTGTGTGTGTGTGTGTGTGTGTGTGTGTGTGTGTGTGTGAACACAGTTTTCTCATCTCAAATGCAGGATTAAGCAACACAGTATCATGCCTTAACTGATCGGCCTAAGGGGCAAAGTATAACATATGTGTGAAGGTGCTTGGTTTTTTTTCTCCCAGCTTGTCATTTTATGCTTATATTTTGTCTTACGTATTTTTTCTCCCCGTTAGGGCTAAGATCGCTCCTTATTGTCCTTTACAGTGATTTGTTATCTGATGCTGAAAATTGTGATAGTTGTGTTGTTGAATGAAAATTGCATGGCTAACTGTCTAGATTTTCTTGTCTTTCTTTCAATGATGTTTTGGCAAGTCATTAAGGTGTAGAATGTTTTGATTTATTTGTGTTTGGCTCGCAAGCATTCTTATGAATGATTTTTGGTCCAAGAATAATTGTACTAGAGCAAGAATCTTCTGGAGTCTGTACTGAATGCTGCCAAGTGATTACTGACGACTCTTCACTCTGCTTAGCGCTCAGATGACACCCTCGTCTTTCTGAGTTATAAAAAGTATTTTGCCTAGTTGTTTTGGTCCAGTGTCATGGAATTTCAGTCTTACACGTATTGTGTAGTACACACACAGACATAATTTTTTTGTTCTGTTTTCATCACTTTCAATCTAATTTTAATACAAACACCTAGAACTGGGTATTTGTTTTAAATAACCCTCTCCTCTTTGAACTCCCATTTCTACCAGTGAATCTCAAAACATTGCTCAACTCTTTCCAGTTCCCCCCCTCCCTGCGGCCATGCTAGACGCTGCTCTAGGCAGGAATCTAGGCTTGCATGGGCGTGTTTCGCCCACTTTCTCTGAATGCACAAAAAAAGGACAGATCTGATGCATCTTTTTCAATTACGGCCAGGCACAGACACTTCCATATGAAGCTGCTTTCAATAGTTTAAGGCATTTTTTTTTTTTTACATTTCTCCTTTAGAGCAATTTTTGGTTATTTTTTATGTTTGCCATGATTTACTTAATCTTTTCACTGAAATTCAATTTTTAGTTTTCCTCTTTCAGAATTAATAAAATAGAGGAAATTTTCATTAATTTGTATTAATTAATTTCCTTTAACGTAAACATATAACTCTTAATGTTAAAAAAAAAGTCTAGCATACACACACATACACACATATATGTATATATTCATATTATCGCCCATTGGAGGGTTCCTTCTGCATTTGCATTGACTAACAGAAGACACAATGTTACAAAATCCAAATTAGGTTATTATCGCCAACAATTACTTTAATAACAAATGAACCAATGAGTGCCTAGGCCCATGGGTTTCAATTTTGTCTACACTTTCCCTTCCTCTTGGAAATTACATTCCACTTCCATTTACTAGTGGGGAAAAACAAAAGAGTGAAGAATTCTTCAGGGAAGGCTAACATGGTATTAAAGATCGGGGAGACTCGGGCCCGGCGCGGTGGCACAAGTGGTTAAAGGTCCTCGCCTAGCACGCCCGGGATCCCATATGGGCGCCGGTTCTAATCCCGGCAGCCCCGCTTCCCTTCCAGCTCCCTGCCTGTGGCCTGGGAAAGCAGTCGAGGACGGCCCAAAGCTTTGGGACCCTGCACCCACGTGGGAGACCCGGAAGAGGCTCCTGGCTTTAGATCAGTATAGTACCGGCCCGTTGCGCTCACTTGGGGAGTGAATCATCGGACGGAAGATCTTCCTCTCTGTCTCTCCTCTCTGTATATCCGCCTTTCCAATAAAAAATAATAAAAATAAAATCTTTAAAAAAAAAAAGATCGGGGAGACTCAACTAGGACACTTCTGATAGTGGGAAGGAGACATGAGATTAAAGCCCACGTCTATTCTACATTTCTTGTGACTGCGTTAGCTTCCCAGAGCTCAAAAGGCAGACAAGATGATCGTGGACTAACAAGATGAACCACTTATCAGAGAGGACAGTCCTGCGTGTGGATTCAGGAACTACCACCGCGTTATTCCACATCTGCATATTGCCCTGCAAGTGCCAGAAGGGAGACATGCAGAGCTCGTTACTTCTAGATGACTTAGTTCGCCCAAACTCTGAAAACACATGGGAATTCCCCCTACTAACGTTGAGGACAGTTTTCTACAATATTATTAGTATCGCAGAAAAAAAAAAAGGAGTTGGTTATCATCAGTAGTCCTACAAATCTTCAGTTTTGCTGAGTTCTGGGGCTTTCAAACCAAGGTGAGAGCGCCTTAATCTGCGAGAAGTGACAGGCGTTCTGGAGCATCTTCCCTTCCCTTATGGAGAGTCATTTCTTCAGGGCATGGAACGGAAGAGGCATTTGACCCTTTAAACACACAGTGGGGCAAAAAATGCAGTGGATGCAAGAAAGACATATCTTGATGTAGCAGGCTGAATGGGGAAAAAAATGTGAAATTCTTCTGATTAATTGTTAAATATCTTGTAGGAAGAAACCAAGTAATTACGTTCTAGCATAATTTAGTATTCACATTTTAAAAATTAATTTTGAGGAGCTGATACAATTGCCCAAGCACAGCAAGCCATATCAGGACAAAATCATGTCTCAGCTGCTCCACTTCCAACCCAGCTCCCTGCTTGTGGCCTCAGAGGCCAGGGGAGGATGGCCTTGAATCTTGAGACCCTGTACCCATGTGGGAGACCCTGAGCATCGGCTCAGCTCCAGCTGTTGCAGAAATTTGGGGATTGAACCAGCAGATGGGAGATCTTTCCCTTTTTCTCTCCTTCTCTCTGTAAAATATACCTTTTCAATGAAAATAAATATTTTTTAAAGTAAATTAAATTTGAGCTAGTCCTTCTAAACAGGAAAAAACATAGTGCTATGTAACCAAACCCAGAGAATACAATCCTTATTTAGTGGTTTTCTGCTGTACATAGCTAAGCACCCACGAAGTACAGTTCAGACCAAGCAACCCTGGAAGACAGTGTAAGCTAGAGGAAGAAGAAGCCTTGGTAGCGACCTCAGTGCCTTTCCATCCTTTCCATCAACTCCTCAAAGGATGTCAGAACCTTCTCCCCAAAACTGGAACCAGGAAGAACTGAAGTCGATGTTGGCCACCAGGTGGCAGTAATGCCTCAGTAACATTACTGGGCCAATACTGGCAGGCACAATTGGCTCTACTCACACCATCTTCTCACCTCCACTCAGAAACACCACTTTCCTGTTATTATAATTATTGCCACTGGCGCTATAAATCTCATTCATCAATTGACCCACTTTCATCCACTCCCCAGAGGAATTTGTAAGTCCCGCTTAACCAATTGCCAACCGGAATCATTATGGAAGCTAATTTGCAGCAATTTTTAAAATGATTTGATTATTTTGGGTTTTCACCTAAACTTGACTTCTTTCCTTCCTCTTCTGTGACCTCCTGCAAATGCCATCACATCCAAAAATGTCCTAAAATTCACTGCAAGGCGTTAAGATCGATCCTGGATGTCTCATCTGGCCTTTCCACCTCACCTCAACCCCCTCCATGGGGAGCTTTCCTCTGAAAATAGATTAATTCTTCACTTTTATTTCTCTTTATTCATGGATCGTCTAAATCATGATTTGTATCCTACAGAATTAGAAAAAGAAAACAGAGCTATCATGCATAAATCTTTTGTGATGTTTGTCTTCTCCGAGGGAGCTGAGCTTTGAGAATCCCTTCATTCAATTCCTTCATTGTATTATTTCAGTTGGGGTTAACAATGAATTCCATACACAATGTCCCTCTTTAATGAGATGCCATGCCCATATGCACTGCAAATATAAACTGCCTTAGCGAAAGCAACCAGACCTCTAGGGAAAATCAGAAATAAAGTTGGGAATTGACGATCATCTTGCCCATGCACTGAGACCTTTCCAGAGAAAGGACCTTGTGGGTGCACTCCAGGCTGCATTCAAACAATGTTAACTATATTCTTATTCAAATGCACTTGATACCAGTCAGAAGCTTGATTCTATAATTCATAACAACCAACAACATTTTTAAACTAAATATACACTTTTTTCTTCATGAAAAAATATTGAAGTCATGTCGATGTTTCATTTTCTATGCTTTAACAGTTAACAACTGCACACCATAGGTACACACCGAAAAAAAAAAGTTGAGGTTATTGATAATCAGAAAAATTTTCAATTAACACAGAAGTGCCCGACTTGAATCCCTTAACATCTACTCATGTTAAGGTCGACCATGCCTTAAATGCTTTAATATAAGGATAATTTTGCTACAGTAATGACAAATTAAGGCGATAGGAGAAGGGCCAAGGGGGTTAAGAACACACCCAGTCATGGAAACTGGCATTCTCCCTTAGAAAGAAAGCCATCCATTGCTTTGAACTCTAAGTATGATGCGTTTATACTCATCTCTGAACTCAGTGCGTCCTTGCCATTTGCTTGTATTCAGAACTCAACTACAATCCATTCC
Source organism: Ochotona curzoniae (assembly GCF_017591425.1). Lineage (NCBI taxonomy): Eukaryota > Metazoa > Chordata > Mammalia > Lagomorpha > Ochotonidae > Ochotona > Ochotona curzoniae. The sequence continues at coordinate 8,995,238 of NW_024465520.1, read as the reverse complement.
ACTGCAACCAGCCTCTCTACAGAAATCAGAAATCAACTGCTGCCCTTTCCCGCTCTCACTGCGGTCAATCATTTTACAAAACATACTCCTGTGACTCCAACCGCGGAGGCTTGACAAGCAGATGCGCATGTAGACTAAATTTCAAAGATCGCTACTTATGTCTGTGACAAGCACTTACATCAGGGTGAGAGTGGGGAGCAATGTGGACCAGTTCTCACCCCTCGGTGGAGCCCTGACAACCTGCATGTCTAGATGTTAAAAACGGGGTCAGATGTTTATATCCCTCCCTGTGGGAGCTGCAGCAGGTCCTGCTCCGCTCCTTACTAGGAAAGGAGTGCTGACCCGGGTCCACCAAGGGTCCTTCAGAGCCTCTGCTTCCTCCAGGGTTCCAGGCTGAGGTTAGAGTGACCAATCAGGTCGAGGCAAACTCCGCCCTTCTCCTGTGACCATCAACCAGTTTAACAAATGAAGCTTAAATATTTCCAGAAGTGGAAAGAGCGGACCAATAAAAGTTTCGAAGAAAATATTTGGTCACAATAAAATCTTAAGAATCATGATACAACTCCAGAAAGTCCTCTGTTCCTAAATTAAGTTAAATCTTAGGCTGCATTGCTGCTTAAGACTCTGCTAAGGCCCTTTTCTCTGCTTTTTGTATTCACTGGGTTTTGTATTCACTGATTGCTATCCTTCACCTTTCTTCACTGGTCACTAAAGCAGTAAAAGCCATTCTGTTGATCACTGTGGATGGTTGAGCTAAAAGAGAGCGCATCTTGCTCATTTCATTTAACAATTTATTAGGTTCCTCTATTCTGAGATTAGGCTACATGCCCAGGACACACTTGTAAGGGACATGTAATAAAGCTACTATCTCTGCTCTTCAGGAGATTTCCGTTCAGTGAGAGGCAAAGAAATACTAAATCACAAATACACCATTGACAAAGATTAAGAAAGGCAAAGAGAAAGAATGTAAGCAGACAACTACAAGAGGTCTTAGTCTATGGGAAGCTTCCATACAAAGAGTTGATTGGATATAAAGAATGGGCTGAATGGTTGTGTACTGTGGAAAATAATTCCAGGCACAAGAACACCATGAAGATTCACAGAAAAGGAGGTGAGAAAATACATACAGAGCAGGAAAGGAGTGTGAGATGAGAGAGGTCTGAGTGGCCAGGGAAAAGTGATGGGGGGTGTGGGCTTGTGTTCTAATGTTATAGGTGATTTTGTGATTTGACTTACTTTGCTGTATTTCTCCTTGTGTTAAGACCTAAATCAGGGAGAGGGGACTGGTGCTATAGCATAGCAGATAAAGCCACCAACACCTGCAGTACCAACATGAGAGCTCTATCAGGTCCTGATTGACCCACTTCCAATGTAGCTTCCTGCTGAAGTGTCTGGGAAGCAGCCAGAGATGGTGCAACCACTGGAGCCACACATCCACAGGGAGACTTGGAAGCAGCTCTTGGCTCCTGGCTTTGGCCGGGCGCAGCCCATCTGTAACAGCCATTGAGAAATGAACCAGTGGAAGGAATATCCTATCTCTCTCTATATATCTATATAATACTGCTTTTCAAATAAATAAATATTTTAAGGACCCAAACATGCTCAAATGGGACGATTCAGTGATAGAGTTGATTTTTTTTTAAGTTGTCAAGCTAACTTGACATCTTTGAGTAGATTTAAAGGACGCAATCACCAATGTGCATAAATTAAATCTTGTTCATGAAGAAATGAGCCAAAATACTATCTGTCATCCTTTATCTTTGGTTTCATCGGTGGCAAAAAATCAGAGAGACACTATGGGGATTTTAACACAAATGTCAGGGAAACTACGTTTTTTGTTAATTACAGATGACTTCTTTAGAAATGTAATAAAGAATTAAATCTAATTCTTTGTGGCAAGCATGATTGTTTTTCTCACACAGACGCCTATAAGATGCATTTCGATTATACAATTACATTAAAGCATTTGCACATTAGTGAAATTGATTCAAGAAACAACACAGTAAATAATCTATTCATTGCTTCTGAGAGAAAACACGCCGGTAATTGAAACTATAAATCACAACTGCTTCCAATGATGAAAGTTTTCCAAAGAATGAATTTGGAACCTGATGTGGCTACATGTACTGTATGCTTGGCTAACTTCCGACGTAAAATCAAGAACTTTTCTAAATTCAAGAATTATTTTTTTTAATTGTATGTAGGAAACACACTGGAACTGTGATACAATTTATTAACATCAAAAAGGACCTCAGAATGACTCATTCCTTTCCTAATTAATAATTCTGTGACTCTGAGTTTCTTTTTTTAAGATTCATTTTTTTTTTTTTAGTGGAAAGTGAGATCTACAGAGAGGAAGATGTTCCATCCACTGGTTCACACCCCCAAGTGACCACAACAGCTGGAGCTGAGCTGATCCAAACCCAGGAGCCAGGAGCTTCTTCCGGGTCTCCCACGCGGGTGCAGGGTCCCAAGGCTTTGGGCCGTCCTCGACTGCTTTCCCAGGCCACAGGCACTATCATCCTTTATTCAGCCCAGAATTCCATTCTTATAAGCTGCTCAGGATTGAACAACTTTGTGCAAGCAAATTCTCTCAGAATATTTATGATTCCTAATTTTTCTTATTTCATTTTTGCAGGTTCTATGAAATATAACTAACAAACATGGTAGACTTTGATAAGATGATAAAGTAAGAAATAAATGTATGTGTTTAATTGCATTTGTGAAGCAAAATGGACATCGCTTAGCGTGTTATGGATAATTCATGATAGCATGTGTAGCTTTTGTTAAAGATTTATTTATTTTTATTGGAAAATCAGATATGCAGAGAGGAGGAGAGACAGAGAGGAAGACCTCCATCAGATGTTTCACTCCCTAAGCGGCCGCAAAGCCTGGAGCTGAGCCAATCCGAACCCAGGAGCCAGGAGCTCTTTCAGGTCTCCCACACAGGTGCAGGGTCCCAAGGCTTTGAGCCATCCTCGGATGCATTCCCAGGCTACAAGCAGGGAGCTGGATGGGAAGTGGAGCTGCCAGGATTAGAACCGATGACCATATGGGATCCCGGCGTGTGCAAGGTGAGCACTTTAACCACTATGCTACTGCACTGGGCCCCATATATAGTGCTTATAAATACTAATCTTTGAAATGTATGAGATTAATACTACAGTGAGCCTCTACTGAAGACCTACATATAATGTACCAGTATTACAATATACATTCATGGTCTTAGAAGGGAAAATAATACTATTCTCATATTAATTATCCCCAAATATGTATGTTATGTATCATTTTTAGTCTCAAGAGAAATTTGTTTTCTACTTAATGCAAATGACACTAAAGTTCACCTACAAATAAAAAAAAAACTGTGTGAGAAAATTCAACAAAGAAACAAGAATAAATGGTTCTGTCACATCGATAGCTGTGTTTTAACAGTCATAACAAATACACAAGGCATTAGTACCAGAAAAGATGATAGGGGGAGAGAGAATTCGGCGGTTTTTCTCTGGGATCATCACCATGTACACGGGCTGAGTCTGCAAAGGGATGCCGCGAGACAAGTTAGGGTAGAGAACAGCAAAGGTAGGTCATCCTAAGTGAGAAGTGAGGGCTCTTGCCATCAACATCGTAAGAAGAACAGAGAGGCTTCACTCAAAGTTAACATGCCCAGAAATAATGTTACGATGAGGCAGGAGCATCCTGATACTGGAGAAAGCAGTGATGTGCAGAAGCTGGAAGAACTCGAGATATATGGGAGTGTGTGTGTGTGTGTGTGTGTGTGTGTGTGTGTGTGTGTGTGTGTGTGTGTGTGTGCAGGCCCTCTGGGAGAAGATTCCTTGACACCGAGTTCATGGTCGGTGTCCCAAGCTCTCCTTTTTCTCATAATCCCTAGGTAAACAACTAGCTTGAAGAGTGAGGAATCGTGGACAACCCCTGATGCTTGGGATGCGGGAATGTTTTTGTGCCATCCTGACAACGATTAGCGATTCTTGACAAGTCCTTGGCATAGCAAGTATAAACCTCTGCCCACAAACCTGTGTGGGAGAAGGATCACATACTTTTTCTCCATAACCCAAATCAGCTTCTACTTTTCAACCACCATCTGGCTTGGCTGCTAAAACAATTATCTTCACTGCTTACTGCTTTTGAGAGTTCCCACTTCTTTCTCATCCATGGAGTTAGGGTCCAAACATTGCTGGTAGAGGTGTCTTATAGTCCCTTTATCACCAATCTGCATATTCCCAGGAGCACTGGCCCGGGCAGACCAGATGCTTTTAGCTATCTCAGGGCCACCCTCACACATGAGAGTCTCCGCTAAGAAGCCGTGGTCCTGCCCACAGGCACAGTTGCAAGCTAGGGACGCAGAGGTCTCATCTGGCCTGCAGATGTGCTTCGTTTGGCTTACTCTGTGTTTTAAAAACGTTTAAGCCAACTTTGAAAAGTTAGGCAAGTTCACTAAAAAAAAAAAAGCAATTTTTTACTTCCCTTGAAAATCAGAAAAACTAGCAATCATGGGCCACCTTTCCAAGTGGCAGCAATGACAAGAGCTGAAAAAAAGGGTCTACCCATTTATTGTTCCTGCTTGCAACAACCCTACCCGCTGCATCCTCTCCATGCCGTCGCACTTCCTATGCTTGTCCAGCAGCATCGCTACATGGTTAATGCTGCAGGAATGCAGAGATCATGTGGCGTAGAACTGCTAGCTTCCTGGAAGGAGAGGATGTCCTCCAGTTCTGACCTGGTCTAGGAACTAGTTCAACCTACCAAAGCAAGCTCTGTCCTTGGGAAACCCTGATTACTTTGGGGACACATGTGAGACAGTGGCCTCCAGTAGGCAAGACAAGACTCTGAAGAGTCATAAAGCCATGCAGGGAAAGGGCTGTGCCCAGTACACATTGAAATCCAAGAATCTTACAGCAGGAAGTCAATGACACAATCCATTTGTAGGATTCACAAAAGACTAGCAAGTAAACTGCATGCAGTCAGCCAGGAACGCTGTAGGGCACGGAGGGCTCTGTTGCCTGCGATGAGAGTACACTGTGAACACTTAGGGACTTGAAGTCAGAGGTTTCTACCTAAAGAGTCACAGAGACTCAGAACGAAGAAGCTGAATCCTGGTGCAGAGAGCCATCAGGCCACAGAAAGGAATTCTCTGGGCTGCAAAACAAAACAGTCAGGATTGCAGGCCAGAGTGGGGACACTCACTTACCTGCTGGCTAAACTTATTGCCAAATTCAGGTATTCGGGTACCTGAAATGTTTTTGATGTTGTTACTAGTTCTCACTCCAGGTTGGCCTGCGGTGATTATCCTAAAGGCCTTGGTAAACTTGACTAATTTAAATAAATAATAAATAAAAGTGTCTCCTCTTAGCTGCCTGGAGTGAACCTTCTAAACCTCCTGGCTTTGGGAGGTGATGTTTTAACCCTCTTTGGAATCCTGCCTCTGTAGGGTCCAGTTATTTAGGCATGTCACAGCGATGGCACAGCACATACATGCAACTCCAGGGACCACTGCACTAGCCTTTCCCAATCACGTCTGCAGGCTGATTTCACCAATATGGTAAAACTTTGATCACGTTCAATGATAGGTCTCTAGTTTTCAAATACTGTTATTCTCATTTAAATACATTTGACACAGACACAAACAAAAATTAGAAGAACAATTTATAGTTCCCAAGAGTGGAAAGAAATTGTGTTATGGTTATGGGAAACTAATACTGGGATAAAGCCCCTGATATGGGACTGATACCCCAGGAGTCGAATTTAGTAAATTATTCAGTTGTTGAAATAATACAAAATTTCTGAACTGACTGGTAGTACTAACAGCAGTAGCATTAAACAGATTTTAAAAAAGAAGAAGGAAGGTGAGTTTGACCTCAGGGCTTGGGTGGATGGAGCTCCTAGCAGCGTGGCAACATGCTGGAGGCACCTGAGTCAGGTGGGACTCAATGGGGCCCTAGCCCCAGCCACCACTGCCAAGCAGTGAGCAAATCCTGGGCCTGCTTAGGCCCTAGAGTTTTCTCCCTTCATGATAATTCCATGTAATATCTGTGGCTGGGAACAGGCCTGGCTGGGGAGCTAAGAGGACATCCTGGCTGGGTTGTGGTTCTCACTGGTGAGTGTGAGGGCCAGAGTGGGGGCTGCTATCTTATCTGGACATGACTGCAGTGTCCCTCGGCACAAGTATGGACTGGGTCTGAGGTGCGCCAGACTGGGCCAGAATGCAGTACCCACTGGTGCTTGTAAGAACTGGGGTGTAGGAGGACATTGTGTCCCTGGAAGGCCAGCGAGCACAGGTTTGCAGTTCATTGGACGGTATTTGCATGGCAATAACCAAATGGCTACCCTTGGTATAAACAGCATGTAAATGAGAACACCTAGCGCGATATACAAGACAAAAGGAATTCCAATCTAGAGTGTGAAAACAGTTGATGGTTTTGTTTTTGATACTTCCTCCCCTACCCAATACGGACTTTCAGAGTATAAAGTCTGATGCCCCTAATAAACTTCAGCTTTGAACATCAGTCAGGGTCCACGCGTGTTATTATCGGCTCCGTGCACCAAGTCTGTCGCTGCGGGACAGCGACACTGGGGTAGGTGTAGGATGAGGTAGGCCAGGACTCTGCCCCTAATAAGCCAAGTGTGAGCTGTGTCTGGGTGTGGATCAGCCTTGGCTGGGCTGTAACACCCAATAGTAAAAACTGGAATGGGTTGAAGGCCTGTCAGGAAAGGTCTCTTTTCCTGCTAGGACAAGAAGTGGACTAAGTAGGGCTGGCCCACGAACCTACTGATGGGTGCAAGATTGTGCATTGAGAGAGGTTCTGATGGAGGAGCATGGAGAACTCCTCTGTCATGACACAGTCCCTGCAGGTGAGCACAAAAACTACATTAGGGAACAGCCCAAACGAGGCCAGGGAATAGCATACATTTGTTGCAAGCTGGGGGCGAACCAGGCTGGGTCAGTTGTTATCACCTGTTGGTGAATCCAAAGACCAGAATGGAGTGTGGGGCAGGTCAGCTTGGGTCACAACACATGCCACTTCACATGGGGGCAATGACTGGGACCTAGCTGGGCTAGGCTATAGCCCCCACCAGCATTAGCTGGAATTAGGGGTGGGCCAGGCTCGGCCAAGCTGCAGCACCCACTGGCAAATGCCAAGGTGAGGCGAACCATGCCAGCTTGGGTTGCAGCACTCAGCCAGCACATGTGAGACCCAGGAGGGGAGGAGGTGAAGCCAGTAGTGGGGCTCTCCTACTGACCATAATTCGCACTGGGACTGTGAGAGTTGGGATGGGAGCAGACCAGGCCAGGTGGGGCTACAACAGTTGGCCTCATGTGACCTGGATCAGGGAAAAGTAAGGCTGGGTTGACTGTTGCTACTAGTGCATGCACAAGCCAGAGTGGGTGTGGGTTGGTTGGAATTTGCTGCAGCATCAGCTAGCAGATGCTGGCACGGGGGACAAATTCTATCAAGTTAAACTAATAGAACCACCTGGAAAACAGTAGACACCTCCCTCTTGGATTGTCACTCTGAGTGGGGAGCATGAGAACCAGGACTGAGACAGGCATGGCTAGAGAGAGAGTAGTTCCCACCAGCATATGTGGGAGCTAGATAATGGGGCTGGTTGGGTTGAACTAGTCTTCAACACCCATTGACATGTATGAGAGATGAATGGGAAGTGGGACAGACTGGACCAGTCTGCTGTATATACTGGCAAGCATGACAACCAGGACAGGGGGTAGGCCTGTTGGGAATTATTACTGGTTGCTCCAATTAGGCTGTAACTCCAACTGGTTTGTGTGAGAGCCAAGTGTGTGGTGGGCAGGATTGGTGTGGGCTGCAATACCCATTGGCTTGTGTAGAAGACAGAGCTAGAGACAGAATTGAACCAGCAGTTGCAACCACCAGCATATACATAAGCTGATTTGGGCAACAGCCTGTGCCAGACCCTGGGCCTTCTCAGTGGCTTAGATGGAGCAGTGGCCAGCTCATCCAGGTGCACATGGAGGATATGGCAGTACATTGGAGTCTGCAGAAGACACCTGGTACCACAACAGAGAACACAGGACAGAACAAATGGGTCAACTACCCCCAGTGAAGTGCTGGCAGTGACTATCTGGGAAAATGGAGACTTTAACATGGACTATGTCAGCCAGTGGATTCTGGAGAGCTTTTATCCTGCTAGGAGTGGCGAGATCAGCAGTAATTCAGAACTGTTGAGGTATCAAAACCACTTGAGCAGGACTCTCAGAGAAAGCCCTGCATGCCCTGGGATGGTTGGGTGGCTGGGTGTGGCTTCTCTCCTTATCTCCCTTCTTCCCCCAGATACAGGAAGGGGGAAAAAAAAAGAGAGAGAGAGAGATTGCGGAAATGGTGATCTCACCCCACCTTCCTGTAGCCCTTGATCCTTATCATCCTAACCAACGATGTAAAAGTCATCTAAAATAAAAATAATTAAATAATTTTTTAAAAGATGGACAAACTAATCCATCATCCAATCCACACCAGTCCTAACAGCATGCCCATTGCAATGCCCCGGCATGCTTTCTCTTTGTGAATTAACAAGAACAGTGACCAGAAATAAATCTGCTTATTTCAGATGTTGGTGTGGGTAGGGAAGGATAGCACCATATATTGAGGACAACCCGTTTGGAACCTTGAAGAGGTGCCTCACTGCCCACTGGGTGACAGTGTTCATTCATTGCAACGCACAAGGGAGCCAGGGACATCAGTAGGTGACCGGGTAGGGAGTGGGGAACATTATCTCAATCAGCTTTGGAGAGTGCTGCTTGTTGGGCTTGTAATCCTTGGTCAAAGGAGCTTGATATGGGGCTGCCTCATCTTCCTTGTGCCTCTGCACTGTCATTTCATTTGGGGAAACTGAGTCACAAGGAAGGACCTCACTAGGATCTTGTCTACCCCACCAAATTTTGTACTTTCTGCTTCTTCTCTTTCTTTTCTCCTTGTTCTACTTCTCCATTCTGCCTTTGTGCACACGCTGAATTTTGTGAGTTAAAGTGAAGCGGTCTTATCTTCTATCCCCACAGCACTGCATCTTCCCCTATCTCTCTCATCCTCAATTCAAATACTCCCTGTCCAGATCCTGGCATTTGAACAGCATCTGCCCGGTGTGCTAAATGTCACTGTGACTTCTGGTGAAAGAGTCACACAGGGGCCAGGAGGGCAATGAGGCAAACAGAAGGCTGAGAAGGAGGGCAGTGTACCAACCCACTCATTTCAGAGCCTGGCAAGACTCCTGGCTTCTGAGGAACACAAACCTAATAAGAAATCATTGGAAAAGATTCAGCCAAAACACAAATCCATCAAAAAACATAGCAACATCAAGTGGGAAATTCTAAGGCTAATGTGACAAATGACTGTTGCTGCAACCGGTGAACCGTGTTGTACAGGCTCCAAATCTAAACCATTTAGACTTGTGCTACTCTGTATGGTGGGGTCTACTAAGATATGGCCATGTAAATACACATTAGTTCAAATCAAAACAAAATTCAAAATATCTTAGGGCAGCATTGTGGCAAGGAAGGTTCAGTTGTCACTGGCAAACCGCAGGCATTCCAGCCCATATCAGAGCCAGAGCATCTGCTGAAATCTGAGCTGCTCTGTTCCTGATTCCATTGCTAATGACCCTCAGAAAGTGGAGGAAAATGGCCCAAATACCCTACAACTCACATGGGAAACATGACGGCTTTGGCCTGGCCTAGCCCTGGCTATATGTTTAGAGACTGAACCAGGGATAAAAGACCTCTCTCTCTCTCTCTCTCTCTGTTATTCTCTTTTTCAAATAAGTAACAATTAATGCATAATTTTCCACTCATTCATTCATTTTCCTTTTAAAAAACACCTGACATAGAGGGAGGCATATACAGGTTGTTAACCTCTAACACGATTATATAATTCAGTAGCGTTTTATCTACTGATAATTTAATTTTTAAGAATAAGTGAAGGTGTGCTCTTTTCTTTATGAATGTACAGTTCAGCTGTGAGCATGTGTGACACATAGAGCATGGCACCATGATAAAGAGCTCCAGTCCTGGCAACCAGGGGCACTTAGCCTGGGAGATTTGAATTCTTATTTAGCTTTGTGAGCATGAGAAACATACATAATCTCTCTTAGTCTCACCATCACATCTGTAAAATTGTAATAAAAATAGAGTTCGCTACATTACTTCTCCCCCAAGGTGTACTTTTAATTCTACTCTTTAAAGATGAATGTCCCCTTCGGAAGGACTTAAGAAAGTTAATAAATCAAGATATAGTGCATGCTGCAACAACAGATCTAAATTTTGCAAACATATCCGTCAACTCCCTTCCTTTCTCCACATTCATTACAGGGTTGCTTGTTTTGGTTTCACATTTAGCCAGCTCTGTGAATGGTTCACTTGTTCCCTGACCAGGTGGGTTGACCTATCTTTATAATTTACCTGAAACTGAAGAACTTTTGAGATTCAAGAGGCAGTTTAAACTCTGTTCTTTCCTGAGCAAAAAAGATTTCATGAGACACAGAGCTTTTAGTGCCAAAATTGACAAAATCCCAGACAAATCATCGCTGCTTTGGAATAGCCACAAATATTCAACCTCAGTAATAAGGTAAAAATTTAAAAATAAATTTATTTGCTACAGGTGCACATCTCATGGAGAACATTAATGGGATATACCACTGTGCACATCCTTTTCACAATCAATACAAGCCAATACATATGAAAGCAAGAATCAATTTTAATCAAGAAGAGGGAGAACAATCTGACCATTATGAGATCCATTGTAAGACATGTATGAATATTCAAGTTCAGACAAAATGCAAGGAGGATCCTAGTGCAACAAGTACGACGAGCAGGTGACAGGAGAGAAAGTTGACCGCTGATTTGTCTCTATAGTCGGCCACCTCTTAGGAGGGACTCTTGGGACAGGAGCTTGCTTAGTCTGAGGGAGAAGCCAGAGGTCAGCAAGTGATGGGAATAGAGAACTTGACTAGAATTTGGTCAAATCAAGTTACTCAGTGGTGACCAAGAGTTCAGGTAATCGGTTATGTGGTAAAGAACGGAAATTTAAAGTCTTTGTGTGACTTTGTCCTAGGTAGGTATAGGATTTATGTGGGTCTTATCTAAGTCACCGTGACAATGATGCTTCTTTGCAGGAAATGCTTTTCTAAGACACTAAAGGACTTGTGTGGGAAGCTGTAATTATCACCATTTTCATGCACACAGCTCATTTGATGATCACTCATCATTGAACAACTCAGAAGCGATCACAAACCACTTGAGAGAAACAAATCCAGGCTCTAAATGACTCTGTGCTGTTCTTGCAAACTCGGTTAAACCGTCTATAGAATGGGGGCGCCAAACCCAAGTTGTCTTAGGATCCTACAGATCAAGGCATCCTGGAAGAGAGATTCTTCAAGTCAAAAATATTAGCATAAAATATGATACTTAAATACAGATCCAGGAGTTGAACACAGAGGGTATTTTGATTTCTCCAAGAGGGCTGTGGCTAGAAAGTCTGTGGAGTACTGTTCCTTCAATGTCTTGAGTGCAAGATGCAGATGCCAGTGAGGATGCTGTCCACAGTGGTGAGCGTCCCCCAAAAGCATGTGTCACGTAAGCATATTACCTGACTTCATTAATGACCTAGAAAAGTTCACACAGAGGAAAATCCAGGCTGGGTCACAAGGTTTTTCATGCCCTAAGTGGAGAGGACAATGACAAGTCAACCCAGCAGCTCCATCCTGATCGTGGAGTCAAATTTGATTCTTAGTGTTAGCAAAAAAAGAAGTGTGGGAGAAAAAAATAAAAATGCTAACTTGAAATGGTATTGCCAGATGCTGAAGGAAACTGCGGAAACTGAAGTTTGGAAAGAGTTGAACATTTCTACAAAGTGACATCATCTGCTCCAACTTAAGAATTAACTCTACAACAGAAAAGACAGAGTTTACAAACCCTTCAGTTTCTTTAAATTTATCGATATATATATATAAGATAGATTAAAAATGAAGGTTAAAATAATATTATAACCCAGAAAGATGTAGGGTACAGTATTGAAACAAAAATTTCTGTATAATGACCAATGTCATGGTTTGATACACATATTTTTCCAATAAATTTTCCCCAATCTTCCAATTTGGTTATCTCCAAACTATTAAACAGTCAAACCAGTGCATATACTGAGAGTCAGTATTTTCGCACAATAGATTATCTCTCCTCCATCTGCAAAAACTAAGAGTACTGGATATTTCTTATAATTTTGACGATGGTGAAATTTTTCCTTAATGTTATCTTCCATGATCACACCAAAATGAGGCTGTTACATAGCAGCAGGCAATTTTTTTAAAAAGATTTATTTATTCTTATTGGAAAGTCAAATTTACAAAGAAGAAACAGAGAGAAAGATCTTCCATGTGCTGATTCACTCCCCAAGGGGCTGCAATGCCCTGAGCTGAGCTGATCCAAAGCCAGGAGGTAGGAGCTTAGTCTGGGTCTCCCACTTGGGTGCAGGGTCCCAAGACTTTGGGCCATCCTCGACTGCTTTCATGCCACAAGCAGGAAGCTGGCAGGGGGAAGCAGAGCAGCCATGGAATCCCTGTGCATGCAGGGCTAGGACATTAGCCACTAGGCTATCACACCAGGCCCATCAGCAGACAATTTTCAAGCAAACTAAATGTGTTGTACCCAAGCCCATCTCTAAAGTACACCTGTGTTTTTTCTTCCTTCAGATGTTAAGTAAATGCTCTGTGAGGTAGAAATGTATCCTAAGAATAATTGACACGGAAGTCTGGATGAACTCTCAATGCGATCCATCTGTGATTTCTGTTCCCATTCTGGATATATCAAATATAGTGTGCAATAGAGCAACAAAATTTCTGTCCCACCTAAGACTCGTTGGATTTGATCATTACTTTAGAACCCACAATTCAAGCTCCATGGTCATTATTTACACATGATCTGCTCCCCAGTCTCTACAGAAGTTCACCAGTTCCTAATGCAACTGTTTTTCAAGCAGAAATTAGCTCTCGAACCCTAGCCACTCTCTCTTTGGGAATTACTAAAGATGACTCATATTAGTCATCCCTACCTCTTGCGGTGTCATATCTGGAGGATTACATGGGCAAGTGGCAGAGTGCTCAGTAGGTGGCATAATCATCTCCAATTTAGACTAATCAAATAGTAGCCTTTTTAGTCAATCTGAATATGGGAGACAGTATTCCAAAGTGTGGACCAAATAAACTCTCAAAATGTCATTTATTGGTTGATTTCCTGGCATGGGCCAGATCAGTGGATTATGAACAATCTTAAAATGTTAAAAGACATCCAGAAAACATGTGTCACTGGAGTATCTAAGGTAATTCTACTTTCTGGTCATCAAATTCAGTTAGCACGTTGGCATCCATCATGGACCAAGACGACGCTCCAAGGAAAGTCAAGATGATCAGGATTCCTCCAAATGATAATGTTACAAGGACAGTTAGAATCAAAACTTTGAGCAAACCATGAAAACAGTTTGTACAACCCTCCCATGCAGAGTGAACAGCTGTAGTATTCTGCCTTATTTATTGGGAGGGGGGGTGGAGGGAGAATGAGAAATTGTGTCCAGTGCTTTCCAGAATCCCATGCTGATCTTTCTTTTTTTTTTAAAAGATTTATTTTTATTATTTTTTTATTGGAAAGGCGGATATACAGAGAGGAGAGAGAGAGAGGAAGATCTTCCGTCCGATGATTCACTCCCCAAGTGAGCGCAACGGGCCGATACTATGCCGATCCGAAGCCAGGAGCCTCTTCCGGGTCTCCCACACGGGTGCAGGGTCCCAAAGCTTTGGGCCGTCCTCGACTGCCTTCCCGGGCCACAGGCAGGGAGCTGGAAGGGAAGCAGGGCTGCCGGGATTAGAACCGGTGCCCATATGGGATCCCGGGCGTGCGAGGCGAGGACCTTTAACCACTTGCGCCACCGCGCCGGGCCCCCATGCTGATCTTTCTCTGCAAAGATATCGCATCTGGTAAAGCAGCTGTCACTGGCCTATGATCTGATTAAGATTTCTCTAGTCCCAATCTGCTTTCTCACAGGGCAGGAAATGAATATGAGGGTTTTATAAGTAGTTATCCATTCCAATTATAAATCCTAGAGCTAGGGAAATAACTGAGGGCTGAAATCACAGACACTTTGATTCTCCCATCAAATGGACTCCAACCCATTCTTGAGATATTATTTTGTAGCCATAAGTCCTCACTGTCAAGCAGAGGACCAGGACATCAATGTCAGCCCAGGACTCTAACTTGAAATGCAGAGCTATTCCTCCTGTCATATGCTATTGCCCTACAAATCCCATGGAAAAATGGAGGGAAATGAACTAAGGGAAATGAGCATATATTTGCAAGATATTATTATGTCAAATCTAAGGATTTTTCCTGTGAATTCTACCTTATTGCACTTCCTAATTGTTCACAGCGATATGGCTGATCTCAGGCACTGTTGGGAGACACCTCAGTGGCAGCAGGTGGACTTGTGAAACTTCCCAAAAGATACCCATTGTAAGACTGGAGAGGAGGGAGCTAGGATGAGGGAGGGAGACCCCAGTGCCTATTAAACAGTATCATAAAACAAAAAACAATGAATGGAAACACACAAGTTGGTTAAGGAGGGCAAGTTCACCAGGACCCAGGAGCTGAAGCTGTGTGTAAAACTCCTTGAATTCATAATTACTAGTGTTTCAGTAAAATTGAATTGCCTATCAGAGCCGTTTTCTCCTTTTTTTACAAATGCCTTGGATAGTCTGAGCCTCTTGACCTTTCATTTAAGTTTCAAGATCAGTTTGCTAACTTCTGTGAAGAAAATCTTCATGTAATTGACAATGGACTTGATTTCTGGAAAGTGTGTTTGCCTATGAGACAGCAACTGAAGGTTATGAAAAGCTACACAATAGAAATTGTCTTGAGGCTGAAGAGCGAACAGATATTGAAGACAATATCTAATTATACATTTTTAACACCTAACATTTGTTTTTACCACATTTTTGCTGTTATATACTACAGGTTAACTCTGTATAAACATATATCTTCTGAAAAGATATGTTACAAAGGAAAGCATGAGAAGGGATTATAGCTTTAGAAAAAAGGTAGATGGAATATATTTGGGTTTTTTTTTTATAATTCAGCAAAAAGACTTTAAGAAGGAAAGAAACAGAAAGGGTGAATGTGAAGACTATAAAAATTGTTGAAGGAAATAAAAGATAAAATCAATAAGAAACTATTCTATTTTTATACTTTTAGTAGATTTGATAAGATTCCAACAGTAATACTTCCCAAATTGATGTGCAGGTCTCGCACAATAGCTATCAAAATGTGGAAATATCTGCGTTCTATTCATGAACAAAATGGTAAATGATTCTGAAGTGTAAAAAATAGAAAGTCAAAAGACTGGTTACAGTGAACTTTTCTGGAAGCAGTGGACAAAGCATAGGTATCATATTTCATAATTACAAAGACGTACAATGCTACAGCACTAAAGAGTCAGTGTGTTCTAATGTGAGGATAAACATTTAGATCAGTGGAACAAGATTTAGGTAAAAGGAAATAGCCCTCACATATACAATAATTGAGATTTGCAAAGGTCCTGAGATAATTCAATGGTGGAACACTGGCCATTCATGCAGAAAAGAGTTAGGTTGCACATTATGCACACGCCCAAAAATGCCAACACACGAGGGCTTGACATAAACGTTAACAGCTAAAACTATACAACTCATAGAAAAAAACACGAACTACATCTTCATGCCCTTGCTTCACATAGCTCTTTTAAATATGACATCAAAACCATAAACTAGGCACTCAGATTTCTTCAAAATTAAAATATTTGTGTTTGAAATGATAGCATTGAGACGGTGAGAAAACAACCCCAAACACAGGAGAAAATGAACTATATATCTCAGTAAAACTTTAATTTTTAAAATAGCACCACGATCTAGGCACTGCTGAACATTTTGCCCAGGATTTCATCTCTGGCATGGCTTCTGCCTCAGTGTCAAGTCCAATCTCACCCCACATTCGTTTGCTCCTTTTTTTTACCTCTCTGAGCCGGCAATGGGCAGGTGCAAGGATCAAGGGTGGCTTCGTCTCTACTCAGCTTCCGCTGGGCGTCTGCCTACGTGATGTGAAAACGAGAAGAGCTCTAAATCAGAGTATTATTAGGCCTCGAGAAAACTGTAAGCCCATCATTTACTTACTCTATTAAGATTATCAAGATACTTGGTATTTATTCCATAGTACAGCAAATATGTAGTTGTTGAGTTTTACAATCAATAATCCTGTTATAATAACCTCAAAAGGAAAAAAAAATAGCAGCCTATTTGTTAGATATACTTTAAATAGATGTTAGACAATTTTATAATTTCTTGCAACATATTGTCTCCAGGTCACAAATTAATTTGCTTTTAATATTTACTCACCCTGAAGTGCTGAAAGAGTAGACTTTTCTTATCAATTTTTTCTTTGTTTGTTTGATGACTACTACTGAATCCTGCAGATAGGATTTTGCAGCATTCAGAAATAACATAGCAGTGATAGGCTTTCCACATAGTTTGTACTCTTAAGTAATAATAAGAGCTTACTTGTAGGAAACTGATGTCAACGAAGTGTTACTGCAGTTCTGCATCCATCATCCTCAGGATTGTTGGTGACCTGGGTATGTTTTCCCTGTAGAATCTCACCATTTTGTGTTATAAGGTCCAACTCGCTCAAATTCACCTCAATGACAGCACCTTTGGTAGCAACACCCCAAGTTACACAAAGAGGGGATGATGATTCTTTCTACACCACAAGTAGAAGGTAGCTTTCAGTTCAGGATGTGCTGTACGGGTCTTCTTAAAAATATAAGTCCATTGGCCCAGTGAAGTTAAGTGGTTTTCAGATACAACCGTCTTCAACAAAGCTGGCTTTGGTAACCATCCTCTTCCATGCCTTTTATTTTCTCTTTCTTGTTCAAACAATGTTTTAATATTTCTGTGTCTCTCTGAGTGCAAACTGTAGGCAGAGAGGCTTCCCATTTTCCTATCTTTTTTCTTTTGCATTTAATCATACTGCAGAATACGTGAGCTCAGAACTCTCTCTGTCCAGGAGGTTGAAGAGACTGCGCCCTGGGGAAGTCTTTCCCTTGTTGTTTTGTTGTTTTATTTCTATGCATTTTGATAGTCTTTTTTTTAATGGGCATTTTAGAAGTAATGTTTTAATGCCTGAATCAGGAAGTTTTTTCTTTCTTCTGTTTTAAAGATTAACTTTGTTTATTTGGAAGGTACAGTTGGAGAAAGAGAGAGAGAGAGAAAGGTCTTGCATCTGCTTGGTCACTCTGTATACCAAAGCCAGGAGCTAGGAACCAGGAGGTTTTCTGGATGTACCACACTGCTGAAGAGGCGCAAGAGATTAGGGTGTCCTCCACTGCTTTTCCAGGTGCCTCAGCAGGAAGCATTCCTGAACCTCTCACCTTATCTTCTTCTCTTCTTCTGTGATAATCCAAACAACCCCAATAGCATTTCACGTACGTTTCACTATATTCCTCTTGTGATATGGTGCAAGCCTTGGGGCTGCTGGGCCCAGACTCCCAGATGCAATGAAACGCCACTATTTCTTCTTTCTAGAATAGGTTTTCGAATTTGAAACTTAAAATGTCTTTTCAGTTATTTGACCAGGATTACTAACACTCTCTAAAGATCTATTCATTTTCTCATTTGTTGATTTTCATTATTTAATATACTGGTGGGAATACTTTATCTTTGGCCATGTCTAGACTTACAGATGTTTTTGATAAATTCATTTGAAAAGAGACTGAGCTCAGGGAAATGGCCAATTATTTTTTTTTAAACCTAAGCATATTTTTGCCTAAAGAGTTGCACAAAATCATCTTGACAGAACTACTCACATTTCAACTGGTCAAGTTGGCACCATGTAGCCTAGAAATGTCATGTCATAGTACAAGGGTCTAATACCAAATAAGAGTCCCATCTCTTAGGGAAGGAGGGCAGATTCCTTTCAAAGAAGCAAGTTAAATATTGCCAGAGTGCATCTATCACTTTGACAGGGAAAGTCATCCGAAACCTAAGTAAAACTTTATTTTGAAAGGAAGTAGATGACATTGAGGAGTCCACCTAGGAACTGGCCCTTGCACTAAGCACTGGAAAATTCTCTAAAGTCGGACCAATCGTAGACACGGGGAGCAAAGATGTCCTTTTCACATGTGGCAATAGGGAATGTTTTACTTGCTGCTGCCAGAAGTTAAAGGTCAGAACACAGCAAGTCTCACCGTATGCCTCTCAACAGAGACAGCGCGAGTATCTCCTGTTTGTTGTATCAGACATTTGCCTTGGAAGAAGGGTGTCTATTACTCATGATTGACCTGAAGCACAGTCAGAGTTTTTCCTTCATTCCATCATTCATCCAACAAAATGTGGAAATAAACAGTGGCTGAGCATCTGCCATAAGATAGACCAAAATTAGCCAACAATCTGTAGGAATCTCACATAATTCTACGGCATAAGGAGTGGCAGCCTGTTGAAGTTGTGTAACTCATGCAGTGCCTACCTTCGCATTAGTGCTGGAGCAGGGATGAACATAGTTCCCTCCAATGACCCTAAAGATACTCTGTTACTGCAATGAAAGGCCACTTTGTAATTCACAAAACACGAAGACCATGTTATCCAATGTTCAGATTTATGAGATGGTAACACCTGACTCTTATTTTAGATCTTCCTTTAAAAGAAAGAAGGAAAGAAAGAAAGAAAGAAAGAAAGAAAGAAAGAAAGAAAGAAAGAAAGAAAGAAAGAAAGAAAGAAAGAAAGAAAGAAAGAAGCAGAAAGAAAGAAAGAAGCAGAAAGTGCATGTTACTGGTTCAGGTGTCACTCTAACTCCATTCTTTCCCTTTTCTGACTTCCTAGATGTGCCCTAAACACACTTGAAATAATTCCTCCGCAGGCTATAATAGTAGGTCCCTATGATTTTATATATGTAGCAGTGACCATTATTTAAATTTACATAAATGACACGTTACAAATCTGCTGCATCCCTTTTCATTTCAAACTTGGATATATATTTTGATAAATATTTTATTACTTGTATTTTAAAGTATATTATCATGAATTAGAAGGTTTTCGAATGCTTTGCTGTTGATTTAAAGTTTGCTGCTCTTTTTCCGTCTAATTTTTTGGACCGTCTCTAAGCTTGTTTTGTTTTTTGTTTTAAGGATTTTGCATCCTTGGGAATCACTTATTTCCTAATCATTCTGTGTGCATTCCATGCATTACCATTACTTGAGTGTATAAATTGGATTATTCTGATACTCTGTAATGATAGAAATTTTTGTTCTCTTCAACAGCTATTTTCTAAATCACATTTACTAAGGTTAGAAACCTCTGATTGCATAACCAGCAATTTCTGTGTATCATCTGTGCCTGATGTATATGCACACTCGAGCATAGCACCAAAATCAAATGTCCTTTTTATCAAATACAATGGTCTCATCTGTAATAATGTATTTAATGTAACTTCCATTTTGTTAGATAATTATCTTTTTGCAATACCACCGTGTTTCTTTTGTAGCTGAATTTTGTAGTTGTAACCAAATAGAATACAAGTGTTTCAGCTTGCGATTTCAGCTGCTTGTTTTCATTGTGGCTCTTTGCTTTAGATATATTACCATGTACTATGAACAACTGCTTACCTTTCCTTGTTATTTTAATTTTTCCTCTCTAATTTATTAGTATGATGGTTTTCTTTGTTCTGTTTCATTATTATTTGTGAATAATAACAGACATAGTTGACATGAATAAGCTTAAATTAAATTAATACTTCTCTTTACCTGCTGATCAACAAGTTGCTTTCCAGTTGCTTTAATTCTGATTTTACATCTTTTTACTTCCATTATTCATTCTGACCCCAAAACATCATGTGGACTCGGAAACAATTCTCTCCATGAAAGTTCATGTAAAAACAGTTGTTCAGAGAGGAGCAGATACAAAACAGAGACAAACTCATGCAGCGAACTGTGCTGAGTACAACTCCAGCTTATTTCTCATGTCCAGAAACCCTTTCCTTTGAGTTAAAAAAAAAAATAGTATCCTAGTAAATTCAGTTTTTGATTAGAGTAGAATAATATGTTCCTTGAGACTAAATTAGATTTTTATCGTTTGCAAACTGAAACAAAAAGAAATATGCAAGTAAAACATAGCATGAGATTTGAGATAGATCATCCACATACAATTAGCACTTTAGTGTTATGTGTAATTCCTGGAGATGATCCAAAAAAAAAAAAACAGTAATTTTTCTAGTTGCTAGAGGAAAACAGAAATTACGGTCATTTTGGATATATAGCAGGTGTCCATAACATAAACACATGCTAGTTGTTTAGAAAATAAATGTAGATTCTTCAATGAGTGACAACTGGAAGAAAATGCCCTACAGCTAACAGTGAAGAAACTCCCATATCAGGTGATAAACTTCATAATCAAGACTGTCCCAGGAGTGGGTTTTTGATGCCACAGTTAAAACATCATCCTGTCTCCTTCACTTGTAATCCAGTTTCTTGTTAATGTGTACCCTAGGAGGCAGCAGATGATGGCATAGGCAATTGAGTCTGTGCCATCCACATGGCAGAGCTCAGCTGGGGTCCTCGCCTCAGCCTTGCCCAGTCATTTACAGAATGAACCAGAGGATGGTAGGTCTCTCTCTATCTCTGCCTTTCCAATGAAATACAAAAAGAAATAAATATTTTCTATAATTCCTAAAAACCATTCAGTGCTGCTTTGATTGTTTCTGGTGAGTCAGTATGGCACATGTAATAATACAATTTGAGCCAAAATAAAGTTAGAACTTCATCAATCATCATAATAAATTCTTGTTAAATTCAAATGGTAAAAAAAGTTGTTATTGAAAAAGTTATAAAGGTGAATTTAAGGGGTTGGTAAATAAGCTACACTAGAAAACTCTATCAGGTAAAACAAAAAGTCCTTTATCAAAGCACATTTCTCATAAAAGGAAATGCAAGCTTTCTTTAGTTCCAACACAATGTTGTACTTGCAAATACACAGAAAAGTATGATTAGGGTACCTTTATTTTTTTTCTAAAGAGAAATATTTCACAGAATTTAAAAGTAAAACCCTCTGTCTTTAATACATGTATGTATCTATTTTCTAGTTTATAGCATCTATCACTCAAGATTATGAGAAAAATGAAAATAACAAAATGTTAGAAGTATAAAATTTTAATAAAATGTTAGAATCTATGTGCAAAAGTTCAGAAGAAAATTAATAACCCTAGATAATAACAATAAATATCAGGAAAAAAGATTAATTTGTGAGAACTCTTAGGTTCATTTTTAAATGAACCCGAACATGAGCTGGCACTACCACGGAGCAGGTTGCCTGTGGTACCAGCATTCCGCGTGGTGCCAGTTCAAGACCTGAGTATTTCACTTCCAGTCCAGCTCTCTGAGAATGTCCCTGCAAAACCAACAAACAATTACACAAGCACGTGGGCCCTTGCACTTACGTGGCAAGTCTGGAAGAAGCCCCCAGTTCCTGGCTTTGACTGGCTAAGCCCTGGCAGCTGTGCTCCTTGGAGGAGTGAACCAGCACGTAAAAGACGTTTTCTCTCCGTCTCATCTTCCCCCTCGTAACTCTACCTTTTAATAAATAAATAAAGCTTTTGAACTTATCAAGTATGTGTGCTTTACACGCCTGTTTTTTATATCGACTTTGTAAATAAGTGATATAAGGTTTAAGAGATTCCTCAAAGTCCCGGATCTTCACCCCTGTCACAGCTTGCTAAAACAACAATCTCGGGTTCTTGGTGGCCTTCTCCGTTCTCCCCACGTCACCTGCAGTCCCTTAGGGACTCAGGGCCACGAAGGAAGAGGCTTCACCAGGCACTTCCACGTGTCCTATGGTCAGAACCGCCTTTCTCTTCCGACCCCACCACAATGCTCTCTCCCACAGTACTCTCCAAACAACACAGACAGCAATGAAACACAGGTACAAACACATCACACCTTCCGTCATTTAAACACCGAGTAAACGACTGAAGAAATGACATCTATACGCAGTAGCAATGTGACCAACATGACAATGTGAGCAAGCTACAAATCGCACCACATTGATTATTGATTATTGATTATTGACATCCCGAATGCTGTGCTTATCACAGTCCCATGAAGGCACCGCACTGAGCTATCTTACTTAGACAGTGTGGGAATTCCTCTGAAATCATGCAGTAATCATTAGGTTTTAACGAGACGTTTTAAATATGTCTCCAAATATAAAATTAAATTCATGGAACATTTAAAGACATGAATTTTTAAAAAATCACAAAAATTCAATCAAATATTCAGAATTTATTTACGGTAAATTCAAGGTAATTAGTTTTGAGTACTTAGTAGATGTTTCCAATGTAAACTAAAGACCTAGATAAAAATTATAAAATCAATTTTTTCATATAATATTATATGTTTGCTGTAGCAGAAGGAACATAATGAGAAGTCCATCAGGCTACTATTGTCAGATATTAACATGAAGATTAAAATTTGTTCATTCAATAGTAATATATCAACTACACTTATTGTTTCCATATTTATATCTGAAGATATTTTATTTTAACATACCTTGAATATTATTAAATTAATGCATTTTATATAATCACTGGTCTAAAAATTAAAAGCATGAACAACCTAATGCAATGTGCAATGTCACCAATAGGTGGCACTAGTTGTCCCTCTAATTCACAGAGGAAATTTAACATTTTTACTTATGAATTATCTTTTCACTTTAAAAATTTTTTCTATCAAAATAAGCAACTATGTCAATGTTTTACAAACCCTCAGTAATTGAAAGCACTATGATACATATTATAAAATAAAAACGGTTAAAACTTAAATGCGCATAGAGAATAGAATCTGGGTTTTGACCCATACTTGGTGCTTCTAAAACTCGGAATAAATTATTTGTGAAATTTATCTCCATCTCTTGCCATCAGCTAACTGCCCACTAGTATATTCATCACCCATCTCACTCCTGCTCTGAGCTTATGCAATAACAGCTAGACAATCTTACTCCGACCCACGGACATACACTCCACACTAGCAATCCGAGTTTATAGTGCAAACTTTCATCAGTTGTTTATTGTTTCTCAAGCCAAAGCACATACATACTCAGTGTCTCGCTCCCTTCTTAAAAACTGGGAGAATAATGTTATAGTATGGATCATAGTCAGAAAAAGTTACTTAGATTAATTTTGGTTACATCAGAAATCTAAGTATATTCAGTGTGTTAAATATAGTATGCTATTGCTGGGCCTGGCACATTAGCGTAGCAGCAAAAGTCCTCGTCTTGGACATGCCGGGATTCCATTTGGGTGCCAGTTCTAATCCCAGCAGCCCCACGTCCCATCCAGCTCCCTGCTTGTGGCCTGAGAAAGAAGTCGAGGACGGCCCAAAACTTTGGGACCCTGCACCTGTATGGGAGACTGGGAAGAAGCTCCTGGCTCCTGGCTTTGGATTGGCTCAGCTCCAGCTGTTGTGGCCATTTGGGGAGTAAACCATCGGATGAAAGATCTTCCTCTCTGTTTCTCCTCCTCTTTGTATATTTGCCTTTCCAATAGAAATAAATTAATCTTTAATAAACAAGTAGAGTGTGCTATTGCTAATATTTCTTATCATTAATAATATTAACAGCACAGACATTCACTTGTCAAGTTCTGGCTTTTCTTCTAGAGTGTAGAGTCCAGGTCCTCCAGTTTCAACACAGTGTAGAATTTCAAGAATGTACTGTTGTACCCAAAAGGAACAAAATTGGGGGAAAAAATCATTCTGCAATGAGGGGCCGAGGCTCTTGAGCAACAGGTACACGTCTATCGCTTACTGAACACTCAGCGTGCACTCACTGCCCACGGAGAGCGTGGCTGCCACGCCGGGAGACGGGGGAGGAACAGTGTGCGCTGAGCAGCTAACGAGAAGGACACCCAGCTGTGATTCTCACAATTCTAGTTTTCTAATATAAATTCTGATTTAAAAAAAAAAAAAACGAATTCATGTAAACAGCTATTCCCCCATCCTCCAGAGCAGCATAATCCTGGGCTCATTTGCATGATCTTATTCCTGATTTAAATATACAGCATCCTTCAATTCTGATTCTGCAAATACCATTTAAAGTTGTGTTTCACCACCATGAAGAGACCGTGGTGGTCTCTAGAGACTCTGGTGGTCACTAAGAAAAAAATTCAGGAGTAACAGCAACTGGACGGAGTTGGGATTCGTATCTTCTTCAGTGCTTCTACAGCTCCAATAAAATACCTCTTGACCTGTCACCCTTCTCATAAGCAGTAGACAGCACACAGGATTCCAAAAGGGGTCCTGGAGAGCCAGGCTCCTTCTCTTTGTGTATTTCCCCGGTGAATCTGCAAGCTAAGCCAGCTCTGCTTTGGATCACCTAAGACAGACTTTCTTGAAAGGGATGGCACAGCGAGATTTCAAACAGCAGTAAATGCTTTCCTGCCGGTCTCCAAGAAACACAGTACGAATTGTAGAAAGAGCCGCTGAGCGAGGAGCTGAGGGACTCAGCCCTGCCACCATCAGGAGCTGACTCATGTCCATTACCAGTGAACTTGAAAACAATCCCATGAGCCTCAGATGAGATGGGAGCACTGGCAGATGCCTTACCCTCAAGCTGCTGAAACCCCAAGCAGAAGATACTCACAGGTCGTGGCTTTATCCCTGCAGTATGGTACCTGTGAGATAAAACCATGTTTTCAGCCCTTGAGCTCATAAGCAACAGTAAATAAATACTGAGTTATTAAAACATCCATACAGATATTCAGGGGAAGCATATCAGGCTTTCTAACCTGGGGTTATGTAAATATAATTAACACATGTAAAAGGAACGACTTTTAACTAAAGCAGAAACGAATTATATTTAGGGTTGGTGTTACAGAGCAGCAGGTTAAGCTGCTGTTTACAACACTGGCATGTAACATTAGAGAGACCAGCTGCTCGGCTTCCAACCCAGGTCCCCGACAGCGAGTCTGGCAAAGAAGAGAATGGCCCCACTGTTTGGGCCCCTGAATTCATGTGGGGAACCCAGAAGAAGCCAGGCTTGGCCTAGAAGCAGCCTAGCTTCAGCCAAGCACAGCCCTGACCATTGCAGCTGTTTGGTGGCACAAACCAGTGGAAGAGCAATGACTGTCTGTTTCTCTTTCCTCTTTCATCTTGCCTTTCAACTAAACAAAACATATATTTCAAAAAATAACTTGTGGATTTAAATTTGATCCATAGGTCTCTAGCTTTCATCAATACTCAAAGTCAAGGTACATTCCCCACTAAGAAAATAAATCTAAAAATCACCCAGCATGCTGGGTTCAGGAGCTGTGCTTCTCAAGACGAATATTCTCTTCGAATTTGGCTGCAAGTGTCGGCCTTCCGGGCAGACAATTTACAGTCATCCGTGAAATCTGGCCCAGTGGTCTGCTTGATAATTAATCATATTTGTCACTGTAAGAAGGACAAATTAGACTTCTGTGGAAGCTAAGCCTCCTCTCCGCTGGCATTATCGGAGAATTACATTCAGTTGTAGTTTCAGATGGAATAGCAATACGATTTCTTTTATTTCCTTGTCCACAGGACTCATTCCTAATACCCACACGAAAGAGTTGGCAAACTGTGCAACGCTCGTTTTTGTGTAGGTATTCATCAGACAGGATCTGGCCTGGGCAACAATCGCTTTCTCAGAAGGCAACAATGTTCGTCACTTCGTTCGGTTTTGTTGCTATCTTCAAACTATTCCTATCAAAATATTTAAGTATAAATATGTGACTGTAGTTTTGTTTTGATTACTAGACAGTGCACCTTGGAGACCATTCCACTGGACTCGCTGGATTCATGTTTATCTGGCTTCAGTTGGAAGCTCATCAACTCACCACCAGGAAAATCACAGTTTCAGAATCAGAAGCCCTGCATATTTCAGGCCTGCCAAAGAAAACACATGAAGTAAAAATAAAGCATTTTCTTCTTCCCGAATAGTGTGGTTTCAATTTTTAATTTTATAGACAGAAGAAATAAGGGCAAAGCAGTAAAAGCAGGGGAAAGGCTGGGTGCTTTTTTTTCTTTTTTTCTAAAATGCTGATTGTTTCTTTGGGTTACTATTTTTATTTACTTTAAAAAAGATAAATTCCAATTAGTCACAAGTACTAAATGACAAAGTTTTTTTTTTCCTTACGTTTTCTGCAACAAATCAGGAGCTGGAGTGGCATGGTTAACAACAACAAAAACAAAAATTATTTTGCAATTTACAAAGTTACATCATTTTCTATCCATTGATTGCATATGTAGTTCTATATCCAAATAGTTTTAAATAGCTAAGCCCTTTAGACATAAAACCTGGATTTTGAGTGTTTCTACTGGTTGTTTTGCAATTTGGGGTTATGAATCTGTCTTGAATGCCCCAGAACTGATCTGTAACTGAGAGTTCAGTGAATTCCTTGATGACTAAATAGCTCTTCAGGTAGTATTTTATTTCTGCTAAATGTTCTTTGTTGCAATCTAGGACCAGAGAAAATAATTTCCCTACTTGGGTGTTCCCTGGACTATACAGGTCAGTTCCACCAGAGCCTACTTCAAACCTGATAAATTTCTCTTTCGTTTCTCTTTTCCAGAGAACAGATTTTAAAAGCCAATCATTTTCTAAGAATGTAGCTTTTCAATAACTCTCAAATTTGTGTTAGTCCTTAGCTCCAAAACCCTAAGACATTATGCACAATTCTCCTATACACAAATGTAAATGCCTTTAGGGCTTTGGATAAATGCATGGTAAGTTGTGCTCACTAGAAGTGAGCAAATGTCCTTCACCATCGGCTAAATCAAGCTTAGCATTTTAAAAGTGTGTTATAATTTACACAACATCTGCAAAGGATTTTTACTATGGTAGAGTTCTCCTTCTTGTCCTTTTGCTTCTCTCTAAAAGGAAGAGACTGAGAGGGCACTCACCAAACACCATAATGGGAGCTAAATCCCAAAATCCCATGGGTGCCCATCACCGCCATCTTCGAGTCTGCATTAGCAATGATGCTGGAGGCAGAACCGGGGTTGGATATTGAACCTAGACACTCCAATATGACACTTCAGACAGTGTCTTAACCAGTCAGCCAAAGGCCTGCCTGGAGATCACTCTTTACACACTAGAGCTCGTGTTGTGGCATAATTAAATGAAGCTGCTCTCATAACACCATCATCCCATATCGGAGTACCTGTTAGAATCCTGGCCACTCAGATGCCAACTCAGCTTCTGCCATTGAACCTGGGAAAGCAGCAGGTGATGGCTGGAAGTTCCTGAGCCATCCCAAGCAGGGAGAGCCCAGGATAATGGAGTTCTGGCTCCTGGCGTCAGCCTGGCCCACCCATGGTTGTTGCAAACACTCAAGGGCATGAACCATTGGGTAGAAGATTCTCTCTTCTCTCTCCTACTTGTTACCTGTTGAACAAATCACTGTTTTTATATTATCGAATTGCCCTCCATGAGATGAATAGCATAATGTGATAATCATTGCGTACTTGGCAGTAGTGTTAAAGATGGGGAACAGAAGGAGACCAGAGAACTGCAAAAGAGTCTCCCAAAAGTTCATGGCAGTATAATGATAAAACTATGAAAAGATCTCACATTTTTCATAAAAAAAAAAAACTTATCCCTGATTCCATTACTTCCACACATACTCTGAAGGACTTTCCTATGATATAGAGGAAAGGTTAGATTTGGATGTTAAACGTCTCTTAAAGTTTGAACCTGGATTCATTCTGGCTTTCAGACCTTGCCTAGCCATGTAACTTCTGAGTAAGCATAATACAACTACAGGCTGAATTGAACTGCTTGAGTGGGATAATTTATGAAAAGTTGTGTGAATATCAGTTACTCACTTATATTAATGGAGTTAAGTAGTCATCCACAGTCAAGTCTTGAGAAATAATTAAGGAGTTGACCAAGAACAGATTTGGGACCACAAGGTGGCAGTAGCATATAAGCAGCTCTAAATAGTTGTATTTGGGCAAGCCTGGACGGAAGGAGGTCCAGAAGCAACGGGATGGCGTCCCTGGAAAGGAGGAAGTCGCAGGAATCCCAGGTCCCCGTGGGGCCAGGATGGCTACAAGATGTCTCTCTGAGGCAAGAAGGAGATTATCCGGGCCAGACAGTCCCAAGGAGCAGAAAGGAATTACATCTTAGATACCACGAGGGTTTGCATTATCTGCAGCTAGTGGGTGTCCCATAGGGTTTTTCAGGGTCTACAGAGCATTTTGCCTTTATTTGGTTCATTAGTTAATTTACTTGAGAGATCAATCTTCAATGTGTTGATTTGCTAGTTCATTCTCCAAACTCACCCCTCAAAACTCTTCCCGTCCCCACTTCCCCCATAGCCAGGGCGGAACCTGGACACAGCCTGGAACTGGAAATTCAGCCCCTATCTCCCAGTGGGGGTGGGAGGGACCCAAGTGCTTGAGCCATCCCCAGTGCCCTTTCAAGGGTGTGAATTAGCAAGACGCTGGAATCAGGAACCAGAGATGGGACTTAAACCCAGGAGCTGCAATGTGGGGTATGAGATGTTGATTTAACCATTAGAGGAAAACATCTGTCTAACCTCTGCAGTCTTTTTAATGCATTGCTCAAAGCATACAGATGCAGAATTCTCTCTCTACCACAGAGATTTTCAAAGTAGATCCTTGAAGTTCCCAAAATTTTGCTAGCTGATCCAAGAAGTCCAGTCTCATGCTAGTCATTGCCTCAAGTTCATTTGGGCACTGGACTCTTGGAGTCAAGTCACATGCAAATGGAGACTGCCAATCTTTGGGCGGTCTTGGTTGGCTCTCGCTGTGAGTAGGTGTGCAAAGCCTTGAATTGGTGAATGGCCTAAGCTGCTGTGAAGATTCGAATGTGGGATCAGTACATGGGTGCCAGCTTTACCCATTGATATTTTCCCTACCAACGCAAACACACGTTCAGGGCGTGAATTGCCACCCTGCATGCTAATGTCTGGCACTGACATTATTTTCGATTGGTCACCAAATCCGCTCTCCACCGTTGTGCTTCCTCTGCCATCCAGGAACATGACCACCAAGAGGGCACATTCCAGGTTTTCCTTAGCCACCGTTTGACACGGTGGGCAGTAGGGGATGGGAGGACAGCAAGGTTGGGCTATGGGTTCTCTCTGACACTCACCACCCTTTTGCCCCCAGCACCAGCTGCCTTCTGCAAGGCAGGGCGCCTGTCCCTGCCCAGCCTGCACAACGGCTGCATCCCTTACCTTGTCAAGTAGCTGGGCTTCTGGCAGCTTGCTCTCGCACATTCCTCACACTCCTGTGTCGGTTCCCGTGAATGTACACCTGTGAGCCCCTCACATGAGAGCCCTTCACTAAGCTCTCTAACCCTCAATCTTTGAGCGAAGGCGCCATCTCGGTCAGAACACTAAATTATGTCTGTGTTATAAGAAAGTAAGTTTCTGTCTCTTTAAATATAGCAAGCCAACTATAGAAGTTGAATGGTTTTTCTAACTACTACATGCAAATGTCTCAAAAATTGAAAATTGCTAGAGCTAGAAAAGTTAAGGAAAAAAAAAAAACTAAACAATGCTGCGTTCCTTTCAGCCATTTCCCACATCTAGCCAGAATCTCTCTCCCACGTGGCAGTCTCTATTCTCAGATTCTACGGCTCTTTCCAGAGTAATGCATATTCAAAAAGATGTAAATATAGACTCATTTCTTCTCTTATTTTGCATAAAAGGTGTATGACACAAACTGTTCTGGCTCCTGTTTCTATTTTCCATTATTTTGCTCCTAAGGTTATTTATATGTCTGTATGGTACTTCACTATAAAAAATAGTTACTTCTTGTCGTTGATGAGTTTCTAACCTTTTGCTACCCTGTAAGTAATATTGCAAAAAAAAAAAAAAAAAACCTTTATGTATAGTTGTTCACTTCACAAATATGCAGGTGTGTCTGTGGAGTGTTTTCAAAAGGACAATTACTGGGGCAGAAACAGCCTGCATTGCGGTTCGAGGTTCGAATTCTCATCACCCATCCGCCTTCAGCCGTCACAGTCGCCGGGACTGCGTGCTTAGCCACACCATCGCCAAAGGAGCACTTTTTCAAACTCTCTTTGCCTTTCGATCCCTCTAACATCGTCCTAACGCACAGACAACGGGCCAGACAGTCCCAGCTGCAGATAGAAAAGAGAAGCACAACATCAGCTTCCATTCCGTAGAGTCCACGCAAGTGCCAGCGAAAGAAAAGGCCAAAGCTCCGTCAAGTGATTCCCACCAAGTCATCATTTATCTGGTGTTTAATGTGATATCCGCATTTTCCAAAATGTTTCATTTTTCACCTTCCAAGGAGTGACAATCAGTGAAGCACTGAGCGGTTTCCTTTTCCTTTTAAAAGTGTTTCAGCTCTTTTCTGAGGAAGTGCTCTCAGCTTAAAGGGACATAGCAAATGTATTTGTCCTTAGGGAAAATCATTTCTTTCCTTGCCTACATCCTGAAGGGGTTAGTCACAGAAAAAAAAAATTAATAATTTCTCCAGCTTTAAAGCAGCATATCTGGCTGGTAATGATGACGATCCCAGAGGAGATATTGCAAAGTATAAACCAAAAAGGACAATTTCTTCCCTTTCTGGATTGTTCGCTGGTTAACTTTCTGGATTCGATTTTCATTTTAGTATAACACGCTGAACTTGTTCTTATGCTAAGCTTTTCATCAATACAGCAAATCATTGAAAAGATGGTTGCGAACATAAGAAGACACAGCTATCCTGGCAAACGTCTTAGCACTATTTCCCAAGAAAAGGATCCACATTTTAATATGTGTCAACTTCTGAAGTATGAACAAATAAGCAAATCTTAAAAAAAAAAAAGAACTTCACTAAATAGAAAAATTTCTAGCATATGTCTTTTTGTTTCGTCATGCTTTCCTTCTCATGTTTTCAACACTTGTAACAGTAACTGCATAATGAAGTAAAAGGAAACTCGCTCAAAACATTTAGATGCTTTAAAGATTTCAAAGGAAGGAAACATTTTGTTTCTTAAGTTTGTTGATTTATAAGAAGTCAAGCAAACAAATGGAATCTACTCAAAAAGCATTTATCAGTGTTTTTGAAAAAGTACAGGAAAACATAGGAATTCAAGAGATGTTTTTCAAGGAGGGGACGATCTTCATCACATAAATGTCAACTTTTTGAAGCGATGAAAAGCCACAGATTCAGGAAACGAGCATTTGATTGACAGATGGGAATCTACACAAAAGCCTTCAGAGTTTGGGCTCAGTGTCTTTTATGAGGTCTTTGAATTATAAAAATAATGAAGCAATCATGTTGTTCTGGGGAAATTTTGCAACTGAGCTGTCATTTATTTCAATTCTCTCAGTTTTCGTTAAATATAACTGCTATTAAAATGTCCTTTAATGTGATGGTTTATTGTTTAAAGTTAAACTTTAAAACACAAGAGAAAGCAAATGGAACCCTTGTTTGCCACAAAATTTTGGCATTCCACATTAGGTGAGATAATTCTGAACAGGATATGATTTAATTCACCACTTCTTGAACCAACACTCCAGGATAGTTATCACAAAAATGTAAATAATTCCAAGTTCTATTGTAACACTACAATTCCCATTATCTTTTTTTAAACTTCTGTGTCATATTTTTGAATATTCATGCTTACAGAGTGTGTTTGGCTTACATTGAGCCTCCTTGAAAAACAGTTTGTGAAACTGAACAGTACATCGCACAAGTTATGAGGTGCAAGAGAAGAGAACCAAGGGCAGGAAGAAGATATTGAAGCATGATGCCCTGTATGAGAGTATCCTCAACCTGAGGCCAGGGGCGAGGCTTTATTGTCCCTCCCACAAGCGCCAGTGATTGCATATGGACTACACGCAGGGGAAGGGGTTGGGGAGGCAGCCCCTTGGAAAGCAAGGGCAGTCTCCCAATGTGCCCAGAAGTCTAGCCACTGGATGCTTGCGTCATGAAGTGGTGGTTACTCTACTGCACTGTCTGCTCGAAGTGTCAAGTATCAAGAAAACTTCCCAGGGATATTGACATTACGTTTTGATATTAGTGATACTAGAAAAAGAATTTGGTAGCAAGACCCATCATCTCACAAGCCACTAAGGAATTACTAATACTCCTATAATGCTACCACACAGATAACACCCTTAAAGGCGCCAGGCTCATGTTGTTCCCCTGTATTCCAACTGATCTATCTACCTGCCTACTCTGTATTGGCATCTGGATGCCAACGTGACATAGAAAAGCAAGCATCAAGTATTTGACTTCTGCAGCTCAGGAAGTGGTACTTACTAAACATTCAAATCACCTGGTTAATTATGGTTGGTTCCTTTCTGAACACCCAATCCATTGGCTTATCAGATAGCTTTGTCCTTCAAAATATAACTAGATGACCAATATTATTATTATTGCCTTGGGGAAGCCAGTCTCTCTGCTGGAATCTCTGGTCTCTCTGCTTCCCACTTGCATACCATCTGTTATCCACATATTAATGATTGTCTTCAGTTTAGGAACAGTCACACCACTCCCTTGCTCACATCCTTTGAAAGATGCCATCTTTCCCAGCAGCCTCCCTCATTATCTCTTGGGCTTAATCACCTACCTCTTTCCTGTAAGTCGCTCTGCTCTGCCTGTTCTACTCTCCCTGCTTTTTCTTGAACACACACACCAATCTCTCCTTCTACAGCCTTTTCACTTTCTACTTCCTGTTTTTCTTAGCACTTGGAAGACAATGGCGTATGCTTGCTTATGAATCCTTGAGATACGTTAATTTGTGCTCAGGTTTGTCCAGACAATCCATCTCAACTTGTTTGTGGTTTGCTGTGATGTTGACTCTCATAAACAAGACAGAAAACAGATCTGCCTTGAAGCATTCATTATGCAAATGAGAACTTGATTAGAAATATGGCAGCAGGAAATAAATGACCTCTTAAAAGTTCATTACCAAATGATGTCATCATCATCTAAATAAGAGTAGTGTGAATTGCAGACTGATTCATTAATCATTAGGAGACACCTCTAATCAGTGGAATGTGACTCCAACTTTACTTTAGGGCAATTGTACTTGATTGAAAATAGCAGACAATTAAGCCGGGTGGGGGAAGTACAAATGATTGGCAACAAGGAGAAAAATGTTATAAGTCTTAAGCATAATGACTTCCTTGATTGGTAAAAATGAGTTGTTGAAAACTCACAGATGACTATGGCTGTCTTGAATGAATCCTGTACAATGAGGATTAGAAGAGTGATTTCTAAATACAATAAAAATGATATTTATTCTCTTCTTCATGCTAAAACAAACAAACAAACAAAGCTCTGATCACACACACAAATACTCCTTGAGCATGAACCAGCATCCCTTGCAGCTAGGTGGCAAAACTTTGGGCCATAGACCGCAGTTTCATGTGTTGTGGAGGAAATTCAGGGTGGCTGATGAAACAGCTGGGACCTGTGCTCTTTCGCCTTCCCCTTCTTCTTCTTGCCTGAAAATCCAATAGGAAACATAAACTCCAAAATCCTCTTAAAGATGATTTTGAAGAGAGAAACCTGTTAAATCAGCTTTCATGTGACAGAGAAATAAATGTAGACTTACTTAAACCACTACTGTTTGTTTCAGACATATGTAGCCAGTTTAGATTTGATGATGTATCAATAATATTATACTAAATCCGATGAAATTATTGTATAGAGCACAATGCATGGGAAAATGCGTAAGTACAGAAATGACCTGCACGCTTGTACAGAGAGACTTTGGTTGCTAGACCTATAGGCTCACTATATTATAGGTACGTGTGTGTGCTTTTTTTAGGAGAAAATGAACTAGTTTTGCATTCCAAATGCTACTTAACACTTGACCAAAGTTGGTCCTTCAATGGATTAGGCAAATTCAGCATAATTTATATGTCCTATATACACTTCCTTTGCCACATGGACTTTGAGTACCATGAGGACATCTGAATAATGTAAATGGTCTAGGCTATTATAGAACAGTTGGTGACCATACAGTTTTGATAAGATCAGTGTAACGAAGGAAAGTAGCTTTTCATTTCATGATGCTGGAACTTGTCTTAGTTTAAGATAGACTGCATGTCATGTCATTGAGCACCAGGAGTATTTGGAGAGCATACATCTGTTCTCATTAATGAATAGCAACAATAACACTGAGGCTAGTTTTTCAGACTTCCAAACTCAATTGCTACAATCCCAGATGAGTGGGATGGAGCTTAACTGATCCATACCAGTTCTGACTGTAGCTGAGGAGGGACTAAAAAATAATTAGCTGGCTCCAGGGAGCCGTAGCTCTGGACTCAGAGAGCTGACTCATAGATCAATACAGTAGCTGGATGATTTGACATAATTCAATAGCCTCAGTTTTTTTAACCACTCATTTGCAAAATGGAAACAATTGAATAAAGTAATACATACTTTTAGCATATAAGAGTGTTTTGAACATGAAACTTATATAACACAATAAATTTTAAATACAATAGTAAGATTAATAGTTGCCTTGGTAGTGACATGGAAAGAAAAATCATTATTCAGTAATCTTATTAGTGTCTTCAAAAGTGAAGTTGTAAAAAGTTGAATTGGATATATAGGTCAATTGTCTCAATTGAAATATTTTGCAGATGCTTATTACTATGTCAAGATAAGCTTTTTGATATAAAACCTAATGATTTTGCTGTTTCTTAAAATGCCAACAATTCTCCTCCAGCAATGAGATAAAATCTTAAATTGTATCAATTCCTTCCAAGATTAAGGTTCCCACCACAAGCTCTAAACATATTCTCATACATTTACATATATTAAAATAAAGACTTACTTATTTTTATTGGCAAAGCAAATTAGATTTATGGAGAGGAGAGACAGAGAAACAAAGTCTTCCATCAACTGGTTCACTCCCCAAATGGCCACAGAGCTGATCCAAAGCCAGGAGGCAAGAGCTTCTTCCAGACCTCTGCATGGGTGCAGGCTTTGGGCCATCCTCTGTTACTTTCCCAGGCCATCAGGGACGAGGTTGGTGGGAAGTGGAGGAGCTAGGACACAAACCAGTATCCACATGCTACCCTAGCACTTACAAGGGAGGGTAAGCCAATGCACTGGGCCCCATTCTTCTGTCTTTGAGCTATGCTTCAGACTTTCTTACAGGATTTTTCCATGTATTTTGAAACTATCTTTTAAACAACCCATGTATAACCAAAGAACAACATCCTTGAAAAAAAGGACAGATATTCCTTTGCAGGTAATTTTAGTTTGCACGTGCTGCATGAAGCACAGTGGGTTTCCAACATTTGCTTTGTGAAGGAAAGATGAAAAAGGAGGAAGAAAAATAGAAAAAAAGTAAAGACTCTGGACATGAAGGCAAGGAAAACATATCCCATAAGTTAGCCACTGTCCAACAGGAGTCCAATCCCAAAGATTGGAGAAGTCACTTAAGACACAGTTTCTTTGCCTAGGCACTTGGGACCATGTGTCCTGTATGGGTACCAGTTAAGTCCTTGCTGCTCCTCTTCCAATCTAGCTCCCTACTAGTGTGCCTGGGAAAGCAATGGAGGCTGACCCAAATCCCTGAACCCCTGAATCCAAGTGGGAGATGCAGAGAAAGCTCCTGACTCCTGGCTTCCAACTGGCCCAGCTCCAATCCTTACAACCAACAAGGGTGTGAACCAATGGATGCAAGAGTCTTTCTTTCCTTCTTCTCTCTCTCTTTCTCTCTCTTCCTCTCTCAACTCTGCCCTTCAAATAAATCAATCTTGTTAAAATATCTTTTAAAAGTAAAAGCTATTTAAATGCCCAATTCTTAATTCCCTTCTATGGCTCTTTAATATAGAAATCCATGGTAAAAAAACTAAAGACACCAGCTGATAATATTAAAATGAGGGGCAGTAAAGATTGATTACACAGGCATTAAAAGGATAATAAGGGGATATTAATATAATATCCTTCCTACAAATTCTTCCTACAAAGTTTGTAACTTCACTGAAATGGACCAATTCCTTGAAAGTCAAAATCTATCAAATTTCATTTGAAGGAAATTCATTTGAATACACAAAATTGTCCTTCCGGGAGCTACACTCAAATAGAGATTAGCATTCCTGTGAAGTTGTGCTCAATGTCCCAGACAATGTGAAAAATATCTCACAATTACTTTCTGGGAATAAATTCTGCTGAAAAGTTCCCCATGCACAGAAGTCACCTAAAGTTTCTGTTTCTTCCATTTGTTTTCACTCTCTTATTCCTCTTCCTTTTATTTCTCAGAAATTGAGTGAAATTTCTCATTTATAATGATTTCTTCCCCATCCTCACTTTCACAATATGTTTTATTTACAATTATAAGCTTATTCCCTCTTTGTTGTTGTTGTTGTTTTTAAGCTCTCAGACCTGGTGCCTTAGCCTAATGGCTAAAGTCCCCACCATACTTGTGCCAGGATCCCATATGGATGCTGGTTCATGTCCCAGAGGTCCTGCTTCCCATCCAGGTCCCTGCTGTTGGCCTGGAAAAGCAGTCAAGGATGGCATAAAACCTTGAGACCCTGCACCTATGTGGGAGACCTGGAAGAGCTCCTGGCTCCTGGCTTCTGATCAGCTCAACTCCGCAGTTGCAACCACTTGGGGAGTGAATCATCGGATGGTAGATCTGTCTCTCCTCCTCTCTTTATTTTTATTTATAAGAAAAACAAACAAATATTTTTTTAAAGCCCTTTTCTTCTTTTAATTAAAAAAATACTTATAATGCATTGATTCACTGCTCAGATTGAACCAACCTAGGGTCAAGAATTCCATCCAGGCTTCCCACCATTAAATAGATGTAATACACAGCATGTTAGACGGATAAATGAACATCACTCTGTCCCTATTTAGGACAAGAAAGTAAAGATAAACTATGACTCATAAACTGAGAGCTTGATTTCTGGCAGATTTCTTCCTATACTTTGGTGACTCTGTTCTTTTGCATCTGTAGCTGACACCTGACTTTCTTCTTGACATATTTCTTATTTTGTTGACTTGTCATTCAGCAAAGAAAATACAGCTTAGCATCTAACATTTGAATTGTGCAGAGAAAAAATATTCTGGGCAGAGACAGACAATGGCAGTTTTTCTTTTACTTAGGAACAATGC
The DNA here is from genome assembly GCF_017591425.1 of Ochotona curzoniae. NCBI lineage: Eukaryota > Metazoa > Chordata > Mammalia > Lagomorpha > Ochotonidae > Ochotona > Ochotona curzoniae. The sequence continues at coordinate 8,958,048 of NW_024465520.1, read as the reverse complement.
AACCTGATATAAAATCCTGAGAAGGAATTGAAAATTAGATTTGAGTGATAGAAGAGAGACAAAGAAAGGGCGAGAATTGACAGCAAATCGTGGGAAGAAAAATGGAGCACTCTAGTTGGGAAATCAGATAACACCACGACATTCACCTTGAAAGTAACGAGCCTTTTGGCCATTTTGGCTTTGGAATCGAAAGCAGGATGCAGAAAGCCACAGGGACAAGATAAAAATGCTTCACTCAATTCCTGAGAACGTCTCGGTTGACAAGTAGTCTCTTCTGAGAAAATGGAAGCAAGATGAAAACTTAGCCTAGGCAATCCCTGTGTCTGTAAATGAGTAGCAATCATGTTTAATGACTTTGCCACAGAAGAAAAATATAGAACATTGTTAACAAAGGTTATTGTTTGTCTCATCCCATTTCTTAAGCTTTAGAGGAACAAGCAACTCAAATATAGAGAGGGATAGGAGAAGGCAGCTATGGGTTCTGGTCCATGAATGGACAAAAGATTGGTGGTCTGGGATAAGTACTGAGTGGATTTCTGAAAGTGGTACAAAATGATGTCTTCCTTACAAATAAAAGTTATAAATAAGACATATTTTTTTACAACTACTCAAAGATAATATGAAGTCTTCAAATGCCAACAAAAGCCAAGGAAAGTTTTTTTTTTTTGAGACCTGGTGTTTACCATGTGCATAAGATGCTTAAGAGCGTTCTCTTTTAAAGAAGGCAGACTCCTAACCACCACCAGGAGGCATAAGAAAACACTCATTCCCAGAGGGGCAGCTGAACATTTCAAAAGCGAATTCTTTCAAAACTGCGGAAGTGGTGAGAACCAAAATACTTTTTTAGTTCTGCGGAAATCCCCAACTGGTGACTAACTTAGAAAAGCAGAGTGTGTCTGGCCAGTGAAGCAGGCAAGGACCAAAGGGGAGTACAGTCCCAAGAGAGTCATGAAGTGAAAATACATGTACATGTGCTGTTTTATTAGTTTGTTTTCTCTTTTTTTAACTAAATGCATTCCCTAACACACACAGATCAGATAAGCAAAACCTAAAGACTTACTGGTTTCCATCAGCAGGAAGACACGTCTGAAGCTGGTAGAACTTCTGCAAATGTAAGAGTGTTTCCAGAAGCAGGGTCGTCATGGTAATGTATTAAGACTGAGAAAATACATTTTGCCTGGCTCTTAACTGTGCAGTGCCAGTGGGCCACACAAAAGCAGCAGCTGGACCTTCAGAACTAAGCTGTTCTCAGCCACTGCACTCCACTGGGAAAAGGGTAGCTGCAGCTTAAATCTACCAGAATTTCTATTATTTTTGAAAACCCCCTGAGGAACACAAGATACCATCTTTAATGTCCAGATTTTGCAAAATATTACTAGACTGGCAAAATGAGCAGAAAGAGAGATCTGTAATCCAGAAACAATAGTTGTGAGTGAGACATCACTCCCAGTTGGCTTGAAGGCGAATTAATATACATCAAAGTTGTTGGTCGCTATATAAAGATACAAGAAAGCCACACCAGAGATTGCAGTAGCCCCCTCCCCCTGCCAAAAAATGAACGGAACTTATATCCTAACAGAATAATGTAATTATGAAGGTATAAATTCTTCAGGATGTGTAATGAAAACTCCCCAAATGAGATCAATATCAGAATTGAAACAGCAGGAGAAATTATTAGTAAAACTTGAGGAATATGCAAAGAAATTACCAAATCTTAACAACAAAGAGAAAAGCCATTTAAGTAAACTAAATGGAAGAGATACATTTTTTGGAGTAAAAATGTTCAAGTCTATGCATATGATAATCTCCAAAAGGTTCAAAAAATGCCTATTTTGAAAAATCTGTGCATGGATTTCAAATATTTTTTTTGCTTCACAGTAAATGTACATTTCAACTTCATTTTCCCTTAAGCATTTTTAAGTGCCCTTGTATTTGTGTACGTCCATACACATGTATGGTGTATATATTTCTTAAAAATTTCAAAAAACAGGGGGGAAAAGCCAAAATTGGATTCAAATAATATTTAGCTGTGGGAAGAGGTAGATGTCGTATTTCAAGATAATTTTATATTTTATCTGGGCCAATCTAATATCAGCCCCAAATTGGTTTCTATGAATTTAATATTCACAATTAAATCCTCAATACAGACACCTAGAAGCTTTTTCTGCAGGTGCTTACGTTTTTGTAGGTCATTTCATCTCCTCCACAACTACAGAATTCTGTTTTATGAGAAAGCAGTCATGGGTAGCAAATGAATGAATGAGTGTGGCCCAAGCCTCGCAGCAGGCCCCAGTTGGCAGTGGTCCATAATTTGCCGAATACACCCTAGAGAATTCCCCCAACCTGAAAATCCAACAGAAGAATTGAATGCAATGCTAAATAGAAAGGAAAGGAGAAATAGAGAAGCAACAAAAAAGAGACAAACAGAAAAAAATTAAGCAAATACACTCAACAGTATAATTATGTTAAATCAAATTATCCACATAATTAAAAGAAATGTATTGTCCAACTGGATAAAAGAACAAGCCCAAACTATATATCTGCTTATCTTATAGACAGCATATGTAGGTTGAAAGTGAAAAAAAAAAAAGGATAAGAAAGCATTTACCATGGAAATAATAAAAATAGAAAATATAGCATGCTATTTTTATACTATACAAGACAGGCTCAAAGACAATGAAAATTATTAAAAACAAAAACTGACACACCATAGTGCTAAATAAAATAATCAATGCCTTATTATAAAAAATTAAATGTATATTTGTTTATAATGTGTATGTACTTAATGCAAAAGCTTTAAAAAAGCTTTAAAACATTGAAAAAATGACAGAAAACAATGTCTCTCAATTGTGACTTGAAAGGTGCTTATAAAAATATAGATCATTATAATGGCAGAAATTAAATTCATAGATGCTAACAGAACATTATAATTAACAATTACAACATACTTTTTCAAATGTATTTGGAGCATTTACCAACCTAGATCCTCTTTTGAGCTGTGAACAAGTTTCAATAACCACAAAATGACTGGAATCTTAGAGTTTTTCCTGACTCTAAGAAAATAAAATTACAAACCACAATGGGATATCTGCAAAAGCCCCAATAAACCAAGACATTTCTGTATGATCTGAGCCTTAAAGAAAAAAATTACAAGGGAAATCAGAAACTAATTTGAACTGAACAGTACCGACAATACAATAGACGACATCAACGGACAAGGCCACTATACTTTCATATAAGCGAGGGTGCTGAGTGTGAGCAGTTTGGAAAGGGGGAACAGGAAGACCTTTACCAGCATATGGGGAGCCCTGAGCTGCGGTAGTTAGCATTGACCATCACCGAACACCACCCACTGACACACATCAAAGCTAAGGCTGGGGCCTGCCTGACAGTGCAAGATTCACAGTACCCACCAGTGAGACTCAAAACAGAGAAAGAGTGAAGTTAGGGTGGTCCATAGCAGCAACATGTGAGAAAATTGGGGCTTGTGGCAGAATCTATAGGGGAATATGTGGGCTCCTGTGAATTGCAATCTTGGCATGCCCAAGAACTGTGGATGGGAACAGGCCTGGCTGGGGTGCTAAGGGGATGCCCCAGCTGGGATGAGATTACCACTGGTGAGCACAAGAGCCAGACTGAGGGCAGCAACCTGGGCTGGACATGGTAATAACCTCACTTGGTGTGAGTGTGGACTGAGTCTGAGGAGCAACAGACTGGGCTGCTCTCCAGCACCCACTGGTACACATGAGTACCAGGGTGGGCGTAGAATGGACTGAGCTAGGTTTTGACTCAAGCTGAACCATGTGAAAGCTGGGTCTGGGTGTGGACCAGGTGTGGCTGGGCTTCAACATCCAACACTATTGGCCAATTGAACAAGGCTATTATTCTTTCCAGGACAAGAAGTGAACAAAGCCAACCTGTGCCATGTACCCACTGCTATGCATGAGATCTACCATTGGGAGGAGACCATACAGAGGAACTTGGGAAATTCCTTCATAGGGACATAGATTCACTGGTGGGTACTGTGAATCTCGCACTGTCAGGCAGGCCCCAGCCTTGGCTTTGGGGTGTGTCAGTGGGTGGTGTTCGGTGATGGTCAATGCTAACTACCGCAGCTCAGGGCTTCCCCATATGCTGGTGTCCCTGCAGAAGAACACAAGAACCAAGGCAAGGGGCAGCCCAGACCAAGCCAGGTTACAGTACCCACTGTCATACAAATGGTCAGATATGGGGACAGACCAGGCTGAGCCAGTTCATAATATCCACTGGCAGATCTGAAAGCAAGACAGTCTGCAGGATGGACCAGGTCAGGCCACAACACCAGCCAATTCACACTAGGACCACGACAGGGTTCTGGCTGCACTGGGCTAGGCTGCAGCATGTATCAACGGAATTGAAACTGGGGTAAGCTGAACTGAGCTAGGGCGCACAACGTGATCGTGGATACTGGGTTGTGATGAGCCGCACCAGCCTGGGGTCAGTGGGTACTAGGTTTGTGAGCCCCAGAGGCAAGAGATCCTGTGGGGATCAAGTCCCCTGGCCTGAGACTTGGGGCCCTCCTGTGAAGTGGGTGCTGGGTTCACGAGCCCTGGGGGTGGGGGATTTGGTGGGACTCCTGTCACCTTGTCCTGGTCCTTAGACTTCCTGCAAGTGAAAAAAGGCAGAGCAGTGGACACAGACCTTGATGCACATGAAAAATATGGCAGCCCATTTGGTACTGTAGCAGAAGAAGGAGAACAGAGCAAATTGGACAACAATCCTAGCAAATGATGAGACTGGGTGAATGGAGACTTGAGGTCGACCATGTGAGCCAAAGGACATTGGGAAGGTTGCCACATCCCTTGATTAGTGAAATCAACAGCATTTCAGAGCTGCAAACCACTTGGTCAGACCCTTGGAACACACACCACATTGGGACATTTGGGAGGCTGGGTGTGGCTTCCCCGTTTATCTCAACTTTTCCCCCAGAGACAAGAAATAGAGAATTTGGAAACAATGATTTCACCCTCTTTTCCCTAACCCTCCATCCTTCCCACCCTGATCAACCGTGTAACCATCACTAAAAAATTTAAATAAATGAATAAATAATGCTTCATTACTTACCATATGCATCTATAAAGTACAGTTTGATGGAGTAAGACTGGCCTTTTATTAATCTACCATGTGATCTCAGGAAGTCATTTAAAGTCTCAGAATACAACATTCCTATCTCTTAAACAGTAAGGCTTTCTTTGTATTAAATGAATTTATTCGCATGTACGCAATTGATCTAAGTTGTGTTCACTAAATAACAGCTGTGTTGAGGTCTGGTTTCTAATCACTGAAGGAGTGTTGTGTGTCAAATACTTTCAGATGATCTGCTCACGCTCCGTCACTCCTGAGTCACTCAAGTCATTCTCTTTGAATGTCTTTTTTGAAATCCTAACAAATGCTGTTACACGGGAAGCTTCCTGATGTAGACTCATTTCTTCTTAGTGCGTCTCTGAGCAATTCCATGCCCTCCAAAACCTCTGTACCTTGACTGCATTCATTGTGTAATGTACTGAGATAGGCTTAAATGGTTGAGAAAAAAAGAATAAAGAGGCTTACACTGTTACAAGATTGGATTCCGACTCCCACAAGACTACTTGGATTCTTGGAAAGCACTTTCTTCCATTCTTATCACTCTCATTCCTTAAAACAGTTGGCTACAGCCCTGACTTTGTTTCTGCTCATTACCTGTACATTTAATCTTTAAAATAGGTGCAGATGGTGGATTATTATTTTTTCACTCACTACTGTTACAGACACAATCACTTCTTCTTAGTAAGAAATTTGTTTTCTGATGTCTCTTTTGTGATGTGAATTGTTTCTGCTTTAATGATTTTACTTGAGGAGATGCCAAACCACACATTTTTACCCTTTTCTCTGTCCTATTTTGATTCATGTTCTACAGGCTTCATCGGGGAATTGTTAAGTCACTTGATCTTACTCACTCAATAACTTTCTGGTAGGTAGTACCACTGAAATGACAGCAATTACTATGCTCAAGAAAATATAATTTCCAAAGATGACAGATATAGGAGCTAAAATGACTTCTGTTCTTTCCTTCATCCACTTAGAAATGACAGAAAAAATATTGGGGATAGACAGAAAATAAGTGTGTTAACTAGAATTATTTAAAGCTATTTTTATTAGCTATTAGAAGACATTTTTTAAAAGGGATTATTATTTTGAAGTTTAGAGAGAGGAACTCTTCCATCTACTAGTTTGCAACCCAAGTGGCTGAACTTGCTGGCACTGAGCAAGGCCAAAGCCAGGACCCAAGGTCTTCGTCCAGGTCTCACAAATGGGTGGCAGGAATCCAGACAACTGATCCATCCTCTACCTCTTTCCTATGCCACAGTCAGGGAGCTCCATTGAAACTGGAGCAGCCAGGACGTGAACTGGTACCCTAAAAGATGCCAGTATCACAGATGGCAGCATTACCCGCTAAAACAAAATGCTGGCTCCTTGGCTAGCTATTTTTAAATGATAGCAAGATATCGATTTTCAGTGCCTCCACTGAATATTGTTATCATTATTTTCTGTTCAGGTTTCAATAATTCAGTACTCATCTAGTGAAAATGATTGTACTCATTCTTACTCATGCTACTGGTTATACACATTCCTACTATGATGGCTAAATCACTGGGAAGGCACAAAACTTTACAACTTGTAGCCAGCCCTCCAACCACAAACTTTAGAATTCTTCCTTGAATATGATTCTTCTTTCTGGTTATGGTGAACATTTATGAGACAATGAATGTAAATAACTAGCTCATATTCTCTTTTTGGAAGGAACATTTGTTTCTCCAAGAGATGTAGATTTAAATTGGGAGAGTCTAGCCAAGGCAACCAGCCTCACAGACCTCTCTAGAAGTGAACTATCCATTTTGGATCATTCTTTGAAATTTCATCTTTTCTAAAGAAACTACATTGATGCTGCTGACAAAAAAATGCCAGGAATGCTCCTTCCTTGGATGTTGCATGTAAATCCTCGGGTTTTCCAACAACAAACAAGTTTGTGAACACACTCCATCTATATGTTTTTAAACAGATTTATTTACTTATTGTGAGTGTGACAGAGCAAGGGCCAGGAAAAGACATAGATGGTCCATCTGCTAGTTCATTCTCCATATAGCTGCAACAACCAGGACTTGACAAGGCTGAACCAAAGAGCCCAAAACTGCATCTTGCTGTCTCATGTGAGTAGCTAAGAACTCAGTTACTTGAGCCATCATTTGGTGACTTCCAGACCCACTAGCAGGAAGCTGGATTAGAAGCAGAGCAGGGAGTAGTCGGCTTCAGCATTCTGATATTCGATGTGGGTGTCTGAAGAGGTGGCTTGACCATGGTACCACATCCTCTATCCCAACTCTTATGTACAAATACAGTGCAAGTCCAGAATTTATGTTGATCTATATTTATGCCCAGCTCAGTCATATGAATTCCTGCTTCATTCTCCTCAATGAATGGTGGGCTTTCAAAATTTTGACAAAATCCAGGAGACAGAATAAAACTTATGTATCAGGCGTTATTTCAAGTGATTACCACTTTTCTCAGAAGTTCCCTAATTTCCAAAAAGCCCTTTTTAACTGCTTAACAATTACTCTCAATTACTCAGAGCGTCTGAAGCATAGCATTGAGACAAATATGTAAATTATTTAAACATTTCCCTTTTATATAAATTGTTTAAGTATTTGTTTATTTGAAAGAGTTACACACAGTGAGAGAGATTCAGAGATTCATCCATCCTCTAGTTCACTCCCCAGATGGCTACAATAGCTGGGGAGATCAAAGCCAAGTGCTAGGAACCAGGAATTCTACCCAGATGTCTCCCACATTGGTAGAATGGGCCTAGGAACCTGGCTATCTTCTACAGTTTTTCCAGGAGACTTTTCAAGGAGCTAGATTGGAAGTAGAAGAGTGGGGAATCAAACTCACACCCATATGAGACAGCACCCACGGGCTGTAGCTTAGCTCTGCCTCACTGCTGGCTCCTCACAGAAATTTCGAGGGCCTTTCCTGATAGTAGAGATATAAGCAAGCATCTTCCATGAAAATTCAACTTAAAGAACAAACTTAAATGTGCATTGAACTGAAGTGTACTTACATACTTTTCTAAGTCACTCTATGGATAGAGAGAACTCAGATCTCTTTTAAATGTTGACATTGATACATTACGTGTGCATGAAAAGATATTTTACAAATGAAGCAATTGGGCTTAATACTATGCTTCCCAAGCAGACTCAAAAGTAATTTGAGAGAACAGGGAGAGATTTTATACTGGTGAAGCAATGGGGCTACAATGAATGGTCCTGCCCATCACTTAGGATTTCTGCAGTTGCCAAAGGAGCAGCTGTAATTCTGGCTTGTCAGTTTGCCCAGGTGTAAGACAAATGAAGAAAAGAGTAAAGAAAGGCCTAAAAGTGGTCAGCAGGGCCTGGCATTGTAGTGCCGCTTGTCAAGCCCCCAGCTGTATGGTGAACATCTGATATGAGCAGTGGTTCATATCCTGGTTTTCCAGTTCCTTGCCAATGCAACTGAGAAAGCAGTTGCATGCTTGGATTCCTGTCACATGGAAGACCCAGATGGAACTCCATGCTCCTGGATATTGTATTCATTTCTCTCTCTCTTCTCTTCTATTGCATTTCGAATAAATGAAAATAAGCACCTAAAAATTCAGTCAAGCTCTTACTATAATATTATGTCTTATTATACGCTACATACATTTGAATAAACCCACCTAACACAGTCCCCTGTACCAATCCCATAAGGCTTCTGGGTATCACAGTCTTAGGTTCTTGTACCTACTCCCAGGATACTAATTCCTGCCCTCTTATGATTTTCACTTGCATTTCATCTTGTAACACTGTGTCTTTGTACCTGCATTAATCAAAATAAAGAATTCTATTCTTTATCATGAGAGAAATAGCAGCAAAAAACAAAAATCCCACTTTCATAAGACATTTGCAATTGTAGCATACAATTCTACAAATCTGATCATTTGGTGAATGAGAAAATAAGGAAAGTGTAATTTCCATTGATAAGAATGTGCCTCATTAAAAAGAAAAAGATTTATTCTCTTTGTTGGAAAAGCAGATTTACAGAGAGTTGGAAAGACAGAAACAAAGATTTTCTATCTATTGGCTCACTCTCCAAATGGCTACAATGGCCTGAGCTGCGCCAATCCAAAGCAGGAGCCAAGGGCTTCTTCTGGATCTCCCACACAGATGCGGGATCCCAAGGCTTTGGACCATCCTCTGCTCTGTTCCCAGGCCAGAAGGAGGGTGCTGAATTGAAAGTAGAGCAGCTGGAACAACAACTGAAAATACATTCACTCCTGAACTAACACCCTACCTTGTAGCAGAATCACTTCTGAGTGTGTTTGGCTGGTTCCGATCTCAACTATATCCTTCATATGTACAACATTCTGTTTTTAAAATGCCAAGGTGCACGTCATTAAAACGTGTTACCACTTAAAACACCCCAGAGGAAATAACATCTCTTCTTCCTGAGAATGGTCTCATTGCAGGAAACAAGCTATTTTAAGCAGAATATATGGCATACATACACCATGATGATTTTACCTCATTCTTGTGCCCAATATGATTGAGCTTGAGGAAGTTTCCCTCTTACAAAAACTTCTAAGGATGCTTAGTTCGTGGCTAAGATGGATATTATTTTTAAAAATTTCACCAGCTTCTAAGCCAATAGTTGGAAATTAATGTGATGAGATAATGACTGCAAATACTGTTTGGAGGCAAGAGATCTGGGTGATATGTGGGGTATTTTGTTTGTCCGGGAGGCATCAAAAAGGGAGACTCTAAGACAAGAAAGGTTCATTTAAGTTACCGGTGCTCAGCCAAAACTTAGTTCTTATTGCACTTCCATCTTAAATACAGACAAACCAAATTCCTGGAGAGTGAGACCAGGAATTCAAGGCATGTGGACCCTGGTCATTCTCTATGCCTTGCCTCCCTTCTTCACCTAGAGGGTATGTGATGTGGGACTTTGGCATCCAATATAGCTCCTCAGAACCACTCAAAGATGTTTCCAGAGCTGAGACCTGAGAACTGCCAGACCCTTCTTTACCCTGGCTATTGGCAAACCTTGCAAAGTTCCTCTCTCCACATGCTCTGAAAGTCAACACGAAAAAGTTTATGAAGAGTGTGAGGCATATTTTATGTCTTCTGGGCACATGGGCTCATGAGCACAAACACTAAAGATTGGTGTGCTATTGTCAAAAAAAGAAGAAGATCGGCCCATTAATTTTTTCCAGCTAAAGTCTGATAACCTCTATTCACGGTGTTGGATTGCTTGTGTGTGTTTTCATTCTTTCTTTTTTTTTTTTTATTGTGTTTGAAAAGCAGAGTTACGAGGTAAATGATAGACACACACACACACACACACACACACACACACACAGATTTTCCACCCATTGGTTTATTCTCCATATGGCTACCGCTGCCAGGGCTGTGCCAGGCCAAAGCCATGAGCCAGGAATTTCTTCTTGTCTCTCACATGTTTGTAGAGACCCAAGAACTTGTATCATCCTCTCCCACTTTTCTACTCACATTAGGGGGGAGCTGGATAAGAAGTGAAACAGGTAAGACATGAATTGCTGCCCATATGGGATGCCATAGGTGGAGCCTAGCACACTACGCCACGGTGCCAGCCCCTCATTATTTCTAATGACATAGCATAGCTTTAGTAGCAGCTAGCATTTTCCGCACTCTGAAGCACAGAATGCAGTGGGTCTTCACATGTGCTTCTTTTGTGCCTTCTGAGGACATTGTTCATCCCCTGTAACACTGTGACCCATTTCTTTGATATCTGTTAAAGTACTGAATACTCTTTTCTATTTTTATTTTTAGTTTTAGTTTTAGTTTGCAGTAAGCACATTGAATTCCTTAAAGCTCAAAAAAAAATCATTCTGAAAGGAAATGCAAGGGATGGAATCTGCAGAGGACATCTGGTAACACAACAGTGGATGGAGGACAGAACAAATGGATCAACTGCCCCAGCCAAGTGTTGGCAGTGAAAATCTGGGCTCATGGAGACGCTAAGGTGGACTCTGTTAGCCAGTGGATTCTGGAGAGATTTCATCGTGCTTGGAATGGCAAGATTGGCAGCAATTCAGAACTGTTGAACCACTGGAGCAGTGCCCTTGGAGCATGCCCCACATCAGGGATCCTGGGATGGGTTGGAGGCTGTGTGGGACTTCTCCGTTTATCTCTCCCCTAACCCCAGATTTAGAAAAAAAATAACGTGGAAACAATGGTTTTACCCACTTCCCTGTAGCCCTTGACCCTTTGTTGCTCTAACCAACTATGTAAAGATTATCAAAATAAAATAATAAATAGTTTTTTAAAAATTCAGGGGGATGAATAGTGAATATGATTTGTGGAGCAAGAATAAATGCAAGAAATGAATATATAACAAGAATTAATTACTTCTCATAGAGAAGGAGGGATGTTACTGAAGCCCTATTTTTCAATCTATAGCAATATAATTCTTTAAAAGAATCCCTCACAAGTTCAGAATTCTCCAGAATGATTTTCCATTGTCTGCAAGAATTGAGTGTCTGCACAGCACCCTGCTCATCTTTGACGCAAGGCCCCAAGGTTGCAGGACTTCCTCCAGGGCGGAGAACACTGACATCTGCTGGAAATGAGCACTGCCCACAGTCCCTGAATTTGGTTTAAAACGAAAGCACAATATTCAGACACAAGATGATTAGAAACTACCTCAAAATACAAAGAACTAGCGTGGAAAAAAAAATGTGAGCCTCAACAATCTTGTGCATTGGGGGAGACTATTTTTTTTTAAAGATTTATTTTTATTATTTTTTCATTGGAAAGGCGGATATACAGAGAGGAGAGACAGAGAGGAAGATCTTCCGTCCGATGATTCACTCCCCAAGTGAGCGCAACGGGCCGATACTATGCCGATCCGAAGCCAGGAGCCTCTTCTGGGTCTCCCACGCGGGTGCAGGCTCCCAAAGCTTTGGGCCGTCCTCGACTGCTTTCCCAGGCCACAGGCAGGGAGCTGGAAGGGAAGCGGGGCTGCCGGGATTAGAACCGGCGTCCATATGGGATCCCGGGCGTGCAAGGCGAGGACTTAACCACTTGCGCCACCGCGCCAGGCCCGGAGACTATTTTTATGGAAAATAAATTATGTCTAAATGTGTTTGTGTGGTTATGTCTCTGAAGTACAAATTCATGTATTTAAATAATCATTAGCATATACTCAAAACCAATGTGTTTCATATTTTATTTGTTTAAAAATGGAAGACTTATTTTTTTATTGGAAAGGCAGATTCACAGAGAAAGAAGGAGATAGAGAGAGAATGATCTTCTGTCCACTGGTTCGCTCTCCCAAGTGGTCGCAGTGGCCAGGGATGATCCAATCCAAAGCTAAGAGCCAGGAGCTTCTTCTAAGTCTCTCACACAGGTGCAGGTCCCAAAGCTTCAGGTCATCCTCTACTGTTTTGTCAGGCCACAAGCAGGGAGCTGGATGGGAAATGGAGCGCTGAAGTTATGACCCAGTGCATGTATGGGGTCTCTGCACACCGAAGGCAAGGGTTTAGCTACAGAGTCACCAAGTCAGGCCCCTGTTTGATATCTTCTTAAAGCAAAATGGCACACATGTCTCTGCATATGTAGACTTGATTAGTTTTTATTTTAATATGTCATAAGTAACATAGTTTGTAGTTTCTGGAGAACAAAAAAGACTAAGTTGTTGTTGAGGTTGCAATGTGAAGATATGAATATGGATATCCTAGCTCTGACAAATGGCTTATTGTTATGGTTTATACCATTCTTCTCATTCTCCTGTTTGTTTTGTATTGTTTCCCTTGTAATACTAACAAGATGCTTGGAGAACAGTCGAATGAAAATAGAATATAGTTTCTTCAATATTTTAGGTTTAAGATTTTAAATAAAATCTGATGCAAACTATTTCTTCCTATACTTACTTTTCATTTACTGAAATTGCTCAGCAAGAGAAAAATTTTGGGAAGTAATTATTCTATTTTTCAGGAAAAAGAGCCTGTATATTTAGAACTGTTATCTGTGGAAATTCACTCCTAGCTTCCTGGCACAAGTCTTCCGTATTAAATTATAGTTACATTTTTTTTTTCTGAATTTACTTTCCCTAAGTTCTCCTAGTCATGAAAATAAAGTAATTATATTTCTTTTGGACTTTTTATTTCAGGCTTTTTATCATTGTACCATAAAGTTTATTAAGTATATAGGAAAAGCATATAAATTACAAGTGTAAAATGTATCACATTTTAACAAATAAGTACCCCTATAACCATCACAAAGATAAAGAAAAATCATATTGGCTGTATGCTAACAAAAATAGCAGTGGCACTCTGTTATATACAAGTTTGCATTTTAATGCTTCAGCATACATTTCTTAATACTGTAGCCTCATTTAGTGGAATTCTAATTTCATATAAACAGGGCTCACGTGTGCAGCTTTGAGTGTACTGGCTTCATTCAGTTGGCATTCTTGTTTCATCCATGATGCTACATGTAGCTGTGGTTTGTTCCTTTTCCTTGATGAATGTGATTCTCTCTTATGATTGTATGATCATGTGCTGATGTTGTCTATTGCTGATGGACATGTGGGTCCTATCTGGTTTGGAGCTCACTGTAGCTTGGATGCTCAGAGAGCAGCGCCGTGCACAGCAGCTGGTGCACGCAAAGGCATAGCTGTTAGACAAGAACCTGAGAGTGGATTTGCTGGCCCCTACAATACGTGGGGCTTTACCTTCATCAGCATCACTAAACCTTTTTGCGAAGTGGCTATGTCAATGCGTACTCTTACAAGCAGTGTATAGTGCTGCACTTAATTGCATCCTGATTAACTCGTGAGGTGGCCAGACCTTTTCATTTAGTCATTGGCATGTAACAGGCATTTCCCCAAAAGTATTGATTTGCAAGGCAGAGATGGACACACACAGAGTTTGAGAAAGGGAGCAAGACAAGACAGAGCTGCAATCTATTGGTTCACTTCAGGTGTTTCTGAGAGGCCGGAGCCTGGAGGTTAGAGCTCAACTCGGGTCTGCCACATGAGTGGCAAGGACCCAACTACTTCAGCCATCATGGGAAGGGTTTCCATCAGTAGAAAGCAGGAAACTCAGAGCAGCAGTTGGGCTGCAGGTGCACATTTACACAAATCAATGTCCATTTTCCACACTTAAAATTCTTTCACAAGCAAATGACTCCTACTCCTTGTATGTTTGGCTGTTGATGCTTTTTAACACAACCATGAGAAAAGAAACAAAGAAATTTTTAAAAATTCAGTAGATAGTAAGAAAAGACATTTGCATGCAAGTCCAGATTCAGCAGTGTTTAAAGGATGCACAAAGACTGCAAAGGTATGTTCTTTCTTTCTCTTTTTCTCTCTTTCTCTCTCTCTCTCTCTCTCTCTCTCTCTCTCTCTCTCTCTCTCTCCCTCTTCGTTATGCATGACAAAAAGTCCTTACAAGATTATGTTCATTAGGTATATCATGCATATTACATATGAGAACATATCTTCCATAGTTTTCTTTCCATAGACATGAAGTTAAGTAATCACGTTTTTTAAAGATTTTATTTGTTTTTATTGGAAAGTCAGATATACAGAGAGGAAGAGAGACAGGAAGATTTTCTGTTCGATGGTTCACTCCCCAAGTGACCACAATGACCGGTGCTGCATCGATCCGAAGCCAGGAGTAAGAAATTTCTTCTAGCTCCCCCACGTGGGTGCAGGGTCCCAAGGCTTTGGACCATCCTCGACCGCTTTTCCAGGCCACAAGCAGGGAGTTGCATGGGAAGCAGGGCTGCCGAAAGTAAAACCTGCGCCCATATGGGATCCCAGCGCGTGCAAGGCAAGGACTTTAACCACTACACTATCGTGCTGAGGCCAAGTAATCACATATTTTTTAAAGTTCATGGCATAAGGGAGTTAATTAATTAGTTAATTATTACAAATTCATCTCAAATTTATTTATTTATTTGAAAGATCATTATATAATGTATATATATGTGTGTGTGTGTATAGAGAGAGAGAGAAAAAGAAAGAGAGGAGAGAGAGTAATATTGCAATTTGATTTACTCCTCAAAGGAATTCAATTGCCTTCCCAAGCACATTAGTAGGAAGCTGAGACAAAAGTGGCGCAGTGAGGCCTTCAACCTGCACTTGTGTGGTGCATAAGTGTTGCAGGTGGCAGCTGAACCACTGTGTCATCCTGCTGGTCCCAAGTAATGACAATTTTAAATTGGAGAAGAGTGCAAAGTGTTATTCGAACACATCTTGTTTCTCTCTTTGGTGCTATGGCGAATGAGGATTTAAAATTGAGTGGGGAAATATCAGCTTATTCATCCAGACATCTTGTTAAAGAATGGATATCACTGAGATTCCATCAGTTGTCTAAATCCTCCTCTGTTGCCATGTTTCTGCAGCTTAAAAGCAGAGTCTCATAGAATGTTTTTAATCTGCATTTTCAATCACAGCTAGGAGATAGTTTCAATTAAAATTCAAGTGAACATTCAATTCATCTGTGCCCAGTAAAGAGAAAACTTGATGCCAAGCATGAGGTGCCACAGCTACACAGAAATGGCCAAGACTGGTTCTGCCTGACTTGGTAGCGATCCCAATTGTAAATAATAAATTCGTAATATCAGAAAAAAAGATAAAAACACTGAAGTGGAGGTAACAACACAATATGAGAAAAAAAATAAGCACTGTAGGCTCTGTAATCCCTGGTGACAAGAGAAGAAGAAGGATGTGGTGCCATCTCATTTAGCAATAAAAATGGGTTTGTATTCAACAGTGAAACAGGCTAAAAAGGGCATACCCCCAAGGAACTGGGATGTCACTTTTATTTGATCCAAGTTTTTGCTCAAATGTCATCTCCTTGGAGAGCTAGAACACCTGCCAGTAAATCCTCCTGGACTGTTTAGACTTTTTGGATAAAATTATAATAAATGCCTATTAATTCTCATGACTCAAGGTTGGCCTTTGGAGGGCGAGAAGATAAACTTCTAAATAAATAGATAAATTATAATGAAATAATTGGCTGAAAAATGTTAAATAGAGAGCTGCCCTAGAAAATTCAGAAGGATGATTTAATCACATGGAAGGTAGGGATAATTGTAGAGAACCAAGTGTAAAGATTAAATGGGGTTTCACTAATATCCTTTTGCTGTTCTGCCTTAAACATTTATGCATTTAGCTGATCTGACAAGATAATTTAATATTATGAATTAGATAAACTGATTCTCTAAATGGAGAAGTGATCTAAAAACAGTGTTAATTAATTCATAGTTAAAACTAAAGGGATAATGTACAAAGAAATGGAAATGAAAGCAATGCATGTTTGCTAAGAAGTTAGAGATTTTTGAAAACCCAGAAAATCAGTCTCTTATAATTTGACCTCTAAAATTAATATTGCATGTGACTACTAAAAAAAAATTTATTCATTGATTTGAGAGACTTAAAGGCAGTGTGAGGAACCCTCGAAAGCTCACAGCAGCCAGAGGTGGGCCAAGTAGAAGCCAGGAGTCAGGAATGCATTCCATTCTTTAGACATGGGGGACAAGGACCCATGTGTCTTCCGTCATTGCTGGCTTCCAAGAAGGTGAAATCGGGATAGACTGCAATAGCTCCAGATATGCGGCTACTCCAAATGCCCTCCCTCTATAAAACGCTTTTTATCTGTTTTTGTTTGTTTATATATTTGTCTAAATTTTATTTCTTTTACTTGAAAGAATCACAGAGAAAGAAAGAGAGAGATCCTTCATCCACTTCTTGACTCTTCAAATGGCTGCAGTGGTCAGAACTGGGCTGGTCTGAAGCTGGGAGTCAGGAGAGTCTTCTGTGTCTTCCACATGGGTGAAGTGGCCCAGGGCTTTGGGCCCTCCTCCACTGCTCTCCCAGGCCATTAGCAGGGAGCTGGATGGGAAGTGAAGAGCCCAAGACAATGACCAGTGTTTACGTGCAATGCCAGCTTTGCAGGAGGAAGGTTAGCTGCTGTGCCGCCATGCCAGCCCTAGAAGTTATTTTTTTTTTTCAATTCGTAAGACTCTACTCTTTTGTACTTCATTTACTCATTTTCTAATTGTTGAAACCTATGTTTTCCATTGTTTTTATTATTATAAAAATGCGGCAATCAGTATCTTTATTGATGGTTTTTTTCAATGTTCTGATTACTTTTTAGGCTAAAATGAATTTAGGGAATGCACATTGGTTCTATATTTGGTTTCAAGAAAAGAAGATAGTTTTCACATAATTTTATTCTAAATTACTTTGCAGCATTGTATACAGGCTGGGAATGGTAGAGGAAGTGAGAAACACTAGGTCAGTTTGTGTTGAGACGAAGTCACACATTCCCTAACTTATTTAGTCCTTGCCTGTCCCAGTGTCTTGACATTTATCCTTGTATCTCCAGGTCTAGCATGCACCTGGCACACGGTTAACGCATGCTTGCTGAGCTGAGACTTTGCTAATGTAAGCAACTAAAATGAACCTATGAGAAAAGTGAAATATGGATGTGTTTCCACTCAAATGTCTTTGGCAGTGTTATTTTGATAACCATAAAAAGATTTAAATCCACTACCTAATGTGACAGCTTCAATACCTGTTTTGTATTACCTCATCTGGAACACAGTTGAAATACTGAAAAGGAGATTCATGTAACACTTTAGATATATCTCAAAGGTTGCTTTCAAATTGACATGGTTTGGCATAGCCTGGGATCCTATGAAGGTGAAACAGAAACTGTAGCAAAACAAACAAAAAATTAACTGAGTCAAAATGGACTTGATTCTATTTTTGAAATACTGTGAATGAAGCAATGGGTAGGATCTGTCATGGTGGAAAACTACAGGAATTCACAGCTTAGTTACTGAACAGTGAAGACAGAACCACTGCTGCTTTGAATGGGGCATGTAACCCAAGAACTAGGAGGGAATGTTAAAGAGCTGGGGCTGGTGTGCTGGTGTTTCTAGCTATGCGTCTGTAGTGCCGGCATCCCCGATAGATGCCAGTTCAAGTCTTGGCTGCTCCACTTCTAATCCAACTAATACATCTGGGAAAGCAGCAAAATGTGACACAACTTCTTGAATGCTTGTACCCACTTGGGAGACCCAGAAGAAGCTCCTGGTTCCTGGCTTCAGCCTGTCACAGCCCCAGTCACTATAGCCACTTGGGGGAGTGAACCAGGAGTTAGAAGACCTCTGTCTCTTTCTCCCTTTCTCTGTACTTCTGCCTCTCAAATAAATAAAAATTTGGGGGAAAAGCATGGAATGAACTGCAAAGTTAACAAAATAACAACCATAGTAAACATGTACCAGTCTTTCTAGGTGCCTCCTGTAGATTCAGGCAGAAGTTTCCTTTGTAGTAATTCAACCATAAAGTCTTAGGAGAGAAACCAAGCATTAACGACTTGTAAAGATTCCATAGATCATTTCAATCCACAGAAAACGTCAGAAATGATTCAACAGTCCTACGAAATAGATACTCTCATTCCTATTTTATAAAAGCATAGCTATTTCATAGAGAAATGAGAAAAACACCAAAGGCCAAAGAATTGGGAAGCTGACACACACACAGGTGTTCTGGGCCAACTGCCCCTGGTCTGAAGCATTGCTCTCTCTCCCTGAGCAGTCTTCATTATCACAAGTTTAAGATTCTCCATGCAAGTGTCTTAACAGGTAATTCCTTCAGGAGATGCTGACGGTGTATTCTTTGGGGTTTGTTTCCACTCAGCAGCTAGGGTAACAACAGCGCAAACATCATGCTCCCGTCTGTTGCCAAGGCCCCGTGGTGACACTTATCCTGACCCACAACCTTTGGCTCTCTCCTGAAATTTACAGGGAAGGGGGATCATAATGCTTAGTTCTTTTATGGTAATTGTGTATCTGGTGCCTGAGTGGATTTGAAATTAAGCACATGAACCTGAAAATGACCCAGGTATAGGATCCCCCTGATGTAGAAGATGCGTTCTTCTGTGGTCGTTATGTTTCCCTGATACACTCACCACTATTGCACAGCAGTGGCTGTCAAATAAGCAAAAATTGGGGGGAAAACATGAAAACGGTCCTCCAGTAAAACCGTGTCCACAGCAACAATCACAAATGACCCCCCACCCAGGCTGCAGCTGGACTCCACCCTGGGCTCTAAGAAGTTCCTAGTTCGTAGTCAACACATTCAAGGGCTGTACCAGGGATAAACAGGACTGAGAACAGCAGCTAAAACTTACAGATCAGGTAATTCCCAACTACTTCTCTGCTAAAAAAAAAAAGTCTACGCTTCATCGTTGTGAAACCCACCCAAGAGGAAAGGAGCAACTGAGCCCGCTGTGCCCGATGCACCATTGCAGAAAGACCTAAACAGGCCACTGATAGGAACAGAGCTTGTCTTCGTGGAATTAACCTGTCATGGCTTCTTCTGTGCCTCACAGTGCTAAAATAGCAAGACTACTGCAACACTACGTGAAGTCTGGCCCTATGAGACATAGTTAAGATCTTTCAAAACAGGCAGGAGAGCAGAAACAGCCTCTGGGCCAAGGGGGTGGGGGATTAGGGCTTCTGCCCTTGAGTAGGACAGAGTTCCCAGGCACCAACACAGAATGTGGAGTGAGCCTAGCTGGAAGGCTCGGAAGACCGAGTTTGCAACCTACCAGATCCGGGTCAGTAATAATGATGTGGGGAGGCCAGCAGTGAGTGAGGAAAAGAGTAAATGAAGCTGAAATACTTTTTCATGGTATCTGCATAGCACTGCATGGTAAATCTGTCTCGCCTGGCAACCCAGTGCATCCACATGCCCATAACGCATTTATGTCTCTTCTGAGACCGGGAGAGAGACACCACCTTGGCCACGTGGAAGTTGAACTGCACGAGGAGGCATCATGAAATTCTCAAGAAGCTTCATGCACACTAAGCACCCCATTTATATATTCATTATATATAATCCCACCCCTGCTCGTGAAAGAGAAATAAACAAAGCGGTGAAGATGCCCCGTCATCTTACCTCCTGGCTTATGGATATTGCGTACACGTTTTCCTCACCGGCAACCCCTGGCCCACTCATGTCAGTTCTGTCTCTCTAGATGGTAACCCCCTTTCATGTGTGAACACATACTTTTACTCAGCTCCTACATGTGCAGTATATTTGCGACTCGGATCTGTATTTCTATTTCCGTAGGGCCAAGAACTTGCAGTACAAATTAAGATACCTAAGTCCATAACACAGAGCATCCCATGTCTGCACGCTGTTATCTCGGTACTCAGAGAACAATGGCTTTGTAAGACACAGAGTCCTCCTTTTGTTATTGCTGTTTTTAAGAAATTGTTTTTATTGGAAAGGCTGATTTATAGAAAGAGAGAGAGACAGAAAGATCTTGCATTTGCTGGTTCACTCCACAAATGGCTGCAATAGCCAGAGCTGAGCTGATCAGAAGTGAGGAGCTGTTGATAAGTGCGAGCATTTGGGGGCAAGTTCATTAAGTTGGACTGCAGAAACACCTGGAGAGAGCAAGATCCAGGGCAAAGAGTGAGTCCAATGGAGAGGACTTTTTTTGATGGGTTGCAATCCCCACTGGTGAGCATGAGAACCAGAACTGGGGCTGGGATGGCCTGTTGGACAGGAGGTAGCACCCACCAGCATGAGTGTGGCCTGGAGGGTGGAGTTGGTTGGGTTGGGTAAGACTTCTGTGCATAATTTATACAAGAGCTGAATGGGATGTGGGGTAAATCAGACCAGTCTGCTATACATGCTGGCAAGCACAGGAACCAGAACTGGGGACCTGTCCAAGTACGTGGGGGTTTGTTGAGGGTCCTTCTGAATGGACTGCAGCTCCCCCTGTGTGTGTGTGTGTGTGTGTGTGTGTGTGTGTGTGTGTGTGTGTGTGTGTGTGTGAAGGCTGAGTATGTAGTGGGAATGTTGGGTTGGGTTGTAGCACTCATTGGTTTGCAGAAGAAGGAGGGTAGAAAAAAAATTATCAACTATCCCAGTGAAGCAAAGTTCTGGGCAAATGGAGACTGGGAAGTGAATTATGGGAGCCGACTGACCTTGGAAGGATCTCCTTATCCTAGGAGCGGCGATATCAACGGCATCTCAGAACTATCGCGACCACATGAGCAGAACGCTCAGGACATGCTCCCCACCGGGGATCCTGGGATGACACCAGGTGACTGTTCCCCACATCCAAGTACTGAGACATGTGGGAGACTAGGCACTGCTTCTCCCCTTGCAGCCCCACCTCTCCCAGATAGAGGAAGAAGAAAATGTGCAAGCAATGGTCGCACCCACTTTCCTCTTATCTTTCTCTCTGTATATTTGAGTCATTTTAAAAATTAAGTCTTAAAAAAAAAAGCCTCAGTAAAATTATACTTGTCTCCACATCACTGACCTTCAAAGTGAAAACTCTGCGAGCACCAAGGAGCTCTAACGAAGAAACAGCTTTAGCAAACCTTTTTGTTTCCCAAATGAAAAGGAACTCACTTCGAGTGGAGGACTCCGTCCTGTGAGCTGAGGACCCCTAGTGGGCTCTGAAGTAATAACTTTTTCAGTACAGTAAGTTGGACAATCAGTATCTCACATACTATTTTCAAGAAAATGCATGATATAGAAAGTACTAATCATCCAATAGTCTCATTTAAATTTAAATATTTCACAATTTACGAGAAGTTTTTGTTAAACTAGCTTTTGTTGTATAAAGAGGTACCTGAACTATTGTCACTAACGGGCCAGAGCCACAAGTTTCAATGCTACTCAAGGACTGTGAGGATGGTTTCCATGGCAGCCTCTCTTTTATGAGAGGCGCTGAAAACAACTGGACCCGTTAAGAAAAAATAAAGGCCCTACAGAACTCAACCTCGCATCAAAACTGCACTGAAATACAATACACTGAATGTTTAGGAAGGCACACACACCCACAGGGGAGCACAGCAGAGTAAGATGTTCATGTAACATCGGTGTGCATGCGGCCCCAGCTCCTCCGCTGCACATCCAGCCTCCTGCTAACGAGGCTCCCGAGGCCGCCAGCTCCGCCCCAGTGCCCGCATTCCTGCCGCCCGTGTGCCAGTACCCAGCTTTGGCCTAGGCTGGCCTTGCCTGTGGCAGCCACGTGGGTAGCGAGAAACTAAGTGGAAGATGGATTAGTCTCTGTCACTCTGGCTTTCCAATAAATTTATATATATATACATACCCTTATATATAAATGTATATATATATACACATATATACATTTATGCACACATTATAAATGTCAGGTACAATGGAGAACCTGCGTTTTTGGAGCAAATCCCAACCCATACAGTCACCATAAAGTACCTTCTCATGGGAATGCCGACTTCCGTTGGCTATCTGTAGGAACTGCAGAGTGGAAAGACAGCCAAGAGTGCCAGGCCTCACTTCAAGGACATTTTCCATTCACATTTAGTAATTTCCTCTTTCACACACACACGCACTTACACATCTTATGCCTGACTCAAAGGGTACATGTAAAATATTGAATCAAGTGCTTTCGCGTGTCTCTTGACCAAGTTTGTTCCCTGGCCTGCTGGATTTCTAGTGCTCGTCCGCTGGAGGAGTCAGGTGCATCTCTTTCCTCTCCTAGAACCTGCTCATCTAAAATTACTAAGCCACGCACTTTTTCTGTATTTGTAACTATTCCCTACCCGCCCCCTCCCCCCAAGTACCTGAAATAATTTCAATGAGAACTTGCAGCACTAGAGGGAGAGTTAGCCTGTTCAGAAAATATTGGGCACCAGATGACAACATGTCCTGACGCAGGATCTCAGGTCCAAAGGGGATGGTTGGTGACAAGGACAGGCAGCGCCGTAGGCAGTACTGGATGACAAGCACACACACCCGCGTGTCCACACAGGGCCGCGTGCAGGAGTACATGAGACGCGCAGAAGGAGTCACGACTGAGGCTCAGATACAGAAATATACTTAAGAAAGAGAAGTTTTATTAGGGCAATTTCACTTTATTTTTTCCATACAGCAAAGTCAACTACTGCAGTAATAATAAAATAAGCGGAAAACAAATTGCAGCCCAAGACAAAAATACAGAATTGTAAGCAACTACAAGCAGAAAGTAAGTCGTGATTACATAATCGTAAAACCAAGCCCGTTTGTCCTGTCAGCAGTTGAAAATAGTAGCGCTGCGGATAAGCGCAACATGATTAGCCAGCCGCAGCGAGGGCTGGGTACCCGAATTCATTAAACAAGTGCCCATCAACGTCGCTTGCTTTGTTGAGTGCTTCTGAGTTGAAAATTGCAACTGTGAAATTTGAACTGTGTTTTATCTTTTCACCTGCTGAAAGAACAGGATCCTATAGCAATTAAAAAACAATCACATAACAACTAGAGCTACGGTGTGCTGTTTGGTTTGCCTGCTTATGGTTTAAATTTTGTGAAAGTCGATAACTTGTTTTGAAGATTTTTCTTTCTTTTTTTTTTGTGAGCAATAAACCACTGAAATTGGCAGAAACTGATTCAGATAATAGATGTCCTTAGTATAGTTCTTTCTCTTTTCTTTTTTTTTTTTTTGTTGAAGTTTGAAACATGCAGTAGTTTTGAAAAATGTAAGGAATATTGATCCATGATTTCACCTTAATGGTCGAAGTAACTGCTATTTTTTTTTTTTTTTTTTTTGGTAATGATCTTCAGGCAGATTTGGCCCAATGGAGTTTTTGTCAGTCATGAGAGATCTCGGAAGGATGGCATTATCTTCCCAGCTGAAAAATCCTGGCAAACTACAAGCTGTCCACGAAAAAGCAAAGCAACGTGTTGGAAGGGGTATGGAGTGCTAACTCTGTGCCACTTTTGCAAGCCATTTTGCTCAGTCTGTCATTGTGTTCGCCTTAACAAAACTCCTTGTAATTATAGACGTTTTTATTCAAAATAAGATCTTACTATTATACAGGTTTCTCTCTTTTGACTATATACAGAAGTGCAAAAAGTCAACCTTCGCGCTAGACGTTCCAACATGCTAAACTGCAGCATAATCAACCCTCAAGAGTTTGCACACACGCTATAATTCTCATTACGTAAACTTTGAGTATTTGGATTATCAACAAAAAGTCCCTTGTTTCTATTTATTGATTATGCAGCTTATTTATAACAAGGCCTGATATTCAGGGATTTCAAAAATATTAAACAATACTTTAACATTTGAAATGGATACAGTAGAAAATAAATTTTATTCTAATATCTAGGATCTAGATCTTCTTATAATAACTAATTACAAACAAAATAAATCATCAAAATATTACTCAATTGTCTGCCAGGATTGTTGCGATAGCAACAACTTAACTTCTTACTTAGCAATGATTCTATATTTATAAGATATCCATATAAAAGATCTTTGTTCTTTTAATGAAAACTAGACAGGAACTAACAATGACTGACATTCTTACACTGTAATATTAAATCAGTAAAATAGAAATCATTCAGTTAACAATAATACGAATATTCATATGACACTACATGTAATTCAAAACAGTATGCTATGAAGGAAAACTAATTTTTTTTGTATTTTGAAAAATTCATTGGTAAAATCTAATAAAACAATAGTCTATAAACTGAAATGGTATTCAATTGTTAATAGAAAATGAAAATCTAATAAACGTAGGAAATGAAAAACTACATTTTAACAAGAAAAATAAGTAATATTCTATAATGCAACTAACTACAATAACGTGTGAAGTCACCATTACTCTCTTTTAACACGATTGAAATTACATTGGTATGGGTTCCAACCCGTAATGTAATAATCTAAGGCTTTAATAGATGTACAGTACAATCAGTAAAATCAACACATCAGTCTTATATTAGAAAGCATCTCTCTCAAGCATAAAAACTTGCAGTAAACTTGGAAGTATGGAAAGTTCTAGAACCGAACTCTCACTTCTCCCATTCCATACTGTATCTACCAGTGACCTGGCCCCTACGTCAGCAATTTTTAGAACTGCTGAACAGAGCAAAAATATCCTTTACTAGCTGCAAACATCCAAACCACAAAAAAAAAAAAAAAGGAATTCCTTTGGATGAATCCATTCTTAAAAACTGAATGCACATCTATTTTTTTTTAAATTTTGTAAAAGGCTTTCTAAGGCTATAAGCAGTTAATCTGAACAAAACAAAACAAAAAAGTCACATATAAAATTCACCCATGTACTTAACCCACCCAATTACTAGGTTGATTAAACATTTCCCATTTTCATCTTTTGGTTTATCATGCATCTGACGACAGTGCTCCTTTCTTGGTTTAGAGTCACTATTCTGAATGTGACTGTGTGAAATATTTCAGCAAACGTGAAACCATTTTTGCAAAGCATTTATAGTCTTTTGACTCTTGACAGAAGCTATAAATAGAAGCAAAATAATTTCCTCAAATATTTTTTTTGTTAATCGTGTCTCAGAAATGGCGTATCCCTTTTGAATAACATGTTATACAGTATAGTATGCATAAATATTACACTATAATGCATTAAAATAATTTTATATATCTCTATCATATATATTTCCAGTAGATGTGAGTTTATCTGTGTTGAGAGAGTTCGTGTTGTGCTGTCTATTGTTACTGTAAAGTTAAATCGGCCATTTCTGAGACAGCTTTGGTTTTTAAAAAAGAAAAAAAAAAAAGCTATGGTGCCCTTTGATTGATTAGTACTAGCAAATAAGCAACAAAACGTGGCTCTGAAAACAGTAACACTGAAGAAATAATACTCTAATTTGATGTACAGTCTATGGCACTTCATGAGAACCCTTAACAACATGGTACTTAAAGCCATGATGTGCTTTAAAATATACACAGTTGTGGTTTTGCTTGGCACAATCATCTCTGTCAGATCCCTCCCTCTCCACAGCTTACAATCTATTACATTAAAAATATTACTCTTAAACAAAAATGACTGCATGCACGCTCTCATCTATAATGGCAATTTTAAATACAAGGTGCACCTTTGTTATTTGTAAACCTTGAAAGAAATAAACTTATTCTTTTTTTTAAAAAAATTATATCTTGGTCTACGGACGTACCAATACATAATAGAATCATGGTTACACCATAGTCTGTCTTTTCAAGATGGCATGAGTATATAGGAAACTAATGAGGTATGCACGTTTTCGTGCACACCTGTGTGCTAGAAAAGAAAGACAATGTTCTTTTAGACAGGAATATCATCACCTCAGCACAAATCTCAATTCAATGTACAAAGTGTATAGGCAACAGTGTGCGGTGGATTTCCAGGATGTCTTTTCTTCTGGTTAACATGCAATACGTGGAAGTCTTGTGGCTGAGGGAGCTTTGAGTGTGTTGCTTGACAGTATATACAGTATGGCTAACGACCTCTTCCTTTCCTCTCACCAAGCACGCTGTCCTTGGCTCGTTAGTATGATCTACAAGGGAAGAAGAGATGACCTTGTTACAGCAGGACACATCTCAAAGACTGCCCAGGATACACTGGGGCTCACTACGCACATTTCCTTACTGGACTGAACAACGCATTCACAGGTTATCACGTCTTCAGGGAAAAACAAAAAGCACCTCGCGCGTGCAAAGATTCAATTCAAAGAAAGTACGGATTGTTCAAAACTGTCACACTAAACTGAAACACCGAGCAACGGTGTGCTCGCTTCAGCTGCATATACGAAATTGGAACAAATCAGAGATGAGCACGGCCCCTGGGCAAGGAAATACTGATCAAATGGAACCGTGTCCTCTCTCCACACTGTCACTGTGGGCCTGGATTTGAACTTGCTTAGTCTAGTATGTTTCAACAGTAACAATTTCACCTAAATAATTTAAATCCATGCAACAATCCTATTAAAACACACTTAATTTGGTTATTGATCAACATAATGTTTCTTAGACATATTTTAAGTGGCTATTTTAGCCATTCAAAGGTATTTTTTTCTAAACCCAAGAAAAGCAAAAACGATTCCTTAGGAATTAAGGAGTGATTTGTGATTAAGTGTTAATAGAAGTTACAATGTATTTGTGAGTTGTTTTATTTTTACATGGAAATTATTCTTATCAGGGAAACTGTACATATTAAAATGTTTTAGAATATGACTTCAAAAACAAAAGCAGTGCTAGCTATGCCTGCCCAGGATCTGTCTCACTCTGCGTCTTGACATTGCCTACTGCCACAAACTGGTTCTCGGTCAACGTTATCAGAGTCTCTTCTGCACCTGACACCCTCCTTGTCTATACGGCAGGACCTGTGTGGTCAGAATTCGATTATTTTCTGACTCTACTGGGGAAGAGGTCCTCTCTTTGCTACAGGGGAAACTTGTGCAAACCTCTCTCATCTGACCGTGCGATCCTGAACTTACATCTCTAATTCATTGTCTTTGAAGCACTGAAGACAACGTTTTTCAACACAAAATTAAAACTTTCAAGGCCATGTTTGAGCAATGACAACATTTTCAAACTTGTGTGACCTTCTAAGGCGACTGCGTTGAAGGATCTAATATTCATTCTGCCATAAGAATGTACAGATAGTCACATTATACGAGTGTGCACAACTATTTAAGTCAGGTTCTTTCCATTCAAATGACCCTGTGTTCCAGGTGGTACATACTCTCATTTAGGACTGAGCAATAAACAAACAAATTAAGTGATGATCTTTGCAAGCATTAGCCAAACAATCTGTGAACCAAATCCAAACGGCCTCTTTTTATATTTTCACTGGAACATGGCCACACACATCGTATCACGTTATCTCTGATGGCTTGCAGGCTTCAGCCACGGAGCTCAGGAGCTGCAACAGAATCCACGTGGCAGACATGGCCAAAATACCTGTTGCCTGCTTTTTTTTTTTTTCAGGAAAAACAAACAAACAACTAAAAACCCACCAGCACGTAAACTCCACCTACTACTTAGTATTAAGCCATGTTGTTTTCACTTCGTGTGCTCATTTCTACTGGGGAAGTTTAAAAATATTTTCTACACAGTGTTTATATATTTAAACATTAACATAGTAACTACAAAATTCATGACAAAATCCATTTAGAATAAAAATATTTGCTCGATACAAACATTTTCTCCAAGACACTGCAAAAGTTTAAGTGTACTACACAACTGGCTTTTTCAAGGAACATCATGAATATACAACTATGTATTACATAATGAACTTACTGTTTAGTGATGGAAATTCTACATCTGGGTAACATACTTGTGGCTAGTCAGATGTTCGGCAGATATTATGGGTATCTAGCAAATAAAAAATTATTTCATGAATGATCCATGCAAGCAAGCCAACAACCAAGAGATGAACACATTTTCATAGAAAAATTTTTAAAGAAAAGTGACATTCAGCTGTGAGGTGATGGTCCTTATCTGTTCAATATCACAAGCTAATAACAGCAACTCGTTGCTTTTAAATCTTTGTGTTAAATACGATACCATAAATATTACTGGCTTTTAGGAAGTAAGAGAAGTAAAACTACCAAAAAACTCATGCATAGTAGTAATTGAAAGAAGTCCTTTTTGTTGGCCTACACACGCACACACACACACACCCGTGGTTTCAGTTATTTAATAAAAATTCAGAAATCAGATTGGTAATGTCTTGCTTATTTCCGGCCAGCTAGCTTTCTAACACTGCCTGTATAATAGGGTGTGTAGTAATTTTCCAAATTAAAACTACTAGATCACAATTATTTTAGTACTGGAAAACAAATGGATAAGAATATACTTCTGCTTTACAAAACATTTCTTCATCCTGATTGTACATTTAATTTCGTAGTTAGATGGGCAAGAGAATTAGAGAACTTGAGAGTGAACTAGTATAAGAAACCAGAATAGATACAGTTTATTTCCAAAGCTTAAAGAGAGTTGAGGATTTGAAACTGTGTAGCTTGATTTCCCTCCAACTCAACATGCAAGGCTGCTGAGAGGGGCAGCACATCAGATGAGGCCATCAAAAGACCGAGAGCACGGGTTCTAACACTGGTCCTCCATTTCCTGGCTGTGTGACCTCAACCAAAGCAGGTAACTAGCAGAAACTTAAATTTCTTCTGCAAAATGACACTTTTCCCATTTCTGCAAGATTGATGGGAGAACAATGCATCACATACATAGACATTTTGTTACTGTTTCAATTTAGGCATCCTGGACTAGTTCAACACAGTACAATCCGCAGTCTGGAATGTGTATTACTCTGTCCCCGCTTTACTTCCATTTCTTAGCTGACATTTTTACACAATTTTACAGCACTGGCAAATGGCACGAAAATGTGCTCCAAGCGTAATGAAGCTTCTCATACCATTTTTCCTGCTGCCGCAGGACAGGATGTTGCACCCAACAGAGTAGAAGCATCAAGGATGGGGCTGTCGGAACATACCAAGGACCTTCAACACCAATCGATGCAGATGAAGGGCCAGCTAGAAACTTCTGCATGCACGCAGGCTGCATTGTGTGGCATCAGCTATTCCCAGCATTGCTAATGTACTGTTGGCATATACATCCTTATGTATATGTCGATAGAATCTATGTGTGTATATATAAATATAGATTTATATCCATTCCTTTTCTTCCTCGTGGTTGTAAAAGAGTATGAAGACCCAAGATTACGCATGAAATGGTCACAGCACGATGCAAAAAGTAAAGTGTCCCCTACAACCCAGGTGGCCAAGGGCATGTTGAAATTTGCTTTGCTATAGTTATGCTTACACCAGCAATTCTATTGTCATATATGGTACACGAGTGTTCAGTTTCATTGATCTGTACCACAAATGGATTGCACTGATTCCATTATTTCTGCCAAACAGTACTTACAAACATGCCACATATGCACAATCTAGCATTCTTGTAAATGAGTCTGATGAGTTACTGTAAATCCAGGCCTGCTTGGACGAGCTTCTGAAAATCTAATGACTCTCTGCCAAGAAACGTTTAAAACTTGTTTCAAACATTTGGGATTTTGCTACCATTGATGAAGAACCTTCCACTTAATGTAGCCATTAAAAAACTTTTAATAGAAAAACTCTGCTTTTAAAAACTTTTAATGGCTATACTAAAAGCTCAAAGTTCTTCATCAGTGGTACACAACTACATTACAGAAACAAGGGTAGTTGCCCTTCATAGAAATCATTACAAATACGGATGGCTCTTAAATGGTTTTCTTTTTCAAAGGGGAAACAGTTGATTCTCATTGAGTAGCAGTCTTGTTACGACTGACTTAACTCTACTGAGCCTGAGCCTATAGGTTTGCTTTAGCACTAAACTTTCTCATCTATTATCAACCCTGGCGATCTCTGCTTTCATGATCAACATTTCTATATATTCAAGACCAAAGGCACTGCTCATACATGTAACTTCCATGCAGCCAGCATTCTCTGGAATGCATTTTTAAGAAGGGTTAAAAAGTGCAGGCTGAATCCATTTCAATTTCATAGTTTAATATTTAAAATACTTATCTAACTTAAGTAGCCACTACTAGAATTGCAAAATGTAACTTTCTGAAACAGAACTGTTCCTTAAGAAGCATCAGTTGTAACTGTTATGCTGTAAACTGGAACAGAATAGAGAATGAATGCCAATTTGCCATACTTTTATTTTTTCTTCCTCAATCTCCAACAATATTGACGCAGGAAAATTACAGAAGTACGAGCACAGAGGTTTGTGTTTTCTTCCCCTATGAAAAATCTGCTTCAGGATGCTGTACCGTACTGCTTGAAAATCTGTAATGTGCTTATCAAATAATCAAGTCATAATCCACTTAAATCAAACTATTTACAAGACCGGTCATTTGTGGCATGCATATTCAAATATTTGCTTTTTCATCAAGAATGTAGGCAAGAACTGAAAAATTACAGACACAAATTGCTTTAGTAAAATTTTTAGAATTGCCTCTCGTTTGGATCGGTCGAAACATCTTTATCATTGGTTGAGACCAAATTAAGAATTGCTTGTGTAAATATCATTTTAGTAGCTTCAGAAATGGAGCTGCGACAACTTGGGAGCATTTACAATGGCACAAAAGCATTCTGCTGCTCATCAAAGAGAATGTGTAGGCCAACAAGAGGTATCTTTTAAACCCCATGCTTCTTAAGGCACCCTGACAGCCCTCACGGACCCACGGCTCCCACTGATCTCAGTGGAAAATGCACGTGCGTAAGGGCTGTGGGGACGAGCCCTGTTAGAATTGGTTGTTTAAGAAACAAAGCTGTAAATGAGCAAACCTGGTTGGCTGTGGCTGTTGCAGCGAAGGGAACACTTGTGGCAGAAGTTGTTGCGGCGGACACAGTGGCTGGCGTAGCACCGTGCACCATGGGAACTTTCGGAGGGAAAATCATATAAGCAAACATACAGAAGAGTGTAGCAATATGGAAACCATGGCAACACGGAGGAGATAATTGGGCATGGCATTGATCACAGCGAGAAGCCATGTGGCAGGACATCACCACCAGCGAGTGACATGCAATCACAGTGCAAAGCAGGACAACATTCCAAGAAGAGGATGGGAAGGGGATGAAAGAGGAAAAAAAAAGGGGGGGAAAAAAAGCTTGTTACCATCAAATCAAGAAAATTGAACAGGCTTAATTCGCTAAGTCAAAACAAGAATTTTATGTAGTGTTCATAGTTAGACATTCAAAATCTAAGTCGAAATACAGGTATTTACTTCACAAACACAGTTATCTGAAGAAAATATTTTTTCTTATTCACTATTATAAAAATACACAGTATATTACTTTTATTATTTTTTTATTACTTTTTTTTTTTTACAAACCAGAACTCATAGTCCAATCAAAATCCACCAAGGGTGACAAAGGAAACCATTGTGTGTAAAGAAAACATTTATGTGAGTCCATGTCAATTAAATAGAAAATGACATTTAATTGACAGGTGTTAGTAAAAGGGAAATGGACTTGCCCAATAGATACAAGTTAAACTTAGCAGTGGATTTTGAGGGGCTCTGAGGTGCACCATAGGTTTAAGATAATCAAGAAACAAAGCCGGCACCTACCAACACTTGTAGCGGGTGTCATGCACAATATTGAGCCTGCCCATCATGCATTGCAACAGGAAGGTGGATTTGAAAAGGGAAAAGAATTAAAACATCCCATCACACGTGTAATTAGGAAATTCATTTGAACAAAGAAGAAAAATTGTTATTAATGGGAACAGTGGCATGTAACTATCAGCACAATCAAATCATACAATAGCACAGTGATCCATGAGAACTAGTCTCAGGTGAAGGTCAAAGCCAGTTGAACTGTGTGCTGGTACACTTTGTTTCTCTTCACTGCTGTCTCTAATACGAGGATTTTGGGAAACAAATTTACACCTGCTTAATTCTTTAAAGAATAATACTGGAATTTTGTTTTAATCTGGTTTCTTGCCATCTGGCTGCTATGCTATTTTTGACCCCAACATACTAATGTACAAGTGTTTTCTTTAAGTTGGAGACATGTTATATAATTGGAGGTATGAATCATTATTATGGTGGTAAATTCAATGAACAAAAGTGATTTAATGTAATGAATCCAACCATTCATTTTCCGTTCCCTTAGCTTTCTTCTCCTGCTCACTGCAGCAGTAACCACACAGAGAAGGGTTTTAATCACCCACACAGGAATTTTTCTTTAGAGGGACACCAAGCAAAAAATTAAGCATAAAAAAAGTGAAATGTCCATGTTTGCATAGTTTGGAATGACACAGCAAGAACATTCAGAGGAGATGTCATTTCTTCCATCTAAAACTGGTATATGTGGTGATAGATATACAGGAAAACAGTGTGGTTTTCATCGCTGGTTTCCACTTGCAAGGTTTCTTAGAACAGCGAAGTGTTACATAAGATTTCACACACAAAAAAAATCTGCTAGACAGACTTCAATAAAAACCCAAAGGGCAGGCAATAATAAAGAAGCAGATTTCATAAAATGAAGTGTCACCACCGCTGTTCGCAATCCTTTGACCATAAGTCTAAAAGAAGATTGCGGGCCACAACACTAAAAAGATAATCTCATCAAGCACGGGACACTTTCCAATACGAAGGGCCAACGCTCTTTCTATGAGATTATTCTAGATTTGAAAATACCAACTTATTTTACATT
This sequence comes from Ochotona curzoniae, assembly GCF_017591425.1. Lineage (NCBI taxonomy): Eukaryota > Metazoa > Chordata > Mammalia > Lagomorpha > Ochotonidae > Ochotona > Ochotona curzoniae. The sequence goes on along the minus strand of NW_024465520.1, from coordinate 8,924,952 downwards.
TCTATTTTAGATTTTTGGCAGATCCTATTTAAATACTAGTAGCATGTGGGCTGGACATTTGCTAGGAGGGAATCTGCCAACTAGCTGAGTTTTGTCATGGAGGGCCCTGCAGAACAAAGCTGCCATTGAGACACTGAACTGGAACACACACCACTTTACTGGCATCCCTGCAACAGCTGCAATTGGTCTGTTACCACGATCACACTGTCGGCCCTTGGATCAGCAGTGAGACCCAGCGATGAACACAGGGAAGCATCTGTTCAGGTGGAGTGCTAGCGCACTGGCGGACAGTAGTTAATAAACTGCAGGATCTCTGACTCTGCAACTACTGCTACGGATGGGTCAAACATTGGGGAAAGCAAACAGAGGAACAAGCAACATTAACGGTGGGTTTAGATGTTGCGAAACCACTCCCCTCTAACTGGAAGGCCAGAAGATTGGGAAAGAATAGATGAATGACAGAGAGTACATGTTACTGAAGGACTATGGAAATCCAGTGTAAGTACTGCAGTGATCATATTTAACGGCACTACTTCTTATGCTGTAGTTTGCCTACTGTGTCTCATTGCACATGTTGAACATGCATTAACCTTGCACCATCTCTCGAAAGCCCTGACACTTTCATGATTTGAATTTGAGCTTTCACTGTTGTCCTTCTTACCCCTATAACCAACGCACACAGTTTTGAGAGGGATATGCAACACAGAAACGGAAGGCAGCAATGGAAATACTAGCCAGGGTGCAATAATTCACAAATATGAAGACATAATGCTGTAGGACCCACTTACCAAACATTACAAAATCATTTTTGAAATGACCACAATGACCATCTTTATTTCAAACGGATGGATTTATTAATAATGATAATAGTTAAAGTTTTCTTCAGCTTTCAGCAAAAGGCAGAATTTAAGTGAATGCATTTGTCAATTTCCAATTACCACTACCAATATGTTTGCGAAGCAAAATGATGTGTTTCTGATGAGTGTGCTATTGAATTACACAAGTTGTAGAATTAAATTTTTAATGTGTATGCTTGTGCAAAAAAGTTAACTGGTATGTCAATTTACAAATGAAATGTATGCACAATTGAAACTACTTTGAGGGGAAGGGCTGGATGTAGAATAAAGAGTAAGAATTATAATGGAGAGCTGGCTGGGAGCTGGAATCCTGATGCGGTAACAGGTTTATTTAAGTTTATTAAGACAAGAAATATGACTGATTTAAGATGTACTAAAATTAATCATCATTTTAGAACTAAGATTTCACAATGAGTTGAGCTATTCCTTAAAACTCATGCCTTATTTATTTTTATCTAAAGTAACTCATTGTTATTTTTTACATTTATTAATTATAATTAAAGATGGAGAAGCAGGAAATATTTGTTTTCCCTCTATTAAAAAAATCCTATTCCAAGGCCTGGAGCAATAGCCTAGTGGTTAAAGTCCTCGTTTTGCATGCGCTGGGATCCCATATGAACACCAGTTCGTGTCCTGGTGGCCCCTTCCCATCCAGCTCCCTGCTTGTGGTCTGGGAGAGTAGCTGAGGACCACCCAAAGCCCTGGGACACTGCACCCATGTGGGAGACCCAGAAGAAGCTCCTGCCTTCAGATCGGCTCAGCGCCAGCCACTACAGCCACTTGGGGAGTGAGTTAGCGGCCGGAAAATCTTCCTATTTCTCTTCTCTGTATATCTGACTTTCCAATAAAAAGTAAATAAATCTTAGGAAAAAAGCCAACAATCAATCAAATCCCACTCCCCCACCTCCAGCTCACTACCATCACCTAAGAATGTTTTCAAGCTTTTCTTTTCCCCCCGAATTTCTGATCATTACAGCACAAGCCAAGTCAAGAAGGTAAGTTATTTAAAACAAACTTAGTTTTACCTTTCTAGAAATCAGAAGTCAACACTTGTTAGGAAGAGAGAAAAGTATAATGGGGATGACAGACAACAATGGAGTCAGAAAGCCTAAGAAAACTCCTCGGTGGGAAGCAGTGGGCAGCCTGCAGGACCACAGCGAGTCACTTAGGCACCGAGCCTGTTGCTTCGCAAGAGCCTTGCGCAAGCAGGTGCTCTAGGAGCACGGATGTCACGTGACCAGAAGCAGCATGGGAGAGAGGCTTTTACTCCACAGGGCTGTCACAGAACCCACGGAGGATCTGTCCTCCAGAGTCCTTGCCTGCCAAGCATGGACAGAAATCGTCGCAATGGGGACTGAAGAACGGAGGCTAGGGGCTCTTTTTGCAACACAACCACTCCGAAAACGTATTTCCAGAGTGAGGCTGGGAGGGAAGGCGGCGAGGGAGAGCCAGATCCTGAAGTCCCTGTATTATCTCTTATTTCTACCCGATTAACTGAGATTAATCGGATTTAATCTTCACTTAGATCTTAATCTAACACTCCTATTTCTCTTTCAGTTGATAACTGAGGTTATGGAATATTAGGCCCGAAGATGGTTCATTAGTAACGGCTGAGCTCCACCCCCTGACATCCATGCCTTAGATACCTTATAACTTGAGGCTGCAGGGCAGGTGGGGGGCGTGGAAATCCCTGAGCCCTTGCAAGCCTCCCAGTGTGTTCACTGGTTTAAAAAAAAACCCGGAATACTAATACTAACTTTTGGAGTTGTCGTAGGAAGAGATGCATGTGAACCGTCCAGCATGCCACAGCACATGACCATCAAACGTCGCTGCTCTTTTGGACAAAATGTGTGAAGCAACTTGGCCTCACAGGTTAGACGTGGCTGGAACTGGGCAGGATGTGTCCCACTGGAAAGATTCATATTCGGGCTCTTAAAAGAAGCACACTAGATTTTGCCCTTGGGCTGTGAGTTTGCAATTGCTAGTTCAAATATCAGTATAGTATTTGTCATGCAATCAATGCATGTCGAACAAAGCAACAAATGGTCAGAAAACAGGGGAGAACAGAAGATGGAAAGGAAGGGAGAGGAGCAAAAAAAAAGGACCAAAAAGGAAAAAAAAAAAAAGGAAGTTATGGATAAAACAGACTGGAGAAATAGATGCATGAAGATGGTTGGACAAGCAGCTGACACATGTGGTCCAGTTGCTTTTATAACCAGCGGGGCTGGGTTGCAACCAAACCCTGCCAGCAGCTCAGTCTGTACATCCAGCAGCACTGCTGTAACGTGATCGGAACAGGACTAAGCATCTCTCCCGTTATGAGGCAAGAGACTTCAGCGCTTTAAAACTCTGAGCTATAATAAATAAATGACGTCATTTCTTCCCGCCTCCCAAATGACACAAGTCAGGTGGGATGCTCTGACCAAATGGTTTTTGTATTACCTGTTTTCAGAATAACCTAGGATGTGGAAAAGGAGCTGCATCTTCTCTGTATCACACATGAGATGATGTCAGGCTTCCCTAGGGCAGATCTGTTTATTTCTCACAAGTTGATTCTGAAATATTGAATTAACGAGAAAAATCCCCCCCCCAAAAAAAAATCGGGAGATTTCAACTACAAATTTACTAATGCTGAGAATATCCGGAGAAACATCTTTCTACCCACGGACATGCCACCTTAGGGCTGCTCTGTCGGGTCAAGGAGCTCTGCACTACCAGGCCTAGGAGGCCCAGAGAGAGCCATCTTCCTTCTCGGGAGGGACTGTGGTCACGCGGGCTCTGCAGGTGACACCTTGCTCCTGACACCTTGCCAGGCAGGTATGTCTTGGTAGCAAAACAAACAAAATAACATAACAACAGCCAAATAAATAAACAAAAACAAAAACCCAAAGCTTGCATCTGAACAGTGCCATTTCCTTGCGACCAGCCCTGCACTCGCCAGTGCCTCCCCCGCCTCTCAGGCCTCATTTATTTCCTGCTTTACTGGTTAATGTCTCCTGATGGGTCCTTAAGGGCTCTGACTTTCATCCACTGCAACCAACTTCTCCCCTTCTGACAGACAATGTTTTGCATGTCCATTGAGCCAATCACTACATTTAGAGACCCCTTCCTACGTGATGAAGAAAATGTGTTTCAAACTATCACGCGATCTCTACTTTTTATTACATGGATAATCAAAGTCAACCTCTGGCTTCCGGGTTTGAACCAAAGTTGTAGCTAAGTGGTACTCTGCATGATGACTGCAACGACTTCAAATATTCAGAACAAAATATCTTTGATGCAAAATGCATAGAAGCGGAAATAGATACAATCTCCAGCATATTGTAACATATTTCAGCACATTTTGTTGAAATGAATAATGCTTTTTGGAACACAGGAACCAATGGGATGTTAGATTTATAAGATGTGTCTACTGTCTTAACGAACTTGACTCTCATCTAGCATCTTCTGCTCTGTCCACTCGCTGACCAAAAGTCCTTCTGCAGAGATGCTACCAGCAAAAAGGATGGTCACACAGCTCATGCTCCCAGATCAGCCCGGCCCAAGGTGGCCCAAGCTGGCCCAAGCTGGCCCAAGCTGGCCCAAGCTGGCCATTGGCCAATCAACAGTTGGGAGGTATTTCTCTCCCTCTCTCCAAATCTTCCAAATAAATAAGTGTATTTTTTTCAGAAAGTTTACTATTTATTCTGCATACAACAGGGCTGTTTTGGAAGCTGTACTCTATAAACAGATGTGCTGAGCAGCAAAAATTATTAAAAATATTAACTTAAATTATTTTATGGGCCCAGCGCAGTAGTCTAGTGGCTAAAGTTCTCTCCTTGCATGCCTGGCTTCCCATATGGATACGGGTTCCATTGCGGCCACTTGGGGAGTAAATCAACGGCCAGAAGATCTTTCTGTCTCTCTTCCTTTCTGTGTATCTGACTTTCCAATAAAAATAAAAAGAAAAATCTTATAAAAATTATTTTACTGTGGGCCCAGCAAGGTAGCCTAGTAGCTAATGTCCTCACCTTGCATGTGCCAGGATCCCATGTGGGTGCCAGTTCTACTTCTGCCTGCTCCATTTCTCTTCTAGCTCCCTGCTTGTGGTCCAGGAAAGTAGTAGAAGACAGCCCAAAGCCTTGGGACCTTGTACCTGCGAGGGAGACCTGGAAGAAGTTTCTGGCTTCCTGCTTTGGATCAGCTCAGCTCAGGCCATCGCAGCCACTTGGGGAGTGAATCGGTGGATTAAAGATCTTTCTCTCTTTCTTCCTCTCTAAAACCTGACTTTTTAGTAAAAATATATAAACCTTCTAAAAAATGATTTTCTTACAAGTGTCTCTGAGCTCAATATACCATTAAATGTTAAGATGGAAAGAGGAAAGTAATATTAGAGCTACATGATGAGGAACTAAATGTGTGCTTTTATGAAATGAATTCAAAGTAGGAATTAGATGTGTGCTTTCATGAAATGAATTCAAAGTAGAAAATAATAAATCTTGTAGACATTTATTCAGTTGCTTGTATGCTTCTAACTTTTAAATTCAGGTTTGTGTATGCCACCAAGTTGAAAATGAAGCGAAACCACAAACTGTAAAACTTAATGCACGTCAGTATCGCTGGATATCAGGTCCACTTCATTTTTAGCTTCTGAATGACAATAATTTGGTATCGTGTACTGTCTGGGCCAGAAGGAGCACTTTTTAAGAGCTCTAAAACATAAAGGCAGTTATTTATTCTCTACCTTGAAAACCAAATTGTTGAAAAATTTGCAGAATCAAAGCTGAAAGTCATTTCATATGATCCAAATGAACAGTCCCATGAGGCGGGCAAGGGGTCTTACAGCAGCAGCGTTTCATCAAATAGCCTGACAGACACAGAACAGTGTTGGGGAAAAGGGGCCAAAAGAAGGAAATCGCATTTCAATTCCAAATGACACAAATGCAAGGAATACAGGAGACACAAGTGACGGACACTGCACGTTCCGTTGACCTAGCATCCTTAGTTTTAAGGAGAACCACGTGAGAGCGCTCACATCCACCCCAGCTGTTGAGCACCTTACCTGACTCCTGAGCTAGGGCTAGGAAGAGAGCTGAGTCATGGTGTGTCTGCTCTAGCAGGGGGACTCTATACAAACCATCAGATGGACTTATGACCAAGCCCAGCTCCTTACCTGGTGGGAGGAAGGTTGTATGCTGCTGTAACTGCATGTTGGCTAGAGCCTGTTGGTATTGGAAAATACCAGTGTTAAAGACTGCGGTGGCACCGTTGGTTTTCTCGAGAGCAGGTCTCTTTGGTAATGGGGGAAGTACAGCTTGAGGGATGCCCTGTTTAGTGAACGAGTATAAAAAAAAAAAAACAAATACCAGTAAAAAGAGAAAAGAAAAAAGAAAAATCAGTAGAAGGCTAAAATTGTTAGAAAGCGCGAGCAAGCGAGCAGTGGGGCATTCAACTACCCGGGGGGGAGGGGGAATCCAATCAACAAAAAAAAAATCAAAGGTGGGGGGGCGGGGAAAGCAAGATACAAGCCTTAAAGGGAAGCATTATTTTTAATTACCAAACCTCACTAGTAGCACATGTTACAGTGTGTTAAAGTGCTTTATGCCCCATAATGCTTCAGGCTTTCTGTGAGAAGCCATTGATTTGGGGAGAGAAGAAAGCTGCATTGCGAGCTCCATGAGGACTGACGGCTATAAGCAATGTTAATTGTTAATAGTACAGACTGACTACAGTGGATCAAGTACGGACTCGTCCCACTCCGCTCCTCCCTCCCCCGTCTACCTCCACATGCAAATGTCCCAGGGCATGCAATTCTGCTTCTTTTACATACTAGAGTATAAATATTAAAAAGTCACGATTCTACCACTAAAGCCATGCTAACCAACAGGTACATAAAAAATAACAGTCAAAATACACTTTAAGGTCCTCCAGGTATCTCTTTAGAACATCTTTACAATGTAGTCAAACTGAATGTGGGCTGCTGGCCTTTCAGAATCTCTCGTCACATGACATTGTTCATGTTATACTCTTTCCGCCAATTCGTCAGGAAACCACACTCAGTTTTTTTGTTTTTCATTGTACTTTCAACGTTACAACAGAAAAAGGAATATATATATTTGTAAACTGATTTAAAAAAAAAAAACACCTAGTATCTACAATAAAGCTACATGCCAAGCTAAAAGGTGAAAGGTCATAGTACCAGGTCAAAGGTTGCCTCGAGGGGTCGCTTCAGTGATCTGACAGCCGACTGAGTCTTAATTAGCAGGCAGCGAGCACATGATGGCAATGGGCCAGTGGGGTTCAAGCGCATTAACATAAACAGCAAGCAGAGGTGCATCATGGGGGCAGCAGTGCATTTTTTTGGGTAGGTGAGAAAAAACAAATAAAAAAACAAATCATCGGAATGCCATATACAACGAATAACAAGACTAAGCATGCACAATAAAGGCATTATCGAGTCCTTGTTAGGTGGAGGACTCCTCTTTGTAGTTAATTACAAACAAGATACTCTAACAGAAAAAAAAAAATAAATAAAGAGTGGAAGGAAGAGGGGAGGAGAGAGTCTGCCTTCTGTATTTTTGCTCAAGTACCCATAAACCAACACAGAGAACTCTCTCATTACTGCGGCACTGTGCCGGGCAAAACCACGCAGTGATTTTTTTTTAATGTTTTAGGGATCACTTCATATATTTATGTCAAAAAAAAAAAAGGACAACAATAAAACAGCTAAGCAAAGGACAAAGGATGGACTCGTTCAAATCAGCTACTAGATGACAGTAAAGTTGACCTTAGGACTGCGGCCTAGCTCCTATGCTGAATGGTCCAACTCCTGGCTTCCCAAGCTCGCGCTCTCCTTTCTGCATCACGGCACAGTCCAGCTTTCCTAAATTTACAGTCATGGTTTTGCCACTGTATCATTCCAATACATGCAGCTGGCAGACCATTGGAAATCCCGTAGCTGATTCTAGAAATAATTGTGGCGAAGCGTTTCCCTTACAGAGCTCCAGCTTGCTAGTTTGGAAAGCGAGAGACTTGTAAAGGCGAGCCTTGATGTGAGAAAGAACACACCAGGGGGGAACGATGCTTGATTAAACGGAACACAGAAATAGGAAGACCAGAAATGGCAAAATCGGTAAATTGAGAAGGAGCTAGGTGGTTCTTTGTGAAGCAGAAATTGCAGAAACCCTACATTTAGAACGAAACAGAGTCTAAAGCGTTAGGCCACGAGGAGGGGCACTCTGACCCGTCTGAGGGGCAGCCTCCCTGCTGGGAATGCTAATGCGTATTGTCTGGGATACCTGAACAAACATATCTTCAGCAAAAATTGGAGAAAAAAACAAAAACAAAAACAAAAAGAGGTTAATAAATGGACAGCCTGTAGTCAGACAGTTTGCTCACTTGGCTTTCCGGCTTCCTCACAACGAGAGAGCAGGTGACCTGTACTCACCATGGCAGCTGCGGTGGCTGCGGCCTGAGCCGCGGCAGCCTGGTTGACCTGGTACTGCGCGGCCTTGATCTTGGCTTGCAGATGTGCGGGGGGGTGAAAGTATTTGCACTTTTCCCGAGAGCATCTGCCTTTGATGTAATCCATGCACACGGTGACCGTGTTGTCATTCGTGTCAATCATTGTGCTGTCAGCAGGATGGGCGAACCGACAATCATTCTCGCCTCTGTTGCAGTTGCCACGCTGGTACTCCCGGCACACCTGTGAAGGCCAAGGGGCGCACGGTTCAGTCAACAAGCTCAACCAGAACACCAGGGACTGGCGATAAAACCCACAGGCGAGCGAGTAAAACAGCCCTGCACGCTGTGTACAAATACTTAGGAAAAAGAAAAGGAAACCGCTGTATCAACTAAGGGAACAAGTGAGACTACATTGCTATGCTTACTTATTAATTACCCAGGGCAAAACAGAAACCTCACAGTTAAGAAAAGGTGGCAGACATCACCTTTCCCAAGAGATCCACGTTACCAGCGCCAGTAAGGAGACCACTGTGCCATCTACTGATCGAAAAGGGTGCAACAAGGAGTGGGTGCTCAACACAGCAGGGAAACCCCTCCCAGGACACCAGCATCCCATACCAGCGTCGAGCTCCACCCCGGCTCCTTCCTTCGGAGTCAGCTTTACGCCAGGCATCACCCCGGAAGCAGGCAATGATGCTGCAGGCTCTAGGGTCTATCTCACGGGCAGGTACCCAGGTGGCATGTCAGACGCCTGGCTTTGGACCAGACCCAGCTCTGGCTGTGGAGGAGCGAATGAACAGACAGAAGATGCCGTCTCAGTCTACTTCTGTTTATCTTCCTGCCTTTCAAGCAAAAGCCAAAATAAAACATTCTGAAAGGGTAAAATACCACTTCAATATAGCCCCCATTTGCTCGTGGGGAAAACATCAGATACAGGGAAGGGAGAATGCTTCACAAAATCTCTGGCTTCCAAAGCGCCAGAGTTCCAAACTGGAGTCAGAAGACGCTGGCAGAAAAACTGGGAAAATCGGATTCAGTTCTGTGCGTTGAATATGGTACTGCATTAATGCAAGGGTTCCGCTTTTATAAGTGATACTATAAATGTAAGAGAAATATCTGTTTCAGTACAGAAGGCGGGAGATCTTAGGTACATTCTTGCAACCTTGGGGTGAATCTGACATGATTTCCAAATGAAAAGCCTGAAACACTTCGACAGCTTCCTATTCCACCGCTTCCAGGAGATTTTTTCCTAATCAGTAGAGACTCATTCGATAGTCCTACAAAGAAGGCAGCAAAGATTCATTTTGCCAATGTCTGTTTCACAACTGTTAATTTTGCCTTGATCATCACAGATTTAATGTGACAATGATACTGTGCCATTTGCTCAGTCATCTTCATTTGGGATAGTTTGTGCTTTTGGCCAGAAGAGGGCCACCTGCAACACAGAACAAACTTCATACTTTCTGCCTAGCGCCTTATGCTTCAAGGAAACTGTTTTTATTTCTACAAATTTTTTCAGACTTGAGCAAATGCAGACACTGAACATTTTATGTTGGGTTTCATCACCATTAGGAAGATATACCCCTCCTGTGATGAAAAAAGTGTTTTCTAGGATTTGTATTAAAAAAAAAAAGCGATCATCGCAATTAAAATTATTCTCCCAGCACCTCCCTCCATGACATTCCCTTGCTATTCCCGAGGAAAACCATTCTTAGCAAGGACTCTAATCTGTACTGTGCTACATACTGAAACAATATTAGAAACTGCATCCTGCACTAATTGAAATCTCAAGCTGGCTAAAACTCTGCGTCGCCAACACACAAGCAATGGACCAATTGCATTTATCGCTTTGTTCAAGGCAGAACATCTAGATCGGTACAGAGCTTTCAGAAAATAGATTCCCAGTAACCAACCTGAACTTTAAGAGCAATGACCACAGCCAGGGCGAGGCACAGCTAGACTGCAGAGAAGTAAAAACTGTCTACAAATATGCAGGAACTCAAACTATACACTCAGTTCACACACTATCATATTAAAAAGGTGGGGCCCAGGGTGGAAGCTTAGTGGTTAAAATCCTTGCCTTGCACATGCCAGGATCCCAAATGGGTGCCGGTTGTAATCCTAGTGGCCCCACTTCCCATCCAGCTCCCTGCCTGTGGCCTGGGAAAGCAGCAGAGGACAACCCAGAGCCTTGAGACCCTGAACTCGTGAGGGAGACCTAAAAGAGTCTCCTGGCTCCTGGGTTTGGATTGGTGCAGCTCTGGCCATTGTGGCTGCTTGGGGAATGAATCAGCAGATGGAAGATCTTCCTCTCTGTCTCTCCTCCTCTCTGTATAACTGACTTTCCAATAAAAATAAATCTTTTTTTTTTTTTTAAAAAGAAATGTTTAAGAATCCTTGGTTACTGGGAATTAGTTCAGAAGTGTTCTGAGATCAGCCTTATCTGAATTCCACACTACTCCGCCCATTGCTTTTGCATTTGAATGATTTGCTAAGTTTTATTTCATCTTTTCCAACTTAAAATTCCGATGGCATGAGAAATGGGAGACAAAATAATATTCCCACTATTGCTGCCTTAAAAAAAAAAAAAAGGAAACAAGCTTGTGAAAACTTGTTCTAGAGAGAGGTGCAGGATGGAGGGGCAAGACAAGTTTGGGAAGCATTCTCTCGCTGGGTACATTTCTGAAGAAAACACAAATTCCAGAACTTTCCGGATTCGTTCATCCCTCCGTAAAATGGAACCTACTGCTTGCCTAGGGGTATGGACTTGGCCTGGTTTCTCTGGTGAACTCAAGGAAAGTTTAGACTATACCCACTTCCAAAAGAAATCTCTTAGAAACAGTATCAGCTAGGCAAATTATTTTTCAGAAAACTTTCAAGAAACTAACTGTCCCAATTTAAATCGGGATAAGAAACTGCAAGATTTACGAGGGAGTTTGATGAGGCAAAAATAAATCTGAAATTCCTAACCACAATTATTCTTTCTCTTCTTTAAATAGTTGCAATTACAGAACTGGAGTAAAGCTACGATTGGCGATCCTTGGGCCCACTAACAGGGGAAACCCCTTTTCATTTTTTTTTTTAATACAGCCCAGATTGACTATTTTTGAGACGGGATCAAATTTCATCAAATACTCCGAATAAAAACGAACTGCTTTAGAAGAGAGATTGTTTCCAACAATCCCATATTGCAAACGACATTGCAAAGAATACATTCATGACTGTAGGCAATTTTAATTACTGCTTAAATATAAATCTGCAGAAATGACATTAACGTGACTCCAACAGAAGTGCCTTCTGTATCTTTATAAACGGCATAAAACTTAAATTAACATAAGACCTACTTAGCTACATACACAATGCCACTCAAAGAAAAAAAAAAGTTCAGGGTTGTGCTCCACAAGCATTAACAAAGGATTTATTCTGGATATCAGGGAGTTTTATAAACTCAACAAATTGAGTGGAGTTGCTTTTACAGTAAAAATCAACATTCCAATGAGGAAAGTCACTAAAAATATTTAAACTTATACAACCGATTCTTTAAAAACTATGGAATAATTATAAACTTTACTTGTAAAAAAACACACACTCACCAGAAAAAATTCCCTTTAAAATGTCAATTATTTCTAAATAAACCTGTTAATTAAATACTAAAGCTATAGTAGAAAAAGAATAAATTTGAGTCAGAATGATGGGTTCAAGTTTCTATTCACAAACTATGAACTCTTAAAAAGAAAATATTATTATAACACCTATTTTAAATGATTATTGATGTTGAATAAGATAGCTTATAACCATACAAACTGATCTCCATTTTAAACATGAGTGGCCTATTTCTATGTTTTTTTTTTTTTTCTTTTAGATGTATTTATTTTTATTGGAAAAGCAGATTTACAGAGAGGAGAGAAAGAAAGATCTTCCATCCACTGGTTCACTCTCCAAGCAGCAGCAACAGCTGGAGCTGAGCCAGTCTGAACCAAACCCAGGAACCTCTTCTGGTCTCCCACCTGGTGCAGGATCTCAAGGCCATGGCCATCCTCGACTGCTTTCCCAAGTCACAAGTAGGGAGCTGGATGGGAAACGAACAGGCATCCACATGGGATGCTGGCGCTTGGAGACGGAGGATTTGGCCAACTAAGCCATCATGCCAGGCTCCCTCAGGGGCATATTTCAAAATGGTCAAAATAATACTAAATCTTATAAGTAATTTTCCAGTAAGCAATTCTATAATTAATGCATTGGGATTCTGAGAAAGTTAATGTCAATGCTTCAGTTGACTAAAAATCAATTTTATTTGTATGCTTTTCAAGAAGAAAACCTTGTGAAAGACTATCATTTGTGTTCACCATATCTGTGCAATTAACAAGTAGTTAATTTTTGTAGTGCTGTGTGGGCACAGACAGCTACTTAATTACAGGAAATTAGGAACCCTATTTACTTAAATATTTGGGGAAGTCAATTTGAAACCTAATGCCTGGACCGGACATGGTAGTCTAGTGGCCGAAGTCCTTGCCTTGCCTATGCCGGGATCCTATATGTGGGTGCCAGTTCATAACCCAGCTCCTCCACTTTTCTTCCAGCTCTCTGCCTGTTGCCTGGGAAAGCTATAGAGGACGGTCCAAGGCCTTGGGACCCTGCTCCTGTCTTAGGAGCAGCTCAGCTCCAGCTCTTGCAGCCACTCAGGGAGTGAACCCGCAGATGGGAGAGCTTTCTGTCTCTTCTTCTCCTTGTATATATATATCTGCCTTTCCAATAAAAGAAAATAAATCTTTAAAAACAAAACAAAAACCCTAATGACCAGGGAGGGTGTTGGTCTGGGGGTTAATACAAACTGGAATGCCCACATTTCATCATGGCTGTGTGGGCTTGAGGCCAAGTTCCTCTCCCTGTTCCAGCTCCCTGCTCAGACATACCCCAGACTGTACCAGCTGACGGCCCCAGCAGCTGGCTCCCTGGCACTCTGAACTCCACTGAGTTCTGGCTGTCAGTTTCACCTGCCCCAACTCCGGCTGTCGCGGGCATCTGGGGAATGAACCATTAGGTAAGAGCCATGTTGACTATCTGACCCTGCCTCTCTAGTAGCAACAATGACAGTAATAAAAATACAAAAGAAAACAATGCCAAATATCAAGGTGCATACTCCATGACATACACATACATGCTATTCAACAATGAACACCTTAGAATGAATTTCCCATGAAGCTCAAGCTTCTAGAATGTTTCAAAACTGGAATACTGAAAAACCGACACTGCTGTCAAAGTTTCCCACAGTCCTCTGGGTCACAGACTTAAAATTTAAAGCAAACAGATCTATATTTTCAATTTTAAAAAGGATCAAGTTTCCCTATTTTACAATTCTGGTAAAGGAGATGCTCGCAGCCCACGCGCTACAGCACGGCATTCCCGAGGGAAGTACCGACGAGGCGATTTCCAACAGCAAGTACGTTTTCCAACAGTTTCACAAGTCTGGTCTATCTCCCTTCCTAAAACAATAATAAGACACCAACTCTAGCTACTTCGAGTGGATTTTGATAATATCAAGTGGGATTTCTCCATGAAATCTGAAAAAGCAGACCCTATCAGAGTGTGACACCCAAGAACGCAAGGCTATTCATATATATTCATAGTCTAATAGAACTTATACCTACAAATCCTCCACTCTATTAAGAAACCACATCTGGATAAAGAGTACCCAATAGAACAGCTGGTAAACTCATTTCCAGGTTTTCATTCATTCCTTTCATGAAGGATTTGCATGCTCAATAGAAGGAAAACCAAACAGAAACTGGCAGCACTTTCATCTGCCTATCAAAACGATTCACTCCACACTTCCTTGCACTGCCCTTTCTAAATCACTACAGAGAGTGTCACTGCAGCTTTCAATTAGATGAGGATATTAATGAAAGAATGGTAAAGCACATTTCCAAGGGGAAGATTAACAAATGTTCCTCTGTTGGATTACCACCTATGCTGTAACTAGGGGCATGCTCTATTCTTTCTATGATTCACTGAGTAACTTCTACTGGCCCATTTCCTCATTCATCTAGCAGGTTGCTGGGCGTCAGAAGACATTTCCTTGTGCTTACTCATCAACAGTGAGCAGGTCTGAAGCCCACTCTGCTCAGTGTGCTTTACCTGAAGGCTTCCACGCTCCAACACTGCATGCCGTTGAACAGAGAGAGCATTCTTGGATCCTTTTGTTATAGAAAAGGCTGTGCAGCTTGCAAATAACTTAGTGATTTCCTTGATGACCAATTTTTCGTTACTAGGCAGCGATATCACTAAAAACGCAGTCTTGGCCAGTACGCACAGATTTTAAGAATTCCTTAAGGTAATCATTTGAAGCAAACAGCTGAGTGTTAGCTATGGGAAGGTATTCCAAGGTCACAACTGGAACTTTCAAAGCCACATTTCAGACACTGAGACGTAAAGGATTTGCTACTCTCCAGAGAAATTAGTGAGTCTGAATTTTCACATTAGAAAGCATATGGTTACAGAGTGTTTAAAAAGGAAACCAACATACAAAGGATCATTTGAATATTACGTATAACGATAACACACACACATACACACACACACACACACACACACACACAGGAAGGTGGACTATTTCAAACTTTGTGGAAAAGAACGAACTGAATGGCATGTATTTTAGCACAAAAATCATTTGAGGTTCGCATGAATTTTTTTTCATAACGAGTGTTTACCATGATCTTTTCAAGAACTTAGATATATGATACATACTTTTTCCCTATATAAGTTTTAAAATGAATCTTTCAATAGCTTAAGCCTGGTCATGAAAGCAGGCAACTTATCTAAATGCCTCCAAAATGGTGTAACGTAAGGTGACCTTAGGATTACCTAGCACACCTTCCTTATTCTGTACCCGAGCAATACAAAGCCCAGCGTTGGAGAGCCCGGATCCAAGCTTGCACATCTAAGAGCATGCCGTGCAATAATCCTTGGGTCCTGCTTTTCTGTTAATATTTGTAGTAGCATTACATTGAGCGCTGTGAATGTGTCAATTCTAAACAATTAGAAAGAATCAGAAGGCGCAAATCTACAGAATTCTAAACGTCTTTATTGTTTAACAAGTTGTGGTGGAAAAGGAGATACAGACGCTGTAAACAGAACTGGCCAGTATTTTAACTGAGTTAGAAAATTTTTAACTTGGTGGAAACTGAAAATTTTAAAATGTCCTCGCGTTTCAAAAGAAAACATATAGATTCCAACTTCAGAGAAACAAGTGTGGCCCATTAATAAGGAAGTGTATGCACCACCGCGTCTCTTTCAGACCTCAAGACGCGGTGTCATTTAGACAGACTGTCTAAAGTAACAGCACAAGGAAGACGCAGCTCCCAGCTTCACACTGCGAGACCCAAACACGTCCATGATCTGACACCGCGTCAGATTCTGTTAACACGATTAAGAAGAGTGCACTACCATCATGTACTTAGACAAGCCGACTCTGGGTTTGCAGAGGGCGACAGCTGATGGGGCAGGAACTATACTTGTAATTCCAGCAAAAAAACAAAACAAAACAAAAAAAAAACCAGATACAATACATGCTGTTGTGTTTCACAAAAATAAAAACAACACACCAAGCTACCAAGCCCCCCTTGGAATGAAACATTACAAAATATAATAAATGGTAGATGACTTAGCATTGTGGAAGGATTCATTTAGAAGAGTTCTGAACCCTCAGCTCAAAGCCCTCATCCTGTTTTTTTTTTTCAGTGTCATCTTGTATTAATAATTAATTCTTTAAAGTTCATTTCAGACTGCCTGTCTGGATCCCATTAATCAATCAACAATTACACATTAAGAATCCAGGCTTTGCTTTAGAAGGGTCAAGGGGAATAAAACCACTTCGCATGCTGAGCACCCAATCACTCAAAGTACTTTAGAGTCACTAAACTTTCGTATGGTTCCGCTAGAGACAGCATCAGTTAGCTAGTGAGCAAGTTCAGTTTTGTAATGACATACTATCCCAAATTCCAGCTGCATGTCTCTAGCAAGAACACGCTGATTTCACTTCTCTTCATTACAACTGACTGGGAAAAATGGAATTGTATATTCCTTGGTAAGACTGGAGGAATAAATTTGTGATGTTATACAGCTACAATATGCTGACATAAAACCAGATCTTCTTTAATACATGTTACCAAGAAACTGCGGAGATGAGGCACAGTGCGTTAGCAGCCTAATCTTGTGCCTGCAGCTCCAGCATCAAATATAGGCACTGGTGTGTGTATAGCCTGCCCCACTTCTGATCCAGCTCCCCGTTTATGTTCTGGCAAAGCAGCAGAGGCTGGCCAAGTCCTTGTGTGCCTGCATCCATGTGGGAACCCCAGAACAAGCTCCTGGCTTTGGATCACATACCTCTGGCCTCTGTGGCCATTTGGAATGTGAACCAGTGCATAGAAAACTTTTCTCTCTCTCTCTCTCTCTCTCTCTTTCTCTCTCTCTCTCTCTCTCTCTCCTTCTCTTCTCTTCTCTCTCCTTCAAATAAAAATGAAAAGACTCTTTAGAAACAAATGTGGAGCAACTGTTCAAACATCAGGAAGATGTTCCTTGGACGACCTTGATCCCGTGGCGGAGGACCTGAGTTTGACTCACGGTTCTGTTTCCTGCCTAACGACATGAGCGTAAAGTACCTGGCTCCTTGCTACCCGCTTGGGAGACACCGAGTCCCAGGCCCCTGGTTTGATTTGGCTCAACTCAGCTGCTGCCAGGATTCAGGCAGTCAGCCAACTTTCTGTCTCTCCTAAACTTTCAAATAAGTGAGTAAGTAAGCAAATAAATAAATAAAAATTAATAATGCAGTTGCTTTTTAACTAAACTGTTAAATGGACAATTTTATTTATTTTTTTTACCATCAATCTGCTGCTTTCCCAGAAAGTAATACATGCAGAACATCTTAGTGCTCGATACTGCCTCATTCTTACCTAAGGAAAGAGGAAAAAGTGATTTCATTCCGAACTATGTGGGTTCAGAACCAGGGTTACACCTTCCGTGTACAATAACGTTGCCCCTTTTCCCTGTAGCTCACCAGATCTGTTTATTCACAGCCATGCAGAAACTCTGAACAAACAGTTCAAAGTTACTCTGTGTTATTTTCCCCCCACAGGATGTACTTACTCATTTATTTGAAATGAGTCACAAAGGGAGGCTCAGAGAGAGAGACAAGGAGAGAAAGAGAAAGAACGGCAAAGAAGAAAGAGAGAGAATCTTCCATCCGTCAGCTCAGCTCCTGCTGTTCAAAGCAGCAGGGACTGGGCCTGGCAGAGAACAGGAGCTTGGATGCCCAAGCAGGTGGTCCAGCTTGGTAGCAGGGACCCAAGTACACGAGCTCCCTTTCCAGGTCCACAAGCAGAAGTGGCGTCAGAACAAATAGTTGGGACTTGAATCAGAGAGTCTGACCCAGAATCCCGAGCAGACCAGCATACCCCTAAGTTGTGCAACTTCGGTTTGCATGCAGCAATATCAGTGTGCTCATCCCTGATTTCAGAAATCAGGATGATCACGATGTTTCCCATTTTATAAGAATGCACTTTACAAACAATGCCATCTTGCTGTTTAATAGAGCACTGTGCATTGCATGAGGATGTGTTCAACGATGAGCTTTAAAATATCTGCACAGTAATGAATAACTGTCACATCTTTATTAACAGAAACAAGAACACTTAGGAAGCACCTGCACTATGAGGTACTATTAACCCTAAAGGGAGTGCTGTGGTAACAACCATTTTAAAAAGGAGGAAGCCCAGGCAGCCTCACTTCACCTGCCATTCACAAGTGGATGCTCTGAGGCATCAGATTCATCAAATACATCACACGTCACTCTAGGAACTCTAGGAAAACATTTCAACCACTAAACCAGAATCTCTGCTTTGAGTATTTAAAATCTTTTTGGCCAAGGGATTAAGAAAACCAATGTTGGCAATTGAATGAAGCACAAGGAAACAAACTGATTATCCTCACCTCAAGTCTGTCCGTCCGCATTAATTTCTGTGCAGCAGCTGCAGCAGCTGCAGGTACAGGGACTCCAGGATTCCCTGTGACCAACATCGGTGCAGTCGGCAAGATCTCTGCTGGAACCAGGCTTGGGGAAACAGGTCCCAGATAAGGATTGAAGGCTGCTGACGCGTTGGTGGCTAAGCTGGGTGCAACTGAAAACATTGGCTGAAAAACAAAATGAAAAGCAAAATTAAATATGCAGGTCTTAGGCCACTCACATATATATGTATTATTTAGCCATCCATCTCCTATGCTTCCTTCTTTCCCTCTTTGAAAATCTGCTTCTTTACTTTTAGTTAGGACCAGGATGCTTTACTAAATAAACAATCATCAATTCAATGTTTGCCTAATGTAAACACTTTTTAAAAGCTTCACACACACACACACACACACACACACACACACACACACACACACACACACACATTCAGTTTACTGGAGAACTAGAGATTTTCCAACTATCCACTGCTCTGCTTCACAAATGCCAAAAACAGCTGGGGTTGAGCCAAGAAAAGTCAGGAGCCTTCACTACTAAATCCAGGGCTTCTAAACGAGTAACAAAGACCCAAATATTTGAACCATTCAGTATCTGTTCCTCCCCCAGGTCGCACACTTCCAGAAAGCTGGAATGTGGCCATCCCACGTGGTTATTTACTGCTGTGTCAAGCATCCTCCCCTTTCTAAACAGGTAAAAAATTCTTTAAGCCCTCCCGTGGAATTTTGAAGTGTTGGGCCTATAATAGTTGTCATTTTTAAAAACCAATGGATTACCCATTCTATCAAGCAACTCTGGCTACTTGAATTATGTGTTTGTTTTGGTGTAATTCATAGAAACTTGTCTATGAAATATACATAATAACTGCTATGTCAGATGCACCTGAAAGATTACAACTGTTAATAGCTCGCAAGTCCCACTATGCCGAATAAATCAGACCTCCCAAGAGATAAAAGTTTCACAGTCAATATGAACTGTAAATAAATTTCAAAGAGTATATGAGAGGTGATGATGACACTCTTCCTGAGCATATAAGGTAAAGTGTTCGGTATAAGACTTGATGCAGATTTTTCACGAGTAATCAAACAAGGAATTCATCTTACGAGGGGGAAAGCTGAATGTGAATCGTGAAACAGAATGCCGGGAGAGACATGTTACACGCTTGTTCAAGCAGACACACATGATAACATCAGATACTGCCCCAAGGCTGAATTTCTGCCAGAAATTATTTAAAGGATTCATAAATATTGTTTTTATTTGCTGACATGTAAACTGCATATTATAAAATAAATACGTTCTTGAACAGTACTAAGCAATGTATCTGCAATCTACTTTGATAATTCTGCTTCCAGTTTTTAAAATACAACACTATTTCCTATTTTATCAATGCTACATTTTTTTTAAGATTTATTTATTTTTACGGGAAAGGCGGACCAGATTTCACAGAGAAGGAGAGGCAGAAATAAACATCTTCCATCGACTGGTTGACTCCCCAAATGGCTACAATGGCCAGAGCAGAGACGGTCCAAAGCCTGGAGCTTCTTGTAGGTCTCCCACAATGGTGCAGGATCCCAAGGAATTGGGCCACCATCCTCTGCTGCTTTCCCAGGCAGTAAGCACGATGGGAAGTGGAGCACCTGCGACAGGATCCGACACCCAGATGGGATCCCTGCACTCACAAGGTGAGGACCTAGCCGATCAAGCCAGCGTGCCAGGCCCAATGCTCCATTTCCAACTTCCTAACTCAACTGTGTTTCAACTCTTGAAGTCCAATGCTTTATGCAATAACATTTATCATAAAAACAGATAATATCAGTCACCTTCTTTATCAAAGATTTTAGCAATTTTTTTTTCTATTATAGTGCCAAGGAAGCACAGATTTGTTTTTTTCTGCAATGAAAAGATTCAAACAGAGTTCATCTTCTCTCCGAGAGGAACTGAGAACTTCGAAGACCTAAAAGTATATATACGACTCAAGTAAGACTTTAGAGTAAAACCTTACATAAGGCTCGATGTGCTGCAAAAAAAAAAAAAAAGCCCTTATAGCAAAAGTATGTAGGAAAATAAAATAAAATAGAGCCTTTACCTAATCTGTTCCTCACTCAAACTGTGTTCAGAACATTAAAGTAGAATTTAAGTATTCCTTTTTTCCTCGGTCAGTGGTTCTCAACTGTTGGTGACCGTGTCTTGCAGGGGACATCTGGCAATGTCTAGAGGTCATTTTGGTTGTCGCAGCTGAGCAGTGCTGGCTGGGCCAGAGATGCTGCCAGGTGCCCCCAACACTAAGTCAGGTCCCCCTAGCTCCAGGGCGCCTCTGCCAAGGCCCACACTGTGCTAAGGGCCGCACTGGCCACTTCGCCTCCCACAGCCTGAAACCACGGCTCTGCAGTTAGCATCTACACACTTGTTAAGAGTAACGGGAAAAGCAGAAGATCTAAAGCAAGCTTGCTTTTTTGTTTTTAAGAAGCAACATACCACAGGTTACAGTGCTATTTTTCAGTTTAAAAATGCTGCCTCCAAACACACTGGTTTAAACACCACGGCGAGCTGTTCTGTCTAGTCCCCAGCTCTATAATCACGTGACCTGAGGTCGGCTCTCCAGTTCTTAACCGCATCCCAGCTCAACATCAGTTGGCCATAGGCAAAGAGCAGACTATGTTCTAACAGTCAACCTGTTAGAAACCGGGGCCCCAGACAATATCTATCCACAGACGGTGCCTGGAGCAGCAGCTGACTCAGTGCTGTTCCACTGTGCCCTGGCTGCTGCAGCTGTGGCAGAACAAGGCCAGTTGTGCACAATGAAGCTATGTCTAACCAGCATGTCGACCCAAGAACACTCATGTTAGACTTGTATGCTGTTACGCGTCGTCGGATCCAGCGTGTGAATAATAGCAATCTGATGTCTACATTAGGCATTGAAGAAGCACAGGAAATCCAGCGCAGGAGACTGAGCGTCTAAAATACGGAGAACGGGAGCCAGCTGGCAGGATCCCTCTCAGTACTCCGTTGCTAGGGATTAACATGCACTTCCTGCAGAACATTCTCACTTCAGAAACTTACTGAAATGCTTATGTTGTTGTGCACAATCTACATCAATTACTTAATAGTAAAGGCCAAATTCAGACGTATTTGGAAGGAAGAAAACATCCTTATTTTAATCAAATAGGGTCAGTGGTCAATAAAATTCAGCTTTGTTCAATCTCATTCAGTAACATACTCTGGCAGGCTTCAAATGTGGATGTTGCAGCCGTTGGGTAGTACTGACAAAATCATAATTTTATTATATAAATATTGATCCTATCTGACAACAATCATCTCTCTGAATTGCTTCTAAACAGTCTTCATGTGAACTGATTTTCTGAGTTAATCCAGCAAATTGGCACCTGAAGAATTCTAAGGCAATGTCCCCACGTAGTCAGTAGCGGCTTTGAAAAACCTGACACATTATGGCCCGGTGCAATAGTGTAGTAGTTAAAGTCCTCGCCTTGAATGCACCACGATCCCATATGGGTGCCTGTTCTAATCCCGGCTACTCCACTTCCCATCAGCTCCCTGCTTGTGGCCTGGGAAAACAGTCAAGGACGGCCCAAAGCCTTGGGACCCTGGACCTGCGTGGGAGACCTGGAAGAAGCTCCTGGCTTCGGATTGGCTCCTGCCTTTGGGTCGGCACAGTACCGACCGCTGTAGTCACTTGGGGAGTGAATCATCGGACAGAAGATCTTCCTCTCTGTCCTTCTCTCTGTATATCTGTTTTCCAACAAAAATAAATACATCTTTATTAAAAAGAAAAACCTGAAACATCAGCCGTTCAGCACACAGCCCCTCAAATGGTCCCCTCTGAATAGGCAATGAATAACAGTACCTGCACTTGGAAATCTGATTCCCAGAGCTTCAAAAAAAGAAAGAAAAACCACAAACTTTTTTTTTTAAATTTCTGCAAATTTGTTGGATCATTTTCCTTACATGGCTTTCCAAGGGCACCTTGTAGGAGACGGCTTGCTGCTACCCTCTTGTGAGCAATCCAAACCCACTGCTGTCAGGCCAGCGCTTCAGTTCCACAGCTTTTCTTGCAGAGGGCTCAGCAGAACCTCAACTGGTGTTACCACAACGATCCTGCAAGTGCACCGGTCCTCCCTGGAGTACTCACAGGGTCGCTGGGCAATTATGTAATCGGTGCACCTGATCCTGACTATGTCGTCATGATGATGATTTGCAAGAGCAAGCCCAGACTGCCCCTCGCTAGGCAACGCCTTCATCAGGGAAAACCAAACTGCACTTATTCTTCTTATGGCTCTTTATGGGTTAATCATCACGATGAGTGGCAGCACTGTTCAGTTATAACCCTCGTTAGCTGAAGACACGATGCTTGCTAGCAATTCCTGATTTGCTGTATGCCAGCATGGTGCTGTGTGCTTTTATTATATTTAATTCTCATAATATAAATTTCCTAGACATTTTAAAATACGAATCTTATTCTCTGGAAGTGGAGGGTGTTTATTTAACTTCCTACTAAATCCTCAGAACGAGCATGCACTCAATAACTACTTGATGAATAAGCTGCTCCTTGAAAGAGTGAGTAAACCAGCACCTTGTCAAGTGGGCATTACTGTCTCATTTTCCAGGTAAAGAGTCTCGCAAAAATTATACTCCAAGAGTCATAAGAGGGAATAGCTCTAGAATTTGGAAGCAGATGTCTGAGATCACGTGTTTCTGAAAGAGCAGTTCTCTTTTGATGGACCAATATAAGCACCTGGATGACTTTTATACCAGAAATGCTTTTGGCCATGCTGTGCTCATCAATGTACCTATACGCTGTAATTCTAGAAAGTCCATGACACTGTGAGACCTTCCACAGCAATACGATCAGGTCTGCAGGGAAACAGGTTTGCTCTCATACTTCTTTCTTTCGTGTGTGTGTGTGTGTTTAAAGGATTTGTAAGACAGATTTTTATAAAGAGAAGAGATAGCGAGAGGTCTTCCATTCGCTGGTTTACTTCCCAGATGGCTGTTAGCTGCGACCCAGGAGCGTCCTCCGGGCTCCCCTTCCTGACCTCCCCGGCGGCGCAAGGGCCTGCTCCCTGTGTCTGATTCCTTCCACTGGAACGGGAGCATGAGAAGTGCTCACAGAGGGTGCTAGTCTGCCTTGTGTGACCTTCCTTATACATGCACTGTGCAACTGACATCCATTTAGGATCTCCACAAATGCCTGCCAAACTTATGTATGAATCAACCTCAGAAAGTTAAAGAAAAATAGAACCACTGAGTCCTTATCATTTAACAAGTTTATCTTTTGTAAAAATTTTTAAAAATCCATGCCAAGTTTTTTCATTATAAACATTTTTTGATGACCATGTGTGTGTGATGGTGAAAACTGCAAATGCTGAGAAGCAAACTTTTTTGTTGCTTTTAATTAACAGCACATATGACACCATGTCTCCGGGTAGGCACAACCCTACAGCAAGAGCTGAAGCTACTTTCAGTAAATAACTATTATGAATATAAACAGTACCAAAAGCTAAGGAGATCTAATGAAAGTTATCTACAAATTCAAGCTACAAGTTTTTTTCCTGAGAAGGTAGCATATGAATGGAATAAAAGTGCAGTGATGGATTCTGCTCCTAGAACGACAGTTCTAAACAATCCAATGAGCACCAGCTTTGCTCGCTTTATCCTTGAACCCAGCTTTGCTGAAATGTTAATATTTTAATGGAGAAGTCACATCTAACCCTCCTGGTAGAAAGCTATCAGCCAAGCATAACCCAGTTTCTAAAATTCGGGCAAGTTCTCGGGCAACTCTAGGATTCACAGGCTCCACAACAGGAAGTATGAGAACAGGTGAAAAAGGTCCTGGAGTGAGTGATGTCGACACACATGATCAGAAATGCTTGGGACCAAGTGCTCCTAGCAACCTCAGGTGGATCAACTGGAAAGGAAAGCATAAAAACCAAGTTACAGATGCCGATGATGAGAGCAAAGCATACTGCTTTGGACTGCCAACTCATACCTGAAATATGATACAGAAGCAAAGCCAAGGGGACAGAGCAGTGAGGAGCTCCTCAGACGTCAGCTACATTCAGTCAGTATGAATGCCTCATCAGTAGGCTATTTCAAATGCATGAAATAGCCAGGAATTTGTACACGAGTTTTGAGCCTCGAGGCGGCTAGATGTCAATGCCTGTAGGATTGCCACCATCGGAAGGCAGAGACGGCCATAGTTAACTTCTGGGATCACAAGTGGAAAGGCACAGGAGACCATGACTCATGGAATGCCAGGGCTAATGCATCGTTTTTCATACTGGAGCTCTTTAGGAGCCATGAATAGAGCCTGGGAACAACAAAATTGTAATGTCACCTTTCCAGGCATATAGAAAAGAAAATGTACCAGGTGCTTCTAAGGTCACGAGCCACAAGATGCAGTCTATGGTGTCTAGATTATGTGGAAAGTAAATTACCTTTGTATCAGACATTATGTAGCAAAGTGGCAGTGACGCTACTACTACTGATAATAACAGTAATAATAATGATGATGATGATGATGATGATGATGTAAGCACTTAGTAAAACAACCCACATGTTTAATTTTTATCATGGATAATTAATGCTATTGTTTTTTCAGTTATCTTCAAAGATTATGAGAATGAAGATTATTTTTTGACAATCTTATTTGGAGCTTACAAATAACGTCTTAAAATACTGAAGTTTAGGAATGAGACACACAGATTTAATTTCACATTTTGTCAAATGGGAATAATTATGTTTAGATTATAATACTGGCAGGACCGTGCAAGGCGTGACTAAGTTTCCACACTGTGTATGTTAAAGAAGGGCAGATCTCTTCAACGAATCATTCAAAGACAGGAGCTGCTCGGTGGTGGTGTGTCTCCAATTTGTACTTCTTTAGCATAGAAGTCAGAACCTGAACAGTCTGGGTGAAAACTCTAGCCTCCCTACTCCCTTACTGTGTAACTCAAGACAATTACCCAATCCTTCTGAAGCTCAGAGCTTTTATCTCTAAATCTGGGATAATATTACCCCCCTCACATGCTTGTGATGCTTCAATGTACTGAAGGTGCCAAGCATAGTAAATGCCCCTCAAGGATCGCATTTGTTTAAAACAAGCTCAGTCTTGTTTCTGAATCTTGGATTGGGCATTTTGTGATAAGCTGTTAACTCCCCTATGAATCCTTGCATTCCTCAAGTTAGCCAAGTGGCATGTTTTAAAGATCACAACTTTATCGACCTGGTCTCTAACAACTCAACAGCACATGAAAATACTCATAGGGTGGAATGGTAGTTGTAATTCGGTACAATCAGCGATGTATCCAGGTCCTGGCTGCCTCAGCTAACACGTGTCTTGTAGGCTGTTACTTCAGATGCATCATGCACCTGGAGGTCACAGGACGTGTATCAGGCCCTGTGCTCTGGTCTCTGGTTCTGATTCCTTGGCCTCTGGGGCAAGTAAGTTACCATTACCCTTTGTTCTGGCATTTGAGGAACGCCTTTATTCATCTGTTCTTTCACTCATCAGGTGACTATCTCTTCCATATGCCAAACACAATACTACATGTTTCCAAATTTGCTTAGACCTTGCTAGCCTCTCTCCCAATGCCTGGTCCTCCGGCTAGGCACTAGGTATTAATGTAGTTGATGAGAGAAAACAAAGATACCATCACTTATTTGAACATAAGCCCTACCACTGCTCAGACAGTTTTGATGTCACTAACACTGAAAATGTGCTTATAACGTTACTTCCTTTGATACTGTGACTACCTGAGATGTGTCCAAGTTAATCCCATGACTTCAAACTCATTTTCTTTGCCCATCACCATTTTGCATGTTAGACACCTGGCTTCTCCGGCCCTCTCTTAATCCCTGTGTGCAGGCCTGTGCCCAAGTCTGACTAAGCAGCTGAATATGAGCGGCCCATTTATTTCTGAATCTCCACTGCATCATATGCCAAACATGGCTGACTACAAATGTGCTGGAAAAATCTCAGGCAGGGTTTTGAAGGCACATTTCCTGGACTAAAACCTTCTCTACAAACACCAAGATCCCAAGGGATTTAAAACTGAATAATTAAATGCTTCTAGATTTACTACTAAAATTTCACTCTGAATAGGATATATTTGCAGAATATGATCTTAGGGTGCTCCTGGCAGGCTGATGTTACATTCAAATCCGTCATACGAGGGAAAATTAAGAAAAAGCCTGAATGTGTTCACAATTAATAAAAATATTTTGTCTAAGCAGATAGTTTTCCACAAAGCATCAGAAAACACAGTGTTGGTCTGGAGGGCTCCAAAAGTCTAGGGGTGAGTGATTTCACAAACAACACATGTGTTACTAGCATTTTAAAGAGCGTAAGTAGCATGTATAGTTTGTCCCAGCATTATATATCTGATGACCTTGGAACGGCCTTGAGTTAGACTCAGGAATAAGACCAGGAGAGAGTCAGAACTTCACTGTCAGCATGTATTCTGTCCTCTGCAGCTGGGCAGTCAGGCCCAGAAGGGGCACGGCACAACAGGGAACGCACTTGGGGTGTTAGCTAGAACAAAGCCGCACGTCCAGGAGAGGCTTTCTAGAAGCTCCACTGCAGCCACCCTGCATCTTTGATCTTTGAAAGTGTGAGTGCCAAGTGTAGAGACACTTTTGCCCGGAATATTCTGCTAGAGATCACATTCACAACTAGCTTTTTTTTTTTTTTAAAGAAACGGCAATTTTCATGCCGTCCCCACTGAGATGTGACATTAGTGGATGGAGAGCTACAAAAATTAACGTTAAGATGCAAAGGGAAGAAAACAGCTCAGGTGCAGAGATACGACTACATCCTTTCAACTGACTTGGCAGTACTCATAGGCAACATTGCTGGGGTGACAAGCAAATCCCACCCCCATTGCTGCGGTGAGTTACCTAAGAGAAAATAGTAACTACATCGAAAGAAATGTTGCAAGGAAGAGAAAAAAAAAACTTAGCACCTGTACTAGTTAGCACACCAGAAACACTTGAGCTTTCACACTCCTTTGATCAGATAAAATTGTATGTAAATCGGTAACAGAAATTACTGACAGCTAACATTCAATTCAGATCAATAAAAATCTTAATATGCATCTCAATTTAAACATGGAAATACTAAATCACAATCAGCATCAAAAACATCTTTTGTTCAACACAGCATTCACCGGACTATTAATCTCTTAAATTTGCATAAAGACATGTAGAGCTTTATAAAAGTACATCACACCAAAAGAAAAGTCACATTTTGAAAAGTCACCCACATACATTGCTCCACAAGAAAAAATGTGTGGAAGTACACAGCGATGACTTCTTTCTTTAATCCTTAGAGTTTCTATCTCTACTTCTTGGATGAGATATCAACAGGGCCATGATACTGATTCCTCAGTACCCGATTTTTCCTAACACATTTCCAACCACAAAAATAATTTCAGGTCTAATTTCAAAAGACTTGTCATTAATGAAAACACACAACTCTCTTCAAATAGAAGGAAAGGGGCAATGTTCTCAAAATGAAAGAGTATATCAATTTTTTTTAGAAACTGTGATCCCTTAACAAACTATACTGGGGAGGGTGAAGATCATTTTAATAAAAACGATTCTGATACTAGCACGCCGTGGGATTTACACTGAACACAGCCTCAAGGAAAAGATGCACCATATTTGTAAATCTCACATGACTTAGAAGAGTTTCTCATGTGAAAACTGTTCAAATGCCAGAAAGTTGGAATGTACACATGAGAACTGAGAGCGCGCTCACCACAGGTTGTAGCGGGGCACCGGGCATCATGGCATTGGCTAGTTGCATCTGCTGGGCCAACATGGCCATGTTCTTCTGTTGAATCAAGTTATTGCGCCCATTTATTTCCAACTGTGTTTTTAAGTGTGGGGGTGGATGAAGATATTTGCAGTTCTCCCTGGAGCAACGACCCTAAAGAAACATAAAAAAAAAAGCAAACACCCTTTTAAAAAGAATAGTTAGCAAGTTGTGAAAAATAACATTTAAGGAATACAAACCAACTATATGAATCAATGTTTCTCACGTTACTGC
Source organism: Ochotona curzoniae (assembly GCF_017591425.1). Lineage (NCBI taxonomy): Eukaryota > Metazoa > Chordata > Mammalia > Lagomorpha > Ochotonidae > Ochotona > Ochotona curzoniae. The sequence goes on along the minus strand of NW_024465520.1, from coordinate 8,896,571 downwards.
GTACATACTGCTTGTACTTGGTATATTCTATATTGTCCATATTATTTTATCACATACTTAGAAAAAGTAACAGCTAAATATATGATAAAAGCGAAGGTCAAGACATTTGAAAAAGTTTAAAAACTTAAAAGACTTCCTTGGTTTTGATAATCTTGGAATTAACACATCTAGATTCAAGTTTAAACATCGGCAAACTTCCACGGCTAACACTGAAATACAGACTAACAAAGATTATCAGTCTTCTGCTATACATAATACTTCCTACTTAATGAATTACAATCATGATATTTTTACTTGTCACTGAGTTCTTTAGGAAATGAGCTTAAAAGACTAAGACACTGTACATTCAGTAGAACACCTTCACGAGTATCTAGTAACAAAATTAAAAACAAAACAGCTGTGCAAGACCATGTGTTAAAGCTCCCACGGTTTCCCACTGCATACAGTTTAGTGAGAGCAATAAAACACTGCCTTAAAACGTGGCCCTAAGCTTTCAGAGATAAAACCTGTCTCCACCTCTCAAGAAATATCTTTTAAGAAACACAGAGTGTAAAATGGAGCAATAAAACGGACCAGCAAAAGGCAGAAAGTGTGAATATTCCTTCCTGCTGGGATAACTCTTTTCATCAACAGCAGTCACTGGAGATCCACACTACATGTAACACGTGTGAGGGATTCGACCCACATGATTTCACAAGCGACTGAGCAACAGATTCCATCAACTACCCTCAACAGTAAACCTAATGAAAATTATTCGTAAAGAAATATCAACTTCTCAAGTTTTCTAACAGACACGAGCTTAGCTTAACTCAAGCATCAAGTGAATTGATTCTAAAACCTGATGTGTGTTTATATGATAAGAATCTCACACAATGCTTCTCCAAGCCATCTGTTTTACCTTTCGATTAAGGGTTTTAGGGACAACCTGCAACGGGAAAGTGGCACAAAGGATTAAGTCTCTCTCTGGGTTGCCTCTATCTCAGACTGGAGCGCTAACATGAACTGTAGCTACTTTTCAGCTTCCTGCGGATGAATCCTGTGGGGGCAGCAAATAATGGTTCAAGAGCTTGGGCCCATAGAACTCACACGGGAGAGCCAGGTGAAGTTCTGGGTCTGTGCATCAGCTGGCCCAAACGCAGTGGATCCGTGGGGAATAAACCAACAGATGGCAGATGCCTAGCCCACTCTCCCTTTCCTTCCACTTGCTGTCTCTCTGCTTTTCAAATAGATGAAAAAAATGTGTTAAAGTAATGTCTTTGGGACCAGCACTGTGGCTCAATAGGCTAATCCCCCACGTTAAGGGGCTAGTGTCCCATGTGGGTGCCGGTTCACGTCCCAGCTTCTCCACTTCCATCTCACTCCTTGTGATGCCTTCTACCTTAGGCTAATACAGGATATTATCTGCTGTTTTAGGAAACTTTATAGAATCCTTTAAAGCAAGAGCAACCTAGTACAGTGACTGACAGGGAGGACCTTACATTTCTCAAAACCTGGGGCAGAGGCCTAGCTCTCTTGTTCATCAACTGCATGAATTACATAAGAATCTAAATTCTTTTAAAGTAATTTTTTATTTTATTTTTATTGGAAAGTCAGATATACAGAGAGGAGGAGGACTTACATATTCACCCCATTATGGACCTCTTCCAATGAGCAGCCTATGTATTATGAGCTTATGTTTTACTTGTGCTGTACATTCAAGAAACCCAAATATATGACTTAAATTTTGTATTTCCTATTTTAACTGGAATAACACTTAGGAGTTTTTAACGTATTATGGACTAAAATCTAAATGGAAAGTCATCCATTAGTTTAAAAACTGTATCTAAAGTACTAGTGAAACCAGTTATTTTAAGAAATCTCACGGTTATTTCATGGTATTCTCATGGTATGTTGGCATTATTTTTGTTTTAAAGACTACACAGCACATTGTAAATAAGCAGTACATAACAAGCAATTGCCATACATTTACTATACTAAACCCTACAGTATCATATATACTAAAATATTTACATATTAACCAATACTTTCACATTCTCAAATGTCCATTATTTTTAACTCAGATAAGAGGTTCTTTCTGCATTACATATGACTTCCTAATTTTATGAATATACTACTCTTGTACTTATTTTTACAGTTTTATCATCAGAAAAGGCAAGAAAGTATTCTTTGAACCGGAACGATTTCTGGTTCAATTTCTTCATTGGTCTCTTGGGTTAACAGCAGGAATAAACAGTCAGCCCCGATGCAGAAAGCGAGGAGAGGAGTCAACTCCACTCTTACTGCCGTGATGTACGTAATCCCTGGTCTTCTAAACGTAACATGATGTCAATCAACTCATCATAATTAGCTTTTAAGTTCAACTTCCTAGGTAAGTTGCAGTTTCTTCTTCTAACCAACCCTGCACCAAATGTTGAGAGTTCAATTCAAGCACCAGAATAGTTTTGTTTTCTACCAGTGAGGGGGAGAAAAATCTCAGAAATTCATCAGTGTGATTTCTCACAGCTATTTTCCCACAGTTATAAAATACGTTTTCAAATGGAACACAGTATACGGCAAACTTAAGATTCTTTTCCTTTCCTGGTCCTGTATCAAGTTCATATTCACACACATACAAACACAACATTGCTTAATAATGTTAAGACCGTCAGTATAAGAAGAAAATCACAAATACAATCACACAGACAGCTCTTGAGTTTAAATTTGTAATTTTCCATGACTTCAAAGAAAGTAAAAATCAATTATTACAGAAAGTAACAGATTCAATTAGTAGGCATTCCATCTATTAGGCATTTTCCCATCGATGTCTAATATGTACTCACACGGGGTTTTAGGTTAAAACTTTCTAGTTATGGAAAGAGCCCCATTCAGTACTCAATGGCTGTTCCAGGCACTATTCTGTTACCGCATTCCTAGGCTTGATAATGAAGATTCTTGGATATTAAAACCAATAGTGACATTTACAATATCCCAAAATACACTCACTGCTGACGCACTATCAAGGCACTCTCACTCCAACACCGGGATACTGTGACTTTTCCCCCTGGAGAACTCAGGGGCCTGAATTGCGCAACTCCCATTAATCATCTTGAAAATGGCACTGGTGCAACCCTACACTGCTGGGTAAGTGTTACATAATGCGTGGGCGTCAGGGTTAGCAGCCACCGAGGAGGTGGCTCAAGTGGAAAAGGCAGGAAAGCAGATTCTAGCGACGAAAACTCCTCTCTTTTCCCCAGCAGCTTCTGTCTGCATATGCGCAGCCACGCACACAACCATGTCAGCCAACAGTGTCCACAGGAAATGGATCCACACCCCAAGAAACCCTAACCTCCTCAGAGAGGCCCCACAAAGGCCTTCTTAAAAGTGCTGGTGATAGGATGATGGAAGAACTGGTCTTGTTCTCTTATTCCAAGAGTGCAGAGCCATCCTGGAGGCGCATGTTAGGAAGGGTTTAACTGCACCTTACCATCTACCAATTCCACAGTGTTCTTAGGCTCTGAAGCTGGATGGATCTGACCAGCAGGCCGGAATCAAACCCATGTCTCGGATGACCTTGTCAAAGCCTAGCGACATTCGCTAAGTGCCAGCAGTAAAGAGAGTATGCCAGATCACTATGCTTCTATTATTTCTTCAACTGCTTCGTTCTTTTCCATGTCAGATTTATAAACTGTGTCTGAAACACTTCTGAAGCTTCATGACATCCAAATCAGACACTTCTTTTATCTTGGCTAATAATTAAAAGCCCTAATATTTACATCATAAAATTTCACACAAGCTTTTCAATTGATGTGTGTATATATATATATAAAATAGTTTATAAATAGAACCCAATTCAAAATCACACCATTCTTAGGTGGGTTTCATTATGACTTTCTCCAATACATATCTAGGGCTATCCTGAGGAGAAAAGAAGATAAATACCTTAAGTCAAATGCATAAATCTCCCCTTACGGTAATAGGAATCTCTTGGAAGACACTTGGAATCTCTTGGAATAGGAGCAGGCAATTCCTTACAAAGAATGCTAGCCTCTGCTCCATTTACGAAGCGAAAGCATTGATTAAAAACTTGGAGAGCTATTTTGAGCACAACGGTAAAATAAAGCATATACTGCTTCCCACCTTCCAGGATGTCTTAAGCACCTGAGCAAAGTTAATTCACTTGATCCTCTCCATATCTCTTGCCTGTACTGCTTGTTACATTTTCCAGTTTTGCTACACTTCACTGAAGTGTGGCTAGGGCAAGAGGTTTGTGCACAGGCACTAACTGGTCCTCGGAGGCCTGGACACAACTGCCACTCCTTGACACTGCGCGAGACACATGTTTCGGTGCCACATGGGCAGCACCGAGCCCTCCTAACACTCACACTGGGAATCAAAACCTGTAACCAAAACTGACTGATGCAAGGGAGGGATGCAATCCGCTCTGATCTCTGCAAACAAAGTTTCACAGTGTAAGTAACTAAGGGGGGGGGGCGGAACTAACCCGCAGAGTGTTTGCCAAGTGTAATGGAAAAAGTCAATGTTTATGTTAATTTTATTTATCTACCACTCCTGATTTTCTTCCCTCAGAAAGACATATAGTCTAGGATCAAGAAGAGAGGGGGGAAAAAAAAGATGTTGTTTCACGTTATCTATTTCAACAAGAAAGCTAGAAGAGCAAGCGGTTCTTGTCTCATCTACATATTCCACTGGTCTGGGCTCTGCAATTTGTGTAAATCAGAAATAATGAAGAAGCTACTTCCTGGTGGTGTGTGTAACATAGACTATGAAAGTTTCTAATGAACAAGATTTTTTTAAAAGATTTATTTATTTTTTATTGCAAAGTCAGATATATAGAGAGGAGGAGAGACAGAGAGGAAGATTCCCCATCTGATGATTCACTCCCCAAGTGATCACAAAGGCCAGTGCTGTGCCAATCCAAAGCCAGGAGCCAGGATCCTCCTCTAAGTCTCCCACACGGGTGCTGGCTCCCAAGGCTTTGGGCCGTCTTCGACTGCTTTCCCAGGCCACAAGCGGGGAGCTGGATGGGAAGTGGGGTTGCCGGGATTAGAACCTGTGCCCATATGCCATGTTGAAGACAAGAACTTTAGCCACTAGGCCACTGCGCCAGCCCCATGAACAAGATTTTTAATGAGAAATTTTTTTTTTAAGGCAAAACTTTTAGGTGAAGTCAGCTAGTGAATAATAGCACCAATGTTTGATATTTATATTAGTCACCTGCTATATTTGTCTTAGCTAAAAACTACATATTGCCACAAATAGATCAACCCTGTCAAAAAGGGCTATATATGTAAAATAATATTTATTATTAAATTGTAATACATTTCAAGGCTTATGCGATTATGTACCCAACTGGATGTAGTATGCATTACGAGTAGAACCAGCACTTACTAACATTCTATGCCGTACCAGCTATCCAGCATTTTGGCAGCCATCTCCACAAACATCGGACTTTATCATCCTGCCCTCGAAACTTTTAGACACATTACTGTCAAAAACCAAAGGCCCTCGCGTTCCCGTATCTTTCGCAGGCACTCCTCCGCAAATCTGCCAGGCTCTCTAACTGAAAGCACAGGGTTGCTTTCTCACTTTGCGAATTTCACCTGATTTCAGCTCCTTGGGAATAAAACAGCAGTCTCGGAATTTTTAGAAACATTTTATGTGTCTAGTATTCTTCCATAGTTTGGGGAGAAATGATCCTTAACAACAAATCAGTAAGGATAGATAATTATAAACTTCCCCATTTTTGCAAAACCTCCACAGACAGCGTTCTGAGGGATACGGCGGTCATGATTTAAACACAGGCGCAGGGAACGGAAACAGCTCAGTCCTCAGAAGGCGCTATGCTCTAGACGGCTACTGGGAGCTGCAGGGCACACTCCTAAATGCTTACTTCAGATGAAAAGCAGGCAGACGTTAGGCCTCCTAGGATGTCAGCCATGCCAACACTGTCTTCCCAATAAACCAGGATGTGAACATGAGGGAGACGTGCACAGCAGGCCATCACCTGACGTCTTTCTCCTGCTATCAGACCAACAGCCTTGAAGTTGAAAGCCAGATCAGACACAGGGCCTGCGTGCATCAATCAGGCACGTGATTTTCACTCTTCACCTCTGGCCGAAGCCGGTGACTCTGATTGGACCTAGTGATTTTTATCGTCCCTAGCACACTGCGCATGCGTCCCTGACAGCTGAGCACTGCACTTGTCTCCGTCCCTCGATGACTGCACAACCTACACAAGATCCAGCGAGCTCCAAAGGATTTTGCCAAGTGAAGGTGCCAGGTGATAATTCAGAATACTGGACATTTTGTTCTTCTAGGCAGTTCTCAAACACTCCGTTCTGCATCTTCCCACAGCCTCCGGCGGTTTCCACACTCCAGCCCCCTTTCTGCATTCAAATCCGTTCTCCTGCTCCCCTAGTCTCTTCCCACTTACTCAGCTGTTCAGGTAACTGCTCACTGCCATCCAAGCACAACTCTGCTGCTCTGTACCCAAACAACAGAGTGACTTGCTGGATGTGTCTGCATCCCTCCGTTATCAGCTTCTCAGACAGACAAGGCTTAGCAATGCCAGCACACAGAGAAACAAGCCCGGGATTAGACACAAAGCAGGCAATAGGGCCCTAGCTCTGTGGTTAAGACCACACAGGCTCGAAGTAGAATGTGGTCTGTTGGCATTCCATCTCTAAGAACTGGGGTCAGCAATTCACCCTTACTGGACTGCAGCGCTCTATTCCATAAAACGAAGATAAGAACGCCGCCACACAGATGAAGCATGTGTGTACAAGAATCCTGGTTTGGGCCTGGGACTCCATCAAGAGATACAACCAAAGCGTTCTCAACCGCCAAGCACAGTGTCTCTGGAACCCTTGCAACGCTGCTTTCCATCACACAGGCCCGATTCTCTAAACAAGCTTGAAAGCCCTTTTTCATCTCCCTTCAGCCTTTCCTTCCTGCTAGCCACACTGCACAAGTGGCTACAGACGGTCATGGTCCCATCCAGAGCTGCGAACCCAGGACCCAGCAGTCAGGGAGACCTGCAGCCACTTTCTTCTCGACCGCCATGGGATTTGTAGGTCCTGATTCTCCTTGCCCCATCAGTACCTTTGCTAACCAAACTGTGCCCAAGAAGCAGGAGCTCCTGGCGCAACTATGAGAAAACTTTCTCATTGGCTCATGCAAGAATCTACCCATGTTCGTGTCTCTTAGCTTTAAGAAACTAAGCTATTTTTAGAAGGGGTTGAAAAGAGAAAGGCAAATTTTTCATAGGTTAAATGCGATTGAAACGAGTAATTCTTTTCCAAAGTCACTCTCTCTGGACATTTTCTTTCACAACTGCTTTTCTTTCTTTCTTTCCAAATGGCATAAGGTCTGCACTGTCAAGACGCATCACAGAAAATTTCTCATATTGAAATGTGAAGATACAATGCAGTATTCACCGGGAGTATTCAGACTCCCAATGAAACTGTTAAATAGATCTTGACAATAGGATGCTGGACTCCTGCCATTATCTATAGCCACTACACTGTCAGAATACACTTAAACAGAAGAATGATGCACTCATGACTGCTTATGAAGGATTATACTTTTGTTAATAATACAGGGGAAATCAGTGGGATGAGGGGAAATCCCAGAGCTATGAAACTGTACCATAAAATAAAATTTCTAACAGTCTACAAGTTTTCATGAAGCGCTTGTTAAAGACAGGACTGAACTTACCTTGGCAACCTATATAGTGTGGGAAATGCTTGCCGGACGAATTCAAGATGTTAAAAGACAAGCAGGGCATTCTAGACAACATCAGGAGGCCTAAGCCTCTACTCCCTGATCATGACTGCACAGCCTAGTGTCTAGCTGAGATTCTGATTTAGCCTTGGCTCAGTCAAAAGCAGAGATGTAATGTGTCTTAAAAGGCTACTAATGAGTACTACTGGTCAGGCTACACACTCCAACACGCATTCTCATTTACACATCACAACCTTTTCCAAGATCCCGGCTAATGTTATCTGCCAGTTAACTGACACACCTGTTTGCTAAATAGCTCCTTTCATCCACAGAGGGAGCAAGGACATTCAAGAAAAAGGAACCGTACCAATGGAGCTACTGTCCTTTACTCCCCTGGGCACACCGCCCTGAGTAAGATCTGAATAGCAGCAACACCTCAGTGACCAGAGGGTTCTTTCCAAACATCGTGTTCACAGGAAGTAAAAGCTCGCAAGGGAAAAAGAAGGATAAGTGACCCGTGTCATCAATGCACTCATGAAAACCCTTGTGGACTTTTGTCCTGTAACTCTACTACCCACAGACACACCCCTAGAGTATGCTATGTACATAGAGTAACAGGTACTATACAATTTCATTTTGCTTTCATCCACTGAGAACTAGAGGTTCTGGGTCATTCCTATGTTTTGCTTGGTTAATTGACTTTTTTTAAAAGGACTATCTATTTATGTCAAAGCCAGAGAGATCCTCCCCATGCTTGTTTACTCCCGAGTTGGCCAGGACAGCTGGCGTGGGGCAAGGCTTAAGACGGGAGCTTCAGTGGGGTCTCCCGCATTGCTGTCAGAGGCCCAAGCAGTTTGGTCGTCTTCTGCTGCCTTCCCAAGCCATCAGTAGGAATCAGGAGAAGTGGAGGAGTTGAGACATAAGCCAGTGCCCACAAGATACCAGTACCAGAGGCAGAGGCTTTACTCACTGAGCCACATGCTGGTCCCCGGCATTCCTATGTTAACTTGACAAAACTGCCTGTAAAACTTAATCTGTATACACCAAAGTTTCCATATCTGCAATTAAAAGTTTACAAAAGTAAAGAGGTGTACTATAACATGCCACAGAATTAAGAAATGTTGACCCAACTCTTTTGTCATTTGCTTTGGCTGACAATCACAACGGCTACAACCCTCTCATCAGTTTCCTGTGCAAAGGTAATTAAGATGGCTATTGTCAACTCCCGCAATACTGCCCATCATTAATCTCATCACCGTCTTGTGAGATGATTCTGCAATTACAATCAGGAAAACTGAGGGATTTCAGAGAGCAACCAGTCCATGTAAGGCCAACACGAAATGGCGAAATGAGAATTAGGGGGCAGTGTGGTTGCTCATCAGCTTAAGTCACTGGCTTCGAAGCCAGCATCCCTTATTAGGGCACCAGTTTCAGTCCTGGCAGTTCTGTTTTTGAGCCATCTCTCTGCGGACAGACCTAGGAAAGCAGCAGAGGATGCCTCAGAGTTTGGGCTCCTGCACACGTGTGTGGAAGACTTCAGCAAAGCTCTAGCTTTTTTGTTTCCCATCTGGCCAAGTCATGGTCACTGTAGAGACAGAATCAGTGAAATGAAGATACTTCTATCTGCCTAGTATTATCTCTCTTTTCCTGTCTCAGCCCCCTACCCCTGCTCTTTCAATTAGAGAAATATCTTTAAAAAATACTCGTACTGCCTCGGTCAGCAGGCATTCTGCCAATGAACAGTCAGAATGAAGACGACTTTAATTTGTAACAACAATTTTCTGCTTGCTTTCGTATGAATGATTTTGTCATTATACTAAGATAGAAAATGAAAAACTGGAATGTGCTTCCTTTACAAGGATGCAACAAAAATTAAATTATCATGTGTCCTTTTTGTTATTTGGCCTGAAACTGGGCATCCTGATACTCTAAACTTATTCTAGAAGAGCTAGACGGATATCCAGATCAGAGACTCAGGATGTGTACATACGCACAGGAAAAGGAGAGCAGAACAGAGCAATCGATTCACTGTCTCCTAACATAGCTTGACAAAACAAGTCAGCCAGAAGCAATAAAGTAAAAAGAGAGAGAGAGAGAGATGTTGTAACTCCTATGCTCAGTTCTAATGCAGACGGGGGATACAAACAGCCCTGAGCAAGATGTGGCCATGATGCAGAAGAGACAGAATAAGATATGTACATGAGAGAAACAGCCGACACAGAGACTCTAATAATAAGTGATACATCTGCAACACGAGCCCTGGGAACTAAGCTTGACGAGTTCCCAAGTCTAGCTTAAAGAAGGCTTCAAATCTTGCCTGAAAATCTGTCTACTTCCTTCTATGGGCTAAAGACAGCCACGGACGGGAAGGATGATACCAGTACATCCATACTAAATGAATTCACACACAGGAGTACAGAGGACCCCAAGTGGCCAAGACCCTGGGGAGAACGATCAGGAAATTATCTTCATAATTCAGGATAAAAACAACACAAACCATACTGTGCTCCAGTTAATACCAGCAGGTCCACGTCTTCACAGTCTCCTATTCTTAACCTAACACTAGTGCGCGCGCGCACACACACACCCTACATTTTGCCAACACCAAGCTGGACTACGTCAAATCCCTTGCCGACGACATGCCTCTGTCTCCATAGATTCAACTATCGGAACATTCCACCCTCTATCTCATTTGCTGTTTTGCCTGGCTAATTTTTAGCTACAGTTAGGGATTCCTGTTGAATGTTACTCCCTCCAGCAAGTTTTCTTGAATGTTTCAAGCCTTTGTTCAATGCTCCTGTGGCTGATCCCAGACCATCTGTTACACTCAGGCAGTTAAACTGCTTATTAGTTGTCTCTCTCCTTCCCTAAGCCAGATTCGAGCAGGGTAAGAGCCATGGCTGTTTACTTTCCAGTTACATTCTCCAAACTGAGAACACCTGGAACAGGGCCAGGCTTATAACCATGTCAGCCCGTTGTGAAGAAGTCTTACCAAGAGTCACAGACACATAATGATAGACAATTTACACATAACATCACATATATTAATTATATGTCTAACTTGCAAAACTCAGTAATGTTTTCATAATGTGTTTGCTGATCAGACAACCAAAGGAGGCATTCTTATGATTCAATTACTCAAAACTTCATAGCAAATGTCCAGCTCAATAGCTAGCCTGCTATTCTGCTTAAATGTTCCCATCACACTAAGAAAAATCCTGCACTCCAAACTACGATCCCACTACAAATAAATTAATTAAATAGCTGAACTGTACTCTGGGTTACTCACATTGGGAATATTACTTAGAAATACCAAAGAAGCAAAAGTTCTAGAGGATTGATCAAGGGAATTATCAGTAAGAAGTAACGGGTTTTTTTTTTCTCCCTGTTGTAATACTTCCCATAGGACAACGGCTTTACACTTTTCTTGGCTGGACAGAAGTCAGAAACAATAAATTTTAAGTTTAAAGTTCATTTTTGCCTAATTTAATTATGCCACTTGCCGACACAATTTTAACATTTTCTAAGTAGGATATATGCAGCTAAAACACAAGTATTTGAAAATAATTCAGTTGCTACAGCAACAGAATCTTATCACATCAAGAAAACAGACATGACTGGAGATGCCAGCGCGGTGCAGCGGGCAGAGCTGCCCTGCAGGGTCGGTATCCCATCTGCTACACTTTTAATGCAGTGCCCTGCGAATGTGACTTCGGCAGAAGTGGAGAGCTGCCTCACGGCTTAGGCCCCTGCACCCACGTGAGAGACCTGGAGGAAGCTCCTGGCTTCTGCTAGGGACCAGCTTAGCTCCGGGTTCCAGGCTTTTTGGGGAGTGAACCAACAGAAGGCAGGCTCTCACTCACTCTCTTTCTCTCTCTCTCTCTCTCCAAATGTGCATTTCAGAGTTCTTTAACATAAAAATCAGGTATAGAGGTTCTATTTAAAAAAAGCCTTAAAAGTAGTTGTTCCAAATGACTGCCTTAAATTATTGGTATAAAAATAAATACTAACTATGCCTGTCTTTTAGATAATCTTTCCAAAACAGTTTCAGTGAATCATAATTGGGCGGTAAAATTCCATGGAAGTGCTAAATCTCTACATTTGGCTATTCGGAGTTACTTTTTTCATACATTTCTATGGGTCCTCTATGTAAAAATATTTGCTCATTCATATAGACCGTATCTTGCACCTCATTTTCATAGATAAAACTCTTTGTTCCCACTAATGAAAGATGACTCACTGAAATCAAACAGATAATTCCAAAACATTGTCTTGCAGGAGTTTAATCTACTTCGTCTCTTATATGCGGACCTGAAAACACACACACACACACACACGCACAAGAAAAGCTGGGATGCGATCTGGAACATGGCTCCGAAAATATACAATCACTGACCTGAAATGCAGTGTGATACGACAGTGGATGGGTGCAAGCGAAGGAGCTCACAAGAAAGTTCAGGCACTCTGATGCTGACAGAGTACCTAACTGGCATTCACTACACAATGCCAATGCGAAAGGCAGAGCTCAGCAGACTTCCATAACCTGGCCAGGATCACAGAGTGGCACAGTTTTCTCAGGTGCAGGGCTGACAACAAGCCTGAAGACCATGTGCTATGAAACACAACGGGCTTCCCACGAATCCCAGACCTCAGCAGGTCCTAGTCGGTCCTACGTCAGTAACAACCACAAAGGAACATCAGGACGGCCAACAGAAGGTGACTCAATCACCACAGACGGAGGCATGCTTCATTTGGGAAAGGTAGTTAAGTTCAGAGAATTAGGGCAAGAATCACTTTTGGATGGGGAGGGGGAATGAAAGACCAGGTTAAGAAATCTCTCACCGAGGCCAAGATACCACACTCACTGAACGTCCCTGCTTAGGCCTACTGGAGTCTCAGCAAGGCTGGACAGCAAAGAGGGCCTGAGAATAACGGCTGTGCTCATTGAACAAACTATTTTTTATGATATGTAACAACCCACTGCCAAACAACTGTCTAAACGGCTCATGTGGGTAAACTAGCACATAGAGGTCCTCCATGAAAGCTGCTCTACACCATGACAGCGAACAAGTAAAAGCTGACTTAGGCAACAATCCGGACTGTCACTTCCAGAGAGGAAAACACTTGCACCCCATCTGAGCAAAACAAAAAGGTTAACGTAAGTCCCCTCTGGCCAGCAAGGTGATATAGAGGCTATTCCTCCTCCTGTGGTTCTGGCATCCCCCCAAGGGTACAGGTTCATGTAACAGTTGCTCTACTTCCCTTCGTGCTCCCTGCTTGTGGCCTGGGAAAGCAGTTGAGGACAGCCCAAAGCCTTGAACCCTGTACCCGTGTGGGAGACCCGGAAGAAGCTCCTGGTTCCCAGCTTTGGATTGGTATAGCTCCAGCCATTCTGGCCATTTGAGGAGTCGAGTCAGCAGATGTAAGATCTCCCTCTCTCTTTCTGTCTCTCCTTCTCTATATAAACCTGCCTTTCAAATAGAAAATAAACTTCTTCAAAAGTTAGACAATTGAAAAATCAAAATAAGTGCCACATGAAGAAACAAAGATGTACCCAGCCATTCTATGAACCTTAAACCAGCAAACATGTCTGCAATGAAATCTCCAATTTATAAACATTAAATATTTCTGACAGAATAAAAACTGCCCATGCATACTTCTGCCTTACGAACAGTCATACAAGTTAAACACGGGCGAACGAAGCACAGACTCCAGAAGAACATGACATCATCCACTCCATGCTCCCGCCAGCCCCAGCTCCGCCTACTACCTGCCCGGGTTCTTGAGAGCTGCTGTCTTACTTGCAGTTATGTTGCTAGTTCACGGGTTTATTCCTCCAGTGGTGGTCGAAGAGCCTGGAGGATAGGCACTTGTTTTCGCCTGGCCCCCGGCAGGTGACAGTGTGTTGAAAGAATGCACCTGGCGTACGGAGGTGAGCGCCGTCGCCCATCCTCACTTTGCCGCCCCAGACTCCGACTTCGTGGACTGGGATAACCTGTACAAGGTCAGAGACGGCAGCCTGCTTCACAGGGACCCTGTAAACAAACCTGGCAGACTCTTTTTTTTTTTTTTTAAAGATTTATTTTTATTATTTTTTCATTGGAAAGGCAGATATACAGAGAGGAGAGACAGAGAGGAAGATCTTCCGTCCGATGATTCACTCCCCAAGTGAGCGCAACGGGCCGATACTATGCCGATCCGAAGCCAGGAGCCTCTTCCGGGTCTCCCACGCGGGTGCAGGTTCCCAAAGCTTTGGGCCGTCCTCGACTGCTTTCCCAGGCCACAGGCAGGGAGCTGGAAGGGAAGCGGGGCTGCCGGGATTAGAACCGGCGCCCATATGGGATCCCGGGCGTGCAAGGCGAGGACCTTTAACCACTTGCGCCACCGCGCCGGGCCCCAGACTCTTATTCAGAACCCAAAACGCACTGCAGATTCAAACAGCTAGTGGTGCTGACACAGCAATTAAGAAAACAACCTGTAGAAGACTCGGCTCATTACAGAGAAACACAATTTGACTTCTTACAGCTATCGCCGCAGCGCACCTTTAACCATGAGTTCACACTAATTGATAACACGACTTGATTTTTGCTGGCTGACTGTTATCTTGGTTTGTCAGCTAGAAGAGAAGAAAGTCTACCTTTTGTTTTTCAAGAATCATTCATCTAGTGGAAACAGAGTGACAGAGAAAGAGGGAAAGACAAAAATCTTTTACATCTGTTGGTTCACACCCTAAATGCCCACCAGCCACAGCTGGACCAGGCCAAAGCCAGGAGTCAGGAATTCCTTCTAGATCTTCCACCTGCTGGCACAAGCTCAAGTATCTGCGTCAGAATGCAAACAGCACTGCATGGTTTAAAACAATAAATAAAAAAAGATGGGAGCAAATCAAGTGGATGCCTTAGCCTGTTGTGCACAAAAGGCCAGGATGCTAGAACTCCAGCGAGTCTCCCAGGGGCCCAAGCACTCGGTCCATCCTCCTCTGCTTTTAACAAATTTTTTCAGCAGGTTGAAGGAAAAAAAAATATTTAAAATGATCCCATGGCATAGTTCTTCCCCAGCCATGCCACTGTGGCTACGGTGGGGAGCAAAGCACTTCATCTCTTAAGTCTCTCCGTCTTGTGTCTTCCTCTCAAGAAAACAGAAACAGACAGACAAGTAAACAGGAATTTAAAAGCATTCTTGGACCCAGCACGCCAGCATCCCATATGGGTGTGGGTTCTAATCCCAGCAGCCCCGCTTCCCATCCAGCTCCCTGCTTGTGGCCTGGGAAAGCAGACAAAGACAGTCCCAAGCTGTAGGACCCGGCACCCACATGGGAGACCCAGAAGAAGTTCCTGGCTCATGGCTTCAGATTAGCTCAGCTCCAGCCATTGCAGCCACTTGGGGAGTGACCCATTGGATGGAAGATCTTCCCCTCTCTCTCTCTGCTCCTCTCTGTATTTCTAACTTCCCAATAAAAAATAAATAAGTCTTAAAAAAAAAAGTATTCTGAAATTTAACTTAAGTCCTGGTTTCCAAAAATTCTGCAACAGAATTCAAGGTACAAGGCATCTAGGATTATAAGCTGCATTGCAGATTTCCAAGGCAATCACTGGGACACTGTATTGGCATTACACTGTTCAGTACCTCCACATGTCCAAAATACAGGTGCACAGGCCGCAACAAAGTACAAATGTTAAAGGCACAGGCCAATGAGGGTGGGCCGGGAGGACAGATACTTATGGGAAGAGGTTTGTTTTGTTTCCTTCGGGGACATCTAGGCAAGAGATTTTGGGGGTCCTTCCAAAAGATACCTTGAAAGGAGAGAATAAATTTCTCTAGACACTTAGGATCTGAATCAACGAATTGTAAACTGCCTTAAAGTGCTGGAAAACCTAACAGACCCTCTCACTGGTTTGCTTTTGTTAGAAGCAGGAAAAAAAAAAAAAAGGACCTTAGGATTCCAATCAGAAATCTCTGGCACATTCCTTCATAATCGGTGAAGTTTATGTGACTCCACTACCAAGAACAAAAGCTCACGTGAGAGTAATCGCACTCCGGCAGAATATGAGGCTATGGAAGAACAGTGGCGGCTTTTGTCACATTAACCTTCCCATTCTACAATGACAGCATATGCAAGTCACACGCTATGGTGCTAAAGATGACACAGAGGCCAAGAAGGAGCGGCAGGGCGGACATCGGTTACCGATCAAGTGAAGATGAACACGAGGAAGGTTGTGTGCTTTTTGCTGTGGCGTCACAAAAGCAGAAATTCTGGAGTGCTGTTGATCCAAGAAGCAGAAGTAGGAAGGTTTTCGAAAGCATTCCATTCATTTTTGAGTTCTGAAATCGCCCATGAAATGTAAATATATGCAAAAGGCTCAATGTGTTGCACTCGGTCCCCATTAACACTGTTCCGGTGCATTATATACTCTTGTCAACTATCTCTCAGAAAAAGGTTCTTAAATCCCAATGAAGGCATTACATACTAATAAGATGTAAAATACGTATTAATGTAGATTTAGTATTACCTAATCAGGGAATTATTTTTGAAGAAATAATCTGGCCTAACTGTAACTATCTCTCACTGAGATTTCTGTTTATACTTTATCACAGAAAGGGAAAACACATCTTCATCCATCACTATTTAACTGCCTTTCTGTAATGTCAGTTTTTTTTTGGCTTGCTTTTTTTTTTTTTTCAAATAAATGGGAGGATTTAATGAAGTTGTCTGTACTTGCAGCCAAGGCTCAGTAAAAGAAACAATTCATGGGAATAAAAGAAACACAGAATGATAATGCTTTCTCGCCAATGCCTTGCCAACTCAGCCTCTCCCACCAAAATAGAACTGGAAGGAATGCACCAGAATTTTCCAAACATGCTTCCATGTTACCTCTGTAAGGTGGGGGGAGGAGAAGGAGGGGCAGGACAGACTGAGCAAGCCTCGGGCAGTTGTCTGCTACTTCTCAAGGCTTCCAATTAGGATGTCAGCACTTTGCTGTTCAAATCTGCTTTTTCACTTCTCTGTATACTGTTTTGCATCCTGAACTGTGCCAAAATGTTTTCTATAGGAAAAGCTACAGTATTGCCTGCCACATGTTTTCTTATTTTGGGGTGTGTGTGTGTGTGTGTGTGTGTGTGTGTGTGTGTGTTAAAACAAAGCAATATCAGGCAGAAGTTCAATATAGAGAATAAGGATGTATGCAGAATTAAACCCCCAAAGGGCTGTCCACCTTCACTGGAAAAGCTTCAGAAGCTGTAGGAAACATTACTGCCCCCATGTGATATTTTACCAAAATTGCATGCAAATCATAAGGTCAAAAGGGAGAAGATCTGTAGGTATGAGAAAATGGAAGGAGAAACAAAAATGTCAGAAGGTCAGGAATTTGAATGGTAGTGTTAAAAATCTGCCAAAACACTTGAACAGTTACATAACCCATCTCCTTGCTATGAAATCTTGGTGTTTCAAGCTTAGAGTCATTATTGTTCAATTTGGTAAGGTTTTTAGTTTTTCAAGAAAGAATGGTATTATTATGTGTACTGTACTACAAATTTCCTTTAAAATTGTATACAAGTTAAGGCGTAATAGTGGAAATTGAAACACAGAGTTAATCAGGTTCAAATCCCAGCGCTGCCAATTACCTGCCCCATGGCTCTATGGAGTTCGCATCAGCCTCTGGACCTCATCGTTACAACCAGAATTATTTTTAACCTGATAAGGTGATGAAAAAGTATTGAAATGAGGCTTCATGTAAAGCCACTCATCCAATACCCAGGACCTAGGGAACAGCACTGGACTGCAGCTGTTGCCCTTTCAACCAGCTTATCCAAACATGTTAGATCAAAGCTTTCGCACCTGGCTCGCACACGTGCTTATGTGTGCACCAGCACACTACATCTGTAAAAGGGGGGATATGGAGATTGAGCCCTACGCGTGGTCTATAAAATAGTTCCTGTGAACTTGGAAAAGGTTAAAATAAGGTGAATGGGGTCCCAATCAGAAAACGCTATTAAACTTTGCATATCTACACTTTGTAGTAAGTCTGAAACTATTTCACTACAACCTCTCCCTTCCTCGCCAGTATTTTTTTTAGCAAAGTTCACTGCATGGTGTAAATACATATTTGAAAAAAAAATGAATTTATCTACTAGTTTACCTGCGGAAATAAAGCACGTGTGTGCTACCAGATGTGTTCTATGGACTTGGAATACCATTGACAAAGACTCCACCTGTCTAATGCTCACTGCCAACTGCTTAGACCGAACGAGAAACAGCGACCATTTCCTAGAAATTCAATGCCCTATTGCCCTTACTATCATATCTTCCTAGCCCAGTGTGTTTATTAGTAGATGTCAAAAACTCCAGATTAGACCAAAAACTAGGAACATGAATCTAAATGCGCCTCAGACCAAAAACAGCTTCTTTTATCACCAGACTTGAGAACAAAAAGGAGGTAAACACGGTTGCACTCAACCATGTCACCAGGACTAGGACCATGGGGGTGAAAGAACTAATCTATAACTCTTCATCTGCGTGAGACTCCTTATTTTTTTGAGACTATTTCTCGAGTCCGGCTTCTACAGCACTGACATGAACAGAGCCTTGAAATTTCCTACTGAATTTTCTTCAGGCCTTTGTAAATCCTCCAATGGACAAATACTCCACTTCATGGGAGAGGCTGTTTATATAAACCAGGGGTGGGGACATTTTCCTGCCCAGGACCATTTGTATATTTATAGCATAATTTATAGATTTTACAAACATATCAACTAAAAATGAGCCTGCGATGGATGTACTGAATTTTGAGTCCTGGCTGGAGTTGCTTTGGGAGAGCTGGATTAAATCATTTTGCAGACCTTATGTTGCTCTGTGCATGGACACTTCCCACACTTGAACAGTCGACACATTGAGGTAGCTGTGAGTCTGGGTACCCTCTACAAACACATGATTGAAATTTCCTCTAAAGCAGCAAGGGAGATGACACTGTGCCATCAACCTTAGGGTTATTTTTGAATGTTTAGAAAAAAAACCAGAAATCTAAACTACAGAACATAGATGGTATAGTGAAACGCTGCTGGCCCACGAACTAACGCTCCAGTCTTGTGGCTCTCGGATCAGACTGACACTACGGCAACTACAGCCAACTGAACTTGTCTATTTTCACTTTCCTCACTCACTCATGAAATGGCCTTGATACTGATCTACCACTTGGTGCTTAAATTCATTTAAATTGCCCTTTCATTCTTTCCTTAGACTACTCAAAAATAAACAGACATTGTCAAATCTACTCACAAGTCATTAAGCATACAGACACAAATACTTAAATATATTCTTCATTTCCTATACATAATTATAACAATGACACTGTAGTGCTCAGGCAAGGTGTTGGTTAGAATTGTCTACTTGTAATTAACCTAAGTAAGGTTGAGCTGCTCAGCCACAAAGGCATTCTGTGAGTTGCGATGAATGGATGAAAAACAAAAACAACTAAGGACAGTTTTAACAAACAAATGTGAGAAAGGGGCCTTTTTATGGGACATTTGGCACAGTGGAGAAGAGTTAACAATGACAACATACTTTGATTCCTGACTAAAGGAAATCACGACTGTGGATGGAGGAGATAAAGTTTCATTTGCTTCTTTCACATTTTAATTTTTAGAAGACAGCTTTAATTTCAATATTGCCAAGTCTTTAAGGTGGACGCTTTTCTTCCTTGCAAGCATTTGATTCGTTAGCTATGGTTTAATGACAGCTTTGCCGTCGGTCCCTACTGCAGCCCTGGCTTGGGCCTGCTGCAGGGTGATGCGACTGCAGTGATGTAAAAATAGCAGAAACAAAAAACTGACGCCTCAAGATAATGCACTCAAAAAATTACAAAACCTACACCCCATTTTTTGCCACAAGATACTTTTTCCTTCGTTATATAATATTAAAATCGCCTTGGGGATTCACACTTCTTCCTCCCAAGAACCAGGGATGACTACTGAAGTTCTACTGGGTTCCAGAAGCATCCAGGCTCCAGGCTGCACTGGCCTGCTGAGTCTGTTTACCTAATCTATTTTTATAACACTGCAGTAGCTGAATCCAACTTACCAAATAACGGCTTCAACATTCTGCACCGCACTGATTCAAGAGATAAATTTTATGAGAAGAAAGGGGCAAGTAATGGCTTTTTTTAATAAATCATTTTACTCTATACTATAAAAGTCAGGAGCATATGGAACGGAAAATCATAAATACTCCTTTCAAACATCTCACACACTAAGATGACTTATTTTTTTTAAACTTTGTGTTTCCTGCCAGGTAAGGTATTTGTTTACTTTGCTTGCGTGAAATAAGGCAAGCTGCTATTCTAAGTTCCACGGCGGAAGCAGCTGTACCGATCTTGACACAGAACACAATGTTGAGATAGTTGTAGCGTCACTACAGCAACCTACACACAAACATACTACTGCTAAATTATTTTGTAAAATTACTCCCTGACCGTGAAGAACTTTCATTCCCAAGAATAGTGCCAACTCTCACATTTTCTGAAGCATTTCTAACGATTCCAAGCACCTAAGCAAAACAGGCCTAAGATTACCTAGAGCATTTGCCAATTAAAAGTTGTTGCTATAGAAACGGGCTTTAATGCGTTCTATGAAAAATATTAGGTTACGGGATCTGTTCATTTACGTTTCAACATAAAATGTGAAAAACACAATTACAGAGAAAGGTGTAGTTCCCAAAGGGATCATCAAATATATTCTCTTGTTCATGAAAAAACAGAAAGTTTCTTCAGTCAACTAAGGGCAAACACACGCTGGTTCCTCAAATTTGCCATAGATTATTTGTCTAATACATCACTTCAGTGTGTAGTGTTTTTTTTTTCTGGGAATGAATATTTTTGTTCCAAAGTACTCTTCTAGACTTATTTTCAAAAAGCTTTCAAACACCATACTCTTTGAAAAATAATTTTAAAAAAACATCTTTTGAACTACCCAATGGTAAGATTATTACAAAAGATCCTCTGACACTATAAACAAACTAAATACCACATGTTAAAAAAAATATTGCAAGTATATCATTGAATGTTCCTGACTGTTGACTCAAAGGATTAATACGGAACAGACTTCAGCCACATGACCCTAGGCAGCCACAGGATATAAAATAGTGAACTACTCTATCACTTTTATTACTGTTTTTACTAAGACAGTCCATGGCAAGAATTCTAGACATGGTGCTATTAGTTCGTGGGTTATGACACAGAAGTTAAAATATTAATGCTTGCAGAAACTATCATATGGTTCATAGATTGGACACACACCTGTAACACTCTAAAATTTGCTTTTTGAAAGGATTGATCTATTGTGATGCGACTGGGTTTACTAGATATAATATAAAGTGATTCTATGACAAGAGGAATACATGTAGAGTTTTGATTTATTACACAGTTAGGGAATACAGTTAAAAATAAAGCTCTGTACTCTTCAAAACAGCTGAGGGTAAATTTCAAATGTTCTCACCACACAGTAAAATATGGTTAAGTATTTCAGCTGACGGATGTTAACTTGTTTATTTCAAATTGTATTCACAGATCATAACGTTTAATCTCATAAACAATTTCTTAATTATAATTCAAGAAAATAAAATTTTAAAACATGCATTCCTTGACCAACTGAGGGTATAATTACCCACCATATGGAAAAGGCAGAATAGTCCATTAATACTGTCCTTTAATCTTCCAAAACTTGTGTGATGTGATATAACTGAAATCCAGAGAAATTTTAACATAATACACTTTTTAGGTAAGGGAATACAATTGTTAGAAATCAGCAGTGACTTTGTCTTAAAATCACCAAACTAAAGAGTATAATCGGTACCTCAGTCTCTCTGTGACGCACAAGGGCATCCTCACGACTCTCCCAGAGGATTGCACATGTGCTTTAAGGCTCCAGAAAGTAACCTCAGGCAGGCCCGCAGACCCTCACGGAAGCAGTGGAGGATGGCCCCAGTGCTTGGTCCCTGTCACCATGGAGAAGACAGAAGCTCCTGTCTCCTGTATTTGGTTCTGCTTAGCTCCGGCCATCGGTGCCCTCCGATGCAGAGTGAATCAGTGAGGGAAGGTCTCTATCTCCTCTCTCTCAATCAATCAATCTCTCTCTGACTTAAATATTTTTTAATGGAAAAGTCAAATATTGATCATCAAATACACAATTTAAGTTCTCTTTTAAAATTACAGAAAACATGAAAATTATACCTCAAAATCAACTTTTTGAGCCATACTTATGGCACACATTTAACATGCCACCTGTACTGTCCATATGAACATCGGCTCAAGTCCAGGAGGCTCCATTTGGAAAGGCAGGCGATGGCCCGAGGCCTTGGACCCCTGTGAACCACATGGGAGACCCAGATGGTATTCTAAGGCTCCTGCCTTCAGAGCGACCCACGCCTGGTTCTTACAGTCACTGGAGGAGTGAACGGCGGATTGAAAACATCTCTCTTTGTGTGTAAGTCTACCACCACACCAACCAACCAAGCCAACAAGAAACCCTACCACCATAGAATTCTTTCTAAGGTTTCTAGCAGATGCAAACCTGTTTAGCATCTCTCAGAAAGTACAAAGAACCCTGAAAATCATGAAGCAGCAACTAATCTTCTCAGGCGTTCGAGAAAACCATACTGATCCACATAAGCTCTACAGCGTCGTGCATGTTAGTGCATGTTAGTGAACACACTCCGTAAGGGCTGCTCAGAACCACCACGCACTTGACGGTACCAAGTTCCAAAGTATCAATTCCCGGCAGCCCAAGTTCATACAATTAAAATTGCATAAGCAAAACACATAAAGAACGTCTTTTGAAGCAAATATGTTCTTGCTATAAATCCCAGATTTGCCAGTGGATGCTGGAATGGCGTGTTGTGGAGCTGGCCTCAAAGACCAGTAAGTACCCGGACTGAATTCTTGGTACTCGGGTGCTTCTTGCGAGTTTAGGAGGCTCTATCGTCCTATCGCTGTAACTCACTGTAAGTTTTATGGTTTCATAATGACAATGTAATATGACATTATGAAAATGTAACTGCTAAAAACAAACTGATTTTTACATTGAATTTGAAAAAAAAAATAACTTTTGGAAAATGTAACTTGTAAAAATCCATTCGAATTTAGTTTTTTATTTTCCTAACATGCACATTTCATTTTCACTTTTTTGGTGACTGTTTATTCAGATTATACCCAGAAACCAAACTGAAACTTTTTGCCTCCTTTACATAGTGATAAAAAGCATATAAGAACTGGTAGCATTTCCTCTCAGCATAATTTGTTACATTTAATCTATATTACCACTCCCAAAGTATGACTTTCTTTAAAAATAGCCATTATAAACTTCCATTATACAATAGACATATGGAATCTATAAAGCTGCTATTTAGCATAACAGTTAAAACTCTACATTCTTTGAGCCAGCACAACAGCACGCTAAGACTCTTCCTGCATCGCTGGCATCCCACAGGATCCCCAGTCCAGGTCCCGGCTGCTGCACTTCTGATCCAGCTGCCTGCTGAGCCTGCAAAAGCAGCAAAGAACACCTTCCAGTAAGGAGCTCTGAGCTCCTGGCTCCTGGATTTGGATCAGCCAAGCTCTGGTGCTCACAGCCATCTGGGGAATGAACTAATGAATGGAAGATTTCTTTCTCTCCTTCTCTCTCCATAAACTTGCCTATCAAATAAAAATAAGTCAATCTTGACAAAATTCCACATTCTGCTCTGCAGAGCATGGGTTCAATCCCCAGCGATGCCTGACTTCAGCTTCCTGCTAATGGGGACCTTGCAATAAGAACTGCAGCCTGTCAGCATCTGGCGTTCCCAGCTGCTGGGTCTGGGCTGAGCACCATCCATGCAGTTGCTGCAGACATCTGAAGAGCAACTAGTACACAGCAAACAGTTCACGTGCTTCTTTGCTCTCAGATCCGTTCCAAACTTTTAAAATAATAACAAATAATTCACATAGGAATTACTGAAAATTTACACAAAATGATTGCTACATCATTAGCCAGACAGCAAAGTCAAATTCTCATTTAATCTAAATAAAAAGTAAATTAATATGTAATAAATCAAAAATTCCCTTTGATTATATGAATTCAAGGGGCTGGTACCATGGCTTAATTCGCTAACCCTTCACCTGCACATGCCAGTATTCTGTACGGCAGCTCCGCTTCCCATCCAGCTCTCTGCCTGTGGCCTGGAAAAGCAGTCAAGGATGGCTCAAAGCTTTGGAAATCCACACCCACATGGGAGACTCGTAGGGGGTCCTGGCTTCAGAATGGTTCAGCTTTGGCCACTTGGGGAGTGAATCAGGAGATGCATCATCTTTCCTTCTCTCTATAAAATCTGAGTTTCCAATAAAAATAAGTATATCTTAAATGTGTGTATATGTGTGTGCGTGTGTGTGTGTATGAATGTATTTAGGTATTTGAGTACAATATATACTTCTTCAATTTTCATTAAACAGACGAGGAGTTTGATGTTGGTAAAGATGGAAGCACAAATTCTCTCTTAGAGATTAAAGATACAGGTGCCAGCACTGTGGAATGGTGGGATAAAGCTGCCACATTCTATGCCCGCATCATACATGGGTGCCAGTTCCAGTTCCAGCTGTTCCAGCTCCCAGATTATGTAGCCATGCAACAGACCTGGTAGAAGCTCCTGGCTGCTGGCTTTGGATCAGCCTACCTCTGGCCTTTGTGGCAACTTGGGAAGTTAACCAGTAGATGGAATCTCTTTTTTCTCTCTCCCTGCAACTCTGACTTTCAAATAAATAAATTAATGATTCTTTAAGGGAGAAAGAAGATCAAACATGTACTCTTGAAACCCATGATTTTTTGTTGTTCTTTTTTATTTTTCCAACATGGAAGTAACACAGCTTTCTAGACCTCGAAGCGCATCACAACATGTCCACATCTCAAGTCTCACGCCTTGCCTCAGCAACAATGTACTAAAGAACTGTCCAGAGGATTCCAACAAAAACAACTCCAGACTGTCCACTTGGGAATTAGCCCCACAGCAGCTTCTCCCCAAGGATGACAAATGTTTGTTGATCTCATTAAACAAGATCCCTTAGGCCAGCTCATCTAGATTGACATCATGGATTCCCTAATCCTGAACCACTAAATCTCTACAAGCAGCATGTTCAGATTTCTGCTGCTTTCTGAACAAACCTCTACTTCTGCAAAACATTCAGAAAGAGTTTAAACTGCAGAATGCCAGGACAGCCAGATTAGTGTGGTGTATCATTTTCCAGAAAAACATGCACTGGCAATCACACACCCAACTGTGGACTCTTCGGGGGATTGGTAGGCACTCTAAGATCTCAACCTTAAGAGATCTACTAGCAGTAATTGTTACAGACTATAAAAATGGGATTCATCTAAGCATCCAAAACTACAGCAGTTTATGCAAAAGCATTTTGCACTAGCAACTTGGTACAGGACTTCAGTGGGTAATGGGAGCAGAGTTGAAGGAAAAGTTATGGGGAAGACCTCTACGCAAACAGAAGCCTGATGCTAACTTATCAAAGAGTGCAGAGGTGGGCTCATGCAGCTGTTTCAATGCCCTGGTTACGATGCTGAAAGGATGGTATCACTACCTTCCAGTGGGAACAACTCCTTTAAGAAACTAACTGAACACACCCTAGTATCTGTGGAATGATGAGCCACATAAAACAGTACAAACTAAGAATGCCACAGTAAAAGAGAAGCTGAAGCTGGATGAAATACTAAGGATTCCAAAAACTGCACACGACGGTGAGCAAAACAAGCAAGAGAAAGCTCTAGTGAACCCACATAATGAGAAAACAGAGAAGAGGAAAGCTGTGCTGCATCTGCCTTTTCTCTGCTATTGAACACAAATACCCTCACGCTGTAATGTATTCATGAGACATGCCCTCTGCATGAACAGCCTGGGCACAGGTGCAGCACGGCCACTGGACACAAGAAGTCTTCTAAATTCAAAAAGGTGCCTGTAGAAGAGTGTGTTTTCTCACTTATTTTGGGTTTCAACATGGCACTTTTTTTCTTTCCACTTCAAATTACTAGAAGCTGCACGGAAGGCACAGGAAAGTCCTGTTTCTATCAGCTCTAGTTTCTCCCGATAAAACAATGCTATGATTTCTCCAGCTGCTGTCCATTGAAGGGACAAGGATTCTATCACAGCTTCAGAACATATTCTTATATTCAGGATTTTAGGAAAGAAAAACATTTCCTTTGCCTTAATTAATCGTGTGTGAATGACATTTGGCTTACATGCTGCCATAAGATAAACAGGGTAAGAGTGGTCAGCTAGCCTTCCATTTGGCTCTCTCTGCTGCCAAGTGAGTTTAAAGGCAAACTCTTCTGCACTTATATTTGCTTACTTGGTTAAACATTACCATCTCTGCTTACTAAACAAATCTAAATATACCATCCTTGGGTAACTAAGGAGTATGTTATGACTACTTAGTTACAGAAAGGTTGCTCCTAAATCAATGACAGTTACCAAACCCCTAGACTGTCCAGCATCCAAGAAGGTACAATTCCTGCACAAAAGCAGTTCAAGATGTGGAAGGAACACTTCAAAACTCAACTGCTGAACTCATCAGTCACTGGCATTAAATAACTAAACTCTTCCGATCCTTTGAATAAACTGTTTTGAAGGGAAACGAAGCATTTCAGAAACGAATTTCAGCATTTCCTCACGCTACTGAACTGTAAACCCAACATGAGTTAACATTTTTCTCATCTAAGAGTTAAACAAAAACTATTCATAGAAACATACGTGGAAATTGAGATATCAAAAAAGAAAGACTTCTTTGTGTTTTAAGAGCAATTAGTTTATAAATCACCAAGATAGAAAAGTAAAATGAATTTTTTGCTAACTTCAATATATACGAGGTAATCACCAAAACTGGGTTTTCCAACTTATGGTTTCCAGTAAACAACAGATTGTGATAAACTGTAACTGTTCAAAAATAATCATATGAAACATATTCTTATGGAAATCCAATTTTTCTATTGCTGTCCTGTTTTCAATATTACCTTACTTTATAACTCTGAGATTGACCATTCTAGGCAGTGCACACTCTGGAAGGGAGTGGCTACAGCTCAATAGTAAATCTAGACTGGGCTCCCAGATTGTGGCTCCGACCCCAGCCACTCTCTCCCCCACCTTCCCCTCCTCTGTGTGTATGTAAAATATGTATGTTGGCCTCCAAGATAACTTAAACAGAAAAATCCAATGTTCATGATCATGATTATCAGCAGTAGCCTTACATAGCAAATTTTCACAGGTAACTGTCATTACTTCCAACCTTATGTTAAGTACATATTAAACAGTTAAATATTTTGTATATCAAAGTATAGTTGATAGAGTACTTAATGTAGTGCAAGCATACATTTTTTAAAATCTTTATTCCAATAATAATGTAACACAGTAATTTGGGTATCTCTTCTTGGTAGTATTGGAATTAAAACATGTCTTGAAAGACTTCACATAGTAAATATTTCATAAGAAAAAAGCAATGATATAAAAACACTTAAAATACTGTTACAAAAAGGCTATTAGATACAACAAAAATGTCCTGTTGGACATTATTATTAAATATAATTAAATCCAGAGAAATAATAGCAATAAAATATAGCTGCGTTATCTTACTCCTATTTCACAAAATAAAATGTGAATTGAGCTATCAAAAAGCAATTAAAACTGAGAAAAGAATGTGTGCAGTACTCATTGGATAATTAGAACATGTGAAATATTCTTTTTATATTAGAAGGGAGGTTGCTTAAAAACAATTAACTCATTAACGAGGTGCAGGAGAAAAGGGGGAAAGACAGAGAGAACTCAAGTGTTCCCATCCACTAGCTCACCCCCAAACATTCACCATACCCAGGACTGGGCCAGCCCCAACCCCGCAGCAGAGCCCAACCACGCAGGCATCACTGCTCCCTGCCCAGACTCTCCCTTCCAGAGGCTGGAATCAGAAATGAGAGGCAAGCACTTAATTCAAAAACTCTAACAGCGGGAGATGAGCAACCTGGTCAGCATCTTAAACGGTCAGAACAACTACCTGCTCCATAAAATAGTGGTCCTGCACCCGTCATTGATGATAAATATGGTCACGGAAGAAATTAAAGACACCAGAAGTCAATTTCCCCAGTGCTAAGGAACTCCAAACAAGGAATGTCAACAATGCTAAAGCATGAATGTGGCCTCAGGCACACTGCTATGTGTATCGCAGTAGAGGTTTCAATTGCATCAATAATGTACCTTGCACCACAAAGCAGTAGTAACATTTAGTCACTTAACATATGCAAGAACCATTCTAATTTTTACATGTATTAGTTCATATCACTTACTTCTATTCTTACACCTACTCTGCTCATAAGCATTATTAGTATGTCAAAATCACAAAGGAAGTGAGACCGAACAGCATGCCCATGGTCTCTGGATGCCGAATGGAGGCGTCACTTCCCCTGGGACTCTACTCCCCCTGTGGGTCCTACCTACACCAAGTCACCAGTGCTGTGTGCAAGTTCTGCAGCTAGCCAATAGGGTGTACACGGGGTCACTGCAACCCAGAATCAAATGCCCACATGAGAGCAACGACTGGGTCAAACCAATGAGACATGCACTATCAGAGTACAATTTCATTTCCTATGGCAAATCATCCTATTAGCAACCACAAAGGCACTTTTGAGGCAAGGCACAGTTATGGTCATCTGTAACGGTGTCGCATCCACAACTGTGCCTTTCAGCCATCTGGGGTAGCGCTGTTGCAGCTAGATATTCGGAGTTTTGCTTTACAGTAACAGGAAGTCAGCATGTGACTCACCAACCACAAATCCCACTACGTATTATATCTTGAGCCTTAAGGAAAAGAAGAGAAAGGAGATGGTGAAGGGAAAGAGAAAGTGTGGAAAAGAGGGAAAGCAGAGCCATCAAATGGGGGAGTAGATGACACACAGCCCTCACGGTGAGGATTCCCGGTGTGGGGCCAGGAGACGGATGGGGGAACTGACACGATGCCGCTGCATTCTTTTCAACATCTATGACTCCTAAAACACACTATCAGCTAGCAAAACGTTCTTTTGGGTTCTTCAATCCTTGGCACTCTGATTAGCTAGACCCAACACTTGATTATCACAAAGTGATGTGACAAATGAATATTTTCCCACAGCTCTTAGTCAGCAAGTCTTATCCACCATAAATCTTTCCTTCTGCTTCTTACACAGCACCACTGTTCGGGTATAAACCACACACAGCGACAGCACCTTCTTTAAGGATTCCAAAATGAAGGTGCAATTATACCAATGTATTAGATGAGAGCCTAAAATGACAAATAAGAGTTAATTATTCATTAATTTAATCTTCATTCCCTTAGGACAATAGGGGAGCAGATCTTGTAAGATATCTAAGTCAAATACGAATTAAACATTGCATCTAAATTATTTCCCATCTTTAAATTATATACTAGCATTCTGAGTTGGAAAATATTCTTTTTAGGACTGGAAAAGACATAAGCGCTGGTCTCTACTACAATAATTATTATTTATTTTTGTGCATTCATTTCACAGGATGCTGTAAATATTTGTATGCATAATTGAATGGTAATCAGCGGTGTTTATGCTAAGTGATAATCTGCAGACTGTAGTGCGTTTCTGATTTCAATGGGATTAATCTTCAATTTTCTGCACTTCATCATGAGAACAGCTATAAATAGGTTGCTTAGGGAAGCCTTTTCCTATTGCTGCTTTTCTTGTGGAGGGAAAAAAATTCCTTTTGGGGAAATCTATATTTACCATGGAACACAACTACTGAGCAAAGAGAACTTACTAACTTCAACTCCTTATAAAGTATGTGTCTTAAAACACACCTTCTTTATCACAGGGGTAAAATACAGGAGTAACAGACCAGGTACAGGAATAGCATAATAAAATTCACCCTTCTTCGTCTACAGGAAACATATTTACTTCCAGTTCTCAGTGCATCTTCTGATTGACCAAAACTCAGGTTCTATGGCAGCACACAGGGAACAGGGGGCACGGCTACTCGACATCTATCTGTCTTGCCAGCCAAACCACCACTGAATCTCACCTCTACGTTTCCAGGTCTTTTCAGTGTTTGATCCATCCTGCTCAATCTGACCTTTCTGGTAAATGGCATTAGGGTGATTCATGAAGAGCACCACAATTTCACTTTTCTGGCCACCACAAACTGTCAGGTTTTTTTTTTTTTTTTTAGTCAATATCCTTTGATTTCCAGATGACACCCTGGTTTGAATCGTCAAGTGAAATCACAGGGTAAATTTGCCAGCTCTTGGGCATGAGACCACCGTAGTGAGGGCTTCATGCTGTATCACAATGCTGAGAACGGAGTGCTTGCAAAGCTGCTGCAGTCGCTGGCGGCTGACGCCAATTATGGAACGTGGTCCAGATGTTTTCCAACAGAAGATGCCTCGGAACACGGCCAGTGCAGGTGCCCACCATTCCAAATCCGAACACGGCCCTTCTCCATCCAAGCTCCCCCTCCTCCGAGTCACACCTTTCACTCAACTTTCAAAAATCAGATAGTTTGCAAGTAATAATACCTGACACATAAGAAAATTTAAAAGGAGAGCTAAAATTAAGTATCTTTGCTGTGGCTACCCTCTTTCCTTTTTCTAACTGCAGTTATCTTTAAGTGTAAATGTTCACAAAGAAGAAAGAATAAAAGGAAAGGCTTACCTGTACGTGAAAGACACACATTAGTAATTTATACAAGAAATTATATGACATTTGGGATTTCCTTTAAAATATCTGAGTCTGTTCACGACCCTCTCTCAGAAACAGTGATTGAAACATTAATAGCAATAAACTTTGAAAACTGACGGCATTATGGAATGGTATGTTACATCATGGGCCAGAGGTATGTTTCAAAACCTTCATTTGAAACATTTAATAAGGATATATACATTTGAAAACAGCTATGGGACTTTGTACTAAATTACCACTTTCCTTAAATCAACTAAATCACAGAAAAAAAGTCAAAGACATGTTTCGTAAACTTTTCCTTGAGAACTTCATTACTATCAGTAAATAATACATAATGCATCTTTAATTCCATGACAGAATGAGATTATTTACTGCCATGATTTTCATCCTACCTTCCGATACATTAACTATCAATTTCTTAATATTTTGCAAAGTATTCCTCACTGTTATTTAAGGGCAAATAAACAGATGGCATCTACAGAAAATATCACTATTCAATATTCAAACTAACACATTAGAGAGCAATTAATTCAATACCCTTTATTTTTACAGTGAATAATACAAAGGATGTTATAACATTCAAAACCTGCCTAACTGGCAATACTTCTTAATAATGCTTCTGTATTTAAATCACAATCTCTCATCTGCTATAATCCACCCGCCCAAAACATCAGATCATCACATTTCCAAAACCAGACAATGAATGAAAATCCAGCATGGACCACTTAAAGTAAGTGAAGTATTATAGCCTTATCCAGTTCAATTTTCCACAGCATTCACATTCATACAGAAAAGCATCTGCCAGCTTATCAGGCGCTGGGGATTATTACATTATACTCTTCAGAGCTCAGCATGACTCACACATACAGCAAAATAAAGAGAAAAATGGAATAAAATTAACAGCTATAAAAGCCACCTTGTAAAATTTCCATGTGATGAAGAATGTGTACTTTGGTAATCATTTCTATTTTGGAATCAGAAATATGTAGTCTTTCAGAGCAACACCGTGCTGAAGGCAATTAACTTCAAGGATGGACTGCTGCTACTTTGTGTTCATTTAGCAACAAACCCCAGCTATAACTACAGCCTACTTAACAGCCTCTTAGCTACACTGAGCCCACCTTTTTTTACCCCAGTTTTAACTATGCCGTTAATAAATCATGAAAACTGAGTATAAATATATATATATACACACACACTACCATTTAAATCAATGTCTCAGAAAAGAAAAATCTTGAAATTTCTTAAAAACTTCATACACCTTCCTCTTTTAATGCCTGCACAAGATGTTTTACAGAGTTACATGGTTAACGTCCCGTGCTTCTTTCAAAGAAGAATAAGGACTGACAGCTAAATCAGTTTTTTACAAACTGGTCCTAAGACCCAATAACCAAGGACTCATCCGTTTCATTTTCAGAAGCACTGTTTCTAAAATAAATTAACATCATCAACTCATTCTAGCAATCTCTGTATAAAGGCAGACAACTGGGCTTAAAGCCTTAATGTCATCCAGTTTAAGATATCAAAATTGGTAAACGAGAAAGGTTTTAAAAATTTACACAGAAAAGAAATAATGATAGTTTTGACTGTGTCCTTGTAGCAAGACAATGAGGAAGTAGCAAATTTCTAACCAGTTGGCCTTTTCACTGGAAAAACAATGTGATAACATTTCACTTACTCATATGGGAAAAATTATATAATTGCAAAAAATTATCACAAAGCTATGTAGGCCACACATGATCACCTTGCTTTCAAAATTTATCAGTTGATAACATAATGTATGCAATACTCTTCTCAGAATATGACCTGCCTCTATTCCAGCATCTGGGATTATTTCAAGAGCTTCCCAAAGGAGAAGCCAATGATGAGAGAATGGACGTGGTGTAACAGAAGAGAGACCAGTCTTCCGCCTAAAGCAGCTCATTTCCAAGCAGCTGCTGGCACATTAGCCACCAATACCCCAGCATGGACTGCTTGGGATCTTTATGGAAAACTGCAACAGTTGTTATGCCAAAAAAAAGACAAGTTACAAAATAACAAATTGGACCCTTTTTCACACTTGTAGTAACAAATTTGTTTCCAGTCTTTACAACCTTTCACTGTCTCTAACCACATTTCGCCCCACCAGGTTCAAGATTCTGTCAAAACTTTACATTACCAGTTTAAGATATTTTGCAGGAGATTAAATCATGTTAACAGGAATGAGATGGGAAACATGCCGATAAAATAGCTTAAAGATACTTTTATTTTTACCTCCAAATCAGAACTATCCTCTAACGACTCAGTCTGGGCCATTAATAAGCAGTGAGGTTACAACTTACATCACACAATTAATTATTTCAGGGTACACATAGGATCAAACCTGCACATCAACCTCAACAGCAGTGGGTGTCTAGAGTGAATGCGTCCCTCTGACCTCCAGCAGGCTATACACAGGCTAGACATACGCTAGACATGTCAAATTGCGTTTTTTTTTTTTTTAAGCACACTGGCTCCTTGCAAATGATCTCATACCGAGGTAACAAAAGCTACTGTAAAGTCACATTAGAGCACACTCTGTACAGATGTCTTCTCCACGGAAATTTTTAATGTAAATGATTTGCACTGGTAAGCAAAAATGCTATCAGGTAAAGTTAAAGGATATACATAGAATCTATTGCTATCATCTATTTCTCAGCTCCGTGATAAGTGAATTTCATTCTCAGTACTGTTTGCAAGCAGTACGAAGAAGAAGGATAAAACATATTATCTATAAGAGGGCAGTAACTGACAATTTCTGCATCAGAAAAATACATTCAGATCATTGTAGGTGCTGGCTGAATCTAACAAATAAAGCGCAGCTGCACCACTGAGGTTCAATCTGATGTCAAAACCAACCAACAGGGCGATTTACACTTAGCTACTTAATCCTTACCTATTCTCGTCTCTAAAATGGAGCTGGCAATACCTAACTCACTGACACACTTGACAGAAACTCTGTTAAGAAGAAACACTTGGTTCAGCGCTATAGTACCTGACATATACTCCGCACTCCAATGCTCACGGAGTTGGGGAACAGGAGAGGGAGCCACAAGTTTAACATTAACCTAAGAGTGGACTTAACTGTCTTAGTCCTATTTATCTGTCACTTCCAAATTTCTTTCCTCTATCAACTAGAATAATTATATGCCTCTAGTCCCAAGACAATGGTTATGGCACACGTTCTTGCCAATCTTTACTGCAATACTCCTGATTCTGAGGTCTTGCAGTTACTTTAAAGATTTAACATTGGGTTAACATTTACGTAAAATTAGCCTCTAGGTATACAAGGTCTGTATAAACTCTTGGAAAACTTCAATCTTGATGTCATCTTCAGATGTTGGTGATAACATTCAAAAAGTGAAAATAAAATAATTAAATATTTAGGTAAAAAAATAAAATTTTACAACAAATGTACTCCAAAATTTTAAGCCAGGACAGAATGGGCTCTTTTAATAATGTAAAAAATTATAGTGTTAATCCTATTTCTGTTCTTTGAATGTAAAAACATGGATTTAATAAAATTCATCTATATTATGTGATATACAATTCTGGATTTCAGGTTCTTCTCTCCACCTTAGTCTCAAAAACATAGTAGTTAACAATGTTTATTAATTTAGACAAAATTCCAGACTTCAGATTTGTTCATTCTATAAATATGAGCACTTAGGAAAATATTCAACTACTGCATCCACTGTATTGGTGAGATATCAAAATGAGCAAATTCATCCAGCAAATGGGAGCGTGAACTGAACTTCTTTTGCTGTTTAACTGTTAACTGTCCACACCAGGGGATACCTGGCAAGAGGGGCGATGCGCTTGTTTTCACAGCTGGAAGCTGGGGGAGAACAGCAAAGCTGCCATGGGGTGCAAGTCAGCGATGCTCTCAGGCATCCTACAGCATGCCCCCAGCCTCAGAGCAGAGGCACAACAAGCATCTGTCAGGCCCACAACCAACAGTGCCAAGGCGATGAAAACTAGACAATGCCAAGGTCGCAACATACACCCCCTGCAGAAACCAAACTCAAGACATTTTTGGAGCGGGTTTATTGGACAGGATAACCTTCAAGTATGAACTAGCTGACGGGGTTGCTGGTGGCCAAACAAGCCAAATGCATCCAACTAACGCTCTTCCCGCCTCCCCTGCAGCCTCTGGACCCGCAGTGCAGAGACTAGCAGGAAGAACGGCAATATGTGAGCAATGTGTGTTGTGTCTGAGCTGTGCAATCTGCAAGTCAATCGGGCTTAATTGGTCCGATAAACAAAAACATTACATCAATTATAAAATTTCCAGAATCACTGTCATGTTTTCATTGATTAATTCTTACTCATTTACTCAAAAGAAAGAGTTTTGCAGCAAGAAATAAAATGATTTGAATGACATCCAGTACCCTGAAATGCCAGGTGTCTAATTATAGGAACTCCTTTGTTCTCTGTCTCTCTCCCTTGGCAGTACCCGCTGCACAGCCTCCCTGCTTGCTAAGAGCAGAACAGATTTTAATGTGGATGTCAATTTCCTCAGGAGAAAATATCTGAAAGAAAACAAGACGCTTCGGTGAGACAGTCACTGATGTCTCAATAACTTAGATAAATTTTTAAATGTATAATCATGGCCAAAATCTTAAGTCTACCTTTGAATCACCTTTAACGATCAAGTTAGCTGCCATTAAAACAAGATTTTTGTCTCCCCAGATTCAAAGCATCAAGATTAATTCTTTCCACGACTTTCTTTTCAGGTAAGTTTTTTTAAAACACTACACTGTCATCTACCACTGTCTTATCATTGAGCAACTTCACAAAGCTTTCTAACTCGCCAAATCACCTGGAAACATGTACACTTACAATGGGAGCCCTGAGCCTGCACTTCCCTTCTAAACGCACCTCTCCCTCGACCACTGCGCTGAGCTTCAGTCCTGGTGTTCTGCCATGCTGCTGACTTGCAACTTGAAGACCCCTCACCTGCCAGTTTTACCCCTGATCCTACTCCTTCCGACCGCACCCAAGTATCCCAACTGCTCAGAAGGAGTGCCCAGTCCTCCCTGCCATCCCTACAGTCCCTGGGGACCACCCTCCATCATCATATTCCCCTGCCTTCCCAGATGATGCCATTCTCTCCACTATGGTTACCTTTTTTAAAGGTAAAAAAAAAACCCCAACCCTGCACATCAGAATGTGAGGCCGTGTCTGACATAGAGGAGCCAAAACCAAAGTTGGCTGCTGAATCAAAAAAGAAAAAAAAACAAATCAATGAACAGGAAAACGATGACACTTCCACAGACCTTGGCACATGGGCTTTTGCTTAGAACAGTAACATATTATTCCTCTTATGATCCAGACGTAATTATACCACAGTTACATCATATCTTACTAAGAGCAGCACATACACAGGACATGGAACTGGAAGGGAAGCAAGGCCACTGCTTGTGGCCTGGGAAAGCAGTCAAGGATGGCCCAGTGCCTTGGGACCCTGCACCCACATGGGAGACGTGCGGGAGGCTCCTGGCTTCAGAATGGTTCAACTCTGGCTGTTGCAGCCGCTTGGGGAGTGAACCAGCGGATGGAAGATCTTCCTCTCTGTCTCTCCTCCTCTCTGAATATCTGCCTTTCCAATAAAAGTAAGTAAATCTTAAAAAAAAAAAAAAAGCACAGGGAAGCATATACTATGAAAATACTATGACCAGGTTTTAAAAAATCACTTTAGTTCCATTTTTTCATCAACATTTTACAGACCCTTTCATATATGAGGCAAACCTACTTGAAGGGTACCTAGGCAATTTATTACACTAGCTAAAACTGAAATGTTTTGTTGCAAGTAAGGTGAAATGCAGTTTTATGAGAAAATGCCAGTGGTGATATTAAATACAAAAGTGTGCAATGAAAGTCAACCAAGCGCTGTAGACGGCCCAGAGAAAGGGAGGGGGCAGCTCCCCGGGCCTGGAGAGCATGGGAGCTGGTCAGCACAGTGTTCACAAAAAGAATGATTCCTGAGCTCAGGACGACAGGATGGGAATACCGGAAGGAGGAGAAGGATGGAATGCAGGTAAACAATGACCTGAATGAGCCAGTCAACGAGAGATTTGCTTATACTTGGATCCCTTCCATTAGAAAAAACAAAGTCAAAGTGGTACTAATATGACCAGCAATGATCATCAGATGGGTATGAAATGTTCAGCTATCTCCAAACTTCACCACCATAATGGCTTATGGGCATGGGGCTTTTATGATGGTTAATGTAATAAGGGAGTCGCTGCCAGCAACCAGCGTGCCATCAAGGCTGATGTAGGCTGAGCCTGACTCCACACTGACTAGCACACAACCAGGTCTAGGGTCACCCCAACTGAACTGCTCGACTTAGCACTCCAACCACAGGGTCTGACCATGCAGTATATGTGTCACAACAGCCTGATCAGTGGCTGAAGATGGGACAGCGGACAGCATGCCCAGGTGCACAGGGGGGACATGGCAGTCCACTGGAGCCTGTAGAGGACATCTAGTACTACATCAAAGCAAGGAAGGCAGAACAAAGTGGACAACTCTCCCGACCAAGCATTAGCAGCAGGTATTTGGGCAAACGGAGGTGGACTATGCCAGGCAATGGACAATGGACCAAAGATAAAGGGGCGTTTGACCATCACCTAGGTATGTGGCTGCCTTTAAGGAAAAAAAAAAAATCTAGGAAGACTTGACAAGCAGGTATCCTGGGAAAACCTGAACAAAGAAGGAAAAGGTCATTGTTTTCAAGAGGCAAAAAATATGATTTTCTAAGCATCTCTGAGGAATCAGTTCTCTGCATTATCCTGCCTTGAGTTTTACAGCATGAGGCTGGTCTGACGTCAACTGAAGCCAAGGTGGGCATTAAAAACAGGAATGATTTACTTAGGTCTCCTTCCCTCCAAGCTTTCTGAAACAGGGGCAGACACTTCGGTCCAGAGCGCCTTTAGCTATAGCATTCACACACAGCATCTCCAGAGAGCTACCTAGGGCCCCTTCCTTGCCTTTCATGTCATTCCTCCTTCAAATCACAGAAAAAGAATTTTGCCCTCCACAGCTGTCCTGGAGCCAAGCTGGCAATGGCTGACGCCAATGATGCTAACTCCATAACCACTGACTTTGCTTTGGGAGCTTAACATGCTTGAACTAACACCTAAGTCACAGACATCAGCAACTCTGCAAAGCAGCGCCGCCCCCCCTCCCGTGCACACACTCAACACACTACAAACAGCCCATCGAGAACACGAGGCCTCTCATGAGGAGGAACCGAGAAATATGACTTAAACGATATTTTAAAAACTACATGAGACACATATTTCTGGAAACTTAGTTTGGCATTCTGTTTCGTAAGCAAATCAGTTTTGTATACCTCCTGCAAATCAAATTATTTAAAACTTGCAAGGTAAAATCTGTCTTGCCCAAGTGACTAGGTCAAAATATATATAGTTCCTGCTACTGTCAGCAACAGAGAAGCAAAAAACCTTTCTTGCTTGAACGTGGAGCTGATGGAACTGACAGAACAGGTGTACAAGCTTACAGCGGGCAATTATGTGAACAGTTATAAACGAAAGGCGAGTAATTCAATGTCCACATGTAGGAAATCTAGTTTGTGGATAAACTGAATTTTTTTCCTTTAATGGAAATAAATACAATGTATTAGGTAATCCAATTTTAAGCTACTGAAATCTTCCTATAACACGTGTATCTTGGCTCAAAAACAAGATGTAACCTCATGTAATTCAGAAACTGGTGCCGACGGATAGGCTCGGACTTCCTTATGCAACACACCGGTACAAGTAAATGAAGAATGAAAAACGGAATGAGTCTCTCCAAGCATGCTACTGGAAAGCAAAGAAAATAGATTTAACAAAAAAAAAAAAATTATTGTTCCTATTGCATATTTAAAAGTGAACAAAACACATTTTTTAAAAAATATTTTGGTTTCTTTTCTATCATTTATCCTAAAGAATTAATTAAATACCAAGAGATAACTTTCTGTTCTACTTATCCTCATTTTTACTATACTTTTTCATAAATCCAGCTTATCAAACTATCAAGAAGTCAGTGATGTAACATGCTATTATCTTCATCATGATTGCATCTAAACAAACGAAAAGCACCTTAAATAAAAGATCTCCGTAATCAATGAGTAGCATATAAGCTTTTGCATTATTTATAACTTCCTAAATCACAAAGTGTTTTTTTAAGATTTATTTATTTTTATTGGAAAGGCAGATATTCAGAGAGGCACAGAGACAGAGGAAGATCTTCTGTCCAAGCAGCTGCAACAGCCGGATCTGAGCGATCTGATCTGAAACTAGGAGCCCAGAGCCTCCTCCAGGTCTCCCACATGGGTGCAGGGTCCTAAGGCCTTGGGCCGTCCTCGACTGCTTTCCCAGGCCACAAGCAGGGAGTTGGATGGGAAGCAGGGCTACCAGGATCAGAACCGGTGCTCATTTGGGATCTTGGCACATGTAAGGTGAGGACTTTAGCCATTAGGCTACCGTGCCAGACCCAAATCACAAAGTGTTTTTTAAAGCTTAATCATTCTTCATATTAATCTCTTCACAAGGTGCCAGGTGGTAGCCTCAGGGATGTGGCATATGAAAATTTAATATTCTAAAGTTTAAAATTCCTTCTTTTCCTTAAAGATAGGCTCCAGCAATACTTGTTTCCTAAGTTACACACACACACACACACACACACACACACACACACACACGTTCCCTAACTCAAAAGTGTTGTCTAGCTGCACAGACTCCTGAAGACCTCGTGTTCCTAGTCACACTGAGTCCTCTGCCCTCCACTGCCTCTGCCCTTGCCCTGCGTGTGCTGACACGATGCATAACACGAGCCAGCCTTATTTCTATCTCACTGCTGCTCTCTATTTTGGTCATTTTATGTCATCCGGGCTTAAATTTCCCTAATCAGAGCCAGGCCCCAACAGGAATGGGAGCAAAGCAAGCAAGAATAAGGTGAGAAAACCAGAGTTAACAGTTCAGATTCAAATTCTTTAACTCTGTTGAATACATGCCTTTTCTCTTTTCCTACTCTGTCCCTTCCAAAACAAACACAAACCTTCAGGGCCCCCATTACAT
Source organism: Ochotona curzoniae (assembly GCF_017591425.1). Lineage (NCBI taxonomy): Eukaryota > Metazoa > Chordata > Mammalia > Lagomorpha > Ochotonidae > Ochotona > Ochotona curzoniae. The sequence continues at coordinate 8,856,996 of NW_024465520.1, read as the reverse complement.
CACCACTGACATGCCAGTGGTATTAGCCATTTCTTCCCCACTGCCCCTTCTTCCACATGACTTTCTTTAGAGATCGGAACCTAATACCAAAAGAGCACAAGTGACCTATTGCTTGTGCAATACTGTAATATTTTAGGAACGTCATTAGGAATCACTTGACTTCAGCAAGGCCAACATCGGTACTTACTACCTTATGTTAGGACACGGAAAGGCAGCCGGGAGATGTGAAATTTCTGGTCAAGGATCATAGAATCAATGAATAGCAACGGTGTTAGGTACAGTCATGAGCTTCTGAAAACTGCATCCAGCTCCCTTCGCTGTGCCATGATGAAGAACAGCAGAAATTAACATCACTAACCAGAGCCACCATTCCTGAAGTTTACAGGTTTGGGGGAGACTACAAGAAGCAAATCACATTGCCATGACTTTAAAAATAAATAGGTCTTCCTACAGTAAAATAAAATACGTAAAGGTATAGTTAAGAAAATACAGAGCAAAATAATATTATTTCAATTTTGTAGAAAATGTCCATTTCAAGACATAGGTCCTAGCTGTACTTATCCTAAAAATGGTATCATCAACCGTTGAAAGTCTTAGCTTTAAATTATAGAAAGGGAACGGGGTGGTGAGCAGGGAAGACATGCATATCTAATAGCAGGTATTTTTACTTTAAGGTTAGGCTTGCCAGGGAAAGCCAGACCACTCAGTCACTTCCTGATCTCCAGAGCACATTCTGATATTCATTGCTTCCTTCAAACAGCTCTTCCTGACCGGGAGGTCCTCCAAGGGCCTGCAGCCTTGCCTCGCAGCTGCGCAGGACTGTGGGGAGGTTAGGGTTAGTCCCTGTGATTTCAAAAGTATAGTGGATATCTAACTAGTTTAGTGTGAGACTGTAAAAACTGCATTGTCAAACTCAGCCACAGTAAATACTTTGTTTCTTAGCACATACTCTAATGAACTGCAGGCGCTGGCACAGTGACAAAGCTCGCTAATCCTCTGTCTGCAACTTTGGCATCCTATATGGGCTCCAGTGCCTGCCCTGGCTGCTCTACTTACAATCCGGCTACCTAGTTATGATCTAGGAGAGTGGCAGAGTTGAGCTCCAGTCTTGAGCTTCTGAACCCATACTAGAGACCCTGATGAGACTGGCGCAGCTCTGCCCACTGTGGCCATTTGGGGAAGAACAGCAGATGGAGGATCTCTCTCTCTCTCTCTCTCTCTCTCTTCCTTCTTCCCTCCCTCCCTCTTTCCCCCTCTATCTTCTCTGTATATCTGCCTTTCAAGTTTAAAAAAAAATCCTGAATCCTAATTGCCATCAGAGTGTCACCGACATGCGCTGTTCTGCTCCACTCAGTTACTATGGACACAATTCAGAGGAAAATAGATTTCTACCATTCCAGAATTTGTATTTCTTCCCATGAGAAAGTATTATGAAATCAACTGAAGAAAATTTAGTTTTTTTTTTTTTCCCTACAGGCTAGCTCTTTCCACGGTGACTCACTTCTACTCTGCAATGATTCAGAGTACCAACCAACCAAAAATGCACAGTATTTCTGCTGTTTTCCTACTATAAATAATTGTTCGGGAGGAAGGAGTCACATGAGGTAGATAAATCTGCAATTGATTAGTTTGATCTGTTTAAACTTTAGCAGAAAAACCTGTGAAACTTTATATTTAGTATTTTAATCCAAATTTCATATTGTACCTAATTACATGTTTCAGCGTATCAGCAGCCTGTTGCACAACACTTAATCCTTGCAATTTCCTAACTGGATGTTACTTGACAGTGCAGGAAATGGTTAATTTCATAAAATCTGAATTTTTAAACATCACGATGACTTAACGGTATGCATGTAGCTTATGCTAAAATGAAAAGGCAAATTCAATGGCAATTTCAAATACTGATTATCAAATAGAATAGTAACCAAATTTAGTGTTAATTTTCAAATATTATCAAATGTGATAGTAAGCAAGACTTCCAAGTATTTTATTCAATCAACGTCAAAATATACTGCTTGTCAAATTTTTGCTTTAGTGAAAATTTATATATTTATGCCCTAGTTACATCAACTTTGGAACTTAAGTTTATAACAGAATAAACTGGAAGCAAGCACTGTTCCAGGCATCTGATGAACTGTTCAGTAATTCAACTAGTCCTTGTGAGAAGATGCATCCACGTGCAGAGGGGAGGGAGGTCAAGCGGGCATGCACGGCAAGACCGCCAGGCTGGGGAGTCCCATCAACGACCACAATGGTTTGCCCTGTAGGCACCTGAGCGAGACCGCATCTCACTTGCACCATTCAGACATGCCAGGAAGCGGAAACAATCTAAACATCCATGAGCGCCTGTGAGCGCATCCAGTCAACGTGGCATTACAAACAAGGAACTGCTACTCAGCCACGGCGACCCCAAATTCAAGTACATAATCCCCAATTCAAGTGCATACTGTTTTAATAGCAATGCACTGACTTCTCTGAAAAAAACGAATAATTTAATCCATTTATCATTAAAGCCTCATCTAGGCAAGGAATTCGGAATAAATGCTGCTGTCCAGTCCTCAGCCACTGCCTGACACTCGATTCGAATTCGATCCACCGTTTTGTCTACTGTCCATAATGTCCTCTCCCAGTGATCCCATATCTAAACAGCCACAAAATTACTGCTTCCCTCAAACTGAGCAACAGCTAAAGCAGAATATATGTTCACATTGATTTCTCTCATCTCTTCCCAACACGTCACCCATTTTGTAGCACAGATCTAGGGATTTTAACTCCAGGAGGACCACAAAAATAGGCTATAGGGAGTTTTGTGGATCCCTAAATAAGCATGCCAGATTTCTGGGATGCATTCTGATATGCGCTGTGTTATTATAATGGGTATCTGATAAGAAAAGAACATATGGCCCACTTGACATATGCACCATGTGCCAAAAACAAACAAACACACACAACTGAAATAAATTTTCAGAAACGAGGCCTGAGATATGAAAAGGGGTCTCTAAATGACAGGATTATACTTGAATTCACCAAGTGACATCTACTTACACTAACTTCCCACTCCATCGGGTGCCTCCACCCCCGTGCCACACACCAAAAAACCCAGGAACACAAAAGGGAAAAAGAAGACGGTGGCTAAGTCAACTTCCTCTGCCAACATATTCTAAAATGTGAGTTTGTCCTGTTTATAATGCAATGTGTTGATGCCATGTAATCCTGAAACTTTCTGAGCAGAGATAATTGGAAGCCAATGTTCTGTCTCTCTCTTCCCCAGCCCCATTTCTGCTTTGGAAGTCACCTGCTGGAGAATGAAGCAAGCTGAGATCTCTTAGATGTCTCGGGCACACCTGGCTTGACAGGAGGAATAGGACTTTGCTTGGAGGAGCCACTGACAACAAGGTGGTTCTTGGTAAATATGCACAGCTTACCCTGGTGCAGTCACTTGAGGGGAAAGTGTTGAAGTAACTCCAGGAAGCTGGGAAGAAGAGTCCACACTAAACTGGGTTTAAGTTTTGAGCCAGGGCAGAGTTACACTCTCAATTTTCAATGTCAGTGTTAGTATGACAAGCATTCTGCTTTCTCGGGAGTTTCTAGAAGAAACTAACATGTCTGTCAAGATAAATCAGTGATTTAAGTGGTCGGGAATATTAAAAAGATACATAAAAGCTAACATTTAACGAGGCTTTGTCATGTGCTCTGCCCTGTTTAGATCCCTCCAAAAAACTCAGGGAAGAATGTTCGGCTTAGTAGAGGAGACACCGTAAGCTGCATCTCCTCGCGCAACCACTGACCCCACCACTCTGGCGCTCAGGTCCCTCAGCCAGACACCCCTCCTTAGAACGATTATGCAGAATAACCTGCCGTTAATGTTTCTGAAACATTTGAAATAATGTTTGTCAACATTTGAGATAAATGCCCCAACTGTGAAAATGCATCTTTAATAACATTGAACCAACTTCAATTTATAGGGTAAATAAGCAGCAATCACGGAAGCAAAGACTACTTCTAATGTTTGAGTGCCTTGCTGAGAATTATCCTTGTTACAAAAATACTGCTGTTTCTAATCAAGGTATGTGCAGAACATATCAAGTTAATGATACAATCTAATCAAATCTGTGGCTATAAACCATAACAGTTAGCAACTATTAATTAATTTATCTTGTATTTTTTTCAGTCAAAATTTCCTACAATGATTTATACTTAAACGTTTTACCAGGGTTTTCAAGTATCCACTCCTGAGGTCTTAAATTATGCTTTGTTGAGCTGTAATGGTTTTAAGCAGAGGAAAAAAAAAAAAACTGTCCTACTCACTTGAAATTATGGATTTGTTTTGGAAACAACTGTGGAGATCCCCTCAGGGCAGCTACGAAGCCTTTGTGGGGTGATGGATAGGCCGGGCTACCAGACACAGCTCCTAATGGCACTGAATTTGGAAGTCACTGAAATCCTAACAACACATGAAGAAGGAACATCTAGCCAATGTTGACACAAAAGGCCATCGTGTTCCCCACCTTCACTATATTCACAGTCCAGGTGGGACGACAAAGAAAGAAGCTGAACGGAATGATTCAATCCGCAGTGTCAGGGGTAAGTGTTTATCCTAGCGGTTGAGATATCCCCATCTTATGTCAACAGTGTACTGCGTTTGATTGGAAAATCCCAGTGCAGACCTGGGAGGCTAAATGGTCGCTCAAGCAGCAGGGTCCCTGCCACACGTGTGGTTGACTGGGACTGTATTCCTGGTGTTGGCCTTCAGCCCAGCTCAACTCCAGTCATTGCAGGCATCTGGGGAATGAACCAGTAGGCAGTAGCACATGTTTTCTCTTTGCTTCCCAAATCAAGAAAAACCAAGTCCATATATAAGCATGAATAGAAAGCAGTGAAGCAAACAAAAGGATGCTAACACTGAAGGTAACAGGAGGTAACATTCTGGAAAGTTCTCTCACTGGCTGGACATCTTCTAGTGTGCCCCTCCAGCAGCTTTTGGTTCATCTTCTTCTGAAACTCAACATTTGTCATTCACTGCTAGGGGCCTTTCCCAAGGTCTCTTATCCAACACCACCTGCATAATTTCTCACTCGTGCACCTCCCCCAACGCCCATATCTTCCCTAAGAAGAAAACGTAACATCTGCTTTCTTACAATTCCTGTTGCTATACAACACTCTCTTTTGTGGAGGGAGCATACCTACTTCACATCATTTTATTAGTTTTTATTTACAGAGTTGTCTAAACTTGTTGCTCCTTCATGCGTTTGTCTCAACTTACAAGTAACTCATCTTCTTGGGATCTGGTTTGCAGTCTAGTCCTCCCTCCAATTCCACTCAAATTGCATTCAGAAGTTACTGCTTGGGTTTGTTGTTTGTTTGTTTTGTTTATCTTTACTTGAAAGACAGATGTACAGAAAAAAGGAGAGTCACAGAGAAAGATCTTCCATCCATTGATTCACTCCCTAATGGCTGCAATAACCAGAATTGAGCCAATCCCAAGCTAGGAGCCAGAAGCTTCTTCTGGGTCTCCAACATTGATGGTAGGGTCCCAAAGCTCTGGATCACCCTTTGCTGCCTTGCCAGGCCATAGGCCAAGAGCTGGATGAGAAGTAGAACAGCTGGGACTGGAACCAGCACTCATCTGGGATGCAAGCTCTTGCAAGTGGAGAATTAGCCAGCTGAACCATTGTGCAGGTCCCAATTTGTACCTTTTGACCGCAAGAGCTGGTATCCCTTTCCCATTATTTCTCCTCTCTGAAGCATTTGGTGCCATTAGCTATTTCCTTCCTAACATTTTCTTGTTTGCTTTTCTTGATGGTGCATCCTCACTTCCCTGTTATTTATTAGCCTGCTCCTTCTCTCTTTTGACTTGGATTTTCTTTTTTTCCAATTTTGGCTGATAGTTAGACACAGATGCACTATTTCTCTATAGATCACGTCTCCTTACTATACACTCTGAGCATTTTTACCCTGGCACATGGCACGATCAGTTATATGTGACTGGCATTTGATGATTTCATGTAAACATAACCATCTCAAATCAAATCAGTTGTATATTCCCTGTTTATTTTGCCTAAAAAGAAACAGTACCTGTTATGTTGGCAAAGGACAATGTTCGATCCGTAATCATTTAAACCATATACCTCAAGGTCATACTTCCCCTCAATGGAGGGACGAGCGACAAAACAAGAGCATAACACAGAACACTGACTCTTCCCACTTTTTAGGTATTATTTCTTTTCAAAGCATCACCTCAAATTTCCTGAAATATAGCTGAGTGAGCTATGTGATCTTATTGTTCAAGATGGAGTACTATGAAACATCAAAACGACACGATTTCCTATTATTCGGATGACTAACAGATTACTCAGAAGTTGTATCTAGCCTTTCTGGTTCCGTGGTTTCCTCTTGGCCTCAGGAATGAGTGCAAACTTTCTACTATGAAGCAAAGACAAAATCACATGTGAGGAACAAGATATGCTGTCCAGTCACTCAAATGTAAAGTTTCCATCACTTTTTGTTTTTTTTATTTTCACTTGTTAATGTCACAAATATAATAATTCTTGCAGCTATCCACAAACAAAACAATACATTTCTAGTTGGTCATTCCATTCTCTAAAGACACAGATGTTTGCAGTTTGTTTTTCAATGTGTATGTGCTTTCCAAAACTATGAAACAAGACACTGCAGGTGACACAAATCAACAACTACATCTATATTCCAGCATTATGATAAACAATTGCAACAGCTGGAAATCTAAACATAATGAACCCCAGAAACTCTGGGCTGAGGATTCTCAAAAGTCTGTGGAGTTCGCGTAGCAGGCGATGGATACACTTGCAGGTAATGACCCCCAAAGGGCAGGAGATCTCCGATTGCTTAAATGTAGGGGTCCCCACCCCCAGCAAAGGCTCTTTGTTTTAAATTCCTAGCCCAGTTCATTTCTGCAAGCACCATTCTGTTTCTAGTGGAAGCCCAGTACCATTCCCTTCAGCAAAGACAACCAATTCATACTGGGTCTTAGTGTCATCACTGTTGCAGGGGAACTGATTAAAAATACTCAATGCTTGATGTTTAATAAACAACTTTAAAATGAAAAAGAGTTAAAAAAAAAAAGCACTAAGGTTTTCTAAATATGTAACTTTCTTAATCTACTTGTACTTTATTTATGATGTGACTACACAGATCATTCATTCCTAAATCTGTATTAACAGAATTCAGCTTATGACTATCTTACTAAGCTCATTCATTTATTCACTCACTCACTGATTTTCACTAACCTCCTCATTCAAAGGAAATATACTGCCTTAGGTAAGAAAACAAGATTTTTGTCGACAGAAAATGGAATATTCTATAGTGCCGGTTTGTGGTGAAGCTCTTGACTTTTACTCAAAGTGCCAATACAATAAAAGTTTCAGTACAAATTACCTGATTCTGCGAGGATTAGCATATACGAGGTACAGAAGGAAAATGGACCGCTTTAGAAACATGGAAACGAAATGTAAAATATCTTTGGATTGGGAAATCATGACATGGGTTGCTTCATAGCATAAAGCTGTCTGCCTTTCGTGTAGGCTTGGAATTGTCCACTGTAAAAGGTTTAAAAATTCACAAAAGCTGAAAATACTGGAAAGATAATCTTAACTCAATCTGAAATGTTGTAAGACTTTAATCAGCCTTTTTTCAATGTTGCTCAGTGAAAAATTTAAGGATAATTCTGTCTAAAATGAACATAAGTCAAACTTTCCCCTTAGTTAGCGTAGCCTTTTCTAAAGGGATCGGTTTCCATAGCGATCTTAATATGGTACAACTAGGTATTCCTTTAGTGCGTGAAAGTTTATCAAATCTTTGTTTGCAAATATTTCAGAATTACGCAGAAGAAAAGAAGATGTAACCTCTCAATTCCATAACTAGAAAATATAATTTGGGGCTCAGTATTGTGGTACAGTGAATTAAACCTGCCACTGAAATGAACCCCTCCCCCCAGCCGCAGTTCCAATCCCAGTTGATCCACGTCTTTATTAACGCCCTTGGGAAAGGAGCGGAAGATGGCTCAGGTCCTGCGGTCCATCAGCTGCACGGGAGATACGGACAGAGTTCTGTGTCCTGGTTCAGGTCTGGTCCAGCCTGGCCATTGCAGCCATTTGAGGAGTGAACCAGTGGATGGAGAAATCTCTTTCTCTCTCTTTCTCTCCATAACTCTGAATTTAACAAATAAATAAATCCTTTTTAAAGAAAGAAAACAATATAAATTACTTATTTTTTTTTTCAAACTGAGGTGATTTTAGAACAAATTTTCCTGGGATCTGGGTGAACAGTACCATCACACCCACTTGCACATGAGAACTTTCCAACTCAAAACCAGCCATGGCAAAGGCAGCGTGCAAAGCCTTCAGTGCTGCTTTCAATCAGAAATGTTCTATCTTTTCCTCCAGGCAACCTTCATGCTTCTGAAGTAGATGAGAATGATGGCTTCAAATAGCAGAGGCAAACTTCAAAAACATAAAAGCTGGAACGTGACTTTCTAACCTCGAAATAGTAACACAAGGTCTAATGAAAAACTGAAGTTGGAATTATTCCAGGAAAAAATAAATGCTTATCATGTATCTAGTCAGTCTGATAGTCATTAAGTCTCTTCTATACAGGAACTGCTCTTGTTCCACAACTCATCCCCAATGGCCAACACTCCAAACATCCAAGAATCCCATTTCATAGTGTTTAAACAGCTCCCTGTCTCCTTCGCCCGTAAGCCCGTAAGTTTTAGAGTCTCGTATGGTCTTTCCCTTCAAGCATTTGATCTCTTGGCTCCTTGTGAAGATTACTGGAATGGGCACGCTGGCACGGGCTGTGGGCATCCTAACCAACAGCATAAACCGCTGTCCCACAGCACCAACCTCTCTCCCAACTTTCACTTTTATCTTCTGTTAAGACTAACCATTTCCACGGGCCCACCTCATAAAATGACACATAAAACAAAAAGATACCCCCCAAAATAAATGAGTAAATAGAAACAGAAGTGATTTAATCTAGGCTATCTTGCTGCAAAGCTAATCTTCTCGGCCCCAACACCAAACTGGCACATTTGCAATTCCGCTTAGAAATAGCATGCACGTTAGTAGCCTCTCCAAATGAAATCTAATGTATTACGTGTTGTATAAATACACACCAACTTAACTGTATAATAGCACTTCAAATAAAAGCCTCTTTTAAATATTTGCTAATCAGTGAAATAAAGAGCTGACTTTCTTGAAAAACCAATTGATTGGGCAAAAGAAGAGGTAGATTCAATTTAATAAAATCAGATGTGAAACAGGAAGACATTGCAACAGATTTAACCGAAATAAAAATAGTCAGGAATTCCAACAAACAATTTGTTGTCATACAAACAGCTGTATGACAACAAATTGAAACATGTAAAAGAAATTAATAGATTGCTGAACATATACGGGCTCCCCGGATTGAGTCAAGAAGTCACGGAAAGCCTCAGCAGACCAGTAATCAAAATGGATTTTTTCCCTTAATCATAAGATTCTTCGAACATTCTTACCTCAAAGGCTGGTTGCCACTTAGCAAGTCAAGAGTGCTGATGACTGCCGAGCAGCACACGCTTTACTTCCAACTCTTCTCCCTCAGCGTTGACACTTCCATGTCCGAGGCCAAGTTCACCTGGGAGGCAGGGCTCACTAATCCTACCTGCGCCTCCGCCTTGATGCTTCCATCAGGATAAAAACGCAAGGCGGCAGGATGGAGGCCAGGAAGAGAACGCCACGGTGCTCAGGCACCTGAGCAAGCTCTCCTGGAAGGAACTCCATCACTGTTTAACGCTTGCTGTTTGTACACACTGCTTCAACAATACCCCAAACTCACTATCTACTTAAAACCTACACAGTGAAATGGCAAACTAAGGAATAGTCATCAGAGAATCAGAAAGAGAGAAATACTCCCAGGATTAAATAGGAACACATCCAGGCCCCAAAGCTAAGCCAGAACAGAAGTAAGGCACAGCACACATGGCCATGAAAAAAAAGGGATTGCAGAGAATCATACAATTCCTGCTCCAGGGTCACTCATCTGCGGTACATCAGAAGCTGCCCCGTGCCCGTGGCAGTGCGTACCGAGGCAGGGCCAGCACGAGGCAGCTGCACGCAGCACATTTGAAAACAATCAAAGCAGAGCGCCGACTTTCTACAGAGTAAGTGCACGTGGTAGTGATCTTTCTTTTCCCAATCTTTATTTACCATAACATCAATATTTGTTCTTCAAAAGAAAATTGTTATAGGTGCTAACAACTGCCTTCAGAGTTTATTCATCATATGCCCTGAAAGTTACCCGCTACCTCAGTGTTACCGAAGCACTTACTGCAAGGTCTGGTCTTTTCCGAATTAAGAAGACTCAAGCATACATGTAAACATGAGGTTTTGATTTTTACTCACAGTTGAAATCTTCTAAACAACTTTCATTCAGGTGCCAAAACACAATACCCAGGATTTGGATAAAAAGTGCTAACGGGTCTGACTTACATACGCCACTACATCAAATCACTGAAGGCATGTCAGGACGGCTTAAAACTATCTTTGGGGAGACCAGCACCATGGCTCAACAGGATAATCCTCCACCCTCGAGTACTGGCATCCAATACGGGTACGGTTCATCTCCTGGCTCTTCCACTTCCCATCCAGCCCCAGGCTTAGGGCCTGAGAAAGCAGCAGAAGATGGCCCAAGTCCCTGGGACTCTGCACCATGTGGGAGACCTTGACCTTGGTTCCTGGCCCCTAACTTTGGATAGGATCAGCTCTGGCCATTGCAGCCATTTGGGGAGCGAGAATCAGCAGATAAAGATCTTTCTCTCAGTGAAGCTGCCTTTTCAACAAATATAAATAAAGATTTTTTTAAATGACCTTTGGGCACCATTAAGCTTATGCAACTTTTTTCTTTAGTACCATATACATGGGTAACCTGCTTTACTGGCAGTAGTATGGTCAGAACCAAGAGGAAGTGTTATAGTATAAGAGCATGAGCTTTTGCTCTGCAGTTCTTATTCAATCAACACACATCATCTTGTTACACACCAAGTGTAATTTTTATTAACCTTTCTGTATGCTTTCTGCTTTTAACATAGATCTGACTGAAAGATACTTTCCTCATATTATATCTGGGAACAAACAAAAGAAAGTTACAACAATCATCCTACCAAAAAAAATACTGAAGCTTTTATTTTATTACTATTACTATCTGAAATGATAAAAAAGCAGTGGCTCTCCATTTAAATTCCTGCAACAGTCAGGGTTAGGCCAGGTCCAGGCCAGGAACCAAAAATTCAATCCTGGACTCTCCCCAGGGTGGCAAGGACTCGACTATGTGATCAGTCAACTGTTGCCTCATAAACCCCAATCAGCGAGAGGCCAGAACAGGGAGCTGGAGGCAAAGCCTGAATGCCCGCACTCCGACCTGGGGCACGTGTGTCAAATGGCCTCTGGAACGCCAAGCCAAGCACCTGCTCTGCTTCAGCTCTCACCTTCAGCCAAACTCCCCCCCATCATCGACGGAACTTCTTCAATATATGGCCCATATTACAAACTACAACCTTGTGACAGCACAAATTTAAAATGCTGTACTAATTCTTTTGTGTCAAGGTATAAAACAAATGCCACGTCTAGAAGCACATTGTTCCTCAAGTTCCTGGCACCGAAATGGAGTCTTCAGTGCCAATTGCTCACTGTATGAAAAACAAATGCAAATAGACTTCAATCGCCTTCAATCTTGAAATATGTCATCTTCTCACAAAATGTTACAAACAACTTGAAGCACTGCAGGCTACCCTGACAGTTTCAATTCTGCCAAGTTGCTTAACCAATCACTGCCAAGGTCACGTACACTCAGCTCCATGGCATACTACCCTCAGCTCATGACTGGCCCTTACCCTTCCTTTTGTCCCTAAGGGGGCCTCAGCATCCTACACTTTCTCCAGTGCATACTTGCTTTTAGATTGCATCAGAGTTCCCGTTTGCTGCTTCTATTTCTGTAAATCATAATCTTGTCTATGATCACAAAATATGAATGGAGTATCAACTATTCCCCAGATATTACGCTACTAGTGAAATCAACAGATAACCACATCTGATCTCAAAGAGCTCAGCATCAAGACAGAGAATTTACACAGCAAGGATTCGAGAAGGAATCGGTAGGGCCTGCCGCAGTGGCGCAGTGGTTAAGGTCCTCGCCTTGCACGCCCGGGATCCCATATGGCCGCCGGTTCTATCCCAGCAGCCCCGCTTCCCTTCCAGCTCCCTGCCTGTGGCCTGTGGCCCGGGAAAGCAGTCGAGGACGGCCCAGGGCTTTGGGACCCTGCACCTGCGTGGGAGACCCAGAAGAGGCTCCTGGCTTCGGATCGGCATAGTATCGGCCGTTGTGCTCACTTGGGGAGTGAATCATGGGACGGAAGATCTTCCTCTCTGTCTCTCCTCTCTGTATATCCGCCTTTCCAATAAAAAAATAATAAAAAATAAATCTTAAGGAAAAGAAGGAATCGGCATTGTGGAACAGCTTCCAATCCAGCTTCCTGCTTGCTAAGAATCTGGAAAGGGAGTGGATGAAGGCTTAAAAGCCAAGGCCCCTGGCATCCATCAAATCAATCCACAAGACACCCTGGGTTCTTGGCTTGGATCTGGCCCAATCTTCACTAGCTATAGGCATTTAGGGGAGTGAACAAATGGATGAGAGTTTTCTCTTTCAAATAAGTAAATTAAATTAATATCATAAAAGTCCTCGCCTTGCATGTGCTGGGATTCCATATGAGTGCCAATTCATATCCCAGCAGCTCCCTGCTTGTCACCTGGGAAGGCAGTCAGTGATGGCCCAAGGTCTTGGGGACCCTGCTGTGGGAGACCCAGAAGAAGCTCATAGCTCCTGACTTAGGATCAGCTCAGCTCCAGTCTTTGCAGATACTTGGGGAATGAATTAGTGGATAGAGTATCTTTCTTCCTGTCTCCCCTAGGTGTAAGTCTGACTTTCCAAATAAATAAATAAATATTCAAAATAAAAAAGCGAGAATTCAAGAATTCCTTCTTTGATTATTTATTCAAAGCCAAACTGCAACACTGAACCCAGTTGAGGCAACTTTCTCTTTAGAAAGGACTTGAGCATCAACAGCTGACTTGCCTGGCGTTTCAAAGACACAAGAATGATGACCCTCCCATCTGCTTCGGCAGGACAATTCCATTCTTTGTGATTCTCAATGTCACCATTCAGGGTGACATCAGTCAGGACAGCAAGAAGCTTGTCCATCTTCCAACAGTATAATCACCCCATTTTTCTGGTCTTTGTTGCCTTTTTCTCCCTTTCCACTGGCCTGCCTTTGAGGTTCCAAGGCAAATAGTTTTGGGGAGAGTGAAAGGTCTTCTCACAACTACGATCCTATCCGCCTCTAAAACACTACATACAGCTTTCCCTAAACACGCACAGCAATTCCCCGCTCACTGTATTTTTCAACAGATATTCATGTCTCCATTCACTATTAATAAAAGTCAACAGTTACCAGAGATCTTTAACTGTATTTGTATCATTCGTGTACACAACAACATGACACACACACAGAGATAACCCCAGGGGGATGAGCGGACTGGCCTCACGTCACACGGCTTAGGAGAGAGCTGGCATAGCAACCTAGGATGCTGAAGCCATCCATGTGCCCCTAAAACACTGAACTAGGGGCATGCTTCCTTCTCCCTTCCGCGTAGAGGGCATTGTAGTTTATGGATTAAGAAAAGTAGAGCTAAGAGGTAGACAGTTCGAAAAGGACACCCTGCTGCTGTGTGGTGTGGCAGAGTTTAGGGTTTATTTCACTTTCCATTCAGATTCAGGTCTGAATTTTGACTCGGGTCACTTTCTAGCTGTGTGACCCTGGAAAAATTACACAATAATATCAACAATTTATGGGCTATCTTCTATGTGTTAGCCACTGAGCTAACTGCTTGGCATACATTGTCTCATTAAATCAAATTCAATCTTCTTAAACCTCTGACAAGGAGAGGCTATTCTTCACATGCCAGAGAGGGCAGAAAACCACAGCTGAAAGGGGGTGATACGTCAACTTCCCAAGCTTAAACAGCCAACAAGTAAACAGCAACCCAAGTTAGGAGCAGGCTTTGGCAGAAACCTGTTAACAGTAGGAAGCTATGGCAAGGGCTGGGGGGAATCTGGGAACAAGCATTCATGGTGGGTCACCACAACACGCTCCCCCACGGACAGACCCTGGAACCACTTTCAGGGTCTGAATACTTGCGCTCAGTTGTAATCACTTGGTGACGTTTCTCAATTTCTCTTGGCTTTGGTTTCTTCCTTGGTAAAAGTGAAATAATAATACTAAGACGTTTTTCTGAATAATGATTTTACTGGGACAACAGGTAATGGGTCACTGACAAGCTATAAAACTTAACCAGCAAGATCACTTTAGGACTTGGAATAATTCTGGCTTATAAGCTCTTATTTTTATAAATAAGCCAACAGAAAAGAAAAATTCAAGATTTAACCAGCGACTTCACACTCCTTGCTGCACATGAGGGACGAGCAGAATGCGGGACGGAGCAGGGGGGTCTTTCGGGTAGATTTCATTCCCCCAAATGACCGCAGTGGCTGGGGATGCGCTACCTTGGAGCTGGGAACCGCAGTTTCAGGTGGTTCTCCCACACACGCGTGAGGCCCAAAGTACCTGGGTCAATTTCCATTGCTTTTCCAGACCATGAATATTCAGAGAGCTGGATAGCAAGTAGAGTGGATTTGGAACCCTAAATTTTACAGGATGTGGGCTCATTTTTCTAGATCTGTCTTCTCTGAGCAACTCTAACAAAGCACAGGTTCATTCTCCCCTCTCCTGCCGGGTGTATGTAATGAGATTGGGAACTATTTGTGACAACAAAGAAATCTAGCCTTTCTCTATATCTACTCTCAGTACTGCGTGCAAGGTGCACCAGCATAGATGAGTCTTCTGCCACTCAAGAAAAGAACAGGAAAATGTGGAAAAGATGAAATAATGAAAATGGAGGGGACAGGTCTGAAGAGCCGAGTGATGGAACAAATTCACTGAGGAACGATTCAGATTAGATTTGGAAATATTTTGAGAACTAGGACTAAATTCTAAGATTTTAAAGAAGTTCATATTTTTTTTTCCAAAATTAGCCTATTAATTCCTACTCCAAAAACTGAAAACTGTTTGTCAAGCTGAACTTCTAAAAAGAATCCTGAGCCTACATTCTTCTATTAATCTGATCCTAAGCTCAAGGGAATGTGGAAGCTTTGGAGAAACATAAAAAATGCATTCTCTGGGCAAATAAGATTAATACAAACTACTATATGGAGAAGGTATCATTCAAGTTCTAAAACTATAAACTCACTTTAAATAGTAATTAAAATGCATTAGAACATCATATTTCTACTATGTATGAGACCAACTGCCACTTTAATACACTATGAAAAACTTCAAAACTTAAGTTATACTTTGATGTCTAGAGGGAACAAAACTTCGATATTTTCCAGTATAAATAAGATAATTATAGACAAATCAATAAAATCTCTTATACAAGAGAAGCATCAATATGTTTCTTTGTCCTCATCCACCAGCCCAGATTTTGGAAAAGCGGTTTGGTGCAGGCCTGCTCCAGTCTCCCGTCTCGACTGTGGGAAGAAGGTGCTGAAGGGCCCTGGCCACTCGGCCTGCAGAGCTGCGTGCCTTTGGCTCTGCAGCGCTGCTCACTTGCAGAGGATTCGGCGGCCATGCCTCACTTGCAGAGGCAGGCAGGGCATCACTCCTAACACCCGAGCTTCTCACTGGCAGCTTGAAGGCTCAGCAGCTGTCACAGGATCCCGGGACTTTGGGTTTTCCAGCTATCTATGCCTAAACATCGGCTGGCACTCTGCGAATGACATTCTGCTCTGAGAACGTATGCTTGTAAGTTTAATTGCCATTGCCAATTTACTGATGGTCATCGTTGGAATTGTGTCTACTCACAAAGAGTACTAAGGCCCCCTCTTCTACTACTTTTGCTTTATGTATTCTGTGTATGAGGAAGTATAGCATTCTTATATATCCCAAGATTTCAGTTAAAACCAAGCAAAATCACGGAACTTAGGAAGGAAAAACATCAACCCTAATCATTAGAACATTCCATTGGTTGCGTACAACGAGCTTTTCTAGAACAGTCTCAAATAATTCAATTCTTACGTTTTAGCATCAGCTCTTCTTTCTAACTTATGGGTCAATTCACAAGGAATAAAAAATATTATGTGTTGACACTGGAGACTCTAAAACCACACAGCCTACTGAGAACAGCATGGAGGAACGATTCGAAGGAGAGTTAGAAGATGCACTCTGGTGCTCCTACCCTGCACAGCCCTACTCTGCATAGGAAGTTTACAACAGAAAGCATCCTTAATAAAGACTACCAATAATAGATCTATTCATTTTATACAACTGTTGGCAAACACTCTTCATCTTCATTTTTAGGAATTTAGCCGGGCCAGTGTTGTGCTGCAGCAGGCTAACCTGCCATCTGCAATGTCAGCATCCCACATGGGCACTGCGTTCAAGTCCCAATCATTCCACTTCCAGTTCTGCTCTCTACTAATGTGCCTGGGAAAACAAAAGATGGTGTGCAGTCCTATCAGCCATGTGGCAATCAGGATGGTGGTACAATCCTGGCTCCAACCTGGCACAGTCCCAACCACCATGGGCCATCGGGAGTAAACCAGCAGATGGAAGAAGTCTGTTTGTCTGCCTCTCTCCCTCCCCAACCCCACCTGACAAATAAAGTAAATCTGAAAAACGTATATAATCAGTTAGGTTTCTGGTTATGCAAAGTAAAGGATTTCAACAAGACATTAAACTAACAGCCTTGGCTCCAAGTACAGGAAAATAATGACTGGATCAAGTCTTCATTGAAAAGTAAAGAATGAAAAAGAAAAGATGAAGTGATAGCAAGGCTAACGACAATCTCTTATTAGGAGAACGGACTTCAATAAAATCATGGCAGGTTAATGTCTCAATAGAAGGAGGCTATGAATAAGGGACTATACGTAAGTTACAGTTGGCTGTGCCACAAAAGCCCCGACAGTGAAGAGTTGATTTGTTTTTCAGCGCTCGAATGCTGCTCTGTCTCCCTAGCCCTCACGCACCTACCTCCCGCACCCGCACAGCACACATCCTCTCTATATGCTATCTGTACCCACTGTGCTGTCTGTACCTATCTCCACACATAGGAGCGGGCGAGACAATCCTTTGTATTGAACTGAAAATAATGTCCATTTGCCACTCCTTCAAAAGAGACGGCTACATTAAGATGCCAAGCAGCAACTTCTTTGTTATCACCATTAAAGCAGTAATTTCTGACAAAGGACAGTAAGGCATCCCACACTACTGAAAGCTGGGAGGTGCCTCTGATTCCTTCTGATTTAAATTTGAACTCAGGAATTTGGAGCTTGAAAATCTGAAGACATATTCATTTAACAGTTTTGGTATTAAATATCAATGAGGAGGTAAATAGAAACGAGTCTTCAGTAATAACCAGTCATTTCTATTTTATTTTTAATCGTTCCAAGTGTCCACAAAAACTCTCTTAGCAGATACACAATGCAGATTGTAAAACAAAAAAAGCACATCATGGATTCCAATTCAAAAAAGGATAAAACTGCTTTAAAAAAAAAAAACCTGCTAATGCTGAACTCAATGTGAATAAACGACAAATGTGAATTATCAAGAAATTTCTCCAGAGGAAGTATTTTTAACAGGCGGTTCCTCAATCTAGCACTGATATTTTGGCTCTCTTGTCAACAGCAGAGGCACCCAAGGATACTGTGAGCTTTCAGTTGACATTAAACCCACCGCTACAGGTATGTTCATCTTCTACAACAGCTTCCTAGAAAAATCAGAATCTTACCTTCATGTATCTTCTGCAGAGGTTTCCCGGTGCTTTGACAACTCCTGGGGTCTATGTCAACAGCCATTGTCTTCCTCCCAGAGACTTAAGGACTTGGAGAGATCCCAACACCTGCTGCTACCACTGAGTGTTGAGGCTAGGAAAGTTTCAGGGTTTAGACAGCAGGATCACTGAGCCACAGCCAAAGCTTGGAAGCCTTAACAACTGAAAGCGAGTGTAGAGGGCCGCATGGTACCCAGCACAGGACTCAATCGTAGCAGCAGGGGGAGGGGAATGCCCTGCTCTCACAAGGGTTTCAAGGCAGCCACCACAGAACCTCCGGTTCTGTCCGCGGGCAGGGTTGAGGGAGTGCAGACATGGCCACACAGCACAAGACCTTGGGAGAACGGGAAAAACTAGCACAGAGCTCAGGTAGCGCTTGAAAAGAATCACCAAAATTCCCCACCAAAACATAAGAAGCAATGGAGAAATGCAACAAAAGACATAGATCGGCCATTCGCGCATCTCGCAAGATGAGGAGGAGTACGCGATCTAGCTCTAGAAAGAACATTAAGGGACACACATTATAGCATGCCAGCTGTTTTTGAGGTTACAATCTAAGAAGTGACTTCAAGTTACTAAGTTGTATCACTGCGAATTTTCTATCGGAAATTTTACAAATATTAACAGTTCCAGGATGTTGACCCACTGGCAACAACAACTGAAAGACAGATTTTCAGAAATTAGAGCAAATGCAAATATAGAAGGAAAAGTAACTTCACTCAGCTGGTTCTTAAGTAGGCTTTAAAACTACAACATACATGTTATCCGTTCTATCACTTTCTATTATCATGTGAGAGAGTGGAAGAATTCAACAAGAAGGAAAATGGGGGGCGGGGAAAGAAGGGGAAAAGGGGAGAATGAGTGTGCAGAGATAAGGAAAGCAAAAGATGGCAGCATGGACAGGGAAAAAGAAAGTAGAATGAAGGAGACATGACGAACTTAGTTCAGGTGCATTATCAGACAAGCAGTTCCCAGCCCAAGATTCTAACGAAACCGTGCTTCTTACTGTTACACTGAACATGGAGACCCGGAAGGCTAACCACTCTCCCATGTAGCAACTGTTCCAGGACTTGAGGAACTCCTCTGAGGGATTCCACTAGGTAGTAATTAAACAGTTATAAAGAGTTACATCCTAAAGACAACTTTGCTTTGCTGAGTCAGAGGTGAGTCTATACTCTGACAAGTCTTCGACAACCCTTTACTAGCGTCAAACACAAATGATAGATTATTTAGAAATTCCACTTTTTCAAGCCTAGAAGCAAATTTACATATCACACTTGTTCTAGAATGAGATAAGAAATTCTACTGTCCCACATCAGTAATATGTATGCAATTTTTGATCCAATGTTATCTAATTTTCTTATAATTAAATCAAAGGTAAGCCACAATAACCATCAGCTATTTTACTTCATGTTACATCGTTCAAATAACCTTAAAATAACTTCAAATCATCTTTTCCAGAGAGAAAAGGTATTTTCCTTCTGTGACCTCAAAAACATATTCTTAAATAATACAAGAAATAAAACAGCTTTTGTTTAGGGAAAGTTCACCAACGTTTGATGTCACTAAGGGTCATATAATGTTATACAACAAATAATGAATGGCTGCTAAAAAGGTTAGTATATTAAATTTGAGGAAACTAAGATTTTATAAGGAAAATAGTATGAAAAATCTGAATTCTGCATGAAAAATATTTTGTCCATCCTGCAGGCAGTGCCTGAGGTTGATTTTTAACTCAAATTTTTCAAAATACAGTCATGCCAATATTAGGTTTTGATATAGAAAAACTAGGTAAGTCCTCATGGCAGAAACAAAAATGAAAGCTATATTTTTTTATGTAAAATAACTTTAGCTATTAAAAAAATAAACTAATTCCTTGTTTTCACATTCATTTATGAAAAATGACTTTTAGTAATCTGAACAAAACTAAAGTCCAAAACAATGTGGACTGTAAGACAAGAAAGTAAATAAATGCTGCTCATCCAAAATGGTAAAGAGTTCACTCATTTGGGCCTGGCACGGAAGCCTAGCAGCTAAATTCCTTACCTTGAAGGTCTGGGATCCTATATGAACACCGGTTCATATCCCAGTGGCACGGATTCCCATCCAGTTCCCTGCCTGTGTCCTGGAAAAGCAGTGGAGGACAGCCCAAAGCCTTGGGACCCTGTACCCACGTGGGAGACCTAGAAGAGGCTCCAGGCTTCAGGCTTTGGATCGGGCACAGCTCTGGCTATTGCGGCCACTTGGGGAGTGAATCAATGGACAGTAGATCTTCCTCTCTGTCTCTCCTTCTCTCTGTATATCTGACTTTCCAATAGAAGTAAAATAAATCTTTAAAAAAAAAAGAGTTCACCTGGTTACAAAGCTCTTCAGCACCCAGTGAGAACAGAAAAAATAGGTCCTGGTGCTTTTAAAAGCAAAAAAATCACATTCTATGTGTTGTGTTGCACATCTAAGGGGGCACATTTCTTGAGAAATATGCTCAAAAGTATATTCCCAGTATATTCCTAGCTTCCCCAGAACCATAGCAGGTACTCAATGAATATTTCTTGGTGGCAACATATGTAAAAATCTAGTCTGCTGATGCAAAATGGCAGAGGCTCTGTGTCTGAGGGCAAGGGGGGCATTAGGGGAAATAAATGTGTTAAAATTCAAAATGAACTATGATTCTCCTCTTGCATAAGTTGTTAGACCTTTATTATGCTACTGTAAGTTCTCAAAACTAATTGTTCAGTTTTTTTTTAACATTTATTTTTATTATTTTTTTAATGGAAAGGCGGATATACAGAGAGGAGAGACAGAGAGGAAGATCTTCCGTCCGATGATTCACTCCCCAAGTGAGCGCAACGGCTGATACTATGCCGATCCGAAGCCAGGAGCCTCTTCTGGGTCTCCCACGCAGGTGCAGGGTCCCAAAGCTCTGGGCCGTCCTCGACTGCTTTCCGGGGCCACAGGCAGGGAGCTGGAAGGGAAGCGGGGCTGCCGGGATTAGAACCGGCGGCCATATGGGATCCCGGGCGTGCAAGGCGAGGACCTTAACCACTTGCGCCACCGCGCCGGGCTCTGTTCACAGTTTTTATAAAATATTATTAATCAGAATAAATTCTAGGGAAATTTGGCCTACACTTTTAGAGAAAACTTAAAATTGTCATTTCAGTCAGTGTTTTTACAACCCAAATGTTTAACTGGCACATATTTATAAAGTAGAAAAGTATCTTCTACAGATACATTAATATGTATTTATTATTTCTAATCATATTACTAGGTCTGGTCAAAATGGCCTCCAATTTGAGGAGAAAATTTTGATGTGAGTAAAGATTTAGAACATGCCTTGTCCAATACACTTATTTCACCAACAAAGGAAGCTGCTCAAAGATACTCCTTTACTGCTGATATCAAAGGCATGTCCTGCATGTGACTAATAAGCATATACTGTAGGAATTGGCTTACATAATTATCTTGAATTGAAAAGAATATTCCTGGCAAGAATCATGCACATTAAAGAACTTAAAATCCTATAATCTACTGCTGGAAAAGGGAAGGGCATATGGAGGAGCTCATTTAGAAATCAAAAGAGGAATAATTGCTTTCATACACTAGAAAGTCATTTTTTAACCGCTATGGATCAAGTTTAAAAACAGAAATTAACCAGGGACTAATAAATTACCTGGGAAACCATGCTCCAGCTATTAAAGTTTCTAACAAATTTACGGATTACTATCTTCAAACAGCAAATCTAGGAGTACAGTCGAACAATCAGGATCATAGATCAGGCCATTAATGTTAATCCCACGATTCCTTCTGGGACAGAAGTGTCAGCTGTACAGAGAATCAGAGGCTGTTTACCCACGGATGCCTTCTCAATCTTGAGCAACCAGATCTACCCAAAAGACAGCACAGGAAACTGGCTCCACATTTCCTTCATTCACTCACCAGCATCCATTAGCCAACTCCATGCTTTATCTTCAACAGACAAGTTACAGTTTCTTCTTCCCATGGTGCCATGTAAAGGATCCAGAAGATTCCCCTTAGACAACTTGTCCTGCGTGCCTGCTGCAGCACCAGGGGGAAGGATATGCCAGGTCAGCCACTCTTCCGGCCCAGCAATATTAGCAGCAGCAGCAGCAGCAGAAGCTGGAGCAGATCATTCAGACCCGCCTCCTTGCAGGATGCTAGCCAAAGCATTCATATTTATGCCACACCTAACAGAGTTTGCCCATATCTTTGCACCTGTTTCGCAGGTGTTTTTCTGTGATATTGAAAAGCTGCTCCCCAAATAAGGTGACAAATATACTGTTACTGTAAAATACTGTTTCTGAGTTCATGCAAAAATGTGTTCTAATAAGGAAGTCTTGATGCAGTCTTGTTAAATAGCTTGATTTCTCCACCCCCAACAAGTGCACTGCCCTAAAATTTCCTAGTAATGAAAAGATGTTACCAGGTAAATACCAACATGCAATCATGTCTTTCCTATCTGTCCCCCTAACAAAGAATCAGTTTTCTTTTCCACATCCCACCCCTCACCCCAAATGTTAGTGTTTTTGTAACACTTGCAACCCCCAAAACAGACTGGGAAATAGCAAGTCTGATGACCGTTATTACACAGAAGGAGCAAAGACACTTTTAATTCCCTAATTAACTGTTGAACCAGTAGTTTTCAACCCAGCCGGCTAGAATATAGCTGGACAACAGATTTGAGCATATAACACCACTACCAATATATGTGGTTAGCTTAAATACTCAAAGCTAAAATCTTACTCATAAAAAATGATCTAGAACCAGCATTACAGCATAGCAGGTGAGGCTGATGTCTGATACACTGCCATCTCATGTTGGTGTCAACTGTTGTGCTTCAATTCACCCTCCTGCTGATGGCCCGGGACAATCAGCAGGAGATGATCAACAGGCCTGGACTGCGGCCGCTCACATGGGAGAGCTGGCTGAAGTGCCCAGCTCTGTGCTGGCTACGCAGCCCTCTGGGCAGCGAACCAGTGCACGAAACATGACCTGCTCCCGTGTCTCTCCACTGCTCTCTGTAACTGCCTTCCAGATAAATAAACAAACCTTTTAAATGAACTACTATCTAGAGAATTGTTTTGAAATTTATATTACTCAGCAAAGAACAACTGAGAAAAAGATAATTATTTTCCTAATTATTAACTTATTAGAGAATTATAAACACTAAGGTATGCGTTCTCCGCACAGAGGACATTAACTATTCTCATTAGCAAAACCCAAAACCCCTATAAACACGGATTCTGAATGTCATGTTCCTTTTATATACATTTCACAGTGCTCACTTCATCATCAAAATAATAAGAATGCCAACCAGAACAGCCACTGAATGCTTGACACTTAAGTAGTACTGAGTACATCTGGGAATGACGACACTGAGACTCCACTGCGTTATGTAACTTCTTCAAGGTCACAGCCTGTAGAATCCAGCTGTATAATTCCAAAGCTGGAGCCCTATTTGGATACAACTGTGAGATTAAACGTGGCTTTCATTTATTCGTGTACTGCAAGTCTATCTTTCACAAGAACGATGTAACAACACATTTATGTAACATTGAGATTTAACAGCTAATACATCTGTGGCTTTAGTGTGCACCTGCAAATTCCACAAGTCCCTCACATGTATTAAGTGATTAAACAGACAGATGTACGGCCATTGGACAAGATAAATCGATGACTGGGAGGCCTTGGGCGTTACACTGCCCAAGGTCCCACAGTGCTATGCAGCAAAGGGAACGTGCAGGTCCTAAGCACGCAGCTCCTGATGTGGGAGTCTCACACCTACCCCCTGCTGCCTCTCTACGAAACCGACAAACTGCAAGATTCTTTAAGAAATTATATGTCTGCCCCAAAACTCTGGTGTGACAATCTGACAGCTCCATCTCTTTCCAATAACTTTATAGAAACATACACCTAAGCTTTTATTTTGCACATCTATTTTTCATAATGATGTTTATTAACTTCAGGGATGAATAAATGATTTATATGATTCTCAGATTTTATATTGTCCTGGACAAGGTTATTTGTTACATTTTTTCAACACCTTTCAAGGCTTTAACAGGGAAGTAACACTGTTAGCATCATAGGTTCTGACACTGTTTTTGGAGACTATTGCAACTATCCATACTCACATTTCATTTCCATCCTTGGCTAATTAATAATGTGCAGGAACCAGTCAACCACCATGAGCTCAGAGAAAGCTTCGGAAATCCAAGTGCTACCCCGTAACATATGACTGCAAGCAACCTTAGAGCAAGGTACTTCCTTGAATATTCAACAGCTGAAATGACCTTCCCTGACTTGGCTCTGAGGACACAGTCATTTGAGTAATTGCTGAGAGCTGAAGCAAGCAGCAAGGGCCCAGAATCAGGACTACAAAGTCCATGATTATTGAAAGCAACTTATTTCTTTAACTCTAGCATTAAGCCTCATCTCTGGACCAATTTTGGCTATCTTCAGCTTTTTTTTTCAGGTTTAACCTAAGAACAGCTAAATTAGCATGAAGAAAAACGTAAAACTTTGGAGAGAACTTTAGTTCTGTGCTGTTGCTTCTCCACAGGAGAGCTTATGCAGCAAGAAGCTCTAAGAAACACCACCACTTGGTGGCATCTGGCAAGCACTTCTCGGGTACCTATGTGGCACAGCCAGAGGTCAAAGTATTATTTAGAGTCTATTTACTCTGAGTTATTTTTATAATCAAATGTTACCATAGAGGAGAGATGACAATTCCCACAGCCAATCTCTAGACAACTGTCTTCTTTGCAAAATCCCTCAGGGAATGGCATTATATTCTATAGCCACAAAAGCCTGATTTATTCCTAGGCTCACAAGAGATTTAAATTTGTCTCAGTCTCTAATCTGAACTCAGAGTTTACATTAAAATTATTCAAAAATTCTGAAAAGCACATTCTGACATCTTTTGGGTGAGATAAAAAAAAAAATCATTTTTATGACCTTGGCATCACTAAATGCCAGACAAGAAAGAACATGACTCATCTAAATAAAGAAGTAGACGCAGAATCTCACTGTTCAACTTCCCCACTGCACGTTCGGTTCCCATTCACCCCTGCTGCTAAAGATCATGGAGTTAACATGCAAGCATTCGTTTCTGATCATTCTAACACAGCTTACTTTTAAAGCGGTAGTCCCAGTAATAATACTTACACGTAAGTCAGCTAATAGTTTCTCATTCACCAACTATTTCAGGATCTACTCTCCTTTAATTCCTCGAACATAGCTTTGTCAGGAAATTAGAATCAACATGCAAAGATCCCAACCCCCATGGCGAAGAAGCAGTTAAGTTGTTGACAAACTCCTCAGTTACCCCTGGAAAGTCAGTAACTGCCAATCCTTCACTGAGGCTAGCACTGGTGTTTGAAATGTGAAAAGATTCAACTATGCATTAGAAACGCCTGAGTCATTTTGTCCTCACAACTTTATGCTTTAAATAACACTGGCTAAGGAAAACCTGCCAGGGACGTAGTCTGCACTTTGTTTCCAAACCAGGAAGAGGAGGGACTTTTCAGTGTTTGAGATAACATTTGTTTTCTGTAATTTGGAAAACAAACATTTCCTATTCAGTCAGGGCCAGGGCAGGCTTTGTATGTGTGGCGAGTGGCCTAAGGTATGTATTAAGGATGTATGTGGGTTAGGGGTAAGAGGGAGAGAAAGACAAGGACAGGCAGAAACAAAGAA
Organism: Ochotona curzoniae; assembly: GCF_017591425.1. NCBI lineage: Eukaryota > Metazoa > Chordata > Mammalia > Lagomorpha > Ochotonidae > Ochotona > Ochotona curzoniae. The sequence goes on along the minus strand of NW_024465520.1, from coordinate 8,831,332 downwards.
ATATAGATAGACAGAGAGGGCAAGCAGAATTTGGTGTTCATAGAAACCAGTCATTCTGTATAAGAGAATCTTCACCAAAAACTGTATGCATACGAGCTAGGCAATTTATCAAGCCTAAACCACAAAGACTCACCTCACTGTGACTGTATTTCCATGAATCCAATAATTTCATATAGTTACATAAAGTAAGAGCAATCTTTGGTGTTTAGATTAATCTGAAATCTCACTTCAATATGGATGTCTTCCCACATCTAAATGAAAATCGCATCCTTGTTTCTTTCTGATACAAGAAAAAGAAGACTTGTGCTACAGTCATCCTTACACAAGGGGTCTTTACAAAGTTCATGGAAAACACACAAAATTTTTGGCTCAAAACTTGGCAGGGAGAGATAGGGTGGCTCACCGACCAGGAGGCCTGAACCAGCTGAAACTGTCCTAGGAACCTAACCTAGGTCTCCCTCGTGGGTGACAGGAAGTCAAATACTTGAGCCATCACCACTAAGAGCCAGGTCTGTTCTGGCAGGAAACTTACTCAGTCAGAGGTCAAAGACAAGCCAAGAAGGCAAGAGACTAAAGTCCACCTCTAAACTTATTTCTAATAGTTACTTTTCCAAGAATTTTTTAAAGTTCTCTGGCAGAACCCTGGAGTTACTCACTTTCTTTAAAATACACGTTGCGTGACTTGTTATTCATTGGAGCTACTCAGGCGTCACCCAAAGACGTGACAGCGTTGTATTTTGTCAAGTACGGACACACACATAACCCACCAAGTGACAGTCTATACTATTGGTATCAGGAAGGCTTCCAGCACAATCGTCCATCTTGCCGTGTTCATACTCTGCTACAGGATTATAAACCAATGGGACAAAATGCCTCCTCCATGTTAGACAAACGCCTAAGGCTTACCAACCCAGTTCATTTGCACAGCACAACTCTGCAGCTGGTAATTATGACTTCCACGTGACAGGTGAGCTGGCTAGAGTGGTTGACAAACCTGTTTCATGAATGTTCCCAACACTTTCACTACCAAACTAGGGAGTAAAGAGATTTTACCAACACGCACACACACACACATTTTCTACCTTGTTTCAGTTTCAGGAATTGTCCGTTTTTGTGATAAATAGAGTTGTGATTTATTTTGGAGGGAATTTAAAGAAATCATTCTGAAGCTAATCGGCAGTTGAGATAAATTTTATCAGTGAGATATCTTAAACTAAATAACATACAAATCTCACAACATTCAAAATGTATTTACCCAATACTTGAAAAACACTAGACTCTCAACTTGTTTTGCAAGAAGAATCTTTCTATTCAACTCTGACATTCCTGCCAGAACTAAGCCAAGTCAGCTCCACCGAAGAGTAAACATCGTTCTTTTATTTGTCCTGGCTTCTCGTAATCCCTACCAGGAAACTTGCACAGATTTTTATATTTGGTAACTAGTGCTCCTGTCCAGTGGAGCTCCCAGCTGAGCCCCTTGCTACCTTGTGACGCTGGCACCTGCAGCACCACATTCCTGTTTAAAACTTTTCTTTACTTTTTCTCCCGCCCCCACCTTTTTTCCCTCTTCCAGAAGTGACTAATCTTCCTGTTATTTTCCTCTGTCACTTTTTCCCCTGGTATTCTTTTCATGTTGCATAACATTTACTTTTCACCAGCTCCTTTTAGACTTTTACTACTGTGTCCTCAGAGCTCGCCTTCCGCTTTCAACAGAGGCAAATGATCTATATTTATGTATTAGCAAAAATATGTATCAACTTTTGTACTATTTGGAGTACGTCGTTTCCTCCTCTCTAAAATGCAACTGCTCTTTCAATAAGCATAGGCAAATATCCTTTGGTGATCTTCAAAGTTAAATTCAGTCGAATTGCCGTATACCATAACTACCAAATACCACAATTAAAGGGCTTCACTTTTTCTCTCCTTTAAAACTTCCTGATAAGGTATTCTACCAAAGCAAACAGAATACCACTCCTTTTAAAGCCCTCCTTCTCAGCACTCACTCCTCTGCAGTATCATAAAACATGTTAGCATAAAGTTTTTCCATTTTTTCTAATTTTCAACTCCAAAATATATCTTACTTGTAAGCCAAGAATTTGCCTTCCACTTTAACCTCATCTATAATAGCTACATGAGACTGTCTGAACAAGTGCAAGGGCTGAGCTACTCTTCTAAGGAGCAATCCAGAGACTTCCAGAATTACAATGCTTATTTATATAACAGATTCTACAATTCAAAACATGTCTAACAAAACAACATAAATCATACCCTGAGATTTACACAGTTTATCTTTTGGTGAATCCGGTGTTATATCATGCTCATTATATGCACTGCCAAGAATCTGGGCAAACAGCAAGCAGTCCTCGAGTCCCATGTACAATGGTAACCATACATGAATAGGTTCATGGGCCTTTAAAAACTACACAGTTGCAGAAATTTAACATCTTAAAAAATTCTGGCCATAGTGTAGGAGACAGCAATGCCACTAAAATTTTCCACTGTTTTTTCAGAACGAAACTAAGTTCAAATATTTGAGAAAAAAAAAAACACTACAGGTATGTATCATTTACTCCTAGCTTGGGGGGGGGCACACCCATTTTTCTCTTCCCTAATTTTTACTTCCTCAATACATGCATAAACATATACACATTTCCTTACTCATCACACACAGCATCCTAAGCAGATGCATCTTTTTCTGGGTGGTGGGGGGAGCGGGGGTTAGGCATCAGTAAGAGTAACTTTCAAATCCCTGTTTTAGGGACTCTAAAGACCTTTAAAATGTTGCTACTTAAGATGTGTAATACATGATACCAAACAGTCTGAAAGACTGAATTTCATACAACAAATTCATTTTTTTTTTAAGATTTTTTTTTTTTTATTGGAAAGGTGGATACACTGAGAGGAGAGACAGAGAGGAAGATCTTCCGTCCGATGATTCACTCCCCAAGTGAGCGCAACGGCTGATACTATGCCGATCCGAAGCCAGGAGCCTCTTCCGGGTCTCCCACGCAGGTGCAGGGTCCCAAAGCTCTGGGCTGTCCTTGACTGCTTTCCCGGGGCCACAGGCAGGGAGCTGGAAGGGAAGCGGGGCTGCCGGGATTAGAACCGGCGGGCATATGGGATCCCGGGCAGTGCAAGGCGAGGACCCCAACCACTGCGCCACTGCGCCACTGCGCCACCGCGCCGGGCCCAACAAATTCATTTTTTTGAACCACATTATCATCACTAGAAAACAAACCCAAGCTTTACGTGTTATTCACAAGGCAGGGTTACAGATTTATTAGACTGCAGGACTTAGGTACATATTCCCTGCCATGAGCTTTGCCATCAAAAGAATGTCTTCTGAGTGCATAAAGTCTAACCTATGTGGACATATTCATGTTTTAAGTCTTGGCACCAGAATGTTATCAAAATACACTAACTATAGTGGGCATCTGCTCTAGCAATTAAGAACCCAGGTAAGATGCCAACGTCCAGTACTCAGTTCCTGGTCTGTGATTCCATTTCCAGCTTCCTGCTAATGCAAACCAGGCAGGCAGCACGTGCTGGAGGGTCCAAGTGGGTGGGCCCCTGCCTCAAAATCTGACAACACTGGCTTGACTTCCCAAGTTCTCACTTGGGGCTGGCCCAGCCCCACCACCACTGTGTCTCTATGGTGTGGGAACCAGTAGATGGCAGCTTTCTCTTCCTCTTCTGTCTCTTTGATTCTCAAATAATAATAGCTACACATAGTTACAACAGCAATATTTTTACATATATACTAATCAAAAAAAAAAGATTAGGAGAAGAAAGTCTAAGGACTTCTCCAAGGTACACATTTGAGTTACTTTAACATTAGTGAGAACACACTGAGTAGATGTGCAATTTTATGTCACATGAAATTACAAAAGTTTTTAAATAAAAATCATGCATTTTCTCCATTTATATGCCATAAGCAATATTTTGGAGAAGTTAGCAAGAAAAAGTTCTTTAAAGAAGAATTCCTAGTAATAAATGCAGCAAAATGATATAATTAACAGTCACTATTTTGCAGTTGCTAAAAAAAAAAAAAATGAGCTACAGAATGATCAACAAGGATGTCCAGCTACTGGGCCCAAGTCTGGCAGAAAACTTCACCGAGCTTGGCTCAGGTGGGTCTGTACTCAGAGCCAGATTTCAGCAGCATTAAAGCTGGAGACACCTGAAATTACAGCCTCTTGTTAGAGGACACAAATCTTCCGGGTACTGTTGGCACCAAATAATAATCATTAAAGTGGAACACAACCCTAATTCCTATTTTACCAAAAATAAGAATAAAGAAAGACTAAGCTAAATGACACCGTAAGGAAGCAATCAATGAAATTCCAAACTTCAGGCATTTTCTAGCGCAATGGCTCGATATTTTTTTTTCTTTTTTAACAAATAAAAAGCATCAAAAGAGGGAAAATGGGAACATAGTTTGCTATAGATTAAGAAAATCTTCAAACACACAATCAACAACAACTTGACAGAAAACATGAAGTGTTATCCTTCTGTGCCTGGCTTACTTCACGTAACCTAATGAGCTCCAGTTCCATCCACTTTACCGCAAATCAAATCACAGAATTTCATTCTTTTTATGACTGAAAAACATTCCCTGTGTAAATATATCACATTTTCTTCACTCATCCATCAACGAAGAGCTAAGCTGACTCCGTGTTTCGGCCATTGTGAATGGTGCAGCAATGAACATGGCGGGGAGGGAAGTTACAGGGTACAGGTTCTCTGAGCTGATTTCATTTCCTTGGTGTGTGTGTGTGTGTGTGTGTGTGTGTGTGTGTGTCTATTCAGAAATGGGATAACCAGGTCATATGGCAGATCATTTTAACTTTTTAGAGGAACTCCCATACGATTTTCCATAATGGCAGTGCTAATTTGCATTTTTTTTTGACCAACAGTGAAATTAGATCAAAATCTGTAACAGTTTTTCTTATTAAGTTTATAACATATGCATCTCCACATACATATTTGAATTTGCACTGTCTATTACACTAGAGGTTGGCAAGCTTGTGAGAAGGGATGGCAGGCAGTTGGATGAGGAGTACCGTAAGTACAACTGGAGGGCAACGGGACTTACCTATCTTGAGGATAGGCTGTCAGTCTTCCACCATTGCCTGAGCCTACAATGTCGTGACAGATACACTTAGAAAGCAGACAGAGGAACTGGCTAAGGGTGCCGGAGGACTATACCACCGCAATAATACAGGGGAAAACCTTAGAGGGAGAACAGGTGGGGCAGAAGGAGAAACCCCAGAGTCTATGGAATTGCATAACGAAAATAAAATTTATAAAAAATCACAATCGGATAAAAGGAGAAAGTTCTAGGGTTCCTTAGTATAGTATGGTGCCTATAGATTACAAAAATGCATGAAGAATTTAAGGAGAGGCGCTAGCAGACAATAAACACAAAAAAACATATATGAAAACCACAGGATAGTTGAATGGCTTGGCCACTCTACGCTGTGTTTGTATTGAAAGCTGCACCGTACCACATAAAAATGTACAAGTATTACATATTTATCAAGATTTTAAATAATAAAGGACCACTTATAATGCAGCGACACTATTAAGAACCAAAAAAAGAAACACAAAAAAACAAAAAAGGACAATATCCAAACAGAATGAGCAACCTTGATTTAGATGCTGCCCTGAACAATACACTAAAAAAAAAAATACTGCAGTGACATTCAAGAAAACACATAAAAGGAGTATAAGAAGATAACTTATTGTCCATTTTGACTAGTTTTAAAATGGAATTATATATAAAATAGCTTCTTTATTAGAAATGTATGGGAAATGCTAAGAGCTCTGGATGTGTGCGGGAGCACAACTGACGGGTCATGATAAATAAAGCGCTGATATGGATCATGACAGATAAAATGCTGCTTGATAAGAACACAGCTGTCATTTTGACGTTTTGTCTAACTTTGTGTGCAGTTAAAAAACTGCCATAAAATATTTAAATTATAAAATAAAAATCCAGAAACAATGAGTTAATGCTAGCAAAGTAACTAAGCTTTATTTGATATATCTGACCTGAAGACACAAAACCTGGTTTGCAAGCCAGCTTTGGTCCTTGCAATCTCCAGCACATTTGCAGGAAGCTGGCTTCCAAGCAGAGCAGCTAGAACTGAAAGCGACACTCAGACACATTATGACAGCATTCATTAGCAACAGCTTAACCCTAGTGCGACAACACCAGCCGCCTCAATACTTAACACAAATGCCAATATGTGTCATCTACCACATAAATCATTTGTATGTGAAAAAGAAACCTAAGATATAAATATTAATTTTGTTAAGCTTCATCTCAAATGTGCATATATTATCTCTTCAACCTAACAGTAAAATGCTTTGGAGCAAAATCTTTTTCCTTAAACTAACAATCACTCAACATACAATTCTACCGGCCAACTATGTGTCTGCTATATTTTTTACTGAGTGATAACACAAAAGTCATTTTAAGTCAGTCTGTGACCTCAAATCCAGACACAGATGAAGATGCCTAGCCATGATTCATATTCTAAAAACAGTACAGAATATGAACTGGATAAACTACAAAAGCAAAGAGGGCAATTATGTGGTCAGAGCTAAGGTAAGGAAAGCTTCCTAGAAAAAGTTCATGCCCAAACTAAATCTAAATATGGAAAAGGTATGTAAAATTCATGTCAGGAGAAAAACGCCGCTAGGCTATGGGAACAGTGATGTGGAAAAGCAGAAGTCATCACTTGCCACAGGTGAATACAGCTAATACTCAACGCGACAGGTGCTGACTCTCAAGAGATGACCCACTGGACTCAGCAAAAAGCTAGGTGCTGAGTAACGGGTCAATAAATTCCTATGAATCAAAGAACAAGGAAAAAGAGGTAGCATTCCTTGAAGGCTCACTGTGCTGGGCCAGTGTCAGGGTACTTCTTATTCAATCCCCCATTAACTCTGAGGGAAGACATGGCCATCCTGTTCTACAGAGGCAGACATGGGGCCAAGGAAGAGCTGAGCAACTTAACACTAATGTGACTGTTACTGATGCTCTGAGTCTTTCAAACAGTAAAGAAAGAACATATATAGGAGAAAAGTTCTGCGGGCTATTCCACCTAGAATTAAACAAACAAAAAGGACAACAGTGAGTAATGCTAAGTACTTAGCAAATGGTTCTTGAGAAAATGCAGAGATGTGGTAACTAGCAAATGCCAATTTCCATGGTGTAAATATTCCTACCACAGCCTGCCACAGGCTGCCAAGTAGGTATTACTGAGTATGGAGTTGAGAAATGTTGTCAAGTGAGTCAGCTCCAACATATCACCGTGACATCAACAGCCAGCAGACTAGCTATATAATTGAGAAGATGGGTCAAAGAGAAGTAATTTGACGAACCTTGTGCGATTTTTCTCTATTCTTTACAGTATTTTTCGACAAGGAACAAACAACGTATGGTTAAAACTGATGAATGTCTAAGGAATAAAATGTGAAAGTCAATGAAGATATACAAGTAATTCACAGGGATTCCTCAAGGAATACACATTGTCTATGAATGACAGTTGACCTTTGAAAAGTTTTCTTTACATGAAATTAATGAACTGTGATTAGCAGGTGATTTTCTGCTGAACAATACCTTCCTTAGGGAGCACAAAAGATGATTTCTATCTAACTGGAGAAATTGAAAATGAGAACACCACAGAAGGAACTAGTTGATCAAGGTCAGCAACAGACATTGCAACCAAAACCAGAATTGATTTTGCATATCCTCAGCTTTCATACCACTTGCCACATACATAAAATGTGTGAAGTGAATACTGTTCAGAAGGAAGGAGGGAACGCAGTCAACAACCAAAGAACTGGATGACTTATATCTAATATTTGATGAATCTGCACATAGGTATGCACAAAACACACAGAGTTCAAATTATTAATGTTGGTATATTTATTTTTAAAATACACCTTTATGGGGCCAACATTGTGGCTCAGCAGGCTAAGCTGTGGTCTGCATCTCTAACAACCCCAGCTCAAATCCCAACTGTTCTGCTCCACTTCCAATCCAACTCCCAGCTAACACACCCTGGAAAGCAGCAAAGGACGGCCCAAGGCATTGGGCCTTTGCACTCTCATAGGAAAGCCAGACATGGCGCCTGCCTCCTGGCTTTGGACTGGCCCACCAGAGCCCTAACTGCTGCAGCCATTTGTGGAATGAACCAGCAGGTGGAAGACTTATCTCTCTTGCAGTCTCTCTCTCCATAACTCTGCCTTTCAAATAAGTAAACAGAATCTTTAGCAAATCAATAAACATACTCCTTTAGGTAATTCATTTAAGAATATCATAGAATGGATGGTGTAGTAAAATAAGCTTGATACATGTATAAATAGGATCAGAAATTTTAACACATTGATCATAGCACTTCATAAATTTTATTTGTAAGTGTTCAATAAACACATTTAGATAAACCTAAGAATAAAATTGTTTACATGGAATGTTAAAGGAAATGATCTAACAAATCTGACTTTCAAGATCCACACCCTGGAATTCTGGCTTAAATGGACCAAATAAATCAAATACAATTAACATGGGCTTATGTTTATCAGAAATCAAAATCATATGCAAAAGAGATGTGAAAGGGTGCTTCTGGCCTCGCTGGAGCCTGCATCTTGCTTTATAATGTTCTTCGTGTCTCAACAGTACAGCATAGAAATCTTTTATTGGGTCAATTTAACTATTGATTTTTACTCTTAATGCTTATAAATGGCAGAAAAATAGCACTTTTTCAGTCCATTGCCTTAAGAGAAAAAACTCACAGAACTAGTGATTAAAAATGGAAAATCAATCAATGATACTGTTGTGTAGAAGATAAAATAACTCAAATATTTTTCTACTTAACCTAATTGACATTTTCCCAGCCCAGTTATTATATAACATATACAAATATATATTTTTATCTTTAATTACACAAATACAAGTTCTAGTCAAATAATTTGAGTGTTCCTTACACAAGGCTAGTTTTTATATCCTAGACAGCCTTTCAAGAAGGAGACTGTGTCATTTTTTAAAAGAAATTGGTGGCATAATTTACAATTCTAAGGACTACAATCAGTTTTAGAGTGTTTTGTTCTTAAAAACATCTTGCTAATGAAGAAAAAGTTTGTGGCATGGTCAGGAGCTTCTATTTCTGGTAAAATTCCAATGACAAACCATTTTAAATTCAATACAACAGAGTACTATTGATTGGAAGCCTAACATGAGGTAGAGCTAGACGCAGACAGTGGATATTCTTAGATGACTAAGGCAGAGGCTCTGAGAAAAACTTACTTCCAAATAGGATACAAGAAGTTAAAGTTAACAGCAGTGGTCTGAACTGGGGAGCTGACAGACCTCTGTATCATCTTTATGATGCTAAATAGCATAACAACGTACATGTTTTCATTTTTCAAATGTCTGTGCTATCGTAATATAACTCGGTTTTTATATTCTTAAACAAGAACAAACAGGCTCTGGGTTAGGAATAAACAGAATTGTTTTAAGGCGATAATTGATATGTTCAGATTAAAACAGCCGCCAGCAAAAAAGGTAAGAATAACAAAAACAAAAACAAACAAATCAAAAAATATTCAAAAACAATGGAAAGCTACCACTATCTTTTCCAGTTAGTTAGAAAACAGATCTGACTCTATTTTCACTTCAAATCAACAAACTACTACGGGCAGTACAAACAAAAGGCAAAATTTAAAATACACCACAAAAGTATTAAAAACCTCTTGAACTTGTGATGGGGACGAACAGCCCTGCAGCCCAGTCTGCTGCCTCGTGAGTATTTTAAACATTTTCCGACTTGTGAGATTACAAAGTCAGACCAGCATTCCCATCAGGCCTAGCAGGACAGACAAGAGCGCAAAGGTCGTCTTTACAACCTTGAGCACCACAGGAACAAAAGACTCCTTGTTCAAGACTCTGAAGTATTGCTTCGCAGAAATATTCTATGAAGTCTGTATTTTTCAAAGATCATCACCAAGGCCTTATCAACTCCGAAAATACACTCTTCGCCAAGAAAACCACAACAAATACAGCAAGGGAACATCGGGACGTGTATTCCAAGCAGATCACTTTATCTTGATGACGGAGGACCAGTGGGTCTCAGTGGAGCATCTCTCAATGCTCAAGTGGCAAGTGCAGCATTTGTTACAGCTCCATGTGTAATTACCGCGCAACACCCCTTAATGAGCCTGAAGGACTAAATTTTTAATCCCTCCTGATGATCCTCTTCAAAGTGGATAAATACAGGCTTCTCCTCAAATACTTAATTGCTAGTACTACTGGTAACAACACATAATCTAGAACTTCTCAATTCTCTTAAAAATAGCCTGTATCATACAGCTTCCAAAATCGTTTTAGATGGAAAAATTAGTAAGCAAATGAGCAAGTGGCTGGGCCTGCGTATTTACACTCCTTCGTAGTCTGGATTCTCTTTTCTACTCCAAGATGAATATTTTCTACAACATTATGCATTCACACTTGAAAGATAAAATCTACACTTTTTTTCCACAATTAAAGTATGAAGCTGTTTTAGAATTACGGGCATTTCTATACAAATAACAACTATCCTGTTACAATTATCAGTTCTATGAAAAATTGATGATGATTATAATCATCTGGTTCTTCTCAAACAACAATGCTAAACAAAGCCCTTTTATTATTCTAGCAGTGAATAAAGAAAACACGCTGATAACACAGCTACTCCAGTTATATCCCGTTAGATCGCTTCACCCGATGAAGAATAAACAACATTCTCTGTAGCAACTGAACACTTTTGCAGCAAAGTGCTCAGAGGAAAAAGAGTTAAAACTGTCAACACAGTACCTGTCTCGCGCTGCCACACAGAGCGGCGTATCACTCTCTGGGGACATACAGCCATTACATCAGGAGGCCTGCCCACCACGTCCCTAAGCGCTGCCTGCCCAAGATAACCTACAAAATATGGCATGAGTCCAATCAACACAACCGAGAGAGTCCATTACAGGCTCAGTCATTTAACTAGAAGCCTCTTACCAGACATGAAGGGTACCAGGTTCCTCAGAGGGAACATTTATGACTAGATGTACGTTGTTGTCCAACAAATACTCCAGTGCATGCACAGAAATTCTCTAAAGTCGATATTTTTTAAAGCATATAAAATCTGCTCATAATCATTGGTCATGGTCAGAAAGAAACATTTGTTTCAATTCACTGAACTCTTCTTGAATGCCAAGGCCATTTAAAATACCAAAGTAATCATATAAGCTTTGCATTCTCAAGGAGCTTGTAACTTAGTGGGGAATACAAACACTTCCAAACTCACTGTAAAATCAGATACAATATGATCTCCACCATGATACAGAAATGTTGAGGACATAAAGAAAATGTTTATGAAGTATGTAGTACGCCTCATTTAAGAACCACTGGATGGGCCCAGCACATTGGCTCAATGGGTAAATTCTCAACAGGCTCCCACACAGGTACTGGTTCCTGTCCTGGCTGCTCCATTTCCCATCCAGCTCCCTGCTTGTGGCCTGGGAAAGCAATCAAGGATGGCCCCCAAGCCTTGGGACCCTGCACCCTCTGGAAGTGGTTTCTGGCTTCCAGCTTCAGATTGGCTCTACTTCAGCATCGTGGCTACTTTGAGGAGAAAATCAGCTGATGGAAGATTTTTCTTTCTGTCTTTTCTTCTCTCTGTAAATCTGCCTTTCCAATAATGTTTTAATTTCCAATTAAAAAAAAGGAACCATCACTGCAAAAGGGACTCATCATCTTTAAGAGCTCAGAGAACTCTCAGTTACCTCCACACGCTGTCCACAGTTGCAAAAAGTTAACAAAATTCAAAAAAAGTATTCTGTAAGAATCAACTGTTCACCTAAAATTTAAAATGTTGAATCTTGCGTATTATTGATTTTAAATTGTCTTGCATACCATATCAGTGAATTTCATAATGTACTCACTAAGTATTCGTTTGCATACTTTTTCAACAACCTATTGCTAAAGACTAAAGCACAGTGAAAAAATTTTAATGTCACCAATAACTAGTAAATCAGGAAAGTCAAGAAGGGTTTTTAAAGAGTGGGCCTTTAGCCTAGCAGTTAGGAGGTCCATACCTCACCCCTAGCCCCTGGGTTCAACTCCCACTCGCGCTCCTAACTCTAACTTCCCAATAGCCGACAGTCCTGAGAGGCTGCGGTGGCCCAAGTGCCTGGGGCTCTGCCCCCAGGTAAAGGCCTGGACAGCATTCCCGGCTCTGGCCCCAGCTCAACCCCAACACTTAGTGTTTAGATCACTAAATGTGAGTTTCCTGCCATCCTCCCTTCTCCCACTTTGTCTCTCTGCCACACAGATTTTTTTCTGAGAATCTAATATATGAATAAATTTCTTAAATAATTAAAAAAAAAATGTTACAAACGAAAAGAAAATGTTTCCCCTGGACTCAGCTTTCATAGCAGTTTCCATCTGTAAGGTGTATCTATGATTCTATATCTTCACAGTACGAAGCAAGCATTTCCTAGCTTTTTCTGTGTCCCACCAATGAGACATATTTGCAAGGGTCCTGGCGACCCACAGATCTTTGTGACTGACCTCACTGGTCCTCTGTAAAACACAGACTGCCCAACACCATTTCTAAGGACTCCTTTAACTGCCACTCCAACACTCCACGCAAGACCAGGGTGCAATGTGGAATGCGACAGAGTCACTAAATACTCACATTATATTCCATTTTTTAAAACACAAAGAATAAGCACAAGTTCAGACTTTTTTTTAAAAAAAGTCATTTTTCTTGAAACTAAATCTAGCACACACCTTGAAATTTTCACTCAGCATTTTTATGAAACTTTGATTGTAAAGGGCTTCACGAATTACTGGTTTGCCTCTGTAAGTTACTCCAGTAAAAAATGTTTCCTAACTGGAACCACAAAGAACTTTTTATTTTCTCTCAAGTTGTTTAAAAGAATTCTAGAGTATTTCCAGTAGTTCAAGAGAAATAAGAACACTAAGTTTTAGGTATTAAGCTGGTCCTGAATCAGGGAACTACACATAGCCAGGATGCTGAGCCACAGGCAGTTTGTGAATGACTGCACAGCATCTTTTGTGAGTTTGCACTGATTTTGCTTCTGTCCTTCTAATGGACAGAACAGGTGGTCAAGGCTTAGTGTGTGTCCTTTCAAAGGTCTCAGCAGTAATGATAAACTCAGTGATCTGAATCCACCAAGCTCACGCAAAGCACCGTGTTGCTGGGTGGATACTTGTTGTCAGGCAAGGCATCTTTTCAAACTACGGAGAAATCTACTAACCCACAAACAAATGATTTTCTACCAAACAAGTCCTACTTTAATTCACAGGCAGCTTAGAATCACACAGTGGAAAAAAAAAAAATTGCAGGAACTTTATACACTAAAACATTTGATCTCTCTTTACCATGGTGCTGGATAAAAATAGTTAAAGAAAAAATAATCACAGAAGTTCTATCATAATGAACTAAAGCATACTGGTGCCACATAACTTCTTACTGTGCTTCAAGACAACATTTACTAATATATTTGGAACTATATTAACCAGTATCTTTTGAAGGAAGTTTTTCCTAACTGAAGTGCATTTTAGAGATCAAATCGCTTTCAGAATGTGTGTAACCTGAGATTCCTTTTTGCTTCCCATGGTGACCTGTTTTTTCTCTTGAAAATATTTTCCAGCTAGTCGTCAGAACGACTTCCTGAGAAATCTTTCCTTTTGTACTATGAAGCAGCCTGGAAAAGTGTGCACTTGACTCATTCATGCTGCTAAAATGCACTCAGGCTAAGGCTGCCTAGCAATTTTCCCTGTTTCTTAGAACAAGACAGTGGCTACATTAGATTGTAAGGTTACCGCTCGGAGCACCCTCACGAGGCCATATTTTATAACACCATATACACACAGACTATTCATTTCTTCAATGTAAGGAAAGTCACAATTACAAAAATAAAAGATCAAAAAAGTCCTTAATTCTTTATTATCTTGTTTAACTCCAGGGCCATGCGTGAGGATCAGTTTGACATTTGAGAACAGTGTAGAGTTATTTGGAGATAACTCCATGTGGACATATTTGCAGATAATTAAATGAAACACGTCAAGTAGTATACCAATGGAAAACAGTTATGAAGTCACACAGTCTTCCGATCCATTATATAAAAATCTCTTCAAAGTTAACACATCATTTTTACCTATTAGCTAATTACCATCATTAGCAGAGGAAAGCCAGCAAAGCGAGAAATCTGTAGTAAACACCAACCTACTATTTGAATCAATCTACATTAAGGAGCATAAGAAATGATATTTAAAGAAGTAAGTTATTTTTTGAAACTTAATGGAAGCATCCGTGAAATGGCTACTGTTATGAACAGGAAATGACACTTGTGTCAAAAGATGATTTCATTTTCTCTATTCTGCTTTTTAAACTTATCCACAGTGCTAACAAGAAAGCAAAGCCAAGTTTTCATGAGAACCTGGAACATGCAATTACCAGAAGGTTTTATCCTTGGGAGACGAATGCATTTCTACAGATTGGTAAGTCATGGCACAATTATTATGTTCCAGAGACGAACATTTAGCCAAGCATTTCAGATGCCCGTTAACGCACCGGCACATCTCATCAGAGCAGCCATCAGAGCACCCAGGCTCTGGCTCTTGTCTCCAGCTTCCTGCTAACAAACCCAGGAGAGGCAGCAATAACGAACCCAAGTAACAGATTTTTTGGAAAATACTACGTTCTTTTAATCCCTTGACATTGTTAAGGTAATGGCTGTTAATCTGGACACAGAGCTTTCAAAAAATATGTACTCAAGTATGTTTGCTGATATCAGATATTCTCCCTAAGTAGGTCAAAGGGATGGGACAAGCAGTGGGAAGGGGAGTAAACCCACAGTGCCTGCGCAGCGGGGCTGGAGGAATTACCTGAGATGCTGTTCAACATAGAGTGGCCACACCATGCAAGCTGCCGACACACATGGCTGTAAGACCATCCTATTGCTGCTGCCGACAATCACTAAAGAGAGGAACAATCTATTCCAACAGTTCCCTGCAGCATGGCGGCCCAACTGGCACAGTACCAATGTCTGTGGCTTGAGTCTTCAAATTTTTAGTGTAAAATTCTGAACTGACAGACTTTGGAGCTTAGGGATTTTGCAGACTTTTCAAAAACAGCTAGCTATATTCCTTCAGTCTTCAAAACAGATATGCTACTCAAGTAAATGGGATGTAACAAAGAGTTACAGATTCAATGCCTTGGAGAATGGCACTCCATCAATTCATTCAGAAGGAAGCACAATAAGGATCAAGAAATTCTGATGCCATAATATGATTAGAAAAGATTAACTGAAAGATTACTAACATGAAACTTATTTTCACTGTCAATATTTCAGTGTGTAAATGTGTGTGAGAGACACAGAGGCAGAATCACAGAAAAGAAGCAAGAGAGCAGGTGTAAGCATGTGCTTGGTTTATCTTATCTATACAAGTTTGTCCACTGGAAACGTTTCTTTCGCTTCAGTTTGGCTCCGACCTTGGAATAAATGAGAAATAAAAATAGTTCCATGGATTGGAGCCAACCAAGCTGCCAAAACAAAGGTAACATTCATTAGTAGATCCTGGTGCCATGATCTCATTTTAAAGGTTATTGGCTATTTTTGTGTTCTTTTTGCACTAACTGTAAATTTGTCTAAAGCTTAGGACAACCATCAACGTCAAAGAAAATAGATATCAGTCTTACTTTAAATGCTATTATTTACATGAAAAAGAGTTTTTAAAAACTGTAGGTGGGAAATAAAATAAATAAAATAAAATAAAATACTACAGCAAGTGAAAGGTGCATCTGATTTTCGGCTTAATCATTTAATTTTCTAATCCCTCATCTCAACAAAATACGAGTGCAGGAAATCAAACGTGTGTATATACACACACACACCTTGTTTTTTTCTTTCTGTTTCTATTAACAGCTAATTTCAATGCAAAAGTTACTAAAGAGCGGCAAATTTTTCTCCCAAAAACATGAGCATCTAAAAAACTCTCTTGATTTTTTTTTTAAAGAAATACAAGGAGAAAATCCTAGATTTTATTTATCTGCTCATTACATATCAACTGAATTCTTAACTCTAGGGAGGTCTCACTGTAGCATCATCTTGGCAATTTCCAAAAAGCTGAAAAAAAGTTTTATGTACCCAGCTCTCAGAGATACTGTCGCATCCTCTAATTGTGTCACAAGATGAAACCTCAAATAGCCAACCCAACAGAACAGGCTGCAAGCATTGCCTTCCGACACTTCCTTCAATATCAAGTAATACAATGAACTCATTGCCACTTGATCAATGCACAGTAGTATAGGATGTGCGATAATCAATAACCTTAAGAAGGGAGTGGCATGGTCCAGTCAATCAAACAGCAAATGCACAACTCATACTCAAATTGCAGGATTAGTACCATTTAACCAAGTTGCAAAAGGAAACCCACAAGTCCCCAGAGGAAATAATCAAGTTATATTATTTCTAAAGAATCGGTAAAATCAGGCAATTGCCTTTTTCCCTTTCACTTTGAGGGGAAAAAAAAAAAAACACGTATGACTAATCCAGTCAAAAGTCCCAAATTTGCAAATTAGGCAAACACCTTTAAATATCTTGGTGCAAAATGCACCATTTTAGTAAACTAGGTCCCTATCAATCATGACTGGCAGTAAAAGGAAAAAATGAAACTGGGCTATCCCAGAACACACAGACTGGGATGCTTTCTGCCCCGTGAGGAAGTAAAGGACATTTTATCAAGCATGTCTTACAGGTATAAAACGAACAGGTGGAGAACAGAGAAAATCAAAAGATTGTAATATTTAACCTCTTACTAACAGGTGCTCCAACGAGTAACCAACTTTTTTGGGGGAAAAAAAGTCTTAGGAAGAAATGCATATAAATAATTTGGTGTTTAAAATGCCAAGTGTGAATTATTCATTATAGAACAGCATAAAGCTAAAGAGATAGTAGTTTGACATGAAGTTGAAATTTGAAACAGATGGTCCCAGTGTTTTTTTTTTCAACCAGAATAAATACATAAACCACATTAGTCCATTAATACTAGTCAGTTCAGTGCCAAAAGAAACATAAGATAAAAGGTTAGGGGGGTATTTTATCTTGATATAAGGCACACCAACAAGTTACTGTGTGACCGGTCACAATTGCAAACATTAAGAATAATGCATTTTCAAACTTTTCAATCAAATAATATATAGATACCAATAATGCAAAAATGAGAAGAGCTAGTATAATTACAATTTGTATAGAGAAAAAAAAAACCTTTTACTAAATTCTAGCACTCAGATAAGAACAATGCTAACCACTATAATTTCTGAAATAAAATGCCAAGCAAGACTTAGCATTAAATGATACAATCAACTAGTCTTTCTGAAACTCCAACTTTGAAGCTGGTATAACAACACTCAGTTTACAGCTGAGCAAACCAGCTAAGAGAGGCAAGATGACCAACCCCAAGCCAAAGGAAGTTTTAGGGAATCGAACTCAGATGTACCAGAATCCACAGTATGGACTCAACAAGGACTCAACTTGTTGCTGTAAAAGAGTTTTTCTTTTGGTTTTCAACTTACATCTTTATGTGCGACTACATAACTACTCTGAAGATTTTTTTTTACTAAAATAAAGTAGCATTGGAATCTGTTTGAAAATGACAGAGGGCCACAATTTTATGACTCTTTGTATTTTCGCTTTTACACAATTCTTGTAAATTTCATTTTCAGGAAAAGAACACAGACGTTAATCTAGATACCAAAAGATACCAGTAACAAAACAAAAAAATGAAGCTAAAGCAAATGAATGAAGAAAATGTCCAGAGAGATTAGATCCACAAGGAACACACTTGCTTTTGCCTGCGATTACTCTATGTTGGACACAGAACAAATTCCACTTACATACCAAGTCTGATCACATACAACTACCAAACTTACAAACATTATCGTTAAATGACAACTTGATTACATTGAAATACACAAGAATGGCCTTTGCAATTTCGGGGTTCATGGTTTTCTGTTCCTTTTTGTCCAAGCTAACCTGAATGAACTACTGTGATAATTATATTTTCCCCACACAGCATTTTAATTCACATAATAAATATTAACATTTGAGACACATCTGGTGAGAGCTTAGGATTATAATTTAATATTTATGAAATAAACAAAGAAGCCCAAGATATTCATTCTCATGCATCCTTGATAATAAACATACTCTGTCATATCATAAATAAAATGCAATCAACTATTCCATCGACATAATCCTCTCATTCCAATTACATACAACACAAAAGTCTTGAACTAAAAAGAAAGATGTGATCCCTTTTTAAAAAAAAGATTTATTTATTTATTTTTTTATTACAAAGTCAAATATTTAGAGAGAGGCAGAGAGACAGAAAAATAGCTTCCGTCTGATGGTTCACTCCCCAGGTGACTGCAACGGCTGGTGCTGGGCCCATCTGAAGCAAGGAGCCTCTTCTGGGTCTCCCACACGAGTGCAGGGTCCCAAGGCTTTCCCAGGCCACAAGCAGGGAGCTGGATGGGAAACAGGGCTCCCAAGATTAGAGACAGTGCGCATATGGGATCCCAGCATGTTTAAAGCAAGGACTTAAGCCACTAGGCCACGGCACCCGGCCCAGATGTGATCTATCTTAAAACACATCTTTAAAATTAATGTAGTGGGGACAAGTTGTGGCGCAGAAGGATAAGCCTCAATGTCACCTATCAGAGTACAGTACAGCGTGTCACAGGTTCTAGTCCTTGGGTTCCCAGATGCAGTTCCTGGCTCCTGGCTTCCCAAATGTGACTGTTACGGGCACTGGTGAACCAAACTAATGAACTAAAGACCTTGTTTTCTTTCTCTTTCTCTCTATGCTCTGCTTTTCAAATATACCTCTTTTTTTTATATATACCTTTTTAATATATTAAAAATTGTTTACATTGGAGATATAGAGATGTCAGCATTATTTTAACATGCCATATAATAACAACTGCCAAAGAGGTGACTAATGTCACCTAGACTCTAACTACACACACCACAACCGAAAAATTTACAAAGGCCTTAATCTCTTTGTTTCTGGTATCATTTAAAATGACCAGTTAAAACTCAGAACATCAAATACCCACACAAAGTAATGTTGCATGGCTCTATGCATTAGGAAAGTATCAATGGCCTACCTTTCTGAGCAAGAAAGGAGATTCTAAGAAAAAGTAATGATAATTTTTTTAAAGGCAAAAGTTCAAAAACCTCTTGGCCTGGTTCTCTTTAATTCACTCTCAAGCTTGGTCTTGAGATCCTGAAACTTTCATATTTTTTTTCCAACACAACCTATTACTTTGATTTGCTCTATCATTCGTTCTGCTTGACAAATTTTAAGATTATTCTTGATTTGAGGTTTAAACTATACTATCAGATCCCTAATTTAAAAAATCATTATAAACACTCCATCTTCAATGAGAAAATATCAACAGATATCGGGGAGAGGGAGCTTTCCGATTAAACAATACATAAGCAAGCATGTTTTTAAAAACTAAGCTGTCTTAACTACAGGCAATTTCTTTTATACAACACTTGTCCAAGTCTGTCCGGCACTATAATACATAGATCCAATAACAAATAACTTATTTTTATGTGCATAAGAGCATCGTGCCGTGTTTTATAACACTGCTAATCTTAAGCTCAACTTAGCATAAAGGCTGCACGTCCAGGCTCAGCAGGCGGACTCCATGGCTGAGGCATGGGGTCAGCCACCTCCTGGTTATGAACCCAGGCAAGGTTCTTCTCAACCTCATCTAATGTTTATGACTTTCATCATTTTATAAAAATCAACAGACGATCAAATCCATGAGCTAAAATTTGCCATTTCAATGTCACCTAAAAATTAATCAGATTCAAGTTCGTCTCACTTCATTATGGAATGTGATAAAAGTCCTGGGCATAAATCTCTGACCATATAAAAATCAGTGCTAAGGCAAATATGCGGATTAGTCAATAGAGTAATACAAGCATGCAGATCTTTTTTGCTGCATACATAACTGGAGTTGAAATCATTCTTTCTTGGACTAATTATGTTCGCCAATGTTATCTCATAGCAAATTTCTCAGACATAAAATGGTACTTCAAAAAGCACAGGGAGAATGTACTTTAAAGGTATTAATTTTGGTGCAAATTGCTTTATAAAATCATGTTATCTTTCCATAATATGCATTTGGATGATTTTTCAAAGATCTATCACATATACATTTTTTAGGTTCTTTTCTCTTAAACCAAAACAAACAACGAGAGTGGCCATAGAGCTTAACAGTTAAGACACTGTGAGCAGGTCTGCATCTCACGCTGGAGGGCCTGGCTTCACCTGGCTCAGGGTTCCAAACCCAGATTTTTCGCAGAGACTCAGGGAAGCAGCAGATGGAAGGTCAAGCAGCTGAGTTCCAGCACACGGCGGAACCTGAATTGAGCTATCCGCTCTCAGCTTCAACACGGCCACGTCCCTGCCATCACCAGCGTTTGGGCAGGAAAGCAACAGTGACAGTCAAACACAAATGAATCAAACTCTGTCTCTCTCTCTCTCTTTCTCTTTCTTTCTTTCTCTCTCTCTCTCTCTCTCTCTCCCTCTCACTGTCTCCTCCACTCTTCTCAGTCTCTCTGCCTCTGGAACAGTTAATTAATGCTTAACACATTTATCTTTTAATTCCATTTTCCTTAAATTTATTGAGGTCCCCTCGCAGAAAGATATTTATTGTAAACCTTTGTTCTTCTGGGACATTTTAAAATTCAAGACTAAAAGAGTTAAAAACAAAATTTTATTATATTATGAGCACGTTAGCCCCCACTGTATA
Source organism: Ochotona curzoniae (assembly GCF_017591425.1). Taxonomy (NCBI): domain Eukaryota; kingdom Metazoa; phylum Chordata; class Mammalia; order Lagomorpha; family Ochotonidae; genus Ochotona; species Ochotona curzoniae. The sequence goes on along the minus strand of NW_024465520.1, from coordinate 8,810,435 downwards.
CCTCTCAAAGGCTTCATTAAGAACCACTGTTCATCTGAACCTACAACAGTGAGGACTCTAAGTATCATTGATCTGTATTGCAAATGGGCTGACACAATGTCTGCAACACAGCAGTTACCAAAAGGTGCACAGGAAAGAACGGAGGATTTTCTTTTACTTGAGATGCAAAACAGACATTTTAATCTGCAACTTCTTTAAAGTTGTTAATTAAGCCTTTGCTTTGAAAAGGTCCCTTTTCTGGTAAAGATTTCTCTTAATAAAGATTCCACTGCGCATGCATTCTATTTTACACTTTCCTTTCTGCAGACTTAACCCACTGTACTGTACTGTACACAGTCATCTACTATAATCATGGCTTAAAGATTCTACACAGTTATTTAAATAGATTCTTCCAGAAAAACACTTGCAAGAGCTACCTCTTCTTCAATGTGCATAATGACTAGAGTTCATCAAAATTCAAGTTGTTGTTATAGTTTATATATATATAAATAGTTTATATATATATAACTATACATATAGTTATATATATATATATATTAGGTTTTCCTATGTGGAAATTTGGTTTCAATTTATTGCTCTGCTATGATTCATGGAAATCAATGCCTGGCAATAGAAGTAGCAAAAAAAAAAAAAAAAAAAATTCAACAAATAAAGCTAGGATGATAATCTTGCCTTATAGCTAGATTTCTATTTCATTACTCTCCACTGAGCCAGAGATATGTGACAAGGTGAAGGAAGACAGTTCATTCAGAAAGCACTTCTTTCTTACCATGATTCTTTACATAAATGGGGAATTCTTTAGTTATCTCTTTCTTGGTGGTTCATTTCTCAGTTGCCTTCTTTAAAGAAGAATTGTTTTCCGAAAAGCAGTGTCTCTATCAAAGCGGACTTGTATTTCGGGCATGATAAATTTGGCTCCATTTTCTTCTAAAACCTAGTCTTTTTTCATTTGGACCACTTGGTGAGCTAACACTCTTTAATTACAAAAGCTTCCTAGGACTGGGAGATGTTACTAATTTTCAGCCTATGAACAATTTCAGAATATTTGATGAGCAAAGATAGCAGAAAGCAAATTATCATCTGAATGTAGTAACATGGGAAAAAATGAATTACAGATGTAATTTACCCATCACAAGCAGATCCTAAACACTGATTATGTCCATATTTGTGCAGAAACTGAAAATGACAGAAAACCTAGAATGTTTTTCTAACTTTAATTTTCCATGTTTTACTTTGTGTAATTTGCTGTCAACTATTAACAGCAGATGCTTCTTGCCTTATCTGAAAAAAAGCCGGGACAAGCATAAGCGATTTTGAAATACAGAATACTGAATTCAGACACCACATTTTACAGAGATAAATTTTACCTTAAGATGTGGTAGTCATACGGGATATGGAGATGATATGGATCTCAACCTTGTATTAACATAAATTTAACGTTACTGATGGGTGGTGTGGTGGTTTAGCATCTTAAACATACACCTGCAGTGCCAGCATATATGGGAGCCAATTCAAGTACCAGCTGCTCTTTTTATGGCCTGAGAAAGCAGTGGAAGATGCCTCATGTTCTTGGGCCCCTGTTTCCACATGGGAGATCCAGAAGGAGCTTCTGGCTTTGGATCAGCCCAGTCTGGCTACTGCAGCCACCTAGGGAAAGACATGGAATCTGTCTCTCTCTCACTCTCTCGCGCTCTCTCTCTCTCTCTCTCTCTCTCTCTCACTCTCTCGCTCTTTCTCCTTTCCTTCCTCCCTCCCTCCCTCCTCTCTATTTCTTCTCTATGTAAATCTGCCTTTCAAACAACATGAATTGAATTATGTTTTTAAAAATTACTGAATAAACCCAGATATTTTCAGAATTCCACGCACTAGGCCTAAAACTGTGACCCAGTGGTTCCTGAGTGAGAGATGATAAGCCAGGGACAGCCAGACTTCCTGCCACTAGGAACCCTGGCACTGGGCTTCCCTCCAGGCCCGTGACCACTCACGGACGCATATCTCCCAGCTGCGAGACGGAAAGCAGGGAAGAATAGGTACAATGAGCCACCTGGGTCATTCCTCTGTCTCTTCCTCCAGTTCTCCCACCAACCCTCCCTCTACCAATAGCAGCTCCCCATTCCCTTCCCCCTCCAGATACTGGGCACACTGCCAGCCACCAACTTCCTCAGCTCTGCACCTTTAACACCTGCCTCCCAAGGGCTGACCCGGGGAGTACTTAAGTCATTCCTCGCTGAATCAGCATCTCCTTTCACCTTCTGAATGCCTCTGTCCCTCATGTTGGGGTCTTCACCACTGGGGATTTGGAGAAACTGTGCCGCCTGCCCAAGGCTGGCTGCTGGCACAGGGCAGCCCAGACCTGATACTGGGGAGCACTTCACACTGGCTTACAGGAAGCACCCCAGTACAGGGAAAGGTCACCTACCTTATTCAAAGCCTAGGTGAGTTTCTTCTCCCAAAGAAGAAGCAGTTTGACAAAGAGCAGTTGTGATCTACAACACTAGCAAAAAGACTCAGGGTAAGGTGGTCCCTCCTAACATTCCTCTGGGGTCTCCTGACTTTAATACTCGCATTTTCCAGGGTACATATTTGTACTGGACCAAAATTCCAGCATCCCATGTATTACTCTGATTTCTCAGAATTTTAACGACATAACTTGTGTAGGAAAATATTTTCTAAACCATTAAAACTTTGGAAATGGCTGTGATTCACACTGAAGAGGCAGCTGACCACTTTAAACAGTGACCGCTTATCTAAAAGGACTGATTTAAAATCGTTTTCCTGGGCTGGCATGGTAAACCAGTGGTTAAATGCTCGCCTTGCATCCACTGGGGTCCCATATGAGTGCTGGTTTGTGTCCAGGCTACCACACTTCCCCTCCCGCTCCCTGCCTGTGGCCTGGGAGGGCAGTGAAGCATGGGCCAAAGCCTGGGGACCCTGCACCCGTGCAAGAGGCCCGGAGGAGGCTCCTGGCTTCTGATCTGCTCAGCTCCAGCCATTGTGGCCACTTGGGAAGTGAAGCAGCGGAAGGAAGATCTTTCTGAGTCTCCTTCTCTCTGTAAATCTGCCTTTCCAAGAAAATTAATAAATATTTTTTTAAAAAAATCCTTTTCCTGCATGATCATACAATGTAGACCAGACAACTCCAGTTCTAAAGCTGATGGCAGTGTTCCTGCCACCCTGTATTCTAAGATGGACTGGTTTGTGGACTTGCAATATTGTTTTTAAGTACTCACTCCTTCAGGTCCTAAGTGTTAGTTTTCTTTATTTAATCATTAGAATAGAAACACGTAAGCTGTTAAGCAATGTTTACAGGCCAGTATTATGGAGTAATGTATAAAGTCCTTATGGTACTGGCATCCTGGTCTGTGTCCCAGCTGTTCTGTGCCCCAGCTCCCTGCTAAGGTGCGAGGAAAAGCAGTGAAAGATGGCCCAACGTGGCCCAGCCCCTGACAGCTATGCCAAGGCCCTGCAGCAAGCTTCTGGCTCCAGGTCTAGCTCTGAGCATCACAGCTACCTGAGAAGTGAACCAGCAAATAGAAACTCCTCTCTCTTTCTCTCTGTGTCTCTTTTTCTCAGAGATAACTAAGTAAATCTTTAAAAAAAAAAAAAAAAAAAGGAAAGGAAACCACACTTTACAGCACAGCAGTTACCACACAGACTGTGACACTGGCCTAACCAACATCTTGTCCACACGTTACCGTGGACCGGCCGGCTCTAGGCCATTTACAAAGCCTCTCTGCATAGAGTGTGCTGACCTGTGGAACAGAAGCAATAGAAGTATGTCAAAGAGCTTTTTGATGCGGACTAATTCCTATGAACAAATACAAGCACTAAAAATTCTGCTAGGCATGTAATAACTTTTATCAAGTATTAACTCATTTTATTATTTCACTCCATAGGAAAGTACAGCAGAAACAGAAATAAGAGTCATTATAGACTCTTACCATGTAAACTCTTTGGGAGTTGTTTATACGGCATGTATTCCTGTTACATTTTGGTTATAAAAACAGAGCTGTGTGTATAAATAGGCACTGCAATAGGAAAATAAAAGTGAAGTTATTTTATTCTTCTACAGAAACGAAAATCAATGCATTCGTGACACGCCAGGTTTGACTGACTCAAGTGGCTTCGCCCATGGACTCCATTCCCAAGTGTTTTTCAGAGGTGTACTTGATTCTGGAAGCTTCTGAAAGGAAAACCTGTAACTGTCCTATCACAGTAAAAACACCCTCCCCAACACCCCTCCTCCCCTTCCAACTTGCCTACCAGATGCCTGATGCTACTCGGGGCAACAATATTTGCTGCCAAAAATACCCAATCACAGGCCACAATCCACCTCCAGGAAAGACCGAGAAGAACCCTACAGAAAGGATGGCCTGTGGTGTGCCCATTCCTTCCCTAAATTAGGAGATGAAGGCTGGCGCTGCAGTGGCCATCTTGTAATAGCACAATGACCCCAAAGCTGAGAGCTCTGTGCTCCTGAAGATCAAGGGCTGCATGAACGTGAGTTCTAGGGACTGCGCAGTACCAGACTGGCCTAAACTGCTCAAAGACAAATGCCTGTTTCATCTACGCCAACCACTGGGGAGGGGACAAGTGCCTCTGATACTCCTCCCAGATGAAATATCTACATCACTTATGTGTGGATCCGGAAGCAAATATAAAGAAGAAGCATAAGCGACAATTCTGAAACTAAATAGTCAGAAAACTGACAAAACCTAGGAGATAGCCAAAAAGTAGGAGGGGGGGGGTCAGAGACAGCCAAAGTCCCAAGGTATCCAGGATACAGGTTGTCAATTAAACAGGGCCAAATGGTTGAAAAGTTATCAGTAACTTGTTTAACATCAAACTTTCACTCAAAGTCAAAAGTCTCCCAAAAAAAAAGGTTCTGAAACAACAGGCATGACGCAGCAGGCACTTGATAAAAACCCACACTGCAGAGCAGATTTCAGCCTCCTGGGACACAAGCATCTCACACAGCTACCAGTTCGATTCCCAGCTGCTCCACTTCCAATCCAGCTCACTGCTCACATGCCTAGAAAAGCGACAGAAAGCTTCCCTGCGTGCTTTGGCCCCAGCCATCCCTGCGGCCGACCAAGATGGTGCTCCGGGCTCACTGCCCAGGATATGGCCATGTGGAAAACGACCAGAGGATGGGAGATCTTTTTCTCCCAGTCCTCTCCCCTTCTGTAACTGCACATTCACAAAGCAAATAAATCTTTAAAAAAAAAAAAAAGCATACTTGATATAAGAGAAATAGTGTGAATAAAAAAAATTTGCTAAGCATATTATAAATGATTAGAATAAGAAATGTCATTAGAACTTATCTTGTTTATGTTGAAATTTGGAGAAGAGAAATTAATATTCCAAAGATCTATTTTAGATCAAAAATCAAGCAGTTCTACCTAGCCTTTCCAACTGCTGCCACTTAAGCTTGTGTGTATTAGTAATTACCACTATTGCCAAGTCAATGGCCATTCAGTTGGTGACCAACTTTTCTTGGCTGTCATGATTTCTGGTTTATTAAAGTGGAAAAACCATTCCCATCAAAAAGCACAGAATGTATTTCTGCAAAAGTTTTTTTTTTTTTTAAATGAAGCAAACACACAAAAAAAAAACCCTCAAATTTCAAGAACATCTCTTTATACAAAAACAGGAAGCTCTGCCCAAGTCTGCGCAGAGGGAGACAGCTCAGCATGAAAGGTAACGGATTAGAGGAAGCTAATGGCTGAAATCCTCTTCTTATCCTTAGCAAGAAAAATGACAAGCTAAGCTTCCCCAGTCGATACCCAGGTATCTCGCTCCGCTTCTGTCTTCTTGCATGAACTGGGCACATGTCACAAGCATCTTCGAGACCTACTCCTCCAGTGACAGCCTTGGGCAAGTCTACTCAGCAGAATCAAAATTTTGCATACTTATAGCCGTTTGCATTACAACTAAACCGTAGACATCGCTCTAAGCACTATGTTGATTTCAATGTTTTTTGTTTGTCACAATCAGACCCAGGACCAAGATAATAACACAGAAGAAAATGGAAGCAGTGTTCCAAATTCTTTAAAAAAAATAAATAAATAAATAACTTGAATAGAATCAGTGCCCTAGGTAGTATATTTCAAAACATGGCTTGAAATTGTTCTAACCAAAGTTTTACAAAACCTGAATTTATTGTTAAAAAAAGAAAAAATCTTTTTCTACAGGTTTGCCAAGTGTATGAATGCAAGTAGGTAAATGATTACAGTATTTAGTATTACTAAGTCAGCTGCAGCCTCTGAGCATTTCAAAAAGAAAGGCCCGTGGCAGAGTTGAAAACACCAAAGCGCCCACAGAGGCCATGCCTAAAGAGCCGTGGAGTCCCTGCCAAGAAAAGAAAGAACTTTGACAACAAACACTGCTAACAAGTCATGCCTCGCACAGATCATCTCCTGTCATTACAGGAAAGCGAGGAAGAGCTGGATCAACCTGGCAGAGGACGGTGAGCTACGTGCACGTAGGAAAGAATATTTCAATGTTTTAATATCATATGGGCGATCCCGGGAGCAAAAACCAAACAGAAATCTTAGTGGAAGTCAGTCTGATTAGTAACAGAATAGATTAAAATCTAAATACAAAATTACAAGTATACTTAGGATAAACTGGCTTTAAAAGTATGCAGACTGCCTAGCGCTTACAAGAGCAGCCCCACAGGCGAGGATATTCCAACATGGCAACATGAGTATACCACCACACCTCCACACTGTCCACTGAGCCAGTTAGCTCGCATGAAACCCTCTTACAGCTCGATGTGCCTGAGTGATTCCGAGCCCGTCAACTGCCCATCTTCCCATGTGTATCTGTGTCTACCCTAACACATGGTTCTTACATTTCTGTAAATATTCAGAGGTACTTTAAAAGTGTTCGTGCTGTGCCTTTAATTCCACACCATTTTGAAATGAAAGTTGAAACTCATACGTCTAAGATAAACTCGCCCCTTGGGGCTACTACTCACAAGAAGAATACTTCAAAGGGCTAATGGAAAAAGTGGGGGTGCAAAAACATTGAAATCCATACAATTTTATGAGACGTGTTTTCCACAAACTTTTTGAAAATCCTTCACATGTGAATGTACTTCATGGAATAAAAGTCTGGAACAAAATTGTTCCATTTGATAAAAGGGCAACAAGAGGAAAGCTACCCAGAGTCAGAGTTCAGCCACACCGGTAACAAGCAAAGGCTAGAGTCTCCCTGTCATCGATTCCCCATCACTCAACGGGGCCTCGAACAAGCAGCCAGTCCAGCCTGTGCACCACGGTGAAGGCTCATTTTTGAGAAAATACATAAACTGACATCACATTAAAATACATTCAGTATACTTTACATCAATTCTCTAAGGAATGACACAACAGGTAACTTGTTATTCAGTATTATTTGAAATGTCATCCCTAAAATATAGTATCATTGTCATGGTGGCTTGCAGTGTTGACATTTAAACTGCTCTCTTTTTTGGTATCCCTTTCAAAAGTCCTAAGGGGGGGAAAAAAATACATCTTCAGTTCTGGGATTTGGAAGCAGCCCTACACCCAAATCTGTGGCCTGTAAGCACTTTGATTAAGTCTCACGTTAAGCATACTCCTAAGTGTGCTATTAAATTATAACAAAGTATAAAAACAAAATAAGAGAACTTCAGTGCTTACAATTCTATTTTGTTATGCATTGGACACATGATTGCACCTTTTTCTCTTTTTTCTGAGTGCTCTAATTCTAGTAAACACAGTATCGGCATACATTTCTCCTTACCATGAAACCCCATTTTCCTTAGCAACTCTGATAGAAAATTCTACATTTTCCTGTAAATTATTTCCTCACTAAATTATTTAAACCAAACCACGCTCTGGCAGAAAAGAACCCTACCAGCTAATGCCCTTCCTATTATCTGTAGTAACTTGCCAAAAAAAAAATTTTTTTTTTCAAATAAACACTTTCTTCAACTGTACGACTTCTGTTTTTTTCAATGACATGAATTCTCCTCTTCTAGCTCAAAGTGGGCGACAGGCATCAGTCACCTGGGATCCTGGCCCGAGTCTGAAACAGCACGGCTAAAGGGGACAGCCATTTCACAGGGTCCTCTCAGAGAGGATCTGGTTTGCTTTCCCAACCTTCTAAAAATAGCACATTACACTGGCTTCCTCCATCTCACGCCCTAAGAACTTAAAAACGGCTGGATTACCGATTTAAGCAACACAGAGAACACATTTTATTAAAGAAGTCAGGATATTACAAGTTCTCTAAATTCCTTCCGTTCACTTTCTGAGACAATGGCAAATGATCTACCCGTCGCTGGCATGCGAACCTCCAAACACTCCCAAATTTCAGAACTTCAAGCATGAGTCACAGTTACTTTTCACTGTTTCAAAATATGTTTTTCATGTATCTAAGCTGCAAAATTAAATGCAGAGAGAGCGCTAGCTATAGGGTAAGACTCTAAACAATGTATAAGGAATCATACATTGTGTCAGTAATAAATATACAGATACACAAGAAAGGTGGTTTCTTTAAACACAAGTGCTAATTTGCATATTCTAAATTGCTTTAATTAACCCTTCACAAAGTTATTAGTAAAGTAACAGCTACAGAGCCATTATTCCTGATATGAAGGTCAACCATAAATAAATTTGTGCTTACTTTTTTCCCGATATTTTACTAGAAAACATTTCACTAAGCTTTAGACATAACAAATTAAATTTCAGTTTCTCTTACAAAGGGCAAAGTTTTCACTGGCTAGCTGCTAAAAGGAGTTCCTTTCACAAATAAAATCTTCAAATTGCTTGCAAGTTTAAAAAAAAAAAAAAAGCCCTTGCTGTGGCAGTTGAATCTTGTTAAGCACACAGCATGTCATTAAGCAATGCGGCTGTTTCACTCAAAGGGGGGACTGTTCTGTGGTGACCAGCGAGCGGCAAGTAAAAAAAATATTTTGAGATGGAAAAATAGCAACTGACTGTTAAGTTGCACAATGTTTCCCAACGCTGTAGAGGCAGGTCTTCTGCAAAACCACTCAATGTCACGGCCAAATTTAGTGTCCTTCATTTTGCAGCCATGAATGCACCATCAACTGTTTATAGGATTAAAAATGGGATTTACCAGTAATTGGCTGAAACAGGGCTCCTTATAGCCACAGCTGGCTTACAACAAGAGCCATTAGCCCCTTTGCCCCTCATTTTATGGGTCTCGGTCTCTGATCACACCTGAATTCAGTCAGCGTGAATTTAGGGACACACGTGTGTGTGCCCTTCACCGTGTCTTTCAAAGAAACTGAGGCTGGCTCCACGGTATTCCCTCACGTCTGCCTGCTGATCTTGAAAACTACGACATTCACATTATTCTCTCAGAATCTTTTTTGTTGCTGTGAGTGTCTCCTACCCTGGAGATGCTATCATTGGAATCTGGCAAAAACTTAAAGTGAACTGAACAAGGAAAAGCAGGACTTGGTTAACCTGCATCTCCCCCTCAGGCTGTGCGAGGAGGTGGCACTACGTCTTTTTTTTTTCTTTTCAGAAGATAAGACTTATGTTTTGCTTCTCTGTATATTTAGAAATGATAGGGATCCCCTCCTGAGAGGCTCAAGGAATGAAAGTGGGGTCTTAGCCATCAGAAACATGAATCTGACGCCACCAAATTAAATGAAAGACCCCAAGAACACCCTTCTGGTCTTGACCTTACCTGTCAAAATAAAGACATGAATGCTGTCTTAAAGGAACCATTTTGAAACCTGATATCTAAATTACTAAGCCAATGACATTTCTGAATGTCAAGAAACACTAAAGTGAATCTTTTCTGATTAAAGTGCCCACAAAAGCTAACTTTTTAACGCTGTTGGCTGAGGCTATTACACATCAAATATGATCAGATTATAACAGAAAATGATAAGTTAGTTCACATAAGAATTTCTGAAGCTAAAAAAAAATATACAATAGATAATATCATTTATGCATTCCTACTTACTTAAAAAACTCATATTCAACCAAATCTGCCCCTCAGGTGAGGGGCTATTTGTGGCAATTCACAATCTTCTTGCATTAAATTCCACAAAGCACATGGCTTCTGGCATCAAACTAACATGCCAGTCAAACTAAAAGGAAATCTAAAAATGTTAAGATATCAAGAGTAAAAAAAAAAAATATCTATCCAAGTGTTGCTAATTTAAAGTATGTTCATTTCTAACACACACATACACAACCTTCATTCAGTTATTGCCGCGCCTCACCTAAAATGTATGAATATGCTAGACACACATATATCTATATCTGCCACTGCCAAGTAAGACACTGCATCTGCTATTACTGGCAAAAAGGACAACACGTTAACAATCAGAAAAAAAAAAAAAATCATGCAGTTATCAAAGCCTGATGAAAGTTCTTCCTGACAAAGTTTAGTCAGACTCAGCCCTCTCTCTCATAAAGTTGTCCAACCCAACGTCAGTGAAAAAACACGACAGAGCTAGACTATTCACACAGCAATCCTTAGTCCCTAACTCAGAGAAACGCAGGTCCGTACCCCCTTTATTCAATTATTGCATAGCCTTAAAAGAATGTAATATTTACTCACTTTCAATGAATCAAAGCAGGCGATTACTCGTCCATTTTCAACTTGGCAGCTTTTCGAAGGATGTGCAAATTTACATTCCGTGTCTGGCCGTGAGCAAGTCCCCCTTTGGAACTCTCTACAGACTTCCAGTGTTAGCCATTTTGTGTCCCGAATCGGTGTGACACTAACAGCCATGTTTAGATTTTACAGGTAGTTAAATTTTTCAGTGAAGTCAACAACCCCAACCCCCCCAGGGGGGAAAAAAAAAATGAAAGAAAAAAAAAAAAAAACAGCTACAACAAACCAGAGGGGGGTGGGGGGGAAGGCTGAACTGATAAAACTCCGAAATGATGATGAAAATATCCCCCTTCAAAATACTTTTCCCCAACCCCCGCTTTAAAAGTACATTGAAAATTGTGTTTTCAATATCAAGGAAGAGATCTCCCACTGGAAATTCACAGCACGAAACTGTTATTTCAAAGAGGTTTTGGTTTTTCGAGAAATACTAGGATTCTAAGTAGGTGAACGTTTAAAAGTGGGGCCTGGAACCAGACTTGTGCTCAGTAACCCTTGCCCAGTGCCAATTGGGAGCCCAAAATGCAAGCATGAAAACGTGGCAGACCCTCTGACACCGAATTTCCCAGCTGCTTTCAGCAAAGTTGTCTAAGAGGGAATCTCCTCACAGCTGAATTTGCAATGGGGTTTGGTGGTGCAATCGGTATTGATTAGTTTGGCATAGACAGATGCAGCAGTTTAGAGCAAAATCGAGAAAATGATTTTTTTTTTTCCTCCTTGATTTCCTGGCAGAAGATATCTCACTTTTTCAGCAAACTTTTCCTTTCACTAAAGCAGCCTAGGGCAATGCCAGATACTCAGAGCTTTTCTCTTGATTCTAAGTAGAAACGGGGGTGTCTGGGCTAGAGGTGGAGGGTGATGTACTGTCGTCACAGTCTAGCTGGCAGCAAGCAAGGCAAAAGCAGAAACTGCTCTAGAAGCGGGTCCAAGCAGAGACGTCAGGAAAGGCACTTCTTAGTACCAACCTGTAGAAAAAAGAGATAGGTTAAGATTTACTTAGCAGCACTTCACCGATGCCCTGCCTGCCGCATCACAACCTTGGCATGTGATGCCGGCCTAAGTCCCTCCGAGTCAGTCTCTCTCTCTCTCTCACCCCTCCCACACACACATACACCACATACTTACAGTGAGGCATATTGCAGCCAGCCATCGTAGATTTACTTGAAAAAAAAAAGGGGGCCGTTTCCCCTTGTGAAGCAATGCATGACAGAGAGATAACCAATCACAGATACTGTTGCAGCAATATTCTGGGCAGAAAGCCAATAGTGTGGGTTGTCTTATGAAAGGTCGCGCCTGTCAGACGTTCATTACTATGCTATAAGCACAGAAAATGTCCATCAGATGTGACTTATTCCACTGCAAGAGGACGAGCATGTGGGTTTTGAATTTACCCAACATGCAGTGAGTGGACTAAACCATGTTAGTTTCAAAACAGCGTCTAAGACAAGCCCAAGCACTTGAAGCTCATTACCACCGGCAAATAAAAAAAAAAAAAAAAAAAGCCAAGGTTTAAAAACTGCAGCTGACTTTCAAGTTGCTCTCCCTGCGGCTCTGCGCAGGAACGGGCACTGAGCAGCCTGCTCCTGCTGTCCTGACACGTGAATAAAAAAGGAGAGGGGTGTTTACAAATGGTATATTCTCCTGACCTATCCAATTCACTTCCTTGGGAAGCCCAAGTCCTGCCCCTCCACGGAAGGCAGCACTCATACTCTAAAACTATTCCATTGAGCCGGCAGACACTCCGTCAATATATCACGAGCAGGCGAGATATGGACAAAAGCAGCCTTTATGCCCACATTCTTACAGCAGAAGCTGAGGTCATGTGGGGAGAATAAGGAACGCAGTGTTGTCAGCGTGTCTGCTAAATCTGAAGTCAAGCCCGAGGGAGAAAGCGATTCCATCGCAGAAACATTAAATATTAAGGGAGCAGTCGGATTGGAGCAGCGTGATGCGCTTCCAAGGACAATTCCAAGTGAACACGAAGGGTGAGGGCCGTGGGATCCCCTCTCAGCTCACGCTCCAACGCCACCCGGGAGCCTGGCATTTCTGCTTTGAACAACTTTCAATCAGGATGAGTAACTTTCAGGAAATGTTCACAAGTCACAGAAAGAAATGTTCTATTTTCTTTCAAGCATTGCCAACAAAGAAAAGGCTTGAACAACTAAATTTCACTCTCCAAAGCGGCAATGACACATTATTATTAACAACTGCTGGTTATATATAGCTCTCCACGGGCCAAAAACCGTCTGACATGTGGCATGCTCATCATGTTGTAAATTACAACATAAAATACGAATATTTTATACATATGTACGTGTGTGTCCATATACACAGAACCAGTTGAATCTATAAATTTTATTTTAGGAATAATACTTACTGTTCTCACTACAACTAACTTTTTTAAAAGCTACTTTCCAAAACAAATTGGAAAACACTGCAGTAAAGTAAGATACAGTGTTCGATACGGGGGAAAAAAAATCAGCTCATGTCGGTGCTTAGGAATACTTTCCTACATTGTAAAGACTTACTAGCTGGTTCTCCACTCAACCAGGGAAGGCCAGGCTACAGCTCCGGGCTCCCTGGCTCTCTCCTCTGCATCCGGGATTGCTCAGTGAGTTCACTCCGCCAGCACAGCTAACAATTTCTGTAGTCCTCTTCTCCAGAAACTTCACATGCCTTACTCACAACCATTCACTCCTTTAAAACCACATCATCTCCTACAAGATTCGAAGATGTCCTTTCTTTTATCTTTACTCACTCATAGTAATACCACTGATCATAATAATAGTATTAGTACTGCCTTTTCTGAATTACCCATGTACCACCTATCCTATACAGTATTTTATTCCTTTACATATCTGACCCACAAAGTCACATATTCTAGAGAATAGAAGCAACTGTATTGGTCTCACTTTCCCCAAGGCTTGGCACAGTGAAGGTAAACAGAGTTCCATCCACGCTGGTAAATTACACGATTATTAATTACTGAATATCATTACCAGGATTAACTACGGGACACAAAAATGCACACTCAGAAACATATTCATGTAAACACAAATGTGAACACAGTACATGATCACACACACATCACTGTCTCCACATACCACTGCACTACAAGGCTGTCCCACCGCCAAGCAGTCTCCCTTTGGCCTTAAACAGTCTACACTCATTCCGCCTTCCTCATCCTCAGCTGCTTCTTCCTCCTTGTCCTTCTCCCCATCAGTGGTGGATGCTGTTCTATGCAGTCCAATGCTAGTCCTTGCGCATGAATTCCATCAGACTTCTGTCCGTTATCTTTCCTCTTGGCAGCTCAAGAGCTCCTCAACTCCTGCCAATGACTAAACTTCCACAAGTCTCTGCTCTGCCTGGTTCCCACTCAAGATCTTTTCTCCTTTGTAGGCCCTCTATGTAAGCATGCCATGCCTTCCCAACAGTTCTTTCTCTCGGCCCGTTGGCTGAAGTAAACTTGATATGGACAGGTTGGCAGAGCAGGAGAAAGGGGACCCTAGCTGGGCTATGCATCTTCTCGCTACGGCTCTAAAACTCAGGGTTCCTAAACAATTCAAAGAGCCATCTACACTGCTTCTTTCTCTCCCATTCACTTGAGCTAAATCCACATGGCTCTCAATTCCATACCCATTACTTCTCAACACAAGCTGTCGGGGCTCTCTCATAGATGCTAAACCCAAAGACTGCTTGGTCCTTGTCGTTACTTGACCCCCCCGAAGATGATTTACAACTCCCTCTTTCTTAAACATTTTCCGTTGAATGAACTGGTGTGTTTCACCCATCAGCTTTGCTTCTGGAAGGTGCTGTGATGGCTTCCTGGGAATGCTAGGCTGCAGGTGGTTGCTGCGGGATCCCTAATACGTTTTGTTCAGTATGACAACAATTCCTCACTCCTAAAATTTGGCAAATCCCTTGATTAAATTCCTACTGAAATACCTTTTGTAGGAGACAGACCAATTAGCCCAAGCATTCCTTCACTTAAGAATATTTTTACTACTCTGTGTGTCTTTAACTTCCTCTCACTTCCACAACAGGGTGCATTCCAGAACGTAACACATGTTTGTAACATGCTTGACAAACAGATAAAATTATTCATGCTGCACTGTAGGAATAAGTACTTATAGGAGAATGAGTCCCAAATTTCAAGAAAGTTGTTTAATCATGTATAATGGGACCCAAGCACTATAATGAAGAAAGATACCATTAGAAATATCTGCATTATCTGTTAAGTATATCTAAATACAAACATAAAAATTGATTTCTGGAGTTCTTATTTTTGCCATACCATGGGGTTAGCCAGACACAGATACAAGGCACACTTTAATAATTAAAATGTTAGAAAATTAACTGTTCTGGTTATTCTGAATCCTTAGAGTAATCTTCCTGAGTTTCAAAGTGTTCCTGAAAGACTAACACATGGTTTCACAAAGTTCAAAGAAAATGGAATTTTAAGTTTATTTGGGAATAATTTTTTTTTTAAGATCCAGGTACATGACAATCCTTCAGAGAGTTGATGGAAATGTAGAATTATGGAAAAGCTAGGCAAAGACTTCAAGAATTCCACTTGCTCCTGGGACATTTTAGATGTCCAGGAGGAAGCCTGTTCTCTTCACCAGAGTTGAGGTTCCAGCTGTTCCCATTGCCCGCGGCCTGCTGATGCACGCATCAGACACGACAGCCGAAGGCGCAAGTCACTGTGTCCCAGCCACTCCACTCCAGAGACCCGCACCGAGCGCCTGGCTCCTGGATTTTGCTGGTCACAACCCTGGCTATTGCAGGCATCCGGGAGGTGAACCAGCAGGTGAGCGCCCAAATGTTGTCTGTCTCTCAGGTTAAAAAAAAAATTCACAAACCATTTGAAGCACTCTTAGATATGTGTATGTAAACTGACCATATAACTTTACTGCAAAAGAATGTAGAAAAAGTTGCTAACTGAAGTGCTTATAATTAGCCAGACACTGACACTAAGAAATTGGAATGGATGCTGGCCTTGAACCTGGTATTATGTGTACCAGTCCTTGACATGGCACTGTGAATAAAAAAAAAAAAAAAAGCAGATTACAGCCTATACAGTCACAGCATTAAATTGCTGACATCAGAGCACTGTTTTAAATTCTTCCTCTTTATTTAAAAAAAAAATCAGAGAAAATGGGATATTTCCCTAATTGGATTAGTTGAGGATCCATGACACTTCCCAAAACATTCCTTCTGCTGGTAATGACTGTTTGTTTCATAAACAGAGACAATGTCTGAAGTGCATTATCAGTGGCTGGTGTTTCGCACAGCAGTGGGGACCAGCTGAGAACACTCACATCTCACGGGGGAGTGCCCTGGCTCAAGCCTCTGCCCCCAGCCTCCATGCCAAGCAGCACCCTTCGGACAGCAGGGGACAGCTCAGCCCCACCCGGACACTTAGGCTGAGTTCTAGAATCCTGGTTTCAGCTCGAATGGACTCATTGTATGCTTTTGGGGACTGAACCAGCAGGAGAGAAATCGCTCTTTTTGTGTGTGTCTTTCAAATAAACAGGTTATTTTAAGTGCCATAGGTTTTAAAATACTAAGTCGTGTGGATACTGTGGGAATTCTTACAAACATCTGCCCTAAAAACACTTCACTTCTAAGTGAGTATTCAAGGTAATATTCGAATTTAAAATACATTTGCTGTAAGTAAATGCTGAGGCAATTTTCTGCCTAATATTTTAAGATCTTTCAATAAATTTTGGTGACCAAGAAAAAGATTTGCAGAACTTGGACTGCTCGCTTCGGCAGCACATATACTAAAATCGGAATGACACAGAGAAGATTAGCACGGCCCCTGCGCAAAGAACTTAGTTTTACAGTGAGAAACAAGTGTTTTGAAATCTGTGTAAAATCACAAGGCCACTTTAAACTTACAAGACTCCAAACTCTAGCGTCTCACACCTGATGACATCTTCAACACATTCTGCCACAAAAAGCAAGAGCCCGTACCTTCCTAAGCGATATCAGAAATCATGCATGTATTTCACTTTTAAGACAGTTGAAGGGAAAAAGAAGAAAGGAAGGGAAGGAAGAAAATAAGAAGTGACTGGGATAGCAAAACACCAAGAAGTGAATCAGAGATAGCATGAAACAGGAAAGAAAGCCACGCGGGAATTGCTACTATTCTTTCCATCATTGATATGTATCAGCTGAATGGCACCCAGTGATGCAGGCTGTATAAATATCTACTTCAGAGTTGCACTCAGATTGCGACAGCACACAGATTTGCACACGTATGAGACTGAACTTCTATTTTAGAGAACTGGATGGCCTCGGTGAGCAGATTAAATTGCTTAGTCACATAAGTTTACCAACCATATCACTTCTTCTAAAACAAATTTAGACAGGTCAGTCTGGTTCTATCCCAGGGCAGTTAGCTGGGCTCTTGGGGGATTTTTTTTTTTCAGAGGCTGTTAATGTTAATATAGTGCATGCGTTGAGAAAGTTAATGAAGTAATTAGTGTGTGTGTGTATGTGTGTGTGTGTGTGTGTGTGGTGGTGGTGGTTTTCATGTACTAAGACAGCTAACTGAAAGAAATGACCAGCATTAAGTACAGAAGTGAAAAGAGTGGGCCCCTTGCCTAAGACCTGAACTTCTTCCCCCGCCTCCCTGGTATCAACAAGTTCATAATTAACAAAGCAGTACTTCTACAAGCTAAGTTTGTTCACAAATAAATTTCCCCAGGGCTGGTCCCAGATATTAACAGAGATTTCAGTATACAACCAAACTAAACATCTCTGGAGGCTGCACAGTCACATCTCTACCAGTAAGGGATTAAGACAGTAACAAATCAGTTATTTATTAAAAGGGAAAAATTCTATGGTCTGAATGGGTTAGCAGTCTTCAGCAGAATTCAACTCCATCTAATGGAAAGCTGAGATCAGTGTTTCTCCCTGAGAAGGGGGAACACACGAGTGGTACCCATGATGATGTCATGTAACATGCAAACAACATAATTTTAAAATGCATTAATATGCTAAAACTGGCTCATCAAGTCTGTAATTTCATCCATATTATGGCTCAGGAGGAAGACAAATCTTAGTAAAAAAAAAAAATTGAAACAATAAGCTTACGTGAATCTAAAAGCAAAAATCGCAAAAGATGTGGCAATGGGGGGGGGGGAGGGGTGGAAAGGTGAACTTGAATGACACATCCTCTGGGATAAAACAAACACTGCCCATGTGGCCTGCTGGTCTGACACATTTCAGACAAGCTGCCACCAACAAAAGGAAAGTTGCATTTACTGAAATAAGTAACCTGAGACCTTTGAAAACAGTCTTAAAATGCTGATTCCTGCAGAAGCTTGGTTCTCTTATCATCAAATAGTCTACTGGTTGTTACTGGAAGTATCAAAGACTGTTGGCTGTGTGGTTAAGAGATAACGCTGTTGCTCAAGAGGAAAGCCCAAAATCAACTAGCCAAACTGCACTCAAGTTAGAAAGTGATTAGTGTCCACTCAGAGTTCCTATCTGGAGCAAAATGAACCCAAAAGCTTCCACATAGCAAAAAAAAAAAAAAAATTTATTGATTCCTATACCATACAAGTACAAATTTAAACGGTTTAAGATCACTCCAAGTCAGTGTCACAACAGAATAGTCCACTTTGTAGCCTGAGTCACCAGCTCTGTGCCCCACACGCCTTCCCCCGGCCCTTCCGGAAAGCTCTCTTCCTACAGGCCTTTCTGGCCCACCATCGAAAAGCACTCAACCTTGTGCTACCAGCAAAGGCAGCGCAGACTTGATCTGAGGGCAGTCCGTGGCACGACACCAATGCTACGATGAGAGAGCGTGGGGCACTCTTCCACCCATGCGTCTCCCACTGTCCGGCTGGCCTGCCTGTGCTGTGAAAGCAGGCCGCGTGGGCCCCCCAGTTCCCCACCCAAAGCCTGCCTGACCCAAAGGCAGCAAGCAACACCGTCTGCGGCATGATCATTCTTCTTTACATGTACGGACACTAGTGTGCAAGGATCTCCTACAAGTTCCAGTGCCCGGGCTAGACACGGTTTAACAGGTTGACAGTGCCACTGGCAACATCAAAAGCTGTTGAGTAGCAACGGAGGATGAGAGGCAAGTGAAAATGGAAACATATATTTTTAAATATCTCCCCGATTTTGAAGTTGAAGGCATTTTTTTTTTTCTTCACAGGATAATTCTAAACAGTTAAGTGTGGCTTTGCAAACCTAAAACATTTAAATAATGATCTGTGGCTCTCTGACAGAGAGGGCTTTCAGTTCTGGAAGAGAGCATCTGCATCTGTTCGTTCTGATACTCAAGCAGCCGCGTCACAGGCCAGAGAACACACGACAGGGTGGGCTGGTCATGCGACGGAGGCATTCTGCACAAGGCAATACTACTCTTGGCGTTTGATTTACATGTTACCCAGAGGTGCTATCCTGTTAGCCTTAGATACTAACGTCGCGCTGCCCTACCACTTAGCATTCCAACTTACCAATCGGACGACATCAGACAACGTTACGTTCTCAAAGTCAAATGTTAGAAAAGTCAAACCTTCCCCTGATTTTCAGGAAGAATGATACGCCAACAACTGGAATCTAGCTATGTGCAGCTAGAATTTTCGCCCACTCAAATAGCTGAGGTTAATTATAAAATAAACTCGATGGTAAAACAGCAGTTGGAATCAAAGCTCTGACCCAAACACAGAGGCCTGTACTCATCACAATCAGACATCACAGGAGCTACCATATTTCCGTGATTTCTAAAAATGTAACGTGGTAATTCCCTCAATACTGTTACCTGCTCTGAGCCTACAAACTTGCCCTTAACAGATATATTTTGAATGTTCAAATGTCTGATCTGACAATCTAATAGAATGATCACATTTAGGAAAATTTTCCTGACTTTTTTCTACTTAAGATTACCTAGGAAAGGCCGCTAAATCATGAATAAAGTACAGAAAAATATGGAAAATGCTTATCATTAAACTAAAACACCTAAATTACTCTTCAGAATATAAGAAATGAAGCTATGAGTACATAGTGCATTCTAAGATTAAAAAAAAAAATGCAGTGGGCTTCTCATGCTGTGACACAAAATGCAAATATTTCCTTTTCTCCATAAACTTCCAGCAAAATGTCCTAATACTTTTACTAACACATTTCTTATCACAAACATTACAAATATTTGACCTGTTCTCGTGTGGCAGCTTAACATTACAATTCCATACATATTTCTACTCATTTACTTATCTGAACTTAAAGATTACCCTTCACTATTAAAATAACCTGAATTAAAGAAATCACAAATTCATAAAAGCAATGTTTTTCCCAAGAGTGAGTCAAGATCCAGTTACTCCCCCCCCCCCCTTTTTTTTTTTTAATTTAATTGGAAGGGCAATTTACAGAGCAAAGCGACAGAGAAAAGCATCTTCCATCTGCTAGTTCACTCCCCAAATGGCTGCAATGGACACTGCTAAATCAATCTCAAGCCACAGGCCAGGAGCTTCTTCCTGGTCTCCCACGTAGGTGCAGGTGCCCAAGGACTTGAACCATCTTCCACTGCTTTCCCAGGCCATCAGTAGGAAGCCGGATTGGAAGTGGAGTAACCAGGCCATCAACTGGCGCGAATATGGGAAGCCAGCACTTGCAGGTAGAGGAACAGGCAACTGTGGGGTCCCTGTCTTTCCCTAGTTTAAGAGTAAGATACAACAAAACAAAGATGTGTAACGAGGCCTATACTTTCACTCCAATGTGGCATAATACTCTTTGGAGAAGGTTCACGTATTTCCATACTGAATTAGGTCTAAGACACTGAACAACTCAGACTACTACTTGATAATAAATAGGTATGAAACGTACTAATGAACTTTCTGTATCAATAAAGCCAAATCAACACACTTACTTTTTAACATCTACACAAGATTCCCGTATAGGCTCACTTTTTAGTAACACCAAACTAGTGTCAATTATTCAGTTTTAAGCAGTTTTAATTACATATATATATAAATTATGCTTTCACGTGCATATTTTAATAACATTATTCCCTAGAATGTAAGGTATATTCATAGATTTCCTTTTAACTATGCTAGACTTCCTTCAACAAAACACCTCATAAGATGCGCTGTAAGCAACTATGCAAACATGCATTTCTGCACCTGTTGTATCTATGGAGTGACGTAAAACACTGCCATCCCCGAAGCTGCGCTGCAGACTCCTCCCGACGGACTGCCTTAAAACGTGTGATGTATTTCTTTTCCTATAAGCATAAGGGCTTGCTTTGTATTTTGCAAAATAATTTTCCACTGTTCGTCCTTATAACGGCAGCAAATCAATGGAAACATTTGTAAGATCTGTTTTTCAAAGCCTGTTATTTCAAAATCAAGCAGTACACAGCTGAAACAATTACAATGCTTGTATTTTGCAATTACTTGCCAAAAAAACAGAAGCTGGGAGTTTGAATACATGGTTTACTTGACAGAGTACCAAAACGGACATGAAGCCAGCTTACCGCTACTTTCTTAATAACAAAACCAGAATGTGTGCTGAAGTGTCTGCAGGCCAGGTTATATTTGGAAATTCTCTGTCATATGATCAAGGGAATACTTTTTTTTTTACTTATTATTTCTACAAATGACACAAAATTATTTTTTAATTCTCCTTTTTAGATGCTAATTGACTAAAGGAAATGGTTTCTGACAATTGCTATAAATACTGTAAGGCATTATCAAACAAGCTAAGACACAAAAGAACCCTGGGAACTCCCAGTAGGTTCCAACGTATTTTTCCATGTGGCAATTGTCCCTGAGGCCAGACCTCCACTTAAAGTCATTTCTGAGTGGCGAATGAGGACTCCTTCTAAAGCACCAATGTTCTTCCAGATGAAATAATAAAGATTGGCATGGCATACTCTAGTTGGATTCGCCTTTGCTCATGTTTTATTAGAAAATAAACACCATTTTCCTCCCACCTTACCCTAACTTGGCTCTCAGTTATTAAATAACACGTTGAAGAACTAAATAGTATCTGTGAGTGGACTTTTCAGAAGACTTTAAACAGTTGGTTGGCAGGAGGCTGGTAATTCCAATTCTTTTGTTCTCATATTGATAGTATGATTTTACCAGGATGTCATAGCACAAATAATGTCAAATTTCTCAGGAGATCAAAGACTTTATTCTTAGAATTTCGTACTTTATATAATACACATATACAGCAAACTAATGTGGCAACATGAGACATAGTTTCTTTGTGAAATAGAAAAAAAAACACTATTTTCTTAATTGTTTTAATTGCACACACGAGGCTCTGAGCATTCTGGAAAAGCTGTAACACATGAGGAGACAGGAAGACCAGTCTACACCCTTTTAATGAGACAGTGATTAAAGCCTGCGGGTCTCAATCAGCATCATATGCCTTTAAAAGGCAATGACCAATTTTCCACGACAGTAGCTGGCTAATGACCTTAATGAACAGCCAATAGCTTATTAGCAACAAGATCCACTGTTCTGGAACACCAAAGCTCCAAAAAGATCCTCAAGACCACCTGGATGGGTCACCTACAGGTCACAGTTAAAAAAAGGTACATTCTTGTAGCTTACCTTAGACTGAGGGAGAGAGACTAATTATCTCCAGTTTTACCAAACTACCCAAGTTACTCTTAATCCCAATACATCTGGCCAATCAGACTCAACTGATGCTAAAATAGTACTCTCACCACACAACATTCACTGTGCTCCTAACCAATGCTTCCCTCAAAATCCAGAATACTTTCCCTGAGAAGATGGTCTGAGCATTTGTTGTCAATGGCATGCTCTTTGGTTATACCCAGCAACTACTGCAGAAAGTAGCACGCTTGGAAAACGTTGTGCAAAGCTATGCTGTTACTCATAATTAACATTCCTTTCAATCCTGCAACATTCTAAGATACTGTTCACTACTCACCTTGTCTTAAACCGTCTTTGGCTTAGTCCTGCACTACAGTTCAGTCTAAGCTAGCATACGAAAGGCAATTCCCATCTTATATCTAAAGAAATGTAGGAGACATAAGAGGGACCATGGAGCAATCTCAAACTTCCCACATTTTCGTATAACGTAAACGCAAAGATGAGCTGCTACAAACACTCACATAGACACACAAGGGAATGTAACAGACACTCTGATTTTTAGGTCCATTATTATTTATAAGAAGTTTACAATAATAATAAAGTTTTTGGTGAAACAATGAGTAACAAGATAATTATTCAATCGTTAAAATATGACCAAATAAGTCACTGGTATTACAAATAAGACTTAAAAATAAATGTTAATCTAGTTCTTTCATTTTAAAGAAAGTTTTCCATAGTGTAGGTTTAGTAGGTTTAGCTTCTGCCTGCAGTAGCAGCATTCCACATGGGCACGGGTTCCTGCTCCACTTATGATACGGCCAACTACTCAAGCAGGGGAAGTTCGCACAAGTCCTTGAGCCCCTGAAACCACATGACAAGCTCAAGGAAGTGCCTGGCTCCTGGCTTCAGACCAGCTCAGCTCCAGCCATTATGGCCATTGTGGGGAGTAAACCAGCAAATGGAAGCACCCTCTCTCGGTTATTCTTTCAAATAAAAAATAAAAACAAATAAGGTTTCCACTGAATAAGCCAAGTACATAAATTTCTTTCGCCCCACAACTCATACATTCTAAAACAACAGCAAATAAGATGTTATACATTTATATACAATTTCTTTTATTTCTGAACTTTTCTTAGCATCTTAGAACTCAAAGGGCTCTTATTTTCTATAGCTTACTTGTGAACAGACATCACTAATTTGAAGCATGCATTAGTGACTGACTTCTCCAGGTACCCTAAGCTAACAAAACGGGAGGAATGAGGACCCAAATTCAGACCTTGCTGCAGTTTAATAACAAACTCTACAAATATGACAATGACAATGAATGCAAGAGAAGTAAAAACTAAAGAGAAATAGTCATTGGAATGCAAATCTTGGAGGGCCTGCTAGTGCATGACTTGTGTTTTGTCTCGAATGAGAGGTTGCAAAGCAAAGGACCAAGCTCTGGGCACTGACTCCACAGTGGTCAAGACGACAGCCCCGCTTGTAAAGCTGCCAGGCCGACATTACTGTCCTGGCGACATAGGACGCTACCAACTCACGACCACTATGAGAGGCAGAAAGGCTGCAGACGCTTCAACTGAGACTGTTAATCAGTTCTCAATAGATTACAGAATTTCAAATCCTCAGTAACTGACAAAAAGACTAGCCACTGAGAAAACCTCTGGCCTGATTTGGGGGCTGTTGTTTTTCTTCTCTCCAAAACACAGGACTCAACCTTTTCTTCAGACGATTAGAGGACTGTAACACCTGCCAGCAGAAAGCCTGCACACAGCTAACGTGCAGTGGTATATAATTTATATAATACATAATATGCTTTTTATATAATGCTTTAGAATATAAAACTGATGTACATAAATTTAGTATGACTAGAGTTAAGCTGACCTACAGTGTTTCAAAAGCAGAAAAGGAGACAGAATAACCCTCTGATATATTTCAAAGCCACATCGAATCAGACCGACTTCTTGGCAGCTGTAAAATCACAGGAAAGTAAACCAGAAAGCAATATTTTTAAATGGCATAAATTAGTTTTTTTTAATATATATACAGCAAACACATTAATTACCTTTTGGCATAGAAAAAAGGTAAATACTATAATACTTTAGAAGAACAAAACTCAAAGTCAACACAAGGAAAAAAACTTGTAATCCTGCTTCCACTACCCTCAAATCTGTCATTTGACAAAAACTGAGTGATGTTATTCCTCTAGATGTGCTTTTTAATTAATTTCTCAATTCTTTTTCTTTGTTGCCTACACTCCTAAGGAAAAGAAAAACTTCCTTAAGGCAGTCCAAATATACTCAACAAATACAGTAACCACTAAATGATTAAGCATATGAATAAAGAATCTAGAGCCACAATGTATACTGCTTACATTAACTGTTTCTTGTTCGTCTTCCCCGTGTAGTCTAAGTACAAGAGGAATACTTGGACCCAGGTCTAGAGGAATCTGCTGATGAGCAAAGGATATAAAAATACGTACGTAAGTAACTGTATATAGAAACGAAAGTGAGGACAAGAGACAGTTCCTAAGGTGAGCCAGGAAGGATGGGTTTTAATGAGAAGAGGACAAAAAGGCACAGAAATGCATACTAGAAGAGCTCAACCGGAGCACACACGTGTGATGGAACTGGACGAGGATGAAGCTGGAACTCGGGGCTAAAATCGAATCGGTCACGGCTGCGAAGGCCAGGGGAAGGAATTCAACCTTCGCTGCTCAAGCAATTGGAATTCATCCATTCCAAGATAGAACCCAAGGACAGAGCTGAAATATTTCACCTAACACTCCAAACAGCACTGGAATGAGACAATACACAGGATATGAAGAAATCTTACGAAAGAAACTTCGGACGTGCTGCTTCCTAAAGCTTTTGCTTTGGCTGCCAGGAAGCAGAGAGAAATCCAGTGCTCAGTTTCATCAAGTACTTGCTTCATCACTCTTCCTTCTAACTGATTTGTTATATATCTTTTTTACAGTCTTATTCGATGTGCACTTAACTGCTGCAGGCCGACTCACATCCTGTCTTGCTGCAGGATATGTCATAGATAAATAAAATTAAAGTTAACATTTGTCTGGGTACCAGGGTAAGGTCGAAGGTGGGTGCTATACTGAAAGTTTTTGATACACGTTTTAGATGAATGAGGAGCACGGCTTGTGAGACCATGACTGCAGCTGCTAACTGCTCCCATGTCTCCCAGTGCATCCGGCCACCCATCTTCCCGCCTGGCTGTCCAGCTTGACCTTCCCCCGGTACATCAGGGCTCCTCCCATGATGCCAAAATGACCTTCTGAAACTTGCAAGGCTTCCAAGGCTGCAGATATTTTCAGCTGTGTCAGCCTGACTGTCACAGCATTCTGCATGATAGTAGGAGCAAAATGGGAGCCTCCTGGACGAGCCTGGCCTTTTCAACTCAAACCAGTTTCCTGCCACTCAAAATAGAGTTTTCTCCTTCTGTATCATCTTAGGATATTTTCCTTGCTTAATTAGAAGGAACTAACTCTGAGTACAGAACGTTATTTTTCATTACATGAAAATAGAATACTTCAACACAAGTGCAGTAAACCTAACATGGACTCCTTTAAAATAATGGTAGATGCTTATGGCTTTAAATATATTCCAGGGTCAATTCATGTATTACCTAATTAGTTCATTAGAGACTGGATCCCTGGCTAAGCATATCTATTGTTTCTTTTGTAGTGGAAACTCACGTTCCTCTTTCTAATTATGAATGAAAAAGACATTTAAATAAGAACATAACACAAAAAAATACACACACAAGTGTACGCACTGATGAGCTCTGATAACCGCTATCAGTGTGGTGGTGAGAAACACCAACTGGAAATTCTCAAGTAAATATAGAGCTAGACAATGACATCCTCGCTTATTTCAGTGTTGTCAACGGATTAATAGCTTTTGGTGATGAAACGAATTGAATTACCATAATATCTCCAATATTGTAGCTGAATGGGGTATAACCATTTGCAACTCTATGGTTGGGTTCAACACATGTCTTAAAATGTATCACCTACCAAGCTAGCCAACACAATTGGCAGAGGGTTATGTCACGTAGAAATGACACCATAAACTTCACAAGTGATACTGATTTTGAGTCTAAAAGTAGACTTTGCTGATGGTGGCAAGTATTAAGGCAGAGGGTATTAGATGTGAGCCGGGTAACATTGGGCACACCGTACAGGCATATCAGGCCATTTAATTTATGCCTCCTTTCAAAGCCAGATCAACTTCAAAAATCCTTCCATCATCTCTGCTGCTTTATGGCCACAATTTTTCTAAAAATTTTTCACATCTCATTTCCTTCATTGACTTTTTACAGAACTAACTTGCAGTAGGTTTCAAACATACATCGCTCTGGGTATTTCTGTAATTTTGTACCAAACTGACGGAAACAAACTTCAAAACCCTTGGGCTGAGTGCTCATTTCTCGCTATAAGACCCCAAGGGCCCTGCGTGGTAGCCTAGCGGCTGAAGTCCTCATCTTGCAAGCACCGGATCCCATATGGGCTCCAGTTCTAATCCCAGCAGCCCTGCTTCCCTTCCAGCTCCCTGCCTGTGGCTTGAGAAAGCAGTCGAGGAAGGCCCAAAGCCTTGGAACCTGCATCCACATGGGAGACCTGGAAGAAGCTCTTGGCTCCTGGCTTCAGATCGGCTCAGCTCTGGCCACTGTGGCCGCTTGGGGTGTGAATCAACAGACAGAAGATCTTCCTCTCTCTTTCCTCCTCTCTATATATCTGAGTTTCCAGTAAAAATAAAATATTTTAAAAAAAGACCCTGAAGCAAGGTACATGTCCCCAAGAGTTGGTGCTCTTACCTGTGAGCCACAGGGTCAGTAAGGCAAAACTCTCACCCAGCTGTAGAGCTGCCCAGGATCCCAGCGCCCAAGAGCACACACATGCCGGACAAGGAAGCAGCTGTTTTGGTAATTATCACAGTCACTAATGCTCAGGTCTTTGTCCAGCTTTCATTAGCTCATGAATGGGCACTTTTCTCTAACCCACTAACTTTTAAAAAAAATCTGAAAGTACATCTCTACAATCTCCTGAAAAATTCAATCAAAACTTCCTAGTGCAGCTTGTTGCGCCATGAAGCTTAGGCCAATATTTATGATTACGAATGGATAGTGTAAGTTAGAAAATATTGAGTTTTCTACTCTTGCAAGCAGTTTAAATCCTGGCAACCAGTAAAAAAAAAAAAAAAAAAAAACAACACTTCGCACCCCAATGTGGTCCTACAGAATATGTACAGTTGCAATCTCACAATTTGAAATTATGGAAACTAGGCTGCCAAATAGATTTCCCACACAAAAGAAAAGTTAGAGCGAAAACAAGAACATGCACATACCAAAAAGCCCTCGTCATTAAGGTCAAATACAGCTCGCTGCTCTCTTACGACCTTCTCTTTGCCGGTAACAAAAAAGGTACAGACTCTGAAATCTGACTGTCAGTGCAGAGGGTTTTTCACTCTTGCCCCTAATCTGGAAGTTGGCATGAAGTTTCCGTTGAACTATATATGCCCCAACATTTCTCCAAAAAACCAGTAGAAATAAGTGAACTTCCCCTACGTGCAGGGTGCTGCTATAGTTGAGCCGCGCTTACACAGAAAAACAAATGAGTTAAATACTGAGTCGCATCATTTTAATCAATCATGAGTTTAACTTTCCCCAATGCACAAGATGGAAGGAGTTACTGTGTGGACTGGATGATTTCCGGCACATTCCACACCCTGCCCACAGAGCCTGTTCTGGCCCTTCTGTGCCCACACTGTTTTGCCTGCACATCGTTTGTATGCGTCTCCGTCTCTACACTGGAAATTACCTTAGGAGAAGCACGAATCACCCCTGCCCTTATCTTCCAAAGCACCATGCGTGAGAGGCAGCACCCAGGAACCGCACGCAGCAAGATTCGCCAAGAGTGCCTGCCTTGAAAATCCAAAGAGAAACAAAGGCTCTCCCGTTCTCCTTCTCCAAATAACGTAACTTTACTTAGAATATATTCTAGACAAATCTGAAACGCGCACAATTTGTTAGCAAAGTGGCATGTCTCCAACAAATCTCTATCTTTTAAAGTCATAATCCGTGTCACAGGGATATTCAGGGAACAGACTAATGCATGAAATCAATAAAATACAAAAATATAAAATAAATACAAGATCTACAAAGCCAGGGTATGCACTTGAAGTAATCCCTGTCTTTATGACTGGGTTTCACAACAACAGCAAAAAGAACAGAAAGTCATCAGATCATTTGCGAGAAAGTCCACCGTTTTCAATCTTCTTAAAGCATCCTCTGAAAGGATGGCAAAGGACTGTCCCTATGGCCAGGTACGATACTGCACCACACCACAACACTGCACGCTCTTGCCACACCTGCGAGATGCCAAGTAGATTTTGTTTTCGTTTTTACACATCAAAAAGGTAAACATTATAAGCATTTGTCAAACCATATGCCCCTTGGAACTCAACATCAATGGAATACCACGCGAATTTGTTTCAGCATCTTTTAAACATATACCTGCTTGTCTTGGATGTTTGTTAGTGCATAGATGGTGTTACGTTACTGTATCATAAACATGCCACATTCATTTTCCCAGCAGAAGCTGAAAGGGGCAAAAAAGAAGGCTGGTTTTGAAGTGAGACAAGATCTGGCCAGATTCCCGTTCAGCTGCTCACCAGCTGTGGGGATGCAGGCGGGCAAGTCAACATCTCTGAATCCCATTGTCATCCACCCAACATGGTGGCCGCTGCCTCAGAGGCCCTTCCTCTTGCTCATCGCATCACCTTGCTGTCTGCATTCACCCAGCCTTTCTCCAGGAAGAACACAGAAACATCCATACCCCCAAACACTCCAACACAGACTAGCACCTCCGTTACATCTACCTAGGAACTACTGCTTCCCCCAGATTCCAAAAGAAGAGCACTTGAAGCTTCCGGCCTAGCCCGGGCACCACCTCCTGCACACAGCACGGTCTGGCCACTCAGTGCCACAAACCTGCCCATCGCTTCCTCTGCTGCTTAGTATACTGCCTCCTAATGCAAACGTCTCCATCTTTCTCCCCAACTCAACTGTACGCCAGAGAGTAAGAACATACTGGATCCTTTTCCTTGTGCTACTGTAGTCCTCTGACTGTAACAGGTGCTCAAAACAGTTCTTAGTTGATTGAGGAAAAGAGCCCCAGCACTTAGTAAACTTTGATCCATGACTCATGAATAGGTTTAATATTTTTCTTTCCAAATCAACTGCTCCTAATAGCAATATTTAACTTCTAAGCTCTTAGTCTTCCAAACTTTGTGTTTCTAAGAGTTCAGCAAATTTGCTCCTCCCACAATGCATTACAGAGAATTCTGCCTCAGATTTGTACTTTCCAACATCCTCAACGAATGTTCTATACTAATTCAAATTAATCTTTGGAAAGAATATTTTGCTGAGAGAGTCTCAAATACAGTATTTTCAGAGAGAGGCTATACCAGGGTCAAATTTTTTCTTGTATTTCCTGCTGGTCACTTACACTATGCCCATCAAATCACACAGCTTCTTTTGGATGAGCTGTTTAAGACCAAAAACCTGGTCTAAACACCTCTAAGCGGGTAATGCAGGTTCCTATAACTCTGTGAAATTCAAACCACGCCTTGGCTGTTGGAACCATTTAGGGTTAACCAGAAGATGGGCGGGTCTGTGAGATACTCTCTCTGTCACTCTGCTTTCAAGTAAAAATATAAACAAATCTTTCTTTTTAAAAAAATGCACAATGACAGCATAGAGGAGCTAAAGAAAAATTTATAATTGTTGCTTGATCTCAGTTACTTAAACATGAGCATTATCTAAGCGTTATCGTAAAGATGTTCCTTTTTTGCATGAAATGCTTATAGCACAAAGTAAAAATGGTTAAGAAAAGGGAAGTTATGATATGAATATACCCGTGGAAAAGGCAAAATAAAACACAGTCTACATTACTTTAGCTTCAGATAAATATACAATAAAGATATACAAATAGTGCAAGTCATGTTAAACATCATGCATATAGATTTTCAATAGTAAGTGGTCAATACTACAGATAGAATACTTTTAAACAGCCTTGATTTTATAGGAATGTGCATATATATTAAATAATACATAATCTAGCACATTGCAGGCATTTTCTGCTATACTACATTAGGCCATTGCTTTCTGTAAAGCAGGCATGGGCCTTGGTAAAAAGGCCTAAAATGGAGCACTCGCTTCTCCTTCAACACAGCTGTCTTCCTAATGCCAGAATCTAAGTCACACTGTTTATAAGAACTTACTATTAAGGATTTCTATTTCCAGGAAAAGGAATACACAGATATACTGACACCTTCCCCCACACAGCGAGGTCTGAGACGCAGAAACGCCAGGCACACCGAGCACATTGCAAACTCATCTTCTCATGCATCTATCTGCCACCTTGTCCACCACCGAGCACAGCTGACACGAGAGGTCTCTGTGGACTGCAGTAAGGACCAAGCCTGCCTGTTCGACATGGAAATGTCCCCCACAACTAACAATATGACCTAAAGATGCAACTAAGTTAATCTGAGAATGACCAATTTAGGGTAAAGAATTTGGTGACCTCTTGTGCTTTTAGTTTATCAAGCCTGTGCTTCCAATGTATTTAATACTGAAAGAAAATGTTTAAAGAATGTGTCATGTATTTTCTGTTGGGTCAAATTATAACCCCCGATGAAACATACCTGTGTTTTCCTCCTTACTGGTACTTCGAGTGGAATTCTCTGCTCTAACAGGATGATGCGCAAGCTTTGTAGTTTTTCTGATATTTTCTGTATTTTCTAAATCATCACCTTTAACATCCACAGGCAATTCACTGTCATATCCCACAAACTCCAAGCTGGTAGCATCTCCCCCGCACCCAGGCCCCCGCTTCCTTCCCAGGTCATCCTCCTCATGTGGTCCTCTTCTGGACAGTGTACCCCAAACTGCTTTACTTCCTCCATCTCTACCATGTGACTTCAAGGTCAGGGAACAATGAGCTGTTAAGTCCTTCCCCACCGCAAGCCCTGTGCTCTTCTGTGTTTTCTATTACCTGGCTTCACTGCCCTCCTGCCTTCTGTGGGTCACTAGAAAGCTCAAGCATTTTTCAGAATCAGAAAAGACTAAAATAAAAGATAAAATGCTATTATCAGCAATAAAAACAGATGGAATATATGATCAAATTCCCGGATGCAAAACCTGTGAATGACCCGTCCAACTGAATGCGAAGTCAAGTTCACAAGACGTCTGGTACTATTCTAACCACGAGCAAGAAGTGCTTACAGACTTGCCCTCAGCATCCCCGCTTTTTCCCACGTCCACACGTATGCTGTGCACTGACTAGTAGCTGGTCAGATCTCTCACTGTTTATACTTCTCACATTCTCACTGCTTCTAGTATGGTTGTCAATCTTTTTCAATTTTCAGGAAAAAAATACTCAGTCACAATCGCTGTAGATTGATGTCAATTTACAAGAGTTTAAAATACAGACATTACAGTGTTATCCAACCTCCCACAGACTAGGTTCTGAAAATAACTATGATTCTATTACAAACCCAAAAAGTCATATTTGTAATACATCTCCCAATGTCCAATATTTTTTCTGGCTCACTTCCCTTTTACTGAGAGCCATACTAAATTGATCTGGTTATTTCAGATTAAAATCTCCTTCCAACTATCTGCTTCTCTCTTTGCTGTCCACATGGTTTTACACATTTCTTTCTCCAAAAAGAAACTACTGTACTTGGTGTTTTAGCATCGCATTTCTCAACTTCACATACATATTTTAGCACATATATACATTTTAAGGTTGGAATTATAACCTAGTTTTAAACAGTTTACTTTCAATTTAGCTTCCTCTCAACAAATTCTCTACACCTCCTAGTCATGTCAGCTGAGCTGCCCATACGAGGTAACCGTTTAGTGGTTGCAAAAGTTAACATTTTTGGTATGCAACAACAAAACTAATGACAAACTTGACCAGTAAGCTAGACAAAGATACTTCATTCATTCAATGCAGATACTACTGCATTCCACCTAGATTTTTAAAATAAATAAATAAATAGAGCACACAGAACAATCCTGTGTCTGGACATCACATACAAATGCATGAAAAATATGAAAACAACACTGAGAAAACGTAATGAATCCTGTTAGCAGAACAGCGTTCTAGTGTGGCTGATAAATACAGAATATGTACTGTAACCGCATCTGAGAAACACTTCCCTTTGTCACATGTGTGTGAGTCAAAGCTGCATGAAGTCTCGCCTGGCCTTCTCTAAGCTCCCATGCCTGCTGCCGAACCATTACATAGGAAATGCCACTTTCTACTTCAGTTATCTGCAAAATTCATTTCCCCTACCTGACTGCAATTTCTTTCCTAACAAGATGTTCTTGCCGGCCTGCGGTAAACCTGGCTTGGAATTTTTGCCATGACATGGATTCAGCCATGAATCACCTTTATACGACTGAACTCATCCCCGAATCCTAGAATCGTGGAAGCTTTTACAATAAGTCCTCTTTTACTTAACAGCTTCCACTACTGAAAAATGTAAACACAGAAAATCCAATGTCAAATATACATTTCTGAAAGCCTCTTTCAGAGGAAGGAATTTCTCATTGTATAAAGTTAGCTACGAAACTACTACAACGCAACTGGTATCCATATAAACATTACCACTAACCTTTGGATTGCACAGAATTATTTTCTATTAATATGTCACTTACTGTCCAAGAATTCAAATAAATTTATGTTATCTTACGAAAAACTAGATCTCCACACACGTACTCGCACGTAAATTATTTTTCATACCGTACAGGAGTATTATTTTATGTACTTTTATCAGATATAAAGGTACTTCACAAAGTTTAGGAAAAAATGGACTAGAACATTAAGCTCAGTTTGAAGCAAAAAAATAAAATGGAGTTTAAAAAAAAAAACTTTAGTGTTAATAAAATTAACTACAAGGGGGGAAAAAGCAACTGAAAACCCACGTGCAGTCCTTTGCTACATGAAGTCTGAATGGATTTCTTGCAGATCCCTCACACTTTTCACGTCATCGGGCATGTAAATGATACTCCCTGTGTTTGCCAAAATAACAACACAACAAAGCCGTTCCTTAGGCGCACGTTCACTGCCTGAAGCACAGCACTGCTTCAAAACCCATTTTCACCTTTCAGAAAGCATTGATCCCAATGGAAAAGTCATTCTTTTCCTCATACGGCTCTATCTCCCCAGAGGTGAATGCACCCTAAAATGCTCAAATGATAAAGAAACTTAGAGCAAGACTTCAAAAGCAGTGGGAAAAGTACCAAATGCAACATTTTAAAAAAATGCATTTATTTTTATTGGAAAGACAGCTTTACTGGGCAAAGCAGAGACAGATCTCCCGCCCAATTGGTACACTCCCCCAGGCAGTCACAATGGACAGAGCTGCGCCGATCCGAAGCCAGGAGCCAGGAGCTCTTCCAGGTCTCCCATGCAGGTGCAGGGTCCCAAGGCTTTGGGCCATCCTTGACTGTTTTCCCAGGCCACAGGCAGGGAGTTGGATGGGAAGAGAAACAGCCGTTGACACAAACTAGCGCCCACATGGGAACCTGGCAGCTGTAAGACAAGAATTTAGCCAGTAGGCTATTGCATTGGGCCCAGAATATTTTAACATACATTTTTTAAAGAGTCCTTCACAGACTCATGTGATAAAATATCTAAGAAACACAATAATCTCTAAAGAAGTTCTGGGGCCTTTGAACAAATTAAATGTAGTTACTGTAATCATGTTTGCTAGAACTGTTTTTTTTCCCCCAAGGAAATTATTATAAGTTACATAAGTGTTTTTATTATAGAGAAAATATTATGGAAAAAGTAATTTCTCTATCACAAATCTTAAAACATGAAATATATCCAGATATTTAATGCCATATGCCAACAGGTCTTTCTGAATCGTCTGTCTGGCAATCAATAATTCTCCATTAGTGAATATGCACCATGACTCATCAGCAACGATTCACCAAGTTAGCGTGGATCATTCCTCCATTGTCTCCCCCCACACACAATGAGAGCCAGGGGAGCCACGCCTCCCAGGGGAGACACACTCAAGATGGAGGATGAGAGCCAGGGAAGCCACGCCTCCCAGGGGAGACACACTCAAGATGGAGAATTAGAGCCACGGGAACCACGCCTCACAGGGGAGACACACTCAAGATGGAGGATGAGGGCCATGGAAGCCATGCCTCACAGGGGAGACACACTCAGGATGACAGGAGACAACAACCAGGTCTTCCTGAAGAGTTCTAGAATACGCACCATCCCTCTCTAAGAATCCTCTCTAGAATCATCTTCTATCTTTGACATCCTTCAAAAAATAACAGTAAGCACTCTTCACAGGGTAAGAAAAGAACCGTATTTTCCCAGGTGAGGACTCACTGCGCATGGCAAAATGCCTTTCAGCTCTGAAAGGAACCACAAGGCCTGTCCCCAGGGCGTGCGCCCTTGTGCTGCGTTTATCAGTTGGCTGCTTTCTCAAGAACGCGTTCAAATGATCAAGGCTCCACGTGCAGTCATTCTTCAAAGTCCAAAACTTTGTTAGGGAACTATGTTTTTACCTTTCCTAACATTCAAAACGAGGCTTTCCTGCTCATAAACTCATCTTTCGTTACCATCTGCCTCTCGGGAAGTCGGATTTACTCATGTTTTTGTTGTCTTAGGATGGAAAGTCACAGAGAAAGAAAACACATATTAAGCATTTGAAGATAACTACTGTTTACTGGGAACGTTATTTTAAAATGAATTTGAGTCACTCATTTACTGTTGGCAAATCCAGGACAATGATGACTCCAGTGTCTCTAGAAGGTTTCCAAGTAGCAATCATACCCTATTCTGGCCTTTGAGAGGTGTTAAGACTCACCCCCTAATTACAAGGCTTTTCTGGGCTATTACTACCTCACCACTACATTTCAGAACTAAACAGCAGCTACGAATAAATAAAAATAGATGCCAGGTGATGTGTTTTCTCAAATTATGGATATAACCGACAAGAAAAACAAGGCATTTTCTGCATAAAACACCGCTTTCTCTTCTAATAATAAAGCCCAATTTTGTCATGTTCTAATCAACAAAGTTTGCTTTCCACCCAAACACTATTCTCCTGCTTTATTCTACAGAGACATTGCCCAATAAATAAAACATAAGCAGCACCTGTGACACTGTTTTCTAGTAACCACAGTCCAAAAAAAAAAAGAGGAAAAAAGTGAAAGTAACCTAACAAGACCGCTGACATCAATATACACGAAATATCGTTATCCCACATCATGGGTTTTTAAAATATTAATCAGATGTTTTTCATCCTTTGCACAGTTGTTTGAAACGTATGTTTCTCATTTAGAGCACTTCTTTGGGCATGCCACCTACTGTGTGTTCAAGAGCCACATGAGACCGGTGGCTACTGCTCTGGATGACGCTTCGCAGATTTCCACACATAACGGGCTTCCTGGACTGAAAGTCCAGGCCCTTCCGATATGGTCGGTACGCTTTCGGGTTGTCCACATTCAGGAAATCACTTAACGAGCCTATTCCTCCTTTATTTTTTACCCACCCATAGTTCTGATTTTCCCCACTGGAAGGTATTTTTCCCTCAGAGTATTAAAAATAAACAAAAATATATATATCATTATCCTACTCTTCCGCAAGGCCTGAGATGCCTTCTAATCCACGCATCCATCAACAAGCAGGAAGGAGCAGGCCTGCGCTGTTTCCACAAATGGACATGTCACCTGCAAGCTTAATGGATGGTGACATGACAAACCCAAAGGCCAGCTTCGGTGTGCACCTCCGAGGCAGAGGATCTGACAGAATGAAGTGCAGTCCCCTTCCTCCATGGGGACTCAGCTGTGGGACGCCCCTCCCTCCCGCCCCGCCCCCACCCCTCAGGACACTCCCCGCCGGTTCAGGAACCAAATCTGGTGTTTCATTTCGTAGGAATCCAGTGCCCAGAGGAAGAACAGAATGTTGGCATCCAATTTTAATGAATTCAACTTGAAGTCTAAATTTGCCTCAAATGTGGAAATATAAACACAGCCATCCATCGTAGCACAAGCTCTGTAACACTTTGGTGTCTGTCCTGGCACGCCTGCCTGCAGCACCGCACTGGGTCTGTCTACACTCAACTCCGATCCCACAGAGTCACAAGAGAACAGAAAAATGAAACCAGGCACAGGGGAGGCTTTGCTGAGCCTCTCGGTAATAACACCCCCCGATCATTATGTCTTAAGTGACACTATAATTATAGACGGGTGAGCAGGTTTTCGGCTGCTGACCCAACCTGTTCCCTGAAACACAAAAGGCAACTTTGGTACCCTTCGGTGAGGAAACCCCCCCATTAAACAAACAAAACTAGGAATTATGTCCGCATTTGGAGAGAGGGCCCTAACAAGGTAGTAACAATACCAATACTATAGTAATCCTCAAACAAAACAGATGAAATTTCTACACTGTACTTCCCCCCCCCCCCAGAACAGTTTTCAACTGCACACTAGCCACCACTTTCAAGAAAAGGCACACAGTGATTCTACGGTGATTTTTCTCAGGCAACAAAGTAACTTCTTCATGATCCCTAGCTCCATTTCTGCAGGCAAGACCGCCCAATGACAGATTTCTTGGTGTAAATTTTACAATCACTGAACTTTCATCTTGTCTGGGTGATCTTACGCTA
Organism: Ochotona curzoniae; assembly: GCF_017591425.1. Taxonomy (NCBI): domain Eukaryota; kingdom Metazoa; phylum Chordata; class Mammalia; order Lagomorpha; family Ochotonidae; genus Ochotona; species Ochotona curzoniae. The sequence goes on along the minus strand of NW_024465520.1, from coordinate 8,773,492 downwards.
TCCACACAGCACAGCCAGGGGAAAGCCCCCCGGGGCTCTGAGGAACCCACAGGAAGAGATAAGCTGGCGTGGGTCACTTCTTTTGCTGGTGAAGAACAGTCATGTACTAAATATTCTCTTTGTATAAACAGACACTCCGTTGGAACCCAGGAGGCAGGAACACTGTGTCCACTGGTGTAGTATTTCAAAGCATGTTGGGGAGGGGGGGTTTGCAAATGCTCAAGGCATTAATTAAGACTTTTCCCTTGGCGTATTAATTTGCTTAAGCACCTCCTCGGAGTGGGGCAGAGTCCGCCTTCCATTTGTTACTGCCCCTGCCAGCACCGGTGGGCACAGGAGTGCAGATGGTGGCATAACCTTGGGGCAGCTTCTTAAATTGGATTGTGGAAAGACACACAAGCCCAGGGCGAGGCGGGCAGATCCGCAGCTGAATCCCAGAGGCCACACACTCCCTCTGGGCTCAGGACCAACAGGACGCTGCGTGCAAGCGACGCCCTTGTACTTGGGAAGCTCAGTGCCCGGGGAAGGCACAGCCCCACCTTATACCTGCTCGTGTTACAGCCTCTGGAATCAAAGTATTCTCACATGACACATTACTACCAATAACAGATTCCGGCTCTGTTTGAAAAAAAAAAAAAAAGTGCCGGGCTAGGCTGGAAGGGTGGGAGGGGGGATTTCATATTTGTCCTGCTTTTGTCTAAAAACCAAAACCCAAGTACTAACTAGTTTTCATTCTCTTCAACCGTTCCAGGAAAGCCATTCAACCAACCAACTGCGACTCCACCCGACAGCTTCTATACTTACTTTTCTCACAGTTTCTGAGTGACGCACTACCAAACGCTGGGGACTGGGGTGGAAGGGGGTTGGAAAGGGAGGGAGAGAGGCAGCAGCCCTGTTCCTCTCCCTTTCTCAAGCAGGGCGTCTTCCGCCCTGTAAACTTGGCAAAAGGAGAACGGCACTGAAATACAGCGCTCTCCATATAAGGCAGCCCAGCTAAACATGTCATGCGTAATTTATGGGTAAGCAGGCAGAGAATTAACCTTTGCATGCACAGAGTTGGCCCCGAGGAATGGAGGGCTGGGTGTCAGCTCCGAGGCCAAGGCTTGCGCGGAGGACCCGCGCGCGCGCGCGGGCTCTCCTCAGCCGCCCAGGCCGCCAAGTTGGAAGCACCCTTCTTCCCGCACCTGTTTCCCGGCTCCCCACCCTGCTCGGCCTGGGCGCGCCGTCTCCCCGCGTGGGGCCCGGCTGCGCCGCCCTGAGCCCCGGACGCTGTCCTCCCCCCGGGGCCGCAGGGCGCACAGGGGGGAACCGGGACACGCGGCACCCACGAGCTGCTCGGCGGCCACTCCCGGCCAGGCCGTGGGCAGCCCCGCGGCAGCGTGGGAACAATGAGGCGCGGGGGGCGCGCGCGCGCGGCGCGGCGCGGGCAGAGGGCAAAAAAAAAAAAAAATTAAAATGGAAACTCACCTCTCACATGTTTTTCAGAGGCAGCCCGACTGTCGACCGACTGCCCAAGGCATTGTGGGAGTCATGGGTCCCAGAGGCCCGCGGTGGAGAAGAAAAAAAAAAAAAAAAAATGGAACTTGTCAGTTCCTCGTCACGGCAGCATGGTGAGCGCCACAACTCATTCAGCCGCAGTGAAAAGACTGTTGCATGTCGCGCTGCAGCCTCTTATCGCCCAGCTCGGGTTTCCGCCGCCGCTGCTGCTGCTGCGCGGCCCCTCCCCCGCGCCCAGCCCCACCAGGAAGCCCGGGGCGGACTCGCCGAGCTCGGGGACGCACGCGGCGGCCGCCCGGCGCGCCTGCCCTTGGCGCCCGCGCCCTGGCGCACGGCCGCCGCCCCGCGCCCTCGGCCCCCGGCCCGGGCACGCAGGCCGGGGCTCCCGGGGCGGCGGCGCGCTGGGCGGCGCGGGGAGCGGAGGGCGCCCGGGGCCCGGCGCTGGAACGGCGCATCCCCTCCGCGTCCCGTTGGTACCTTCCATCTTATAGACGTCCCACGCGATCACCTCGCAGCCGCGGGTGCCGCGGGATCCCGCACGCACGGGCCCGGCCTCTGCCGCCACCGCCACCACCACCACCCCTCAAATCCCGCAACCCCCGCGGGGCCCTTGGGTGGGGCTGTGCAAGGTTAGGCTGAAGGTTACATTCAGAGCACAGACCCCAACCTCTCTGCATCTGGAGGGACTGACGCCTCAAAATGTGCCACACGCGGGCGGGAAAAAAAAAAAAATACTGCAACACCGCAGCTGTGCTTCTGTCTCGAGGAACCGGGCAGTGCACAAGCTTGGAATTCCGGTACAGAAATGGACCTCACAGAAGCACACTCACGCACCAGCTTCCTGCCTGCTGTGGAAGGGACATGCCAAGGGGAAGAGCCCCTGTGTGGCCCAGTTGGCTCTGCGGGATTTACAGAAAGCAGGGCGCTCTCTCTCTTTAAGAGACAGTGTTCTAAAGCAGTAGCATATTCATTAACCCCCTATAACGCTATAAGATCTCTTATTTGCAATGGGAAAAATTTTAGACTTTGGGGAAATAAAGTTTTGGGAAATGTGTGGCCAGGATTTCCATTGAATTAAAGGAATTTTGCTCACTTCTTCCTGCGTTTGGGGCACGATTTAAGACAAAATGCTGGGGCAGGTACAGAATTCTTCGCGCGGGTTTCTTGGGTTCTGTTAAGAAGGATGAGGCTGGACTAAGAAGGGAAAACATCAGAAGTGCTAAAGAAGAGATGTACCTTCCAGATGGCAGGTGGCGTCAGTAACGGGTTTGTGCACTTGGATCTGTGCTGGGCCCACCGAACACCGAGGTCATGCTGTGCACTGATCCCGTCTAGAACAGTTGCCAGTGTACTGTACCCAAGTGCCAACCTGGCCGAAGGAAGCAGGGATGGGCACTTTGTATTTGCCAAGTAGTACCTATTCCAAGCTGTCAAGACTTCATTTCTTGTTCAGCAGTGGTTTCAACAAAAAGTGCCTTCGGTGGGGGAGATGCAAGAGTCCAGAGAGTAGGTAGGTACAGCCTAGATAATACCTCTGCTAGGAAAGTGACAAATGCCATCACTTCTGCCTGCGGGGAAGGCCGGAGAAGGCTTCCCACGGAGGAGAAGTGTAACCGATTCCTGACCAGGTCGTTCCGGGGAAAAGGGCCAACCAGGCTGCCTAAGGTACTCGGACCTGCCAGCCCTTCCGCCTTAAATGAGAGGAAGGTGTGACAGAGGGTCACAGGAGATGAGACCAGCAGTAGATGCGTAACACAGGAAATCTCAACTTCACTCTGAAACTGAACGACTAGGAAAGGGAACTCTGCAACAGGTGAAGTGGGAAGCCGCATTTCAGAAAGATCTGCGCAGCAGTGTGGAGGGTGAGTCGGAGCTGAGGGGGCGCCCCCTGAAGAGAGAGTAGGTGTGGACAGACTGGAAATATGACTCATTCAGGGAGTGAGGAAGGGCGGGGCCTGGGAGACTCCCAAGCCTGGCTTTGCCTACCGGACTGCGGCTTGCCTTTCCATTTCTTCCCTTTGCCTCCCATTCTTTGTCAAAATCAAGCAGTGACTTCTGTGCACCGTCTTCCACCTGCGTGGCTAGTGGCTGCCCTCGCTGGTCTGCATGTCCCTCTCCACAGAAAGCCCCGTGAATCACCCAACGACTCATTCTGACTTCAGGAATTTCTTGGAGTTATTCTCAAATCTTGATAGACTTCCACACCCAGGTTCTTGGTATTTTTCTTTTTCCTAATATGGGTTTGAAAAGTTGCTGTTTGGGGCAATATGGTGAAAAATAGACTTTTAAAGCTGTTTGTGTGTGTGTGTGTGTGTGTGTGTGTGTGTGTGTGTGTGTGTTACAAGGGAAGTTATGTTTCTGGAGGAAGGATGGATGTCTGTGAATAAAAGAGAAATTGAACCTGAGACAGATTTTCTGCTCCACTTAACAAAACACAAAGAAATACAAGAAAGACCCTTGAATGTTCAAAACAGGAGAATAAATGCCTTAGGACATGGCAAACATACCCCTATGTTACTTTACAGTATATTAAAAAAAAAAAAAAAAAAAAAAAAAACGGGGGCCCAGCGCGATGGCGCAAGTGGTTAAGGTCCTCGCTTTGCACGCCCGGGATCCCATTTGGGTGCCAGTTCTAATCCCAGCGGCCCCGCTTCCCATCCAGCTCCCTGCTTGTGGCCTGGGAAAGCAGTCAAGGCCGGCCCAAAGCTTTGGGACCCTGCATCCACGTGGGAGACCCAGAAGAGGCTCCTGGCTTCGGATCAGCATAGTATCAGCCGTTGCGCTCACTTGGGGAGTGAATCATCGGACGGAAGATCTTCCTCTCTCTCTCTCCTCTCTGTATATCCGCCTTTCCAATAAAAAAAATCTTAAAAAATAAAAAAATTAAAAACAAAAGGAACGAATGCCTCGGGAAACACATCACACAGTCGTCAGTCTACCCAAACACACAGAAAGGAATCAAGACAGACTCTGATAAGAAATCACCAATGGATCCTACTTTTTTTTTATATATCATTGACAACAACAAGGAATGAATAACAATATTTAAGTTTTGGAAGCACTGTAACATACCAAAATCCTATGCTAAAAATATGAAGTCATGTTGCCAGCTTTTGGCTCCATCCTAACCACATTTCAGATTGTGGAGGGCCCTCGAAAACAGGATAGCAATGAAAAGTTGCTCGTGTCCATGAAAACGCTGTGGCTGTTCCCTTCGTGCCAGCAGGGCGTGAGGCTGCCTCCCGCTTCTGTACGTGTAGTGACCGCACGCAGTTCCGCAGGCGAGGCCGTCTACAAATAAAATAACGGTCCATGTGGAGAAGGAAATTGTGGAAAACAATTTCAGATGAAATAAAACTACATTTTCACATAAAGCAAAGAATGGTCTCTGCAAGTTCTTAAAATACTTCCATCCATTCTGAGTCTTAATTGTACCAAGGAATCCCCAAAGAAATTCAGTTAACAGGCACAGCTTTTAAAGATAATATCAACTCCTTGTTTGCCAACACCACAGATAAAGGAAATAGCAGCGTTTAGCTTTTTTCGGTCAAATGGAAATATTTAAGGCCTGTGTGTGTGAGTGTGTGTGTGTGTGTGTGTGTGTGTGTGTGTTGTGTCTTGTCCTGTAGACCACTCTCACAGCTCAGTAAATGCTCCCTCTCTAGCGAGAATACTTGCCTCCGCGTCCTCACTCGCTCACCCAAGCACGTTAATGAAAATGTCTGAAGTCAGCATATTTAAAAAATAAATATAAAAAGGTCTTAATCGCTGGTCAAGAAATGTTTTTATCATACAAGGGCAAAAATAATTCATTAGAAGATGGTATCAACACTAGGTCTTTCCTTTTCTGATTCTTAAATATAAAATTTAAAAGAAGTTTCGAAAGGCCAGCGTTGTGGCATAGTGAGCTCAACATCTACTGAGGTGCCAGCATCTCATATGGGTGGCCAGTTCTAGTCCTGGCTGCTCCACTCCCCATCCAGCTCCCTGCTTGTGACTTGACAAAGTAGTGGAGGGTGGCTCAAGTCCTTGGGAGCCTGCACCCAAGTGGGAGACCCGGAAGAATCTCCTGGACCCTGATTTTGGGTAGGTTCAGCTCCAGTCATTTCGGCTACTTGAAGCGCAAACAAGTGGGTGGAATTGCTCTCTGTGGAATGCTGCCTTTCAAATAAAAATAAAAAATTTAATCTTTTAAAAACAAGGTTCTAAAAAGGAGCGAGATATTTAAAATATTCTTATATGGAGAATAACTTTGAAGTAGATACACTGAATTGATCTACAATAAAGAAGTCCACATTTTTAAAAACAAATGCAAATCTTCAGCAAGGAATGATGAACAGAAATGGTAAATAAATGCATTAAAAACCTGTGTCCTCTAGAAAGTACCACAGGGTATCCAAAATAAATAGATTTCAAAGCAGGAGGTGGGGAGACGTACACAAATGTGTATTGTATAGACAACATGGACTTAATTTATCTTCTAGAATCTTTAAATATTTTATTCACAGCATACATTATTCAAATTATGCCCATTTAAATATAAATTATATGTATTCTGTTACAGACTTTGTATAGTACATAATCTATACACAGTATATACCTCTAGTTGTATAAATAACACTACAGCCAAAATGTTAGTTAAAAGCAATATGTTTGTCTTAAAATACTTACAAAAATTTTAAAAATGAAAAAATATTTACATACATGACACAGTTAAAGTATCCCATGATTAGACATTTCTCAACTGACATTATCTAAAAATTAATTCTAAATTGTCAATAGTTATGTTGATACAGCAGGAGAGCAATAGGAAGCAAACACACTTGAGAATGAACAGTGCAGAACTATGGAACTTTAGAAGTGAGTGGACGGCTAGAAGCCATCTGGCCATGTTCCCTTCTCAGACCAGAGGAAAGCCCTGCGTGAGGAATCTGGCACTGTGCAGAGCACAGTTGGCCTCAATATTGTCGATCTCTTGGGCTTTCTGTTCTCGCCGTCTTTTAAAACTACATTTTATTTTATTTATTTCAAGGGCAGAGTTACAGTGAGAGAGGGAGAGAAATGCCACCCTTCGCTCCCCAGACAGTCACAGCACCCGGGGCTTGGCCAGGCTAAAATTAGAGCCAGGAAATTCTTCCAGACCCCCCACGTCGGTGTAAGGGTCCAAGCCCTTAAGCCACCTTCTGCTGTTTTCCCAGGCACATTAGCAGGGCCCTGGATCAGAAGTGGAACAGCCAAGACAATCCATTGCCCATATGAGATGCTGTACTGCAGGTGGCTTAAGCTCATCCGTGGTGACAAGGGGCAAGCGTTTGGCGTAGCAGTCAGTACACTATTTGAAACATCCCTTTCCCCCTACACAGTGTCTCTGCGGAAGTCCTGGCTCAGTTTCCGATGCCACCTTCCTGCTGAGGTAGATCCTGGCAGGCTGTGGTAATGGCTCGAGGGACTAGGTTACTGCTATCCATCTCAGACAACCAGATTAAATTCGTAATTCCTGGCCTTGTCCTCAGCCTGGAGTTGTCGGCATCTGGGGAGTGAATCATCAGATGGAAGATCTCTCTCTGCCTTTTGGTCTTGTCTCTCTTCTTTTCAAATGAATTTAAGTAAAAAAATAATGCAGACCTGATAGTAAACCAATTTGAATGTTAAACGTCATGTTAGACCTCTGGAACTGGGATTCTTTCTTCCTCCTTTCCTCTTGCTGTTTTCTGCCTTTTCCGTTTTTCCATCCTTCCTTTTTCCTACCCAAACAGAGCACCCCTTTACACGCAATGGCATCATGCATTGCAAAAATATTATTGAGTGTCCATCAGACCTTAATCTTCATCTAGAATTTCTGGCTACATGAGTAAACAGCACAGACAAATCCCATTCCTCAAGGGATGTGCGTTCTAACAGGAGACAAACAATAAACCAGCAAAAAATAAGAGAAAGAAAAAGAAAAACATGGCAAGCAATTTCAAAGGAATACAAATCCTAGGAAATAAAATATAGCAGGCTGTAAAGATGTTAAACAGGAGGGACAAAGGTGATCATATCCAAAGAATGTTTCTGAAGAAGGAACTCCAGTGGGGACGAGAGGTCACAGCCTAACACTCTGAGCTCAGTGTAAGGCCCCGGATCCAATGATGAATAAAAACTTACAGACTACCTAACCGCAGGGAACTCAGAGTCAAGCAAAGATACGATGCATTTTATCCAACTAAACATACTAAAATAGAAAGCTGTAATTATGAAGCGTGTATTCCTATTTGAGAACACGTAAAATCTTTAGTTGCAATTAGAGGTATGAGCAGGTGGGAGTGAGTGGAGTGAAACAGGGGAACCTGTGACCTGATACGCTTTTCCCAGATATTACTCTACGTTTCTTTTCCAATGTGGACACTAATGGCCCAATGTCAGAACAGAACAAGTATAGCACTGCTGAGAATGAGAGAAACAGAAAGAGTTGGCCATGTCTTAGCGGGCAAGAAGAGCTAACAGCTGGATGCCGAGCAGCCAGAAATGGTTTGGTTCAAGACTTAGAAATGGAGCACTCAAACATTAGGATCGTTCTTGGAGTTGAAAGGAGCCTGAAGTGAAGTGAGATAAGTATTTAACCTGTAAATTGTTGAATTCAGAGTATCTTTGCAGCAATCAGCAGTGATTTCAGATTCCAAAGATAATGATTGTTACTATCACAGTTCATTTCTCTCTGGAGTGTTCCAAGGCATTCTGTTAACATGCTGACATTGCACTACAGATGCAACTTGGTTTTTGGATTTCGCTTTTGATTTAATCTTTTTAACTTAGCCTTATAGAACAAGTAGCAATTATTATGCCATTCATTATAGCTTTCATTTTTCATATGAGATAACAGAGGCTTGACAGTTGACCCTTGCCCGAAATCTTGTAGCTAGTAAGATTGGAAACTTTGTATCACATGTTTCTAACCTGCAGTCCAACTTCTGAGTTAATGTATAATGTGAAACATATTTCTGAATGTTCTACCTAGAGTATACATTTAGACATACTGTGGACTGTTAAAAAGGAAAAGAAAATATGCATTAGCCGTCTTTTAATGAAGAAAACATACAAAAACAAATGTGAAATTGGCAGCCAAAAGGATGGATGCATTAACCACCTATGCGTCTAACACACAACTACATGGAATATTGTGGATTGCTTGCTATCATGTCCGAAAAATATGAGGCCAAAATCTCTTGTATTATTGTAATAACAAATAGGTCTTATTAGAGTATGCGTCAGAGTGCAACTATTCCGTGTACTGTAATCCAAATATTTCCATATGGTAACTTTCACATAGGGGGAAAAATGTAGCATAGCCTTATTTATTCCAGAAGGCAACTATATCTTTAAAATACCAGCGGCCAGGCGGGTTTTTCTTTTCCTAAATGTCCACTGCATCTACCTACTCATTTTATTCTTAAGTTCCTGAGGCTCCTTCTGTTTTTCTTCTGTGATATACTCTTTGGGTATTATTTTTTGTATTTGCTTGTTCCTCATTACCCTTTGAGCTTCCAGAAATTACCTTGAAACCATATCTCAATAGATGTCCTAAAGGGAATCTTGAATAAGAAAAACTTCTGTCAAAATTGGCACACGTTAACAGCTTTGCAGACACACCTTTATCTCTGCCTCCCTCCTTTGCCTTGTCTAACAGGGTCAGAACTGAACAGTAAGATTGTGTGAATTTTAATATCTTGGGCATCTGTATATGACAATTTCTCCTTAACTCTTCTGAAAATTTCCTTGTACATTGGCTGTAAGCTGGGAGCTATGTTGTGCAATGAGGATTCAAACGTTCTCATCTGCTTTAAGTGTGTACAGTTGACTCCAGCAGTAGGGACAGACATGAAAAGGGGAAAAAAAGCACTATTGGAAAAGTGCAGCAAGTGAAACACTAGCCACTTCAACAAACCCTACACGCTTACTTTTCTTAGTTTAAGCAGGTGACAAGGAAAGAGTGGAGGACAGACCTTGCTCTTCACAGAATCTCAAGGAACTAAGCAATGACAGAGTTACCTGGCACATGTCAAGAGATTCGTGACAGAAAAACAAGCGAGAAAAGTCACCAAAGTCGTTGCGTAGGAAAGAGATTGGATAATGTCAATAGATCATGGCTCTACCAACAGAAGAGTGATATCTTTCGGGCTTTTCATACCGCCACTGAATTGGCTTTTCATTACTACGATGAAACGTCTACGACAAGCTGCTCACTTTGGCTCCTGATTTGGAGGCTCACAAGCTAAAGAAGACCTTGTGACGTTGCAGGATGGTGATTGGCAGAGCATGGATAAACAGTTGCTTATCAAGCCAGTAGGAAGTAGCCAAGCCTGTCTTGAGATCTATATGCCTTTTTTTTTGATTGTTTTATTTACTTATTTTAAAATTTATTTTACTTGAAAATCAGACCTAAAGAGTGAGAGCAACAAAGAGAGAGAGAGACAGACAGACAGACAGATTTTCCATCCACTGGTTTACTACCCAAAGCTGAGAGCCAGGAGCTTCTTCCAAATCTCCTGTGTACCTGCCAGGGGACCAAGGACGTGGGCCATCCTCCACACTCAGACCATAAGCAGGGAGCTGGATCAGAAGCAGAACAGCCAAAACTCAAACCAGAACCCATATGTCACACCGGCGTGCAGGTGCAGGGTTGTGTTATTACCCCACTACTCAGCTGGCTGGGAGAACGGTCTTCCTGGGGCAGTGTCCTAGGGACCTCCCACTAGGCCCACCTGCTAGACACCGTAATTGGATTAAGTTTCCAGCTCTTAGTACCATCCCACTTAGTGACCTTGATATGTAACTGCCCTATTCATACCACAACAGTTATTGTAAAGAAAAAACAAACCTACTAAGTACCAAGTCTATTTCCCAGAGACAGGGGTTAGGAACCGGGGTTAGAGAGCAGGGGTTCTCGGCTCGGTAATTCTGAAGCAGGGCCTTAAATCTCTACCTCTTTGCCTCCCCTGGACCTTCAGGTCACAAATCCTCAACTAGGTGATAGGAGATTATCTGATTAGAGTCATTCACACCCAGGCAACAATGCAGCTTAATCCTTCGAGAGTGTTTGCTTTGACAAAGGACAGCTTGTTAACCCTAATGAACCTCTAATTGAGAGAATGGTGCTTGGTGGAAGGATACGCCCACTCCCAGCTCCTTAGGAAAGCCACCACCTCCACTTCCTACCTTTTCCATTTCTCCTCCAGTGGTAAAGGAAGAAAGGAAGTTGATAGATTCGAAATTTGAAGAACTCTAATGTCACAATTTCTCTTTGAACATTCAAGGAAAGTTAACAACTGATCACTATGAGCCCAAGCTAGAAATAAAAAGAGGAGAACCAAAGCAGTCATTGTTTACTCAACTGTATTTTTAAGTCAACAGAACACAACCCAGACCAATTGGGTCAAATTTAATCCATTTCTGGGAATGGCATCCAAGCACTGTCTCTCTCTTTTTTTTAAGCCTCTTAAGTAATTCCAATATGCAGTCAAGGCTGCCTCCTTGTGAGCTAGAATTTATGAAATGGAAATGATCCATCATCAGTGGCAATCTGTGATCCCTCTTCCCCTTCTTTGTCAAGTGCAGTGATTTGACTCAGTAGGAACAGTATTAACTGCAGCAATTTACGCATCAAAGTTAGGAGTGGATAGATGGTACCCTATGCTTCTAGCAACGTGGGTGTTAAGAGCTAAATTGGTGACGCAGGACCACTTTTCATACAGCTGATGGAAAATGGTGCTGCTTCAATAACAAATACACATTCCACTTTAGAACCGGTAAAGACTTGTATCTTCGTGTGGTAAAGCAAGCTCACCAGAACTGAATGAAGCAGAGTACCCTGTATATTCTAAAATGCTGACGTTGGCATTTGTTAAAATTATAACCCATCTAGTGTAGTGGTATAGTAGGCTAATCCTCTACCTGTTAGCACAGCCAGTTTGGGTTCCGGCTACTCCACTTCCAATCCAGCTCCCTGTTTATGGCCTGGGAGAGCAGCCAGCGGAAATGGCTCAGGTCATTGGGCCCCTGCACCCACATCAGAGACCTGGAAGAAGCTCTTAACTCCTTGCTTTGAATCAGCTCCGCTCTGGTCATTTGTGGAGTAAGCCAGTGAATGAAAAACTTCACTCTCTTTGTTTCTTTTTCTCTATTTAAAAATATTTTTCAAATAAAAGTAAATAAACCCTAAAAGAAAAAAAAAAAAAGCCTTTATCACTAGGCCCGGTACAGTTGCCTAGTGGCTAAAGCCCTCACCTTTTATGCACCGGGATCCCATGTGGGTACCAATTTGTGTTCTGGTTGCTTCAGTTCCCATCCAGAAACTTACCTGTAGCCTGGGAAAGCAGTTGAAGATGGCCCAAAGCCTTGGGACTCTACACCCAGGCAACAGACCCAGAAGAAGCTCCTGGCTTCAGATTGGCTCAGCTCCTGTCATTGCAGTCACTTGGGGAGTGAACCAGATAGAAGATCCTTCTCTGTCTCTCCTTCTGTTTCTAAATTTGCCTTTCCAATAAAAAATAAACAAATTTAAAAAAATCTATCCTCTGTCTCTTACTAAGAAATTGTGATAATAATCACCCCTGAGAAAGATGTGAGAGTCTCCGTTCATATACAAACTGAGCCGAATTCTTTAGGAAGGTGTGTGTGTGCATGTGTGTGTGTACACATATATGTAGCATGTCCACATTACATGTGTGGACTATTTGTATAAGGCATATGTATATGTACGGTGTCTGTGTAGATATACATAGGTACATAGTATTTATATGTTGATAAACCTCAGAGAATGAAGTAAAGGTATATATTCAAAAAGCTCTTGCACAATTCAGTATGTTTTATAAACTCATTCCATGAGAATAGTTAAGTCATAAACATACATAAACTGCCATGATCCTCTGAATTGTATTTGAAGTTAATGTTAGGTGTTTTAATTTGTTGGCTTTTTGACTGTGCCATTGATCAAATGATCCAACCTGGATAGTTGTGACTGAGCTGGTGGTGAATAACTCAGCAGGCTCTGATTGCATCTAGCTCTCCTAGCAATGAGTATGGTCTTTTTAAAATTTTTAATTATTTAGTTTATTTAAAGACAGATTTACAAAGCAAAAGAGAAACAGAGAGAAATCTTTGGTCCACTGATTCACTGCCCCAGTGGCTGCAACGGCTGGAGCTGAGCTGATCTGAAGCCAGGAGCTTTTCCCAGGTCTCCCATGCAGGTGCAGGGTCCAAAGGCTTTGGGGCAGTCCTTTATTGGTTTCCCAGGCCACAAGCAGGGAGCTGGATGGGAAGTGGAGCAGCTGGGACATGAGTTGATGCCCATATGGGATCCCAGCAGATGCTAGCTGAGAATTTAACCACTAGGTTATCACGCTGGCCCTTGAGTATGTCTTAATCAATGTGGAACATTCTTCCCTTCTTTCAAGCTTATCTTTCCATAGCATTCCATTTTCAAAATGTACTGCTATGTGTTCATTATATGCCTTGCTGTTAAACATTACAACTGTAGCCTTTTGTAGACTGACGCCAGAGCAGCAAAACTAAGCCTGACTTCATAAAACCCATAGCCTCGCAAAGACAACGAGCCTGCAGTAACAAGTGCTTAGGATAAGTTAAGCATATACCACACAGGTACACAACGTCGTGGAAGAGAAGAATGGACGTGTCCAAGTGATAAATCGTAAGACAACAGATGGAAAATTGTCATTCGTGTCATGATTCCCCCTTTTTCCATTAAATTCAGAGTTCAGAATTACAGGCACGTGGGGGCCACCACAGTGTTTATACAGCATATCTATGCAGCCTGCCTGGCTCTTCACTTGTAAGTACAAAAGTCTATTACAAGTTGCATGAAATAGTGGCATTAGTTCTGCCGTATGCCAGTGCCTCTGCCACACAACTTCTGAGGGCCAGGTCGGAGGAGATCTCTATTGCACCCTCTTCGTTGTTGCTTTCAGTTTTTAAGGCTTTGTCATCAAAAAGCCAACTTTTTTTTTTTTTTTGAGGCTTTTCCCTGGAGGCTAACCAGCCAGCTTTTGAATTAATATCTGAAAGTAAAATGAAACTTGATTGGATTAGCTTCCATCTGATCAAGTTAAATGCTTTTTTTAAAAAGATCTTTTTCCTTGGATATAAAATGATTTTTTTCTGTTCCAGATATAAGGGAATGTGTGCTTATTTTAAATAATGTGTAAAGTGCCTCTCAAAGGGGATTCTTGATGCTGCTCAAGGTACCATTGTGAGGCTGTTTATGGACGGCCTTTTGGACTGGTAATAGAGCAGTCCTCTCTAACTCCCGCCCACACGCTGACTCCCAGGCGTGGTAGAACTCCACTCGACGGCTTTGAGGCTCCCAGGCTCCTGCAGGAGCACTCTCCTACTTGGCATTTAGTCTTCACAATTAAGCTAAGGAAACGTTAACTTTATAAAACAGCCCAGCCTCCTTGGGCCTCTTTCTTTATAGAGCTGAGCCTCTCTAAAGATAGTCTAAATTACAGACTTGGGCAGCACCGTTTTCCCCCTTGGGAGGCCTTTGAAGTCTGTTTAGTCTTACAAAGCTCCACTAGCACTGTCTGGAAGAAGCTGTAAGTAGTTTTGTCAGACTCCCTAATGAACAAGGACTCCGCGTGGGCACTGGAAGGTTTAACTCGGAGAGATTAGTCCTGAACTTATGGACAAGGGCCTGCTTGGCACCAATATTCAACTTGTGAAAAGTAATGAAAAGGAATTATTAGGAAGAAGGAGTGCATGGATGATAATGGCATCACTTTCACTATTTTGCTTACCAGCATGGAAGAAGCAGCCAACTGAATTGAATCGGTTTTGTTTATGACTAAATTGCTGGGTGTCTACTTCGGGATTATTGGCAACATGTATTGACATGCTGATAATGACGCATGGGCCAGTTCCCACTGGCAGCCAGGTTCACTGCTGCTGCCGGCTTGCTCTTCTATAGCAGCCTTGTCTTGTCCTTTTTCTGCTGGCTGCTTTTGGTAATAGGACATATGCAACTGCTCCGAATCAGGGCTGGCATGGTGCAGTTATCTGGGTATGCACCACAGTTTTTGAAGAATGATGTTAGGAAATACCGCAGTATTTCATCACAGGTTGTTATTCAGCCCCTAACCTTGACTGCTGTGACATGAAGACATGTCTTGGAGTCTGTTATTAGGTGTGAGATTTTATACACTCTTCTCCAAGTCTCAGTTTCCTGAAAATTCAAAGTGTTTCTTTCATACAATCCAACAGTGAATGTATTGATGAGAATGATTTTCACATATCAGGCCTTTGGCTAATTATAGCTATTATTGTTATTTAAAATAGATGGTAGGGCCCATGGCACAATAGGCTAAGCTGTCGGTTAAGTTATCCACATCCCATATAGGCTACTTTCAGCTTCTAATCCAGTGTCCTGCTAGCACGCCTGGGAGGCAGCAGATGAAGACCTAGTCCTTGGGGCCCATGGCCTTGGTCACGTGGGAGAACAGGACAGGATTCCTGCCTGCAGTTATGGCTTGACCAACCCATGTCCATTTGGATGGAAATTGGAAGACTAGCGATTCTTTTCTCTCTCCCTCTCCTTCTCTCGTGTGTGTGTGTGTGTTTCTGCCTTTCACATAAGTCAATAAACAGTTAACAAAATAGATGGTAATTATAAATTGTGAAATATTGATTAAGAATAATAAACTTCCCGAGAAACTTCAAGTGCTGCCAAAGTTTGAGGATTAAAACCAACCTGGAAGTTTTAAGGACCATGTAACTGTTTTCTCAGTCTAGTTATGCAGATCAAGAAGATACCCTCACATATTTTTGTGTACAAATAGGAAGTAACAAAAAGGGAACCCAAAATGTTCCCCAGAATGGGAAATAAGAGCTTTAGACTAAACATCACTGTTAATTGTCTGGTGCACAAATCTCTTTTTTCTTCCCCACCCATTTTACAAAGAAAAACATGAGAAAGATAAGCCAAACCAAGCTAAGCACGAAGCATCCAGGACTTTGAAGAAGAACGTATGATGCACAGTTGCAGGGAAACCACTTCCTTTGGAGACATATTTCAAAATTTACTATTGTTTTGTTCTTTTCCCTTCCAATTCTGAGCTATCTTAACAGGGTAGAAAATATAGTTGCCTTTCCGATTCTTTTAAGTAACACTACTCAAGGAATTATTCCAGGCCTACTTTCATTGTTCAGCTTTTACCTCCATAAAAAATACGTATTTCCCAATTTGTTCAGAAAATAAAAAACACAGACTCAGAGCTATTCAAAGAAGAGAAGATAACATTAGTACCAGATACTTTAGCCACTGGGAATGATAGCATCACTTACAGAAAGAGGAACACTGATAGTTTTGAAAGGCATTTCTCTTTTCTCTAGCACAATGGCTCACCAGTGAGAAGACCAAAGCCAAATGAGGCCGGAGGAGAGGACTTGTGGCTCTAGGGAAAGCACCGTGCAGGGGTGAGTCAGCCCGTGTCAACTCAAGAGCTCCAGGGTCCCGAGGTCTTCATCTGCTGCCTCCCAGGTGAGCTAGCAGGACACTGAATTACGAGCTACGTCGGATGTGGATAACTTAAACGACACCTTAGCCTATTGTGCCACAGGACCTACCATCTATTTTAAATAACAACAATAGCTATAATTGGCCAAAGGCCTGATATGTGAAAATCATTCTCAGCATTATAATAATTCTCTCATAATATATGTATAACATATACATATTATAATATGTATGACATATACATATTATAAAACGACTAAATCAGCCACGAAACAGTCACGTTTGAGATAGGTATCACCTCATGACAGATTAGATTTTATAAAATAGAGAAAGGATAACAGGTTTGGGGAAGGCTGTGGAGAAAAGGGAGCCCTTGAAAAATCCTGGTAGGAATGCAAATTCACAATAATGATAGCTCCTTAGAACGCTCAAAGAGCACCTACCTAATGATTCAACAGCTCTGGACCCCGAAATATTTATATATATGCAAATGAAATAGCTATCTTGAACAGATACCTACATACCCATGTATATTGCAGCAATATTCACAAATAGGCAAGATATGGAATCCACTTAGCTGTCCACTGATGGTTGAGTGAATAAAGAAAATGTGTAGTGTAGAAAACCTATTGCATTTACACCTCTGAAAGATTTTCTGCATTTATTCATTTATACAGATCAGGAAGTGACTTCATATTTCACGGTGTTTTCTAACACTCACTACAACCATGCATACCTTTATCCTGTGATACACATTCTGCCAGGAACCATACGCTATCTCACACTCTGATAATTCAATAACATGGCAGATCATACCCACTTGTCCACAATGACAGGATGAAGCACGGTGCTTAACTCGCATATAAGCTGTCTGTATCGCTTCACACCCAGGAGCACGAGCAGCACAACGATTTTCTGTTTGAAGGTTATCAGGAGCGCTCCAGGGTCAGCTTCCGACTCCTTGCAACATCACACTTCCCTGTCTTGAGGGAAACCGTAATCCTCACGCTGGTCCCCACCTGACTGTGGCCACTGTTCTAGTATATGTCCAGTACTAGACAACTAGTACTTTAGTCCCTGTCAGTTCTTATCGTGAACCAGAAATGGAAGAGAAGGCTTGTCAATAACTCCTTAAGTAGGAGGTAAGGTCACTTGTTGTGTGGTCCCCAGTTAACAGACATTGAGTTCACTCAAAAAAAAAAAAGTATTTTCTTTTCAGTAATCTGTCCTTTGTTCCCATTTTAAATCTTACTCTGCAATCCCTTAAACCCAAAAGAAGTTATTTTAAACTAACTCTGGGATTTAAAGCCTAATAATTTGGACCGTTTATATCTCTTGGGATAATAAAAATAAATGAGAGGAAATTCATAATTGCTATGACAAATTGCACAATAAGTTGCTGTTGTTTGTAAGAGGGACAGGTTAATCTTGCCAGCAGAGGCTCAGCAGTCACTGGGGCTAGGATTTGGAGGAGTAAGTAAAGGACCATCTGTGGTCTCTGGGGACTGGAAAAGAGCTAATTGTGTTCTTGCCTCCCATTAATGCAGAAATGAAGGCTCATTACCAAATAGCTCCATGACCGAATAGCTGCAAACACATTCTCACTTCATTGTGCTGAGGGCCGTCATTCCATGGCAATTTTACTGAAAATCATAAGCTGACAAATTTAAAAACATACTTTGAGCCCTTTTCATGTGTATTATTCTTCACAGTTCATACAAATGCAAAGGAAAGAAAATGTTAACCTTTAGAGATAAACGTGGCTTATCTGAAAATCACCTTAACATAATAAATCACTTGATAAAGTCTCTTCTACTAACCAACTTTCCTGCAAAGTGTTATCCATAGATACTGGGTTATTTGTTGCATTCCTATTCCAAATTCACATATCTGCATATCCTCGCAAATGTTTGCTCACAATGAAACACTCCATTCCTGGGCCAATGACCTGTATTACCCAGCCCTTAATCAACCTGCCTCCTAAAAAACAGCTGAAACCACTGCCTGAGATCTGGATTCCTGTCTGCTCCTCTAATATGCCAAGTTCATTTCCATTCCTACACCTATCAATCACTCATGTTGGATAACTCACTCTAGAGTTCTTTGTATGACACTCCTAACTTACTCATTATTCAGGCATTTTTTAAAAAAATGGTTTACTAATTTTGCTTGGGAAGGCAGATCAGATTTAGAGAGAAGAGACCTAAGCAATGGTAGTTTAATTAGTGTCATTTGCAGAGTCCATCTTGGAAGACCATCTACTTAAAGATTTCCTCTCTTACTTATTTCTCTTTTTGCTCTGCTGAATTTTTTTTTTTTTTGATGACGATCATTATCCAGAAGTTCTTTGTACATTTTGTTTGTTTACTGCTTTATTCAATATCCTTCTCTTCCAGACTGAAGGTGCTTTGACGGTAGAAAGTAGGTGTTCTCCATCACTATTTCTCTAGCATGCACAACAGTGTCCAATTCCTGCGGTTTGCTATAGGAATCCATGAGTCAATCCACTTCAGAATGAAAACAGAGGCTTCCCACAAGAGTACAAATCCTCTCTTTATGCGTAATGGTTTCCCTGGTGGATTTGTACTCACTGGGATACCCACAGAGGGCCTGAGTTCAAATGCTGCCTTGGCTCTACACGTCAGCTTCCAACCATGCAGACTGTGGGAGAAAGTGGGTACTGGCTCAAATGACTGTCTGTGACACCTGTATGAAAGACCCCAACTGAATTCCCAGGCTCACTTTGGCCTGGCTTTCCTCTGCACTTAGCATGCATTTGAGCAGTGAATCAGTACATAAGAACTCTCTTTTTTTCCTTCTCCTTCTCAAATACATTAAAAATAAAATTCTATCATTAAATATTTCATCTCCCAAGAAAAAATATAAAGTCAAGTCACAAATTTGATCAATGCCAGGACTACAGAACAGGAAACAAAAGGCTCACTCCTAAATGCGTGTAATATTAAAATATTTTCAATTTCTTTGCAAGTTAAATATAAACTTCTAAAACTGTGTTTTCCAAGCTTTTCTTCAGGTGTTAAAACAATTTCAATTTGAAAACTCCCTACTCCAGGGATCCTCATGTCATTGAAGCACTCAGAAATACAGTTGTTTGTTATTTTGGTTTTTCACGTGATAACTTATTTTTTAGGCCGTGGCTGAAAATATACTTCTAATATTTCATCTGGTAGATTATGAGATTTCTGATCACTGCTTCAGAGTATAATGTATAAATTCCTAATTTTGGGTCAACCAAGGTTTACCTAGCTAATTTTTCACTAAATAGGCAGCAGGGGTGGAATAATATCACAATCAAGACCTTGCTTAGAGACACACACACATGAGAATTCAGCATCCATTATGTGACCTTTGTCATGCTAATTATGTCTCTGAACTTATATTTTCTTTGTTAAATCCATAAAATAGGAGTAACAGCAATTATTTCCTAGGACTAGTGAAGGAATTAAATGAATTGCTCATGTGAAGCACTTGACATACAATGATAAAAAGGTACAACATGTAATGATAAATCAATCATTAGTAACATCTTCATCATAATCTCTTAGGACCTAATCTTAAGAAATAAGCCAGCTATTTACAATATTGAGTGTAATAATTTGGATGTGAGAGAAAAGCAGTTTTCTGAGAATAACTTTATATTACACTTATTAAAAAGATTTATTTATTTTTGTTGGAAAGACAGGATCTGCAGAGAGGAGAAACAGAAAGATCTTCCATCTGTTGGTTCACTCCCCAAGTGGCCACAAAGGCTTAAGCTGATCTGGTACAAAGCCAGGAGCCAGGAGCTGCTTCTGGATCTCCCACATGAGTACAAGGCCTTGGACCATCCTCTACTGCTTTCTCATGCCACAAGCATGGGGAATAGGGTAGTCAGGACACGAACCAGTGCTGGTATGGAATCCTGGCACTTAAAGGGAAGGCTTAGCTAACTGATCCATTATGCTGGGACGTATATTGGACTTTAAAATAAAAATATATATATAAAGAGGAAGTAACCACAAAGCAAAATGTGAACTACATATAGAAGCGGGGCCATCACAGAGAGATGGCTAAATTTTGGAAAATTATTCTTGCATCTTGCTTGATGCAAGCAATTTGTCTCAATTGTTATAGAAGAGAGGCTGTAAGCTGGTGAAGGCAGGGGCAGAACACATGCGAAGACTACAGGGCAAGTCGTGCAAGGCTGTTGCTTCCTGGGATTCTAAAATGTTGGCGGCAGTCACGGGGAACTGGCTCCTTCGTGGCTCAGTAGAAGAGAACTTAGTTCATACGTTGTCTCCAGGGACCCCGTTTTGGTTTCGGTTCCTTTGGCTCATGGCGAACAGATGCACCCCATCTGACCACAGCGGGGTGTTTAGAGCACTGAGAAACTCAGGGCTCCCCCAAGACAGTTCCAGAGTTATTTTGCTTATGCCCATTTCTTTTTTATGTGAGGTTCAGAAATGTTCAGGCCTTTTGCTTAACAATTATATATTTATTGAATGCTTATCATGCTCCATGCATTTTACCAGCAACCGAGGCTATGGCCTGAACCACTGAAGCTCCTGTGACATTGACATTCTAGTGTTAGATACAGAAAAGCATTCATCATATCGTGAAATGAAGATTAAAATTGCACATAGTGCTCAGCACATTCAAGAAAATACAGGGTAAAATGATAAATGACTAGGTAGGGATGCTATAAATACATTTATGTTTGCCCACGGGAGACATCTCCGAGGAGGAATGTTTGAGCCGACAAGCGGGTAGTAAGGATTATATCCCAATAAGATATGTGGGCAGGGCTTTCTGAGAAGAGGTGAGGTAGCACCTGTGCAGACTCCCTGTGTCAGGAAACAGCTAGGGATGCTTGGAGGGCAAAGTGTGCAGTCAGTTAGGACACAGGGAACGGAAGGAAGAAGGGCAGCACGCAAGATCGTACCCGTGGGCTCAGACCAAGACATGTAAGCCGTGGTGAGGAGTTTGGGTTTTTACCAGAATTAAAATAGAAAGCAACCAAAGTTTTTTTTTTTTTTTAAGAAGGGAGTCATGTGATAGAGTTTCTGCTTTAAAAGGTCCTGTTGGCACGGCTGTAGGAATAGAAAGAATGTTCTTAGGAAGTTACACGATAAACAGGCATGCTAGTGTATTACACTGTGCACAAGATGTTGAAGCGGTGAGTTTAGTTAAGGCTGGAATATTTTTTGAAAATAAAACAGAGATAGTCCTGCTAGAGTGTGAGTGAAACCAAACCAAACCAAGCAAAAACAAGAAAAAGAAATCAGTGATGCTCTTAGCCTGGGTAACTAGAAGTATGGTAACGGAGTTTTAGTTGGGACCTGTTGAATTTGAGATGTTGAATTTGATATTCGCGTAAGACAGTAGGATTCATAACCAATTGAAAGTGTAAATCCAGAAGTTGGGCTAAAGGATAAAGTTGAATGATTCAAAGAAAGAAAGAAAGAAAAAAAAAAACCCTTAAATGTATGGGGATCAGTAGCTGAAGAAAGAAAAGAAGTTAGTTTTACAAGATCCTCAGGCAGTAAGTAACACAATGGAACTTGAAATTGAATCTTTTACATTAGCTTTCTTTCTCTTCCTACTAAACATATTACAGTTTATTTATAGCTATGAATGTTGGAATGGAGTATGGGGAAGTGTTGTGGGTAGAGACACTCTAGAATTGCTTATAAAAGTTGAAAGTATACATCATACAACTTTATAATGACTTTGTTTTCTGTACTTCGTTACTTTCCTGTAAATGTGAGATTAGGTTACGTTTAACCTAAGATAACCTCTGGTATAATACATCATTAAGTGAACCAAGATCTCCTGTGGTCACAGATACCTATTTTCTTTTCTGAAATAGTAACTTTTTGAAAGATCAAAAAGTGTAATCTAATTTAACATTAGATAGACATTGATTAGACGTTTAAGTGCATTGATAAAATTTTAGCCAACAACTCAAGCGGTTATTTCCATATTATGTAAATAATACTTGAATTAGGTTGGAATGGGCTTGTTTACAGCAGTGACTAGGAAGAGTTGATTTTGATGGCTATAGTTGAGCGGGGAAAGGTACAAAGATGTAAACTATTTAAAACAACATGAATATGAAGCTGGTTTGTGTCCTAGCTCCTTCGCTTCTGAGCCAGCTCCCTGCTGTTGCCTGGAGAAGCACAGGAGGATGGCCTAAGTCCTTGAACCCCCTGCCACCATGGGGGAGATCCAGAGGAAGCTCTTCCGGGTCTCCCACGTGGGTGCAGGGTCCCAAAGCTTTTGGGCCGTCCTCGACTGCTTTCCCGGGCCACAGGCAGGGAGACTGGATGGGAAGCGGGGCTGCCGGGATTAGAACCGGGGCCCATATGGGATCCCGGGCGTGCAAGGTAAGGACCTTAACCTCTTGCGCCATCGCGCTGGGCCCAAACCATGAGCTCTTTTGGAAGAGTTTTATTGTGATGATTCAGGGGAAGGAAACTTGAAATAGTTTTAGATAGATTTCAGCCGTGAGTGGACTGCGTAGTCTTTAGGATGCGGGATTCTCATTGTGGCAGAGAGCCTGTAAGGAAGCAGTGGATCTGGAGGTACCAGAATGACGGCGCGGTATGTGTACATATATAAACATTTCTATGCCTGCACACGGATATATTCACACATGCATATGTGCATAACACTTACATCTGTATGTGAATTAATTCATTAATACATTTCTGCTGAAAATGGCAAGAATCAAAACCATCCTATACCAGTGTGACTAACAGATCTTGGTATCTAACATCTCTCCTTATTAAGAGAAATAAAGCATGATTCCATGGGCGAAACAAAGTAGGCACCATGCCAGCTTAAAACACACACAATTGTTTCTAATTGCCCACTAAAATGACAGGAGCACTCTGCAAGGACACAGAATCCAGAATAAAGGATCAAAAATGGACCGTTCTGATCCCCAAATAATTAAGGCAGTAATGAACTGACAAAGGTGGAGGCTTGTGAGTCAATAGCAAATAGAAAGATACATAAACCAAATTAAACAAATGCAAAAGAAGTTTTTTTTTTTTCCTAGAATGAGAAAGAGGGAATGCTGGAGTTGGAAAAGTAAATATTTGTAACTGTTACTGCAGGCATGTCATTAGATGAAGATATCGGTGAATGACAAACCCATGGCTAAAGCTGGAGAGGGAGTCATTGTTTCACAGTGGGAGATCAGGCAACATCTTGAGTGAGGACAGAAGATAAGATCAGCACTGCAGGATGGATGAGCCCCATGTGCCTTGAGATAACGGAAGTGTGAGGGAAACAGCATCTTGCAGGCAGTAGACCCGCAGAAAACGCATAAGCGTGTCTACTCAGGAGGGAGTCTCCGAGGCAAACCGGGGGACCCTCTGTGCGAGCGAAAGCACAGAAACAAAACAATTTTTGCATAGATTGTATTCTTTGAAGAAGATAAAGAAGTGAGATGAAAATATTCCAGATTAAAGAGACTGAAGACTCATGATATTCATGAGACTAATTGATAACAACACCTCACATTTGAAATTTTCAGAGTTGATGGTAAGAACTCTGAGCACACACATAAAAATATGTGTCGGATAATGTGTGTCAATTAGCTTGATTTAGTCATCCACACTGTAGACATAAGTGAAAACAATGTGTTATACAAATCAACATACAAAATTTTTTATTAAAAGAATCTAAAAGGTGACAGTAAAATATTAAAATTAATTCTATATTGGACCATTTACTGGAGAGGTAAATATTATAAAATATATTATCAAATATATAGTAAAATGTGATGCTAACATGTTAAGCAGGAGCAGGAGGCTAATCATTCTGTTACAAAGGAGACAACTTCTATTCTTA
The DNA here is from genome assembly GCF_017591425.1 of Ochotona curzoniae. NCBI lineage: Eukaryota > Metazoa > Chordata > Mammalia > Lagomorpha > Ochotonidae > Ochotona > Ochotona curzoniae. The sequence goes on along the minus strand of NW_024465520.1, from coordinate 8,749,629 downwards.
GTTGTCACACTAGAGGAAATGGTCACTTTACATGTAACTATCCCTCCAGTGGTTCAGACAAAAGAATATGGAAACAGAAAGAGAAATAGGAAAAAAGAATGCAACTAAACTATAACTAAGGCAAAATGTTAAACTAAGGCCAATTTGGGTAAGGATTATGGATACTCATCGTGTTATTTTTATTGCTACAACTTATTTGAGCTTGACATGATTTCTAGATAAAAAGTTTAAGTTAGAAGTGCACCAAGTGTTTCCTGAGAGCAGGTGAGACATTCCAGGGACAGCACACGCACGGTTTGGCTTTACTCGGCATGCAGCCTTGTTGCACGGAGGATTCTGGAATTACTCCAGTCCAGCTCTGCTCACCAACAAAGGGGAACAAAAACCAACCAGCAGAAACTTTTTTTTTTAATGCAAAGTATAGGAACAATAAATTAAATTATTTTTGTAAGATTGTACGAATCTTAACTGTTTTTCAGAATAGTGCTTTTTCGTCAGAATTATAGTAACATTTATATTTCTCAGGTGAGAAGAATTTTGAGAGTCTGATAATCATTTAAAAAAATACAAAACAAATGCTCATGATGAAGCATCTATAAAACAGAACGGCAACAAGGTGAGAAGTTTTCTGTGATCCCAAAATTAACTTGAAAGCGTCTTTTTTTCTGTAAAATTGGATTTAAAAAATATGAATTGATATTTTCCTCAATAGTACTGATTGCAACAGAAATAGCCAGCGAAATTTTTAAACCTATTTTCAAGAAATTTAGAATCATGAAAAATAAAGCTGTTAGAAATTTGCTAGCATCCATCTGAAGGCCTAACCTTAGCTCATGTAAAATAATTACAAATCCTAATGGTACTAGACAAATGATAGAACTATAAAAAGAACTCTCAGATGACATAAATTGACATTAAAATTAGAAATTAGCAAATGGCATTTGTTTTATGTAGTTCAGATGTATAAATTATACTACATTTATTTGCTTCAAACAAATGTCAAATGGCTTATCATTATCCTTTATATTTGCACAAATTATTTCTTCTATAAAATGAAACACATATCTTAAGAGCACATGTACTGGAATGGTGCTTATTTTTCCAACACAACAATTTTCTCAAGTATTAGCACATATTTTCATTAACATAGCTATATGCCACATAAAAACTTTGATGAAAACCACATTCATTGAAAACAATAAGGTCAACAGATATAGGAGAATGCAAGCTGACTTTTAAATGGCTGGAAGACAAATCCTAACTATAGTTACAGAGTAGTCCTTTTGAATTCAAAGTATATCTGTCTCTTGGTTTGCACCCAAAGCACCAGTATGGAGGCAAAAACATATTTTCCTCTTTATTTATGCAGATGGGAAAATGGTCAAAAGAAAGGCAAATAAAACAAGGGAAAATGAGTATTTTTAATGTTCTTTAGGAAATTTGGTCATTTGTGTCACAAATGGTATTGTTGTTTTCAAGCGAAATTAAAGTGTAATTGTCTATTAAGGTGGAACAGACGCTTCGGCAAGCTTGTACTAGGAGGAAGCAAAGAAGCATCCACGTAAGTGTGTGATTGTTGGTAGGATGAATCCTGGCACTCAGTGGCCTGACAGAGTCCCATTAGATCACCGGGATGGCACAAAGTGAATCTCCTTCGTGTCACAAAGTCAACCTCTTTTTAATAGGACAGGGACCAGATGACATGATGCTGTGCAGTACTCATCCAGCTTGAGCACTTCCCAGAATCGATGGACAGTTCTTAAATGATTGCTACATGAGTAACACAGGAAAATGCGTGTCTATACTTCAACAGACAAAATTCATGTTTCCCAGCTATAAATTATGTATAATATCAAATGAGCACACTTTGATAAGCTTCATGAAAAAGATCTCAAATAACGAAAGGCATCTTTTTACAGAAGATTTGAAATCCATATATAGGTTTTTTTTTTCATAATGAGAACTTTCCATTATCTTTTTGATGACCATGCATATGTAATTTCACTTTAAAATTCTGCATTTTTGATGGCAGCTGTAAACGCTTTTTGAAAAATTTATTCAATGCTTTTAGAAAATGACAGCAGGTAAAAGAACGCGTATCGTGTCTCCTGCTGGTGTCAGAACGTTCCCCTTCCACATCCTATTTATGCCTGCGCAAAGTAACGTAAGCACTGTTGTTTTTTTCTGTAAACAAATCTTCTCAAAGAAAGAACAAATTCTAAACATATTTCTGGCAATCTGATGCTGGACTGAGCATCCAGGTTTTAACAATTCTCAACAATAACAAAGTCAACAACAAGAAAACCAACAACTATATCTCGCAAGAAAACAGACATTGTTTCCCACTGTTGGCTCTCATTTGCTCTTCTGAACCACAGCGAGGGCCGGCTGCCCTTGCCAGGCAGCATGGCTCCTAGTGATTTCCATCTGCTTACTGTGATACCACACGGTTCGCAACGTGTCCTTAGAAATAATAGTTCATAAAAATATGCTTAAAATGATGGCCATTTAAAAAGAAGTATATTGTTTAAGAAAGACTATGAAAAACAGTATTGTTGCAAATATCATAGCCAAATTGTCATGAAAGCGGTTCTGTTGAATTAGCATCAAGATGCACGGTTTGGGTGAATCTCTTAGCAAATGTGAATTGCCATTTTTTAATCAAGTTAAGTATGTTCAAGTTAATAGTTCACCTCCCAGGTTTATGATGGTAACAACATCCTGGTTTCTCCTTTTCTCTATAATCCACAGTTAAAGTGAATTGCAGAAAATAGTATACAAACACAAGTGGCCACTAGATATTACAGTAAAACCAGCATGGTACTCCTGTGCACTGCGCTTTACAAAATAAATGTGATAATTGACGGATTAAATATTTTTTTGAGGGGAAGTCATTGTTCGAAAAAGCTTGGAAGAATTAAGTAAACATTTAAATATATCACTTGCGATTTCTAATTTTATCAAATAACATATAAATGTGTGGTATATGAAACCTCACCAAGATTAATTCACAAAAAGTGGTGTGAGTTATAAAAGTTATGGAAGTATTCAAAGGCAAGATATCTGAACTTCAATATGTAAAAAACAAAGTGATTTATTTCAAATGCGTTTTTAAAGCTGTATTGAAGTAAACATACGCAATGATTTTTTACTAAAGTCTAAGCAAACAAGGATTTTTGTAAGGAAGATTTAAAACTTGTGACTGTATTAATACAATTTTATTAATAAACAGTCAATATGTGTACCATTCTAGATTGGCTCAACCAACAACAATTTTTCTACCGCTTCTAGACTTAAAATTTCACCAGTGCGATAAATTTCCATTAGGTTTGATTTTTGACTCTCAATTTAAATAGTCTTTATTTTACTTCTTACTCCACTTCAAGAATTATAAAAACAAATTAATCTTACTAAGGGAACAATGAGCTCTTACAATTAGTGCTACTTATTTATACTTTGAAGAATATTTTCTAAGCCTAAATATCATTGTAATGATTATAAAAATAATGCTGAAATATCACATTCTAAATAATACAATATTGCTTCACTTTTTAAAACAGTGCCAAATAGTACTATGCAAACTGAAAAGTTCTCAAAAAAATGTTCTCAATTTTAATGTTAATTCAGAGGTTTCTGCATCACAAAGTCACATGTAAAATTGTATACAGGAATAAAAGAAAACGTGCAGGTAAAAGAATTTGGAGATCAAGAAAGGTCTTCTTTTGGCATTTTTTAAACAACACAGTTTTTAAAAATGTTTTTATGAGGCTGAAACATTGTAAATTTATTGACTTGTCCATTGAAAACATTGACTACTTTCTTGAGAGGAATGTTAGATTTCTCTAGTTTCTTGTATAATGGCCAGCGTGTGCATTGTTGGTACTTAGATAACGATCCAAATAATAAAATAAAAAACAGCAACTCAGCTGCTTACCTCGGCCTTATTTGTGGTCACTTGTTGAGCCGCTTCATTGGTTCAGTTCCACGGCCAGCACGTCCAAGAGCTGGAACTCTGCGGGCTCTCGCCTTTGGTCAGGTCACTGTTCGCCGCGCCCTCTCCCCGCCCCCACCCTGTAAAAGCATAGTACAAAAGAGGAAGTTGTGAAATACCAGTCACTGGGCTTTATAAATTCTACAGAGAATGCAAGAGAATTCACACAGGTTGCACTTAGAATCCTGATAACAGGCTCTAGTTTCTGCATGTATGCATATATAATTAATGTATACATGCATTTACATGCATAGGCAAAATTTAGAAAGTTATGAACACTTAGGCTAGAAATAAATTGTGCTCATTTACATAAGAAAATAATCTCCTGTGTGCCTAAGTAAATGATAATTGTAGAAAAACAGAAAAGTCTGCTGTATGTGCAAGAAAGCTATGGAGCTTACCCTATGAGAAATAAGCTTAACCTTTACATGGCTTTTTAATTTAAAGTCTTTGGAATATTACCTAAATGCTGATATGCCTATAGGCATTTTAGGGCTTAAAATAAAAGGGGTTCAGTAAGTGAGTACTTTCCTGGAATTTGGATAGTGAGGTTTTTTTTTTTTTTTTTTTTTAACCTACAAGTCTTGCATTTCCTTTCCGATGAATAGTTGCCTGTTGCTTATAGATAAAGCTTTGCAAAACTGAAACTGTCGGCTTATTCCTGAGCGATGGTGTCTCACAACTGCAGCCCCAAGAGTGAAAGACAGGTGCAGGGTCTACCGGCTGAACGTTGAGCTAGTTAAATATCTTACAGGCTGGCGCACTGAATGAAAACATTTAAAGAACAAGCAGGGACAACGGTCCAAAGAGGACATTACAGTGGAACAAAGCAAATACTGCTGTCCACTTTTTCTTTCTTTTTTCTTTTATAAGTTTTTTTTTTTCCCTGCTGTGTGTAATAGAGGAACTTTCAAAAGGTTGTGGAAAGTTGAAATAAAATATATGCTTATCTTGAAATATTTGAAAACTTTTGAAATCCACACATAGCTTTTTCACACATTCTTTTCCCACGAAGTTGTTAAAGAGTCCTGCTATGAACTTCTCCCAGGTTCATCTTGCCTGATGATAGAAGCCATGGGCAGTTTCCGTTTGTGTGTGGCGGTTTCTCGACCCTCTTTTCTCGCTGGGGAAACGGAAGGGGATGGATTGCAAGAAGAACACAGTAATTATGCAAACCTCCACACAATGCCAGAACCACATTCCAGGCTCTAGAAATTATCGTGCTTTCAGGACGATATTTTTTAAACTCTGCTTTTTAAATTTAGCTGCATATCTAAAGGAATAATAAAGAGAAATTATGGAAGGCAGTCCATTGGAAAGGGAACGGAACTTGGGGGAGGAAGAAGGGAGAACCCTGTCCCAACTCATTTAAAATTAAAAAAAAAGACAAACCTCTCTATATATACATATAAAAAGAGAAGTTAGAGGATAATTAAAAACAGTAAGATCTTCTATTTCACCTATACTCATATTTAATATGAATCTGAAGGAAGCGAAAACAAACTTGCTTGGAGCCAGCATTTTGCACCGCGGTTATGATGGCGCTGTGCAGCCGGTGCTAGAGCGCCATGTGGAGCTGGTGTAGTCAGCTGCAGTACGGACTAAAGCTCCTTGCTAATCCAAGCCCTGAGGAGCCGCTGGTGGGTATGGCTCAGTGAATGGGTCCCTGCCATCCACGTGGGAGACCTGGACTGAATTTGTGGCTCCAGGCTTTGGTCTGGTCCAGTTCCATTTGTGAACGTGTTGGGAGTGAATGTGCAGGTGGGAGATTTCTCTCTCTCTCTCTGTATGTGTTTCTATCTCTGTGAAATAAATAAGCAAGGAAAGAAATCTGCTTTTTGTCAAATACATACAACACACCAAAACCACAAATAACAGTAATCACAATCCCAAAAGTCATCACGTTTAATTTGAATTTTTTTATAGAAGCTTCAATACTCTTTAAAAAAATGTATTTATTTATTTATTTATTTATTTATTATTTGTTTGTTTGTTTGTTTGAAAGGAAGATTTACGGAGAAGATTTACACACATGTTCACTCAGAGGGAGAGAGAGAGGACCATCTTCCAACTGTTGGTTCACTTTCCAAATGGCTGCAACAGAGGCAAGCAAGCCCATCCGAAGCCAGGAGCCAGGAGCCTCCTCTGAGTGTACCGTGTGGATGCAGGGGCCCAACGACTTGAGCCATCCTCTGCAGCTTTCCAAGTTCATATGCAGGGAGCTGGATTGGATGTGGAGCAGCTGGCACTGAAATTGGAGACCATATAAGACAGATGTAGGTGTGATGAAGGGGGAGGGCTAACCTGATTTGAATTTTTTAGTAGGAAAATCCCTGAAATAAAAAAAAAATGTTACTGATACAATTAGGATTGTTATTTGTTTGGATAAATTTTGAATGTTACTATGTGAATATCACTGTAAAACAGTAGGTTCCCCTGGCTCTGAAGATTCAGTCTATTTCTGGCTACAATCTCCCCAAAGTCTGTGGGTTATGTCTCTTTTACTGGAATAATGGATACATCTCTGCTTCTCAAAGAATTCTTCACACACTTACGTTCCTGATGTTTAAAACAATTCTTGTCAGACTGATTTGCCCTAATGTTTTTTTCCCCCTCATCTGAAATTTTTGAAAAAGTATTGAAGAATGACTTTGTCACTTTCTTTTGTGTATTTGAGCACAAAGTTTATCATTTCTACCATTCAATAATGCTAAATATTATTTATTATTTGAACCATGCTTGAAAGACAGAGAGGGAGAGACAGAGACAAAAAGAAAAACTTCCAATCTGCTGGTTCAATCCCCAATTTCCACAGCATTCAATTTTGAGACATGTCAAAGTTAGGAGCCAGGAAATCAATTTAGGTCATTAACCTGGGGGGAAAGGACCCAACTACTTATGCCATCACTTGCCCATCCAAGGTTGCACGTCAGCCAGGAGCAGTGATTGGGAGCAGAGCTGGGCCATTGTTACCTCACGCATAATGAAATGGGGTTTGGGCATCCCTTGAGGAGTTTAAGCCACGAGGCCAAATGCTTGCGCTTTAATAAAATGTTGCAGCACACAGTCCAGAAGTCCCCGTAGCTGAGCAACCATTATCACATTTACCGCTAGAACTTGTCTTCCTTCTGCACTGAAACTCTGTGTTCCGGAGCAGTAACTCCTTGCTCTACCAACCCTCCCCCAGTCCTTGCAGCCACCGTTTTATTTTGTGTCTCCATGGATTGCTTCAACTCCACGTTTCTCATACACGTGGGATGTTGCATTATTTGTCCTTTATGTGCTTGACATTTTTCTTTTAGAGTTAGCTGCACTGTTGCATGGGTAATGCCCTTCTTCTTTTTTAAGGTTGAATAATACGCCACTGAGTGTGTGGATATCCAACATTTTGAACTTTCAGAGATGCTTGGATTACTTCAATTCTTTTAAGTATACACCTGGAGGTAGAACAGGAGCTGTGAGAGAATTCAACATTTAAAATTCTGAGCAACATCGGACTGTTCAGTGCTCCTTCCTTTTGCATTCAGGACTGCTTCTGGTGCATGAAGACCCCATTGCCAAAGTCACCAAATGATCCCTTTGTTATCCTATCAAAATGACACTTTAAGGCCCTTCTACTTAACTTCTTTTCAACATCTGACACTGTTGATCACTTCTGCCTTCTAGAAAAGCTCTCTGCACTTGGCTTCCTAACCTCACCCATATCTTCTGATAATGCAACAACTGCTTGACTTTCATGCAGGAATCTTCAACTGTATTCATGCACTGTGTCTCTATTGCTCAGGGTTCATTCCAGACTGTCTCTTCCTATTCCACAGTTTCCACAATATAGTTCCACAATTCTGACTGAGAAATACTGATTTCTTCCAAACCTATGTTTTCAACAGACAATGTCTGTAGAGAATTTCTGACCAGTACAAAATACAGACCATTCTTATCTGTGACTTAGAGAGGCGTTGACAGTCACCTCCTCCTGGGTAAATCAGTCATTATTTCAGGGTCCTGTTGTGCAAGTCTTCTCAAAGGGAGGCATAGGAAAGCGACATTAATGGGCTATAAGAGGATAATACATGTAAAATGGCAATAGTTACCGTCAAACTTTCTGGTTGGAAAAGATCCTGTCAATTTAAGCTCTTCCCGTTTTCCACAATAATACTAAAATTTTTATAATAAAACTTGTAAAGATTTGTACATATTATGAATCAAGAATGGTGTGTCAATGTTTTAAATTTGTATTCCCTGTTTACTGTGGAGATTGTACATATTTTAATATTGTATCACACCCTCCTTATAGTTTTTTTTTTGTGTGTGTGTGTGTGTGTGTGACTTGACTGTTCATGCGCTTTAGACATTTATTTCTTGAAAAATTGTTAACTTCTTACTGATGTGTGGGGTTAAGGGAACATCCTGTTTCCATACAGCCCAGTCATTTGTTTTTGAGTTGTTCCGGTTTTTTTTTGATGATGCTCCAGTGTCTGCCATCTGTTTTAGAAGCTTTCATGTTGATTTCTGTAGCCTTTGGAGACAGGCTTAATGTTGTTTGATAATGTTCTTGCTCTCTGGCACACTGAGATAACGAGGCTAATTTGGTGTATTTCCTGCCTCAGACTTGGAATTAGCCCTTTCCCCAAAGGACTCTGGCTCCTTTTAGTGGGGTTGAGCCTTTTGAGACCACAGTGTGGATCTCAGTAGAGCTTACTTCTGCTAGTTTATCATTAGCTTTAGGATTACATTCAGTTAGTCAGAGAGGTGTTAGTTATTGCTGTGGGCCAAGTAATACTCATTTGCAAGAAAAAAAAGTCTGTATTTCAACATGCGTTAGTAGTTTCATAACAAGTATGGACATTATGTCATTTATCACATTAACATAATTCAACATTAGTAAATCTGGGACAGAAGAACACATATCTTGGTTAAGAGCAGCAAGACAGAATTAGAGAGGTGATGACAGAGAAATCCTGTGTCTATTGTCCCACTTCCAAACAGCATGTGCTCCAGCAGGCTGAAGCCAGGAGCCTCAATCTAAGCTTCTCTCATGGTGGCAGAGAGCCAAGCACTTGAGCCATGATTCCAATTCCAGCAGGACGCTGCAAAAGAAAACAGGGTCAGAACTCCAATCGAGGCATCCAGGTATGCACCTCACCGACTGAGCCACATGTGCCTCCTGTATCTTCATTGTAAATAACAATTGAGTACTGTGTTCATATGAAATGATATTTTGATAAAGAAAGGTAATAACAGAGCACCTGTCACATTTTATATGCAGAGCTTCAAAACAAATAAAAAATCTTGTAGATTGGAAAAATATCACACAATTCTATTATTCCATCCATATGTACACTTCTGATTCTCACTGTTTTCTTTTTTCTATTTCTTTCTTTGTTTCATTTTGCTTTCTTGTTCTTTTTCTGCTGTTACAAGAAGAGCATCCCCAATTCAAAAATTTAAATCGGAAACTTCTCAAGTGTCAACAAGATGCTATAAATGGAAAACCCCACACCTGCTCTCATTTAATAGGTTGCATTACATATACAGGCACACTAAAAATATTGTATAAATTTATGTTCAGGCTATGTATAAAATATATACAGTGTACAGTATACAGTGTACTTACGCTTTAAAAACACACTTTTTTTGTATGTATGTGAAAAGCAGAGAAATAGAGAGGGAGAGAAAAAGGGGAAGAGATGTCCCATGTGTTGGTTGACACTCAAATGGCCACAATAACCAGAACTGGACAAGGACAGAGCCAGGAGCTGGGTCTCCATCTAGTTCTTCCACACGGATGAAACACAAACGAATCTCATTTCTAGGCTTACATCCAATCCTTAAGAGATCTTATGCAAATATTGCAAAATTTCAAGGGCCCAGAAATCCAGAATACTTCAGTTACTCAATCCTCAGTCTATGCATAGCTGTCACTTATCAATAAGCAGAAGGACTGGTGCGGAGGCTAAGACGCTACGTGGGACAACTACATGCCATAATGAAGTGACTGAGTTGGACTTCCAGTTCTATTCTTGACCCAAGTTTCCTGTTCACAGCTGGATAGAGCAGGTGGGGGCTCAGGCTTTTGGATCCCTGCCAACTATGTAGGAGGCCTGGATGGAGTTTTCAGCTCCTGCCTTTGGCCAGGTCCAGCCTGCGTTGTTGGCAGCCTTTGGGGCGTGAATTAATGGATGGCAGATCTTGGTTCTTTCTGTCTTCCTCTATCTCTATTTTGATGTCTTTCAGATAGATAAAAAAAAATAAATTAAAAAAGAATCTGTGCATATGTCTCTGGAAACAGATTTCAATGGAAGTAAAATGAGTTTGATTATGATTTGGGCCATTATTTATTTCTGGGGGCTTACTTTTATAACCACTACAGTCTTGTCAGCAAACGATTCACACATCTATGTTTGCTATGACAGAAGGTGTGTAGTTTCAGAGGAAGCCCAGAAATATTATAGAAGACATCTTAGGCTAGAGAAAGACAAGATTGTCTCAGAAAACATGAAAACTGTCCCAAGACTCAAAGCATGAGCGGAAACTCATAGGTCCTGGAGAGGTGAAGCCAGTGCGAATAGGCGGGGAGTAAAGGGATGGCATCACATTCGTGGAGTTGTAGGTGGTATTCTATTTGGGAACGCAAACTGGGGAAATTGGAAGAGGGGTTGATGAAAGAGCACAACAAGGGAGGCAGGGAGGAAGAGGTATCAGTGAAAGGACATTGAAATAAGCCCTTTGGAGGAGAGAGATGGACAAACAAAATGTAAGTGTATGCAGTCAGGTCTTTTCCTTACCCATTACTGATTCTCTTCCTTGTGTAAACAAGTGCCATGCTTTTTCTCTGATGAACCATTGCTTGTTCTTTTGTTTTGTGTATTGTGTGCTTTTTATAAAAATAACATTTGTTTACTTCTATTGTCAAGGCAGATCAAATTCTCAGAGAGAAGGAAAGATCCTCCATTTGCTGGCTCAATCCCCAAATGGCTGCAATGGCTGGAGTTGATCTGATCCAAAGCCAGGAGCCAGGAGCCAGGAGCCAGGAGGTTCCCCTGGGTCTCCCAAACAGGTGCAGCATCTCGAGGCTTTGGATTTTCCTCTGCTTTCCCAGGCTACAAGAAGGAAACTGCATGGGAAGTGGAGCAGCCAGGACATGAACTGACGCACACACGGGATCCTGACATTTGCAGGGTGCGGATTTAGCCAACGGAACCATGGCACTGGGCCTCACACGCCCTTCCTTGGCATCAGCCCACTTGAGGTACTGGCCCTGATATCTCATGTACGAAGGTAAGCATGGAACCAATGTCTGACAAATAAGTCGGATCCATTTTCTTGCCACAGCGATCAGTGCAAAGAGACACTTGATTTACACCAGCTGGTAGGACTTATTTCTGGAAATCTTTTGCTCTGTTTTGCAGGAATTGGCTACATCTAAGAAATATGGAAGTCAGATAGTCTTAGGATATAATTGTGGGGAGGGTACCATGAAAGGAAGGATGGTCATGGTGAGGAAAGCAGGAGAGCAAGACGAGCAGAGTCTGAGAGCTGATGACATCACAGGAGCCCCGGGATCCAGCTGTGCTTGAACAGCTCTCTTTCCCATAGTTTATTGAGGCAATATATTTTATTTTTTTTCCTAACGTCTTTTACATCGATTGGGGGTGGGATTTGGACTCTGGAGCAAATAGCGTATTTTACTTGAAGTGTTGAGTATCAGGAGTATCAAGAGTTTTTAAATGTTTAATATCTAGACTTGTGTTGTTCAGTAGAAATAAACTATAAGCAATGTACAGCACCACAATTCTCTAGCAGATGCATTGCATAGCATTAATGGGAGCGGTGATCATGATACAACAATTCAAGCCACTGCTTAGCATGTCCACACCCCAGGCTGCAGCGCCAGTATGGATCCCACTTCTGGGTTCTATCTGACTTCCTGCTGCTGCACCTTCTGGGAGGCACCAGGTGAGGGCTCGCACTTTGGCTCCCTGTCTGATTTGAGTTGCGGGCTCCTACGCAGGTGCTTAAGTCATTTTGCGTAGCCTTGCAGAAACCTCAGCAGAGAAGCAGTGTCACGGGGCTTGAATGCGAACTGCAATAAGAGTGGTTTATTGGCCAAGCAACATGTGCCACAATTCCAGTGTCATATTTTTGAACAGGAAAATTATGTAAGAAAAATAATGCCTTAATTAAAAATAATCTGGCAGTTACAACATGTTTCTAGTTTTCCCGATCTGTCTGTTTAAATTATGCTTTTCCGATCCTTCCCGTGCATGGAGTCCTAAGGACATGTGTTGCTTTCTCTTGGGAGCAGAAACACTCATTTACAGTAAGCCAGTCAAAAAAAATATTTCCTGTTGAGTAGGGTTTTCTCAAGACTTTGCACAAGTGTTCTTTTTCTCTTAGTAAAACTTGAAATGTCATGACATTGAGTGGCACTGGCTTTCTTGTAAATTATCAGAGGACAGGAAGAAGCCAACTGTAGGATGGATGTCTTTGGCCTTGTTTGGATAGGGAAGCAATGGGATCTGAGAGCCAGGATCGCAGAGTGTGAGCCGTCAGCCAGGAAGGTGCTTTGTCTTGTTCCCACTCCTTGCCATTTCTCTGTCATAGCTTCTCCAAGTTTAATGAAACTAGTGAATAATAAAGTACAAATAGCAGTCTTTCTAATCTTCTTGGATAAATAATGTAAAATGAAATGAAACTCTTTAAAATAGTTTTCAGTTTTTAACCTTATTGATTAAATTTTTCCAATCAACTCTGCATTTTCTATTTTTCCATAAATGTGAAATGATTTAAAGATACAATACTTTTCATTCTGGAATACTCATTACAAGTTTAATCAACTGGTTATGTGACTTTTAAGAGTCTCCACGCCCTTGCAAATGAGTTATGCTGGCGGAAATGCTTTTGGAAGAAACATTTTTTTTTTCTGTAAGAATATTTCAAATTTCTGAGTAGAGACACTGTATATAAGACAAATGCTTTTGCTTGTTGCCAGCTGTAGGAGAGATGTGTTTGTCATTTCTACAGTGAGACAAAGAAAGGATATGTTCTTCAATAGCACATAACTGCTATACTCCAAGTACACGTTCTGAAATGGGGTCAGGTCAGGATAAAAAGACCCAGAGGGGAGTTCCTGGGAACTGGCCAGCCTGGGCCTAGACGAGGCAATGGCAGCCGCTGGTGGTATTTACAGCAAGTCACAGCAGTGGTTGCCTCTAGTTCCTGGGAACGACGAAGCTGTTAGCGCTTAGCAGTTCTCATAAAAGGATACATTGGCATTGATATTTGCTTGTTGGAACAATGCAATCCGTATTTACAAATGTTTTAGGACCTCAGTTTGTAGGGAATGTAAGCATCAAGAAGAGAAATAACGTTTCTTAGCAGGGATTTAATACCTTTTTTTTCTTTTTAAGCAGCTGTCTTTTTCAATGGAATTAATCATTTTTTGACATCTGAAGGCCAGTTCTGACTGTCAATGGCAAGTGCACACCCACTTGGCCACTACAGATTGAGCTGTTGGCAGCTACATTGCATAGTTTTATGATGTTCTGTTTTGTTATAAAACATCTAAAAATTGGGCCTTATTACATTCTGTTCTTCCCCAAAGCCAATTACCAAAATTTACACTGTTATTAGAAGCCTTTAAATGATGTTTCTTATGTTACACAGTGACTGAAAATTCACAAAAACCACAGCTTGGATTTTTGGAACACGGCAGGCAAACAATGCTCTTATTTTACTCTGAGTTAAATCTGTGGTTTGTAGGATTTTTTGATTGTCAGATCATGATGTATTTTCACTCCGGAAATTCTTTTCTTAAGGGATGCACACACACACACACACACACACACACACATACACACACACCCCAATATACAACTTGTGTATGGGCACACAGAGATTTAAAAAAATAAGTTTTTTTTTTTTTAATTTTTATTGCAAAGTCAGATATACAGAGAGGAAGAGAAGCAGAGAGGAAGATCTTCCATCCGATGATTCACTCCCCAGGTGTCTACAACGGCCCGAGCTGCGCCAATTTGAAGCCAGGAGCCTCTTCCAGGTCTCCACACGGGTGCAGGGTCCCAAGGCTTTGGGCCGTCCTCGACTGCTTTTCCAAGCCACAAACAGGAAGCTGGATGGGAAGAGGGGCTACTGGGATTAAAACCATCATCCATATGGGATCCCAGCGTGTTCAAGGCAAGGACTTTAACCGCTAGCACACCACACTGGGCCCTAGAGATATTTTGATGAGATTATTGCAAGTAATATTTGACCAACATAAAAGTTTAGAAAGCGCTCAAATTACCAAAAGGGAAATAAGGATCGTTATTAGCACTAACTGATGCATATCATTTCGAATTAATGTTTCTATCTATCTACCTAGAGACTGTTTTATTTTTTCATCCATGGGGTTATAAAACTACAAGAGAATCAGATGTAATGGTCCCTCTATTTTTATTATTCACTGACAGGGAAAACACATGATGGTTAAGCTACTATAAATTCAATAACATTTTAGAATTCTTATTTATGATAACTCCTGCATATTTTAAAACAACTGTAGCACAACATACTTACGCACATATATATTCTGGTCACTGAATGATTCACATATTATTTGAAGATGTTTTGTCAAGACTGTGACCCATATATTTATAACTGCTGTTTGCGCCACGCCAGGACAAGTCACAACTTATAAGTTAACTTTAGGAATCAGTAATTATGCAACTTAATGATTTTTTACTTTTCTCACATGAAAGGTGAACGATATGCTTCGATAAATTTTTCCCATAACACATTGGGAATGTTCCAAAATGGAGAGAGACTTGAAGGAGGTCTTAAAAGAAAAAACACCTAGAATAGTTATGCAAAGGAGTATTTCAGGGAAATGAACACGCAAAATCTGAAAGAAATATCCAGGGAATTACTGAGAGTGATCAAAAGATAAAATTCATGAAGAAGATTGTGTCAGAAGTATCAGAAGAAATGTTTGTAAAATGACTACTTTCTTTCTAATTTGGAAAAAAATTATAAACAGAATTATTTCAGCAAATAATATTACTCACACTCTTATATTTTTACCAGAATGAAAAATTGCTAACACTTGGGTATTCTTCATTTGGGTTTTTTTTTTTGTTGTCTCTACAGTTCATTTAAAAAGACAAATGAGATCCTTGAGTATATTACAAAAGAAACTGAAAGGAGAAAAGCACCATTGTGAGAAATATGTAATACGCAATTGCTAATGACACACACTCAAAAAACTTTTAGCATGAATGACTCATTGGGATTACAGAAAATTTCAGAGAGTCTTCACTGCGGGGAAGTTAACTATGACATGATTTAGTATGTTCTAAGCAATAGTCTCCACCATCATTTGCTTGCAACTGGTAAGCTGATGAATTGCAAAAAAGCAGACAGGTACTAAGTTGTATTGGGATGTGATCCAAAAGTTTCAGAGAGTGGTTTGAATTCACTCTTCCACACTTATACGATTACAATTTGTTGCTGATTTTCATGACTTGTTTTTTAAAATGTGATGCCTGCTGAAGCATTATATTTTTGTAAAATACGGGGAAGTGGGGTGGGAGATGATGGGGGAGAGTGTAAAGGGAGGGAAACGGGGGAAGCTCTATCTCTACAAGACTGTATAATGAAAAATAAGAACAAAAACATATACTTAGTACACACTATGGCGGCCAACATTGGCTTTGAGCCCTCTCAATATCAAATGTACAGTGATTGCTAATGTTGTCAGTTGTAATATTGGAATGGTAGTTATATTTTTTTCAGAAAGGTTAGTTTGTAATATTTTGCTATAGTTCCATTAATACTTTATATAAAATATAGCTTTATTTTGTTACATTTCTACGAGTTTTCTGTAGTCGTCCAATGAACACAAGCTTAGCAAAATAAATACATTTGTGTGGGGGTCACAGCCGTGGCATCACAAGCTAATCCTCAGGCTGTGGCACTGGCATCCCATGTGGTGCTGGTTCACGTCCCAGTGGCTCCATTTCTGACTCAGCTCTCTGTTTATGGCCTGAAAAAGCAGTGGAGGAGGGACCACATGTCCTTGGGACCCTGCTCCTATGTGGGAGATCCCAAGGGAAGGAGTTCTGGTTGCTTGCTCTTGGTTTTGAATTGGTTCAGCTCTGGCTGCTGTGATCACTCAGGGAGTGAACCAGTGAATGGAAGATCTGTCCTTCTTTTTCTGCCAATCTACCTTTCAAAGAAAAATGAATAAATCCTTAAGAAAAAAAAGAAATTTGTGGATCAGGAATCTTGCATAACATTAAGGCTAGCTTCATTGATAAAACCTCAAGGCTGTTAAAATTAAATAGTTTCCTAAAGGTATTTGAGCCTTAATATCCAAGCTCTGGTTATAGACAGAATTCAGTTATAGACAGAATTAGATTCCTGGCATCTTTAGCACTGACGCCTCCATCTTTTCAGTTGCTGTTGATTAGTTGTATGTATGATTGACATGTACAAACAGACCTATACATTTCATGTCTAAAACATGTTTTTTATGAGAAAGTTCATCAAAAATCAAATCCATCAGATAACTTTTCAAATATACTCAAATGCTGTCAGTTAGCAGCCACACAGAAGCCACTCGGGACGCAGGCATCTCGCAGCAACATGCTCTGCTCCAGATGTCAGTGGAAGCTTCAAGCAGTTGGATTGCCACCATCCACGTGGGACACCCAGATTGCATTCCTGCCTCCCGCCTTTGCTCTTGAAGGCATTTTGGGGTGTGAACCAGTGAATGAGAGGTCTTTGTCTTGTTGCCTTTCACAAAAACATAAGACATTTTTAAAAATGTTAGACATTTGGGCTGGTATGACATAATGATTGAACTGAGGTCTGAGAGGCCAGCACAGCTTATGGGTGCCAGTTTAGAACTCAGCTTCTTCTGTTTCTCTCCAGCTTATGATCTGGGAAAACAGTGGAAGAGGGCCCATATGCTAGTGCCCCTGCACTCCAACGGGAGACACAGAGGAGGCTGCTGACCTCAGACCAACTCAGCTCCAGCCTTGGTGGCCAACTGAGCGAATCAACAGATGGAAGATGCTTCTCTCTCTGTCTCCCCCTCTCTCTGTTAATTTGTCTTTCAAGTAAAAATAAATAAATCTTAAAAAAAAACGCACATGCACCTGTGATGGTTAATTTTACGTGTCAACTTGAGAGGGCAGGGGATGCACAGTTAGTGGGAAGCACCATTTCTGCCTGTACTTGGGAGAGGATTTCTAGGAGAGACTGACATTTTAATCAATAGACTGACTAAAGAGCTCAGCCTCACCAATGGGGGAGGACATCATCCAATTCATCAAGGTCCAAACCAGAACAGAAAGGAAGAGGCAAAGAAAACCCCCTTTCTCCTTTGGGGGCATCCATATTCCCTGGCCTTGAGCATGGGTTTTCCTGGGTCTCTAGCTTGCAGATGACTCCTCATGGAGCTTCTCAGTTTCTGCAATCATGCAGCAAGTCATTTCTCATAATAAACCTTGCTTCCAATGTATTTATATGTGTCCTATCGATTCTCTGTTAAACATTGAGCACTGCAGTATCAAATGAAGCACAACTAACTTGTGCACTTTAATCACACTGATATATTTGAAACTGTGCCTTCTCTTACAAAATATTAATATAAAATTATCGTTACTAGTAAGTGTGGTTTATTGTACACTAATAGTGACTCACTGTTATTTCATAAGTCACTATAATGATGGCTGCATTTTGAATAAATATGATTTTATTTCCATGCAACTTAGCACAATATTATTCACAATTACACACACACTGCCATTCAACAGATATGCGGGAATGATTTAGTGATGACTCATCCTATTGTTTCGTTTCCCAGATTTTACTGTCATATTTCTCCTACTTCTCCCTTTTTCCCCCAAGCTTAATTTGCTACAAATTTCAAAATTGGCAAAATTAAGCCATTTTTACTCCTAAAGTATAACTTTTTGTTTACAATAACAGAGCATGTTTACCCCTGCTTAACTAAAAAATAAGGAAAACTATTAATTCTGCCCTTTGACTCTCCATATGCCAAATTCACATCTTTTTCTGATTTACTTGCATCTGTTTCATTTTATCTGGGCCAAGAACACAATAAAATCTTTAGCTGTACTACAAAAGAATGGAGATGTGATGGGATCAGTGTGCTATCATTCATTGTAGCAGCTGCTTTTGAAAAGAATTTTGGTATAAGGAAGTGCAGCCAGTAACCCCAAGGGAGAGAGACAGGCAGGGGGTGGCATTTACACGCAGTGCTCTGCAGTTCTCCAAGTCACAGAGCTAGGGTTGAAGCAAAGTCATTCGCAGTGTCCTCTCCCAGGAAGATTTTCTAGATTGTCTGCAGTAAATTTAACTCTTTGTGTTGCTGAATGTTTGAAGTTGCAAATCATGAAGTATTTTACTTGGCAGTATGCTGCCAAAAGTCTTGGCTGTCTACCTGAATAAGTTAATAATTTCACATGTGATGACTTGCAGATAGAGTTCAATATTTTTTTAAATGTGGATTGTGTACCTATAAAATTTATACAGTATTAAACTATAACTAATCTTGGGTAATCTTTACTAATGCTTCTCCCTTTAGGGCCTGTATTATATGCTAACTCTTCAATTGAATTTTTAAAATCTTTTTTTTTTTCAGTTGAATTGTATTATGTAGCTCTGAATAGCAATATAAAAACTTTGATATAATATAATATGATATAAACTTGAACCATTTGCATTGCATAAAGTCTATGAAATTTATGATTCAAGTGGAAGAAAAGGACAAACTTATGCTTTAGAATACTTCAAGATGATGACCATTGGATCCATTTTGATAATAGCTCAATATTCATCATCTTCTAGGGTAAAAAAAAGAAGTAATGTTGATTGTTACCTATCTAGAGCTGCAGCTACAGCACTTTCATGATTTGGGGAGTAGTAAATGCTTAACTTCAAAGTTTCATAACAACTTCACTTATTTAAGAGCCAGATCGTCATCGAGAAACAAAAAGACAAAAAGCTCCCATTCGCTGATTCATTCCCCAAGTGTCAAGAATGGGCAAGGCTGATTCAGGCTTGGGGCAGGAGCCAGAATATCAGTTCAGGTCTCCTATGGGGGTGCAACAATTTCCTCCGTTTGAACCAGCATCACGGCTTCCCAGGGAGCTATAGTCCAGAACCAGAGCCAAGAATCACGCCCAGCCACTCTGATCCAGGGTGCTGATGCCTTCACTGCCAAGTGCCATGCCTGCACTCTCAAGATTTTTTTTTTTCGCACAAAAAACTTGAAACCTTAGAGATACACATCACACCTAGAAATGGTAGTAAAACTTAATTAATTCCAGTAAAAATCGATGTAATGCTATAGTTTTATTTTCATTAATGTTTACATTTCATTTTTATTGCGCTCTGAAACTGCAGATGCCACTACTAATCATTGCATCTGTGAGTGGCAGGGTCAGAGTCTTCCTGCACATCTCCACCTGATTCTCCTTTTGGAGTATTCATTCCTGTGGCGTTCATGTCCCAAAGTGGCTTCATAATTCAGTAAGATGTCTAGATTAAAAAAATATATATTTTCGGTTCTCTTAAGAAATTGGCAACCTAAGAGAAAAAAAATCACTTATTCAGGAATATTTTTATTTTGTACACATATCAGCAACAAAGGCAAGGGAAGATTTTATGTTAAAAGCAAATGAGATGAGATCACATACGTAAGAGAAAGTCATGCTTAAGAATCAAGAAGGGTCTGCTTGTAGCAGCTGGAGTTTTCCGGGCAAAGGACGTCAAAGAACAGCATCCTGTAGAGAAAGACTTCCAAGATCTGAGTCACAACCTCTGGATGATCCCTCATCTGAACTCCAAGTAGGAACGGATACTTGAAAATCCCTGAGTCAAACTCAACACATGCCAGGGAAAGAAAAATCATGTTGAAGCTATAAGCGAACAATTCACAGGACACATACAGAGAGGGGAGATTTTTGAGTTCTCATAAACCATACAAGAGATTCCTTTTTATACGTACAAAACACTCAGTAGAGTCCACTCAAGGCCTTGTCTTAAAAATAGAAGTAAAATGACCCAGAATAAGTTTTGTGCTAGACCTTCCCCAAAATGACTTTAAAAGGAAACTAAAAGAAAAAAAAGAGAATTGTAAAATATGTTTCAAATCCAGTAAATTTTAAAAGAATATCTCACCGTCTGGCATTTAGTAACTTAAAATTCACACTTTATAGCACTTGATAAGAAATAGTAGCTACATGAAAAAGGATAAAAATTTGTAGCCCAGAAAAAAATCACTCAATAGAAACAATCCTAGACATTAAAGAGATGATAAAATTTTAACAAGGACTTTAAAATAGCTATTAAAATATATTCTATATCCTCAAGGATATGAAAGAATATACGAATACAACAAGAACATAGAGTATATAAAAGAGAAATTAATGGAACTTATAAGACAAAAATTAAGTATTTGAAATAAAGTCACTCAATGAAATTATCAGCAATCACTCACTTCAGAAGAAAAGATCAATACCTATAAAGACATAGTAATAGAATCTCTCCAAAAGGAAATTTGGAGGAAATGAAAACTGAAAAAATATAAACACGGCTCCAGTGATCTCAGGGATAATATGACACAGTCTGGTTTATAAATAATTGGAGACAGAAAGAAGGAGGAACAAGGAATAGAAATAGAGACAGTGTTCCCACATGCATTAAAAACCAAAACCCACAGATTCATAAAATTCCTTGGGCAGAATACCCAAAGACAACGACTCTGCACTCACCTGAAACTAATTGCTGATGATGTTGGGGTTGGAGAGCGGGGGTAAGTGTGGAGGAGAGGGGATGGAATTGTGGCTGTGGCTGAGGGAAACCCAGATAACTGAATCTTTGTATGGCTCCTGTCTGAGGGTTCAGAGCAGGCAAGCACGAATTCTTCACCTTGACTTTAATAATTTACTCTTTTGTAGTCTGACATAAATAATGAATAAGAACATACAATCAACTGAATGCTGTGTTGCCAGACAGTGTCCCAGCGAAAGGTAGTTAACTGTGACTGTGAAAAAGGAAGTGTTTGTATTCATCGCAGGAATTGTGTTATTTATTCATTAAATGCTCACTAAGCATCTATTATGTTCCTAAGTTGTTAATGGGTGGATGTATGGTGACATCATGCAATTTATGTAAGATATCCCACAACTAGTTAGATGCTTCTTAAGTTAGAAATTCTTAGTATGCAAATAATGCTGAATAGTATGGAGGGAAAATGTCACATATAATGATCTGTAAATCCCTCCCTCTAAAAATGCTTGTAGCAGTTAAAAGTTATCTGTATACATCCAAATCCCAAGATGAAGTATTTCAATTCCAATGAAATGCTTTTTTCCCTTCATTACAGATGTTGTATAATAATCCTAGAGTCAAAAGGCACAGGAACGGAAGACATGCACCCATGTGGGAGCCCCGAAAGATGGTCTTGTGCCATCATGAGTTTCGACTGCTCCACTTCTGATCCAACTCCCTGCTTACAGCTCAGGAGAGCAACAGAGCATGGCCCAAATCCACTTGTGGGAGATCCCAAAGATGGTCTTGTCTCCTGGCTTTGGAGCAGCTCAGCTCTGCCCGTTTCAGCTGCTTGGTGCGTGAACTAGCAGATGGAGGTTCCCTCCCTCTATCTCTCCTCCTCCCTGTAACTGTTTCAAAACAAACAAAATCTGTTAAAAGAATAATAAAATGTCCAACACCGAGTACAGCATGCAGCCATGTTTCTCAAAATAATGATGAATTCATTTAGTGAAGAATTTTCTCTAAGCCTTCGCCATCAAGCCATTTAATACAAGGTACACAGGCTCACAAGTAAATAACTGTCTCGGCAAATTTTGGCCATAGTCCACACTATAAAAAATGTTATTCAATAATCCTATTTGTTGCAAGTATGAAACATAAATAAAATGCTGGTGGTTATTACAGGATTGTCACAAAGTGGTCTTTGCTTTTGATGTTTACATAACCAACAACAATAACAACCTTTTTATTATTATTTTGAAGTTCTTGAAAACTAATGACTGATGAGCTAAGAAAGGCGGACATGGAGAAGCCAGGCTTTTTGAAAGCACACGCGGCCATATAAGGAATTTGAATTTTGATGAAGATTATTAAGCAAATTCTTTTCCTAATATGTGCCAATAACCAGGCAATGCAGACACATTCGAGATTTCCTTCAAAATGACTGAGCAGGAAAAACAAGCCATCAGATGATAAGCAGCCACTCTGGAATTTTCGCTTAATGGAATATCACTTTTCCTGGTGATGATTGATAAATGAAGTGTTGTAAGACCTTTAGCTGTGGCCATTTATGTCTTCAAAACATTTGCCTCTGATTTCAGAGCCTTGCAACGGGACAATTATAAACGTTTCTCTCTGAACTCTCATTCCAGTGCCTGATGGAAAGTTTGTATTTAAGAAAAAAAAAAAGTAAAGAAAAATACAGTCCTGTCATATAGTAGGTTCATTTAACAAAGATGAGAAATGTGAGTCGAAGGGTCTGGACTCACTGAATACGAGTGCTTTGCATTTTCATGTGTTTAGCGAGACACGCAATTTATGTCTAATCTACATCACGCTGGAAGGAGTGGTGTAAGTATAACTAAAGACCAACAGGTTTAAAAAAAATGCCTTAAGGAAACATCTCTTTTAGATAAGAATTTTCAATTGTCATAATCCTAAATGCCAATCTTTTAGAATAATGACTAAGTTCCTTTTTCAATTAATTTCCAGAGAATTTGATTTTGAAAAAAATAATACCAAAAACTAATATGTGTTAAGTGGAGAGGTAATAATACTTGTTGTACCTTATGAATACAAAATTAAACATACAGTGTTCTTAGAAAAGAAAACTCCTGTCTAAACTAGAATTTTAGTGGATATGTTCATTTTACTCCACCTTACATTTGGATCTTGGTTTAACACCTTCAGCAGCCTGCTAATAAAGAGATTTCCTTTCTTTCATTTCATTGCATGCATTTTATAAGATTAATATTTCTATAGAAACACCATGCTATGTTACTCCTACACTGAGCTCCTACAAAGGCGCTGATATTTTTAAAAGGATTTCTTTATTTGAAAGGCAGAGAAGGGGGAGGCTGGTCATGGTTCAACAGGCTAACCCTCTACCTTCAAGTGCTGGCATCGCATATGAGCTGGTTCATGTCCCGGCTGTTCTTTTTCTGCCTTCCTGTTTATGACCTGGGAAAGCAGAGAATTTTGTCCAAAGTCCTTGGGACTCTGTATCCATGTGAGATACCCCAAAGAAGCTCTTTGCTCCTGGCTTTGGATTGGTTCGGCTCTGGCCATGGTGGCCATTCGGGAACTGAACCACCAAATGAAAGATTTCTTTCGCTCTCCTTCCTTCTCTCTGTAAATCTGCCTTTTGAATAAAAATAAAGAAATATTAAAAATATTTTAAAAGGCAGAGACAGTATGAAAGCTCTTTCCTCCAAAAATATTTTTCACTCCAAAAATGTTGCAACAGCCAAAGCTAGGAGCCCAGAACTGCCATCCAGGTCTTTGATGGAGTTGGTAGGGACTGAAATAGCTTAGTCACCAGCTGTTACCTTCTCAAGTGCATCACAGGAAGTTAGATCCGAAGCAGAGTAGCCTGCAGCTGAACAAGGAACTTTAAAATGACCATGTGGATTATTTTGTGGTTCCCTAGCCCTGTGAGGAGCAATGCGTGCGTTTAAACTTCCATTTAAAAAAAGTGGTTTACACGAAAATAGAAGTTACAGACAGAAAGGGTGTGATGGTGGAGAGATAGAGAATGAGAGAGGAAGAGAGAGACAGACAGAGAGAGAGAAAGATAACATTCATAGAATCACTCCCCAAACGACTACAACACCCAGGGTTACAGCAGGTGGAAACTAGGAATTCCATTCACAATTCCCACGTGGGAGCAAGGGCCCAAGGACATGGGCCATCCTCTGGTGTTTTCCCAGGCCACAATCAGGGAGCTGGATTGGAAGTGGAGCAGCTAGAACTCATACTGGTACCCATGTGGGATGTCAGCCCAGCCGATGTCAACTTAACCCATTTGCCACATCATCAGCCCTGAATAAGAGCAACATGTCAAGCTACATGTCAGATCAAATGTTCAAACTGATTTGTTGGAATCCTAGTGATTTAAAGTGAGCTAGGAGTTCTATGAAGTTTTGATTCAAGTGTAATGAATGTTAAGACTATAGACACTGGCTGGCATTGTGGCATAGTGAGTTAAGCTGCCACCTGTTGTGAATGCTGGGTTGAGTCTCACCTACTTCACTTAGGATCCAGCTTTCTCCTAACGCAGGTGGAAAGTCAGTAGAGGACGGTCCAAGTGGTTGGGCCCCTGCACCTTTGTGGAAGAACTGGACGGAGCTGCCATCTCCTAGTTTCCCACCTGCCCAGCTTTAGCTGTTACAGCCTTTCGAGGAATCAATCAGCAGATGGAAGCTCTGTCTTTCCCTTTCTCTCTCCATAATTCTGTCTTTTAAAGAACTGAACAATTAAAAAAATTACTGTTTCATTGGCGTTCAAATGTCATGAAGTCATTGGACCAGAAAATGCTTTACATTCAAAATATGAACTAACTTCGTTCTATGAAATATTTTACATGCGATTCTTTATAACCTTTATTTCAAAATAAGGTTGAAAAAAATGGGTTTGAAAACAATTAGTTCACAATACATGTACAGTTTTATCACCCCAAATGCTGGTTCCTGTAGCCCAAATCCCTCCTTTTCTCTATTGTGATGCTAAACTCTTCTATGGCCATCAAAACTTGTGCTGATCTGCTATGTAGCTTTCTTCTTATCATGCTTACAGGACTACTGAATCTTCCTTCTCTGTGATCTTGCATATTCCATACAAGGCTCTATGACCTTACGAGCAAGTATCAAACCATTAAAGACAGAAATTGAATACCAAGATTTCCGAGACTATAATGAGGCACCATTATCATCATGTAAATTCTGTGTTTGAAGAGCTGTGTAAAACTTTTTCTGGGCCTGGCGCGGTGGCCTAGTGGTAAAAGTCCTGACCTTGAACGCACCAGGATCCCATTTGGACACCGGTTCTAATCCCGGCAGCTCTACTTCCCATCCAGCTCCCTGCCTGTGGCCTGGGAAAGCAGCCGAAGATGGCCCAAAGCTTTGGGACCCTGCACCCACGTGGGAGACCTGGAGGAGGTTCCTGGCTCCTGGCTTTTGGATCGGCGCAGCTCTGGCTGTTGCAGTCACTTGGGGAGAGAATCATCAAATGGAGGATCTTCTGCTCGGTCTCTCCGCTCTGTATATCCGCCTTTCCAATAAAAATAAATAAACCTTTAAAAAAACAAACAAGAAAACTTTTTCAGGAGCCTTGCTCACCAACCAATATTCTCTAATGAATGAAGTGTGTACAGTATGATAGTTTCATGTAATGTGTAAAACTGCCAGTATTCTCATTTTAGTTTTTTTTAAAAAGATGTATTTATTTTATTGGAAAGGCAGATGTACAGAGAGGAGGAGAGACAGAGAGGAAGATCCTCCATCTGATGATTCACTCCCAAAGCGGCCTCAAGCGCCAGAGCTGAGCTGATCTGAAGCCAGGAGCAAGGAGCTTCTTCTGAGTTTCCCATGCGGGTGCAGGGTCCCAAGGCTTTGGGCCGTCCTCGACTGTCTTCTCAGGCCACAGGCAGGGAGCTGGGTGGGAAGTGGAACAGCTGGAATTAGACCCAATGTGCGTATGGGATCCTGGCACATGTAGAGGCAAGGATTTTAGACATTAGGCTACAGCGCTGGACTTCTCATTTTAGGTTTTTTTTTTTTTTCCCCTTATTTAAGAAAGAGAGTAATCATTCATTTGATGGTTCATCCCCAAAGCCAACAATAGCTAGAAATGGACCAGGCCAAAGCAAAACGCAGAGCTCAACGTAGGTCTTTCACACGGATTATAGGGACCCGACTATTGGATATCTCACTTGCTGCCTCCAGGGTATGCAAGAGCAGGTGGCTGGACGGGAAGCAGAGCTGGGTCTCCAACACAGACACTCTGATCGGGATCGTGGCTGTCCTAAGCGGTGTCTTCACTGTTGAGCTACAATGCCAATTCCATATCATGAATATTTTAGGGTATTTTGACAAAAGGGAAATGTGATAACAACGAAAATAGAAACAGTAATGCATTGACTATTTATCATATATCAAATCTCTCCATAGCGTTTTCTGCCATATTCTGGTATTTCTTTAAAATGCACAGTATGTTTTTTATAGAAGAGAAAATGGACGATGCAAGAAGTCAATTTATTTACCTAAATGATTCTTGCACAGAATTCAAGTGGGAGAGTCAGGAGTAAAGCATGGGTTTGTGTGGCCCTAGAGTTCATGTTCTTTCCAGTTCACTGCAACTGACACTCAGGACAGAAATAAGGAAAAGAACAATAACAATAACGTTATATGAATTCTTTATGCAAGAAGGTTTAAAGGTTCTTACTAAATACCAGTTATTGCTTGAGGGGTTTTTAAGAAAAAAAGCATCCACTTGGAATGAAAGCTGTCTTTCTTAGTTATTATTTCACTCTTCCTGGCTGAGCTGAAAATTCCACC
This sequence comes from Ochotona curzoniae, assembly GCF_017591425.1. Taxonomy (NCBI): domain Eukaryota; kingdom Metazoa; phylum Chordata; class Mammalia; order Lagomorpha; family Ochotonidae; genus Ochotona; species Ochotona curzoniae. The sequence continues at coordinate 8,723,001 of NW_024465520.1, read as the reverse complement.
AGAACAAATGAGAACACAGGGGAAAAAACTGAGTAAAAAAAATGTTACATCTTGGTCAGGCGCGGTAGCCTAGTGGCTGAAGTCCTTGCCTTGCACATGTGCAGATCCCATATGGATGTCCGTTTGTGTTCCATCCAGCTTTCTGCTTGTGGCCTGGGAAAGCAGTAGAGGATGGCCCAAAGCCTTGGGACCCTGCACCCACTAGGAGACCCAGAAGAGGCTCTAGGCTCTTGGCTTCTGGCTTTGGATCCGCTCAGCTCCTGCTGTTAAGGCCCCTGTGAAGCTCTTCCTCTCTATCTCTCCTTCTCTCTGTATATCTGACTTTTCAAGAAAAGAATATATATATTTAGTCAGATATGCAGAGAGGAGGAGAGACAGAAAGATCTTCTGTCCGATGATTCACTCCCCAAGTGACTGCAAGGGCCAGAGTTGCGACAATCTGAAGCCAGGAGCCAAGAACTTCCTCCAGGTCTCCCACACGGGTGCAGGGTCCCAAGGCTTTGGGCCGTCCTCAACTGCCTTCCCAGGCCACAAGCAGGGAGCTGGATGGGAAGTAGAGCTGCTGGAATTAGAACCGGCGCGCATATGGGATCCTGGAGCATTCAAGGTCAGAACCTTAGCCGCTAGGCTATCACGCCAGGCCCATAAATGTTATATCTTAACAGACAGGAACTTAAAACTTGTACTGCTTATGATAGCAACACACACACACACACACACTATATATATATATCATATATATAATATATATATATTATATGCATAAGAACAAAGAAAAGAGGAATGCACAGTAAATGTTACTTAAATACAGATTAGAATGCAAGTTGGTATTGCTAATTGTAACTGAAATTAAAATAAGCAAGCATCTAGAGACAGATCTACCACAGCCGAGTGGATGAGATACACTGGTCAAAATGCTCATGTTTCCAGGAGCATTTCCAACTCTTAGCGCATGTCCAGGCTTGCTTCTCAGCCTGCAGAGCGCAGGCGATGCCGGTCTCCCCGTGAGCACTACTGCCTTTCCCCAGCGCCACCGGGCAGCTCAGGTTTGCCCTGCCTTGACCTTCTCCCCCTGCTTGGCAGCGTCCCTGCTCCTACTTCCGGCTTGTAAGTCGGTGGACTCTGACTAATGGCATCCCCATAGTGTTTAGCAACTGAGCCATTGAGCAACATTTTCACTGTGGTGTTTCCTAAGCTTAGTGTCTGCAATAACTTTCACTACTCCCATGTCTTTCTTAATTGTAGTCCTTTGGAGTTTGAATCTCTCAATTGTAACTTGTGAAGAGTGGTTGCCATGTGTTAGCCTCTAGGTGCTTACAAACTAGTTCAGGTGGCATTGCCTTGACAGTACTTGACTGCAGAGGAGTGTGGCTACCGGCAATGCCCGGGGCTTTGGAGAAGAGGCTGAAATTTCGCTTCCGATGATCTGATCTAGCAGCCAGTGGTCCCAGTGGCCTGGTGCTTACAGCTGTCCCTTCACGCTGATGGTTCTGACCTCTCTGCGTTTCTGACCCTCCGGTTGTTGATCTGGAGTATGGCTTATTTTCATTTCATGAGAATAAATTCCTTTACGAAAGAGTGGAAAGAACCCTCTAAGCTTCCAGTATTTTCAAGATAATATTTTTCATTGACAAGAAATTCTGTGCATAGCTTCTTACAATCAACACAGGCTTTTCAAGACTTCACTTAAATTTAAACATGAAAAGCAACTTGTACCTACCCAGCATCACTTTGTTTTGAAATGCAAAAATTATAATTAAGAATTATTGAGCTTACAAGCTCTTAGTATGTGGCAGGTACTTAGCCATGAATTTTTCATGTATTTGTCCACATCGTCTCCAAAACTAGTACTTATTAGGGTATGGTTACTATTGTACTATTGTTACTTAAATTGTTGAGGGAGTAGTTAAAATTTGTAGATATAACCAAGTTGTCTCTGGTCACACAATTAGTAAATATCAAAAATCAAGATGAAGATTAGATCCTACTAACTGAAACAAAAACTGTAAGTTACACGAACTGCTATAATATTTCAGAGTTTTAGCTTTATACTGGTAACTTCTGGTTAATACCAGATGTTCTAGGAGCTGAGGTTTTGTAGACTAAGCTTCCTTCTTGCAGTGCCGCCATTCCAAGTAGGTGTCAGTTCAGTTTGTATCCTGGGTATTCCATTTCATATCCAGCTTCCTGCTTATGACTTTCGAAAGCAGTGGAAGGTAGTTCACGTCCTTAGGTCCCTGAACCCACAGGGGAGACCTGGAGGAGGCTTCTGCTTCAGTTGTATTTACCTCTGGCCTGTGCAGCCACTTCGGAAGTGAACCAGCAGGTGGAAGACCTTTCTCTCTGTCTGTTCTCATTGTAAAACTATCCTTCCAAAAAATAAACGAATCTTAAAAAAAATAGATCTTCTACAGATATTGCTACATAAACTGAATGGTACACAAAATATAGACTGATCAAATTACATAGAGAACTATTTTGGGTCAATAGTAAAGTCAGTACTAAAAATCAACTCCACTTGTAATATATTTTGCCATACTATGATTTTTCTCCTTCTTGAAGGGGTATTTTCATACAAACCAATAAAAGAGAAAGTTGTGTGATAAGATGGGTTAAAATATTGTGCAGATTCTCCTGTTAATGTCACATCTTTCTTCAGACCTGTTCTAAACCCCAGGTTTGCTTGTGAGGGAAGATGATCTAGACTTCGATGAAAGCGTGTTTAATGAGAATTCCTCCTTAGGAACATGGTTGTGATGTTTTCACACTCAATACCATGCTGACGCTGGATTCTTTTTAGTATTGTTACTATTATCTTTAGAGCTACAGAGATGGCCAAGAGAGATGGAAGGAGGGAGAGAGAGAACACTCCCTTCTATGGGGTTAACTCTCCCCGCTCCCTTCTATGGGGTTAACTCTCCCCGCTCCCTTCTATGGGGTTAACTCTCCCCGCTCCCTTCTATGGGGTTAACTCTCCCCGCTTCCTTCTATGGGGTTAACTCTCCCAAAGCTGAGAGCATTTGGGCTTCACCAACACTATCCCACTGCTGCTTAGGGTCTGAACTTGCATGAAGCTCGGGTTGGCAGCTGCGGCTGGAACTTGAACACAATATGATACGTTCCACGTCCCAGACAGTGGCCGGTTAGACCTAAGGCCCAACCCCTGAAATCACTCTTCAGTGTTATCGTAGATTTATTCGTTTAATGCATTTTCGCAGTATCTATTTTGGGCAGGAAGTCTTAGACAACAGAAGACGTATGGAATCTTAGTGTCAGGTCTTCTCCCTCGAGGAGGCTCATCAGGATAGCTGGCCTGTATGTTCATGAGGGGAGCTCACAGGAGTCTTTCCCACCTTGGGAAGGAGGCAGAGAAATCCTTGTGTAACCTCAAGCTAATCTATGGATGGCTCTGTGCGAACACAGCACAACCCACTGACCCTGAAGGTCATCATCATTGTCTGGGAACTGCTGTTCTCTGCGCATCACATTGGATCCCCTGTGTCTTTAAACTAACTTAAGTCTTTGTCAGAATCTCCTTTTGGGACATTTGGCACATTTGAGACCTTTTGGGGACTCTACCTGCTTTGAATAATGTGGAGTCCCAAGTGGCTCCACCAGATTGAGGTTGCATCCGGTCTTGAGCTGAGTCCATTAAGCTAAAATGAGACATAAGGATAAGGTGGTACATTATTTGAGCCAGACTGATTGTTTCAAATGTAAATGAATTGAGTAGATCAAGTTTTTTAAAATTAAACTAGAAGTGTGAAAGCGCAGTTGAAACAAAGATCCAGAAATGAGAAGATCTAAGATTCCTCCCCAGCGCCCCTCACTCCTTTTCCTACCATACACAAAGCTGTTTCAGATCTCAGGGAGTTCCCTAAAAATCCTTGGTTTAATCCAATGAATCTGGAGCCATGGGTATCTTGTTTGAAGTTCACTGTCTAAGAATCTGGGACCTACAATCCAAACTCACTATACTAGAATTCTCCAGAGAAGCATAACCAGTAAGGTACAGGGCAACATGTATGCACGTACATTTATAAATATATTCAGGTGTAACTTTACACATATCTGCATGTACACACATACACACAGAGGAAAAAAAAAGAGATTTATTTTAAGAAATAAATGAAACTCTTGGATATATCTTATAATAGGAGGCTGGACTCTGTCATTGTCTATACCTGCAATGTTAGGCTACACTTAAATGGCACAATGATGGCCTTACAAGTGTTTGTGAAAGACTATGCTATTGTAATAATATGGAGGAAACCAGTCTGGAGGAGGCAAGGAAAATTCCAGGCCCTATGGAATTGTATCATAAAATTAAAAATAAATAGAAAAAAAAAAAAAAGAACTGCAAGTCTGAAGTCTGCAAGGTGGAAGAGTTGCTGCCACTTGGATCTAAACACTCTCCCTGGGGACCAAACTCCCTTCCTCATGGACTGTGTTTTTTGCTCTTATAACCTTCAACTGACTGGATGAGGCCCACCCACATTTAAAATGTTAACGACATCTAGAAAATACTTTCACAGAAACATGTAAAATAATGGGTACTGTGGTTTAGCCATACATAAAATTATTTATCACACCTAGCATTCTACATCCAAAATTTGGTTTGCCATTTGAGAAAAGATGAAGGTCACCACGAGATGGGCTACATGCTGCTTGCTTAATACTTAGCCTTCACGCCTTCCTTCTCTCTTAGCCCCCAAAGTAACATTTTTGTGTGATGGCTAAAGATCCCAGTGAACATATTAAACTCGCTAGACTTCCCTAGAGTTCTGGTTGGTCAGTGACATCTGATGAGATATTATTTGGTGTGGGGAAGGCTCTTTAAAAAGTCAAGCTGGTTCACTTGGCATTATGACACCTTGGTCCCTGTAGCATCCTTTTCTGTCTGATCTGAAATTTGTACCTGAAACTGGAGCAGACATGGAGTAATCACCAATTTTGAGAAGATCAGGGAGCTTTAAGTGCTGGCTTTTTCTTGTTTGAATCATTGAGCCAGCATCAGCTGCCTCTTTCTAGATTTCTCATTCATTAGAATTTTTATTCCTTTCTAAACTTGAGTTAATATGTGCAAAGCATATCTTAGTTGAAGTGGACAACAGCGATGAAGAGCTTGAGAGCGACTGATAAGGAAGTAACTCAGGAAGAACAAGTTGGTCCAAGCCTGGCATGATAAGTAATCTGAATGCTGTCAGGGGGTATCAGGTGGGGAAACCACAGGAGTGGACAGCAAGCATGATTTCAATACAAAGGTGACCAGGCCAAAATGGCCATAGAAGTCAAGAAGACAAATATTTCAAAGAACTGCACATCCTGGCTGTGTATAGGAGACTCAGGAAAATGACAGTGAAAGCTGACTCAGAAGTGAAAGGACAGCCAGCCAGGGAGCAGGAACGAGTTAGCTGGCCTCATTAGCAACCTTCACTGCGTGTGTCCCCTGCTCGCAGAGCCTTGAAAGACCTTCACCTTGACTTGATTTTTCAGGAGGAGCAAATTCTCATTTCTCTGACTGGTGACTACCAAAACACACACCGTAAGGAGAACTGAATCACACATCATTTTAGACATTATTCCCTAATAATAAGTAGGGAAGAGAAAAAAGAGAGGGAGAGAAAGATCTTTCCATTCAGGTGGATTTGAGCTAACTCCTGCTTTGAAAGCGAGGTATCTCTGAGCTTCCCACAGCCGTAAGCAACCTTTCCTAAGGATATTCTTAGGAGTAACCTTTATTACAGAGGGGAGCTGAGGATGGATGGCAGTGGAAAAAGGTGTCGGGGAGGATATGTGAGTCTGATCTCCCATCAGAGTTGAGATGGGAAACCTTGAAAATGTAAAGGATGGCCTTGTGTGCAGGAAAGTTGCCTTCTGGAAGTGGTGAGCCCGTACTATATTTGATGACAAAGAATAAGGCTGGGCAGATTTTATTTAATTTCAAAGTCAGTGATGTGAGATGCAAAGCTGCAATTGTGGCTGACAGGGAGAGTCAGCCTCAACCCTCCTCCCCTTCCTTGCCTGTTCTTCTCCTTCTCCTCCCATCTTCCTTTTCTTCTTCTCTTCCTGTGCTTCCCTTCCTCGCTGCCCTCCTATTTCCTTCGACAGATAAGCATCTCAAGACAACCAAGGACATGTGGAGTTAACAGGCTCATTTTCCCAACTAAGCGTGCCAACCAGCCCACTGCTCTGGAAAAATAGTTCTCATTCACAATCTACCTTTGACAATTATTTGGGGGAAGTGTAGAAATACAAGCCGCTTCCTGCAGCAAATTCGTTGCCTTCCTTTTGTTGTCAGGAATGAGAAATTTGCTCTATGAAAAAGTATGGCATTCAAAGTGGTTTTAACAAGGAAAGGTGCTTGGAAGTTTGCAACACAATAGATAATGAGAATAAAGTCTGTAACACAAAATGAGAATCAGGACTAATAATCTACTCAGGGGCTGCTCACAATCTCTCCTTGGCATAGTGTCCCATAAAGTACATCTATGCTTTTAGCACTCGATACATCAATGGATGCATATCTTAAATGTTCCTGGAAGAATCAATTTAACTGTATAAGCAAATGACATTGAAAGAGACGGACACAGCTCTATCTATACTTTTTTTTAAAAGATTTATTTTTATTATTTTTTCATTGGAAAGGCGGATATACAGAGAGAAGAGACAGAGAGGAAGATCTTCCGTCCGATGATTCACTCCCCAAGTGAGCGCAACGGGCCGATACTATCCCGATCCGAAGCCAGGAGCCTCTTGCGAGTCTCCCACGCGGGTGCAGGGTCCCAAAGCTTTGGGCCGTCCTCGACTGCTTTCCCAGGCCACAGGCAGGGAGCTGGAAGGGAAGCGGGGCTGCCGGGATTAGAACCGCGCCCATATGGGATCCCGGGCTTGCAAGGCGAGGACCTTTAACCACTTGCGCCACCGCGCTGGGCCCTCTATCTATACTTTTGCCTTCCATTTTTCACTCTCTCTCCCATTCTATGTATTTGTGGCCCAAGTACAACCAGTCAAATCATCAATCAGCTAACTGCAATTCATCATTTTTAAAGTATTTATAATCACATCTCATTTCATATTCTCTGTAAGTATGCTAATCTGAAAGCAATGAAGTGAAAAAACAAGAGTAAAAAATTGTAGCCACTTGTTCAAAGTCTTACAACTAGTAAAACTGGTAGAGTTTCACTTCTCTTGAACTAAATTACCAACTTAAAATAGTTAAAATCAATTGAATGACTAGTTCTGTATACTGCCGCCAGTTGTATTAGACCCTGGAGAGGGGAAGTATAGGCGAGAGTTTAAAAAAAATGAGAGCTATTTTTGGCCACACAAATGAGCTTGAACTGGTGCTTTGTATTAATTTCATCGTGAATATCTGGAATTAGAGGAGCTTTGGTGGTAAAATATTCATGGAAAATAAAAGTGCATTTTTAGTTTGGCAATTTTTTTTTTTTAATGTGTGGGAGAGTTTTTTAACGCAATGGAATTGGTAAATGTGATGGATTGAACTTACAGTGACCCAGTTAGCAGCACTAGTGACCAGCATAATAATGAAAAAAGCTTGCTTGAAAATCTTGCCTGTTTTCGCCACTGCTTTGGAACCACACCTTTTTGTAGTTATTTGCGATTTGGCAACCATGTGTGTATGTGTTTCCAAAAAAGTAGAAAAGAGTAATTGAGCTTTTTGGTCACTGTTTAATCATCAAACAGCTTTCCCTTGTTTGCATAATAGGAAAATTATATGATAAGCAAAGGATTGCTTTCCAAACTCACCACAATAAACGGCTCCATTTCAAAACTTTCTTTTGATTTGATGGTTCAGTGACTTTGTCTTCTCATTTGTAGTATCCTAAACACTGAAGACAGAGCACATCTTTGGGAAATGCAGCTCCAAGAGTTTTGAAAGTTTCATATAAGAGAGGGTTGTGTTCTATTTCTATCCGAAGCAACGAATTCCTGAACATGTTCTTGGTTTTTAAAACAGCTATGATTATAAAGATCACAATAGCCTACGTTTTCTAAATCTTTCCTGAACATAAATGTTTATACTCAAAATAAGGTATATTCAATTCAAGTCCTTCTCTTGAAAGAATTAATAAATGATTCAGTTTCACTTGTACTTTAATTTTCTAAAATAGCACTATAACTTTGATACTGTTTTTCAGTTTGAAGCATTTAAACATATTATCTATTGTAAGGTTCAAGATAATCTGTTAGAAGTTATGCAATTTATTGAAAATCTAAGGAAATCTCAGATATACTTGGGCCATGTTCAGGGTTGAGTAGGCCAGGAGGATAAAGGCAGAAGAAAGAGAAATGCTTCAACTTCCCATCTTGTGCCTGTGGGAAGAGAGAGAGCACCCCGCCCCATTGCCAGACTTGTTACGACCCTGCGTATGGGAGTGGTTACATGAGCCGCCCCCCTCCACCACACTCAGCTGAGAACTTCCTCTTGGAGCAGGTGCCTTTTGATTGACAGGTAGACAGAAGGGATTACACACAACGGGAGGAGGTGTGGCTTCCAACTCCTGACCCCGAGCTTGCTACCTAAATATTCTCTCTCATTCCTGCTTCAGAGATTTCTGACCCTTAATTTTGTAAGGATTTATTTAATTATTTATTGGAAAGGCAGATGTACAGAGAGAAGTGGAGACAAATCGTTAATCCACTGGTTCACTCTCCAAATGGGTGCAATGGATAGAGCTGAGTCAATTTGAAGCCAGGAGCCAGGAGGTTTTTCTGGTTCTCCAATGAGGGTGCAGGGTTCCAAGGACTTGAACCAGTATCTTCTGCTTTCCTAGACCATAAGCAGAGAACTGAATTGGAAGTGGAGTAGCCAGGACATGAACTGGCACCCACAGGGGATCCTGGATCTGCAAGCGGGGGATTAACTTGCTATGTCACTGCACCAGCCCCTCTGATCTTAATCTTCTTTAAAATTTATTTTATTTTTAAAATAATTATTTATTTTTACTGGAAAATCAGACATACAGAAAGGAGGAGAGACAGACAGGCAGATCTTCTGTCTGATGATTCAGTCCCTAAGAGGCTGCAATGGTCAGAACTGTGCCAATCCTAAGCCAGGAGTCAGAAGTTTGTTCCAGGTCTCCCACGTGGGTGCAGGGTCCCAAGGCTTTGGGCTGTCCTTGACTGCTTTCCTAGATCACAAGCAGGGAGCTGGATGGGAAGTGAGGCATCTGGGATTAGAACCGGTGCCCATATGGGATCCTGGCACTTGCAAGGCACATGTTAGGTGAGGACTTTAACCACTAGGCCACCGCACTGGGCCCCTGACATTGATGTTAAAGGTTGTTGAAGGATACAGACTCATCGCATCTTGTGTGAGCTACTTCCAGTTGGTTAGGCGCACAGTGCTCACTTACCCTGGGTTTGTCAGTCTCTCTGTATCTCACCTGAAGGGTCCATCTCTCAAACCGGGATATTTCCTAATTTTAAGATTAATTTACTTATTGAGTGATGAAGAAATGGACATATGTGTATATGTGTGTGTGTATGTGCGTGTAGAGAGTGCTCCCATCTGTTGGCTCACACCTAAATGTCTGGGGCTGGACTAAGCTGAAATGGAGAGTCAGCAACTTAGCCCATACCTCGATGCAGGTGCCAAGAACCCAGTAACTTGAGCCATCGTGGCTGCTTTGCCGGGTCTGCACTGGCAGGCAGCTGGAGTTGGGAGCCAGAGCTGCTGAGAACAAAGCTCTCTGAGGTGCTACATGGGAGACCGAAACGACATTGAGTCACTTGGGCAAATGCCTGCTCCTAATGAGTTTTTGAATATCGCTGTGATGACTTCTCTCAGCCCCCTGGCATAGGACCTGGAATCTATGCTATACTCCACAAAGAAACGAGGGCACTATTAAATGTAGTGAGCTACTATGAATTATTTTATTATTGGTTTACATTGTATATTGCAATTCGGTGGAAATCTAGAGAATTTTGAACATGTAAAGTGGTCATCTAAACCGTCACATAAGGCTACAGAAGTGAAGAGGAAAGCGTTAAGCTGTGGCAAGGACAGCTGAGAACGGTGGGGCGGGGCGAGGTTTGCTGGGTGGAGAAGGGAAGGCTAGGTATCGCGGACAGATCAACCATTTGTGGCATTTTCCTGGCATGTTTTAGAAAAAAAAAATTTGATGCTTTTGAACAGATGTAGAATGTTGAGAAGTCAGGGTATTTTGTAATAACTAGAGAGGTGGTTTGAGGTCGTGTGTTAAAGAAATTTTTAAGCCAAGTGAAAGAAAATTAACATCTGTGCCAGTGGTACTGTCAGGTAGATAATCAGGAATGAGCCACTGGGGAGGGGCCCAAAAGGGCCAGGGAAGGGGCCAGGGACCTTGCCCCTGCTGGGACCCAGCCACGCCTGCTCATCTTGCACTTTCACTGGTGGCTAATACAATTTCCAGATGTCAACCACAAAGATCAACTGCAGCATCACGGCTGCGTGACAAGTCATTGTCCCCCATGTCGTATATTTTAGGGATGCAAGTCCCAAAATGGGTATGGGAAGGAGGACATTTTCTCTAGACTGACCTGATCTCCCCTCTGACTCTATTACATGCTGCTCTACGTGCTGGAAGGCCACATGTTCTTTCTACCGGCCTGTTCTTCCCTTACACATAGTTCGGTAAACGTTTGCTTTATTATCCCCCTAGCTCTCAAAACTATAATTCCTTGCTGCTCTGTTGAAGAAAAGGAACAGGAGCAATCCAGCTGTCATCAGTAACTGTACTGGGCAGCACACTGAGTTCTTAGATGCCTTTTGTCCAAAATAGAATGCATCTCTATTGCTTTTTTTTAAAAAAAGATTTATTTACTTTAATTGGAAAGTCAGATATACAGAGAAGGGGAAAGATAGAGAGGAAGATCTTCTATCCTCCGATTCACTCCCCAAGTGACCACAATGGCCAGAGATAAGCAGATCTGAATGAAGGCAGGAGCCAGGAGCTCCTTCCATGTCTCCCAAGCAGATGCAGGATCCCAAGGCTTCGGGCCATCCTCAACCACTTTCCCAGGCCACAAGCAGGGAGTTGGATGGGAAGTGAGGCTGCTGGGATTAGAAACAACGCCCATATGACATCCCTATGTGTGCAAGGCGAGGACTGTATCACTAGACTACTGTGCGGGGCCCATCTCTATTATTTTTAGTTTATTTATTACATGACAGGCGCAGGTTCCATTTACCGGTTCATTTGTCGTGAGCGCACTAACTGAATCCAGGTTGTCCATGTGGAGGCAAAGTCCTGAGCAATGCGGTCATCATCCCTGCCTCCCAGAGTCTCCACGAGCCGAAAGCCGGAGTCAGAGGCTGGAGCTGAGGCCTGGACCAGATGCTCTGACATGGGACGGGAGAATCGGAGAATCGCAGCTGATGTCCCAGCTGAGAAACCAAACACAAAGTTGCAATTTGGATTGTGGATACAATGAAGTTCATGTGTGTGTGTGTGTGTGTGTGTTTAAGAGCACTCATCCAAATAGTTGATAATCCTGTGCCAATGAGATCAATAATCAGATGATGCCAGGTGGGGAACTGGCAAGTTCATAAAAGGGCTTGCTTTTGAAGTCCCATTTGACTTCTGTCCCTTGGTATAACTCTGGGGCTGGAAGACAGGGGAGAGAGGGAAAGAGGAAAGACTGAGAAGCCTGGATAGGTTACGTGGAATTTCCTGTTACTCCAGTGGAAAGGAATCTTACAGGATTCCATTCTTGAAATTACGTATGACAGCAAGAGAATACATAATTTCTCGAATACTTGAGTGTATAGATGCATGCCAGCAGAGTATAAAGTCAATAGTTTTCCTAGTTGGAATTTACAATAATATCCTCACCTTCCTCAGTTCTTCCTATATTGTATTCACTCTTTCTTGGAAGAATAACATACATTAAATATCTTGAGAAGTACATTAGAAGTGAGGAAAGAATGGGTAGGTGAGCTGTTATGTGGAACGTCAAATCAACAAATTATGGGTAGAAAGGCAATGCAAGAAAAAAAAAAGGTAAATTGATGGGGAACTGGAATTGAGAGAAAAATCCTTGTGTGACTGCCAAGAAGTTAATATAGAACCGAGAGCTTTTTCCTTGCTTCGTGTTCCAAGATACCAGGAAACTTCATGGCCTAGGACTGCAGAACACATGAAAAAGTCTGAGAAACTCTCCAAGCCAATAAAACAACCTACTTACCCAAACAGTTGAAAGGTGTTTTCCTTTATTTCGCCAAACCGTTAAAATGCAGGAGGTAGGGCATGACTTTCTCCTTGCAGAGCCCAGAGCTCTGTGCATATTCACCGTCATGTAAACATGCAGTAGCATAGCATCTGTTTCATACTATTATATTGCATGTGCTATATTATTTATTATTCCTGGTGTTGGTTTACAAGACATTTGCATTGTCTTGGCGAGGCATAGCTCTGAAGGCAGCCAGAGGAGGACTCCACACAGGGAGGAGGAGGCACAGTGTGGTTTGCAGGGCTGGTGGACTTGCTGAAATGTGCGTGAGTGAAGGCAGCGGACGAGAGAAGCATTGAAAATGCAGTTAAGTCAGAAGATGAGTATTTGGGATTCTTAAAAGTGATTTTTTTAAACTTTGATTATTTGGGATGACAGCGTCAGTCATGTATTATTCTTAGTGGACACAAAGTTCTCTGAAACAAAACAAAAATGCATGCTTGTGGAGGGCTTCATATTGAATTTAAATTTTAAGATATATTGGTTTTTCAGACACTGTAAGAAAGCAATTTCAGGAAAAATGTCAGAAAGACATAGTTTTTTTTTTTTTAGTGAAAGTACATCAAGAAATAAATTGATTCATGTTCCTGTCAATATTACATAGACTGAAAATTATAATTAGAAAAGAAATGCAAAATAATTCTATAAAGCTTTCGCATATTTACTTGAAAACCCACAAATATGTAATGACTGAATGGAGTACTGGGTAGGGGGGATGATTTTTAAAGGTGATTGAAGTCTGTAGCAAAGAGATACACTCGCCAGCTTTAACTTTTACAGCTGCAAACTTTCTCTGTTGGTCCCATAATTCCATACACATACGAATGAAAAACTTAAGAATTTTGCAAAATTTATCTGCACGCACACATACATGACTCCAACAAAGCAAGGTACTCAAGGCACAGAAACTGAGTCACCTTTCACAAGAGCATTAACTTGGGGCTGGCTCCAAGACTCAACTGGCTAATCCTCCACATTGAAATGCCAGGATGCCACATAGGCACCTGTTGGTGACTTGATTGCTTCTACTTACCATCCGCTCTCTGCTTATGGCTTGGAAAAGCAGCACAGGATCGCCGAGTCCTTGGGACACTGCATCCATGTGGGAGAGCCAGAGGAAGCTCCTGGCCCCTGGCTTCGGTTTGGCTCATAACTAGCCATTGCAGCTCTTTTGGGAGTGGAAATTTCACTTTCTGTGTCTGTGCTTCTGTATGTAAAATTTTCTTATGTGATAAAAATAAATGTAAAATTAAAAAAAAAAAACATTAACTCATTGTAAGGATGAAGACATTTCTTACCCTAAACATGCTTTAGGCTAACTCGAACATACCCAAATTTGCAATAAAGAATATAAAATTTATGAAATGAATGTTTTTACTTCCAATCCATCAGCTGGAAAAGACAGTGTATTATTTTTAAAATGTTGTGAGGTTTACTTGAGAACCAGCATTGAAAAAAACCATATTTCTCATTAGGGAGTAAAAAAAAAAATGCTCTCATATTTCAACTTAAAGCCAGATTAAAAATTCTCCATGTCACTGTATGCAAAACAATTTGTAAAAATATTTTTGGATAAAAGTGATTAACTGGTTAATTGCTGTCTGTTGCTCTAAATAGTGTTTGGTTAAACAAAACTTTCAGCGCCTATAAAACCCTGTTAGCAGTATGGTAGTTACAGCATTTTTATAGTAACTTGCAATCGTCTCAGATGATGTTTCACAACTCTTTCTGTTAGGGCTGGCAAATATGATTTCTGTTACTATTCTATTTTAGCTTTTCAGTAAGTGCCAGCAAACAAAATTATATTCCTTCCCTTTTATGGCTCTCTGAAATGCTCTGGCTTGTACGGAAGGCATTCACTAGTTTGCTAACATTAAAGTTAATGTTAAACAGTTCATGCTTCAGCTACACATACTTCACACGTTGGGTATAAGCACATTTTGATCCTCTGCACCAATTTAGTGGAAAATACTAACTGACCAGGCCTTCTTCTCATTCATTTTTATTTATGTAATTGAGTCACATCGTTAAAGCCTGTAGAAAACTTAGTCCATTGGCAAGATCAGGAAATGTCAACTTACACGAAAATGAAAGCCTAAGCAGTCAACACTTTCCCCTTAGTTTAGATAATTTAAGAGCTAAAAATTAAATTAGTTCATTTTGTCCAAATACAAGTCATTTTAGGCTCTTATGTAGAAAGAAGCAGGCGCTAACATGGAAATCAGCAATATACTTAGAAGAAGTGTGACAAGACATGGTAGCTTGCCATTAAAACAGTTATGATTCCGAGAAGGCTGTTTGACTAATGCCAGAAACCCTATCTGCAAAATTAAAGCATCATGCCGGGCCTCAAATATGTCCTTACACATCTTTAAAAAGCCCAAGTAGTTCTTAAAGTAAGAGTGCGGTGTGAAAAGTGAAGGTGTAGGTCACAGAGTCACATTTGAACGGGTGTCTGTCCTCTCTGTAACCACTCTGAATGTATTTCCCAGCTCCTGCTGGTGCATGTGATGAAGGCTGCCACACGGATTTGAAGGGATTCTATAGGATTCTATCTTTCTCCCATGCTTGAGAAAATTATATGGGCATTGTTTAGATAGAATTAACAACTATAAAAACTGAGGAAGAGTCTAAAAGAGTAGCATATATGTGCATTTTAACTTACCTTCTCAAATATGCCTCAAAAAGAATGCTTCAAGGGATATCCTTATTGATCCATTGGTGATATTTCTATATTTTCAAAACATTTTGGAAATTTATTTATTTGAAGGAAAGAGTTAGTGAGAGAGAAGGAGAGAAAAAGAGAGAGAGAGATCTCCCAATTATTTGTTCACTTACCCAAATGGCCACAGCATCTAAGGCTGCGCTGAGCCAAATTGCTAGTCCACTAGTCTTTTTGGGGTCTGCCTTGTGAGTGGCAGGGGGCCCAAGCAGTCAGACCACCTGTGGCTGCTTCCCCAGAGAGCTGACTTTGCAATGGAGCAGCTAGAACTCGAACTCAGGGGCCCATGTGGAATGCTGGCTTTGAGAAAGATGGCTTAGCTCACTGTTACAATGCCAGCACTCCAATATTTTGAAGCACTGATATGGTGGATAACTCAAACTTTCCTATGTAATTCATTGTCTTATAAAGGAATGCTTTCCAATGATTATGCCTTATCAAAACCAAGATTGTTAAGACGACATGAATTTCGTTTAACTAAGTTGAATTTTTAAAATGTGTATTTTGTGTATGCACAAGTTCCATGTACTCAGTGGTTTTAGAAACTTCTAAAATTTCAGTAAAACATACATAGCAGTATATCTGAAAAAAATTATAAAAATATTCCTGAAAGTCCACCATTGGATTTTAACGCTATCTGATTTTAGAAAGCAGACGAATTAACCTTTTAAAACAGAAATGTAAACTTTTTAAGGGGACATGAATCTAAGAATTATCTGGTTCAAATGCTTTAACTGTGTGGATTAGAAAATCAAGGGTTACCAAATATAAAAAAAAAGATTGGTTATATTCATATGGTAGCCCTAAATTAAGAATTGGCAGAGTAACTTGAGTATAGGACAGTGAAATAATTGAGTTATGATCATAATCTGAAATATTCTCACTTCAGTGACTGTCTAACCTCTATCCACCTGCCATGTAAACTTTGTGTAAAGACCTTACCATGTGTGGGTATACTTTGTCTTAGGAATCAGTATTCCCTTCTTAAAAGATATTTTTATACCCTTCAGAGGTATAGATAAAATTTTTAATTTTTTGGATATTTTAACAAATATTTATAGAATACAATTACCTTCTCTGAATCAGCAAAAAGTGTCATATCAGTGAACAGTTCAGGATAATAATACGTATTTTCCACTTATAAAATAAGTTAATTCTGTTTCCTATGTCATAAGGATTAAACAATGAAGAAAATGAACATATATCAAACCAGGGCCATCATTTCTCATCAGATCTGCTTTTCAAACAACAGTAACCTAAAGAGATACTTACATTGTGGCTTTTTTCCCCGTGGAGGAGAGATTAAAAACAACAGAAAATTAAAAAAAAAACAGCAACTAGTTAAATGATGGAATATTAAGGAGTCATTAACGTAATTGTTAGATTATTTTTGAATGACAGCAGAAAATAATTGCAAATGAAGTCAATTCTCTCCCCTCTCTGTCTCTTTCTCTCTCTCTTTCTCTCTCTCTCTCAAACACACACATCCCCAATGAAGGCAAGTCTCCCAGGATTTTTTTTTTCCTGGGTAGCAGAATTTTGGAAAGCTTTTTTCTTTTTTAAGATAACTGTCTGAATTTTTAGTCTTTTCTACAATGAGCATATTTATTTTTATGATCATAAAAGATTAAAACTGATTTCAAAGAAATATAAATAATATAAAAGCTCAATTGGGAATGCTTTGATGCAAGTGCAATGTCAAACCGCCTGAACTTTGCACGCAGCAGCAGCTTCTCTCTAGAGATTACTAGGGCCTGGGCCAGTCTATTCTAGAGTGGAGACAATGAGACAAAGGACGTCTTGCTCAGTAAAGATTAGGAGCACTGCAAAGCGGAAGAGACCAGTGGAACAGGAAGCAAGAGTAAAAGACTCAAGATAAGAAACTAGTAAGAAAAACAAGCCATGCTCACAAGCCATGAGAGCAGTTTCTGAGTTTTCAGCTCTTGATGGAAAAGCAACGAAAGTAGAAGGAAACCATATTATTGTAATATTTGCTAGTAGCACGAGTTATATCTGACTATCTCATGTTCCCATTTAAATTGTGTCACATGGATCTGGTTATTTTATCAATTGCACAAAATGTGCTTCACCCTGGTGTGTTCCCTGGAAAAGAATAAAGAGAAGTGATAGTGAAATCAGGTTTCAAACTTAGTTGTCCTCTAAAACTCTTTACTCCTTGTGCTTTAGTTCGCTTTCTCCAAAGCACTTGATGAAATGATGAAAAGTGAAAGTCATGTTTAGGACACTAACGGCCGTGCCAGTGGTCTTTAACCAAAGGCTAATTAATCACTTCCCTCCATTCCCCAGAAATAAGGACAAATCTCAAAGTTCTCGGTTGCTTGGTTGAGGAAATTTGGCAAAAAACAAAAGACAAAATGATAACTGGAGCAAAAGCAGTTCTCGGTACAATTGCCCGTTCCCACATTCTCCGGCTACATAACCGCAGGCAGACTTGCTTATCACTTTGGATCTTGGATTCCTGAGCAGTAAAGTGTTTTAACGATAACATCTTACAGTGCAATTATGAGAATAAATGAGAAAAACATTCGAAGGGTACCTAGCAGAGTTCCTGGAACACAAAAATTCTCACTTGATGCTGGGTCCTTTTCCTTGAGTTTCGGCCCTTGGATATCAATTAGCATGAGCTGCTCGCTGCCCAAGACCTTAATCGGTTGATCTTTAGATTGCCATAGAAAGTGGGCACATATCACTTAAATTTCTAAGATTGTGTAATTGTCTTATTGAAGCCCCTTTTGATGGGTTTTTTTAAACTGAATTTTCTCATTGGATTTCCTAATTTTCCACATAAACCTCAGTCTTTCAAAATTTGGAATGTGGCAACTTCATTCAGTAAAGTCCTAAGTCCTGCTTGCTACTTGGAGTACATGGGTCTCTGTGGTATATAAAAGAACCCTAAGTGATTTTAACTTCAAGAAAAAGTACAAATCAAATTCATACATTTTTAGAAAATCAAGACTTATTTATTTGTTTTATCTGAAGAGCAGACACCGAGACAGAGACTGAGTGGGGTCATCCATCTCCTGGTTCATTCCCAAAGGGTCATGACCCCCAGGCTTGCTCAAGCGGAAGCTGGAGTCGGGAAGTCCCTTCTGGTCTCCAAAATGGGTGACAAGGACTCGAGTGATTGGGTCATTCTTGGGGCCTTCACAGGCAGATGGGGAAGGAGCTGATGGGAAGTGGACTAGCTGGGACTCAAACGGGCAGTTGGCTTTGGGGAGGGGTGTCTGAATAACAGCTTAACCCACTGTGCCACCATATCCACCCCAGGCTCATCTCCTTAATTTTTTCTAACATTTCACTATACTGTTTTGTCTAAACACTTGACTGTTGAGATCATGGTTATATTTTCATGTGACTGCCCTGGGCAGAGCATGCTTCTTTCCATTCTAAATCTGTACCAGTCCTCGTTGTCACCATTTCTCACACTGAACATTTTTTACATTTCATACAGTTGCGTGGTTCCCAGTTTAATTTAAAACTCCTTTTTGAATGATTTCAGCGGCAGTGCCAACAATAATTGGAGACTTACTAGGAGACTCTTGGGGTCTTCCTTCCCCATAGCTGCTGAGTCAGGCACTGTGTATAGGGGACCCAGCCACCTGTGTTTCATCATTGAGGAATACTTGCTGAATTTGAAAAACCTTTGCCATAAATAGTTATAGACAAATCCATGCTAGCAAGTACTCGGCTTTCCTGACATTGGCCCACCCCGAGTCCTTGCCAATCCCGTTTCTGTTTGCTGCATCATGTGACCTCATGACCTTTTCCAGGACATTTTTCAGTAATCCTGTAATGTCCCAGAGGAGTCTGCCTACGGTGGACTCATTTTTGCAGTGATCTCCCAAGATAGCATGCCTAGCGTGCTTACGGCTCGCCTTTGCCTTCATTTCCGGCGTTCCTTTCCTTAACGCTTGCAGGCAGGTGAGTGAGTGCTAACCTTTAGTATACTTTCTGAACAGTAACCACTTAAGCTTCTTGGATGACGAAGCTGTGACTTACATTGTACTGAAGAAATAAAACCCAACAAAAACAATCAAAACAAACACAGAAAAATCTCCAAAGCACGTTCTTAAAATAGCAGACATTGAAACAGTACAAATGCTTAATATCACTGACAGGAGGCCAGCCCAAGTCGCGCAGGCGTATTTGATGTCAGCCACTTCTTGGTTTACAGAGCTATTTATAATATAAACAGAAAGTGGTGCCTGAACTTCTTCAAACTTTAACATGATTTGTCAATGTGAAATAAACATGGATATGCTTATTAAATAGAAAGTGAGATTGAAGTTTTCTTTAGATTTATGTTTATAATTGTTTCTTTGTATCACTCAACAGTAGTTTTCTTCTATAGTTTTTTCTGTATTATGGAAACCACAATATTATTGGTCAAGTGTATGTTCATCTCTTCCAAGATTTAGTAAACAGCAGTCACACTGTGGACTAGCCAGTCAGAAGCTACATTCTCTTATTCTGTATGAAGGTTTTTTGTTTGTTTTGAAAAGCATATTTGATGTATGGATATTTATCTTAAGTATGTGACTACATAAAAATGTTGAATGTTAAAATGAGGCTTTTTTCTATACCGTACATAAAAATTAACTCAAAATGGATCAGCATCTAAATGGCAACAGTAAGACCTTATCTATCAATAATTTTAATCATTTTATTCTATGTGTCTTATAAAATCAAGAGACTTATGCACATTACCATTCTAATTGTGTTTTTGTCAAGTTTGATTATGCTGCCACTGATGTCAATATTAATTACATTTGTTTATTTTTTATTGCTTCTTTATTTTTAAAACATTTATTTTTTCTTGGAAAGTCAGATTTACAGATAGAAGGAGAGACAGAGAGAAAAAACTTTTAATTCACTGGTTCACTCTCCAAGTGGTCACAACAGCCAGAGCTGAGCTGATCCTAAGCCAGAAGGGAGGAGCTTTTTCCAGGTCTCTTACACGGGTGCAGGGTCCCAGGGCTCTGGGCTGTCCTCAGCTGCTTTCCCACGCCACAAGCAGGGAGCTGGAAGGGAAGCAGAGCAGTTAGGACACAAACCAGCACCCATATAGGATCCTGGCTTGTGCAAGGTGAGGAGTTTAGTTACTATGTTATTGCACTGCTACAGGTTTATTTTTATGTATTTATTTATTTTAATAATCTTACTTAGTTGATTAGGGTACAAAGGGTCAAAGGCTACAGGAAAGTAGGTAACACCATTGTTTCCACACTGATGTCATCATTTTCCCCTTATCTGGGGTTAAGGGAGAAACAAAGGGAGAAGCCCCACCCAGCCTCCCACACATTCCAGGTCCCCAATGTGAGGCATGCTCCGAGGGTCCTGCTCAAGCAGTTTTGATAGTTCAACAGTTCTGAATTGCTCCAAGTGTGATGAAATCTATTCAGAATCCACTGGCTGGCATATTCTCTTCATGGTTGGGGTTCTGAGAGCAGCAGTTCAGTGGGAGGGATCCCCAGAGAAACTTCATCTGAGGTGATCTCAGACCTGATTCTTTTTTTTTTTAAGATTTATTTTATTTTTACTGGAAAGGCAGATATACAGAGAGGAGAGACAGAGAAGAAGATCTTCCGTCCGATGATTCACTCCCCAAGTGAGCACAACGGCCGATGCTATGCCGGTCCGAAGCCAGGAGCCTCTTCTGGGTCTCCCACGCGGGTGCAGGTTCCCAAAGCTTTGGGCCATCCTCGACTGCTTTCCCAGGCCACAGGTAGGGAGCTGGAAGGGAAGCGGGGCTGCTGGGATAGAACCGGCGCCCATATGGGATCCCGGGCGTGCAAGGCGAGGACTTTAACCACTGTGCCACCGCGCCGGGCCCCATCAGACCTGATTCTTATGTGTGCTTGCCAGTATGGGGTCCGGCACAGTCCATGGTCCCAATCAGCTTATGCACATGCTGGTCGTTGCTGTTGCTGGGTCAGTTCTGTTTCCAGCCCTATCTTCCACGCGAACCAATGGGTGTTGAAGTCCAGCTCGATCCTGCCCACTTCATACTTGGCCCTCCCGCCAACCAGTGGGAGCTGCAGCCTAGCTGAGGCGACCTCCCCATAATCCCTACCAGGCCTGCCCCCTACCCTGATCCCATGCATGCCAGTATGTACATGTTTATTTATTTTTTTAGATTGTATTTTTAAAGATGGAGGGACAAGCAGGCAGGCAGGCACACACACACACACACACACACACACACACACACACACACACACACACAGAAAGACATCAATTCAGTGGTCTACTCTAGATGCTTGAAACAGCTGAGGCTGGACCAGGCTGAAGCCAGGAGCACAGGACAAAAGCAGGTCTCTGATTGGGTGGCAGCAACCCAAGCACTTGAACCGGTATGTGTTCCTTATCTCAGTGCACTCCACAGGAGGCTTCCTTGAAAGTGGAGGAGTCGGGACTTCCACCAGGCACTCAGTGAGGGACGCGGGCCCACCATGCAGCGCCGATCTGTACAAACGCCCATCCCCGACGCGTGTATTTTGGATGCTCACTCACTTCAACTTATCTAAGCATAGATATTTTCCCCAAGTCAAACAGGTCATATCGATCTGCAACTCATTTTTCTAATCAAAACAAAACAAAACAAGAAATTAGAAGCATAGTACAGAGATTGTCTTTTTGATTTACATAAGGGAAGTGGGCTATAAACACAGAATGGGACACATACCACTCTGCATAGATAAGGAAAGTCTCTGGCAAAGCATGTTTATTCTTCGTTTCTCTCCTTGTCAGCTTGCAGCCAACCAAAGCTGTTCCCTCTGGAGACAGGAAAATATATCTATGAATGTTGTTTACATCGTCGGCACATATTTTCCTTTATTCAAACTTCAAGAATAGAATCTCATATGCTTTATGCGATATAATATTTTTGCCTCACTGACACTTTGCATAGTTAAGATTCTGCATTTAATAATATTCTTCTGAATAATGTTCAAAGCAGAGGAAATGTTACTGAAAATTATTTTGGGGGGTGTACATATAATTTTTACCAATGGTGCTCAGTACAAGTGTTGGTATTTGATCGGCAATGCATGCTGAAATTAGGAATGATTAATCATATAAGTTTGGAGAAAAGTGCTTGAAGGATGTGAAGGTGGTTGTGATTCAGATGAACTAGTAGGAGTTTAAGAAAACTGAACAGCAGCAATGAAAAGCCCTGCTAGCAATTACATCTGAGTCATAAGCCCAGCAAGGGAAGGCTGCATTTTAAAGCTTGCGTTGTAATCATTACGTCTCATCAATCATTTTACGATCATCCGACTTCACATGGAATGTTCTGGAGCAAAGTGTCAAGATGTGAGAGGACCAGCCTGCCCCAGAAAAGGCACAGGAATCATTTCCCCTCTGCGTAAATCCAGAATTTTGTCTTCTGCAATGTTGGTTTCGCTTTTGTCTCACACCAACACCAGCAGGCAGTTCAATCAATAGGCCTGGTACACGCCGATTGAACAAACAAGTATTGTTAGCTGGTTTCTGTTTTACAGAGCGAATTTACATTAAAAGCCTTTTCCAAAGATGGATAGATTTGATTTTATTTTGGTTAGGTCTCATTCTTTTGAGAGGGATATTTTTCCTTCTTAAGTATTTCTGTTTCATGCTCAGGTACCTCGGAGTAACCTGAATGTCAGTAAAAGGTACCTGCTTCCTTATTGATTTTGAAAATCACTCTAAAAAGGAGGAATAGTACTGAAGAGTTCATCTCCCTTGCAGTGCTGCAAGTGAACATGACTGAAAATGAAACCGTGTGTGCGGTTATTGCAGACAGAATTTATACATGTTTCTCAACCTCAGTTCCTGTTTAGGCAAATGTACTCTAGTTGATAGTTTCTCTATTAATTCGCCAGCAGGCTTGAAAAAAGGGGAAGGGCGTGTTAAAGAAACGTTTCTCCAAACTGACAAGTGAAACGGTTAAATCCAATCTTCCCATTGACAAAATTCCAGGCATTTGTCTTGTCCCTTTTCTTCCCCCCATGCTCTCCCTCCTGTAAAAGAACGAGCCTTCCTTTTCTCTAATCTGCTCTCTCCAACCATCTCTTCCTGAAGAATCTGCTTAACCCATCTTCAGATCGCCCAGAAGTACTTTTGTTCAAAAGGCAACTCCATTTTGTGTTTTCTAATGGTTGCTTTAGTAAAAAAAAAAAAAAAAAGCTACTGGGTTAAGAACAAAGCTGGCGATTTTTTTGCAAACTTGCCTGCACTTTTCCTGGAGTGTAGACTGTAAGGGAATCTTGTTTTCCAGTTCAAAAACAAAACAAACCATATAAAAGGGGGAAAAAAAAAATCTAACGACAACCTTAGCCAAAAATCACTGACTTACACGGAAAGCCCTCATTTACTGTCCCAGGAATTTCCCTGCGTGGCCCCCTCAGCTCCAGGAGCACTTTCATTCCTTTTCAGGACCATGAAAGGCTAAACCCACTGATCAGCTAACCCAGATTCTTCGTCATTTTTCTAAGACAATTTGCAGACTTGTTGAACGAATCCAGGTACAATATTTACATTTTTTTAATTTTTATTTTTTCCTCTTTTATCCACCTTTGTCAGGATTTCGATATTGTGGCTATATATTAGCAAATGCTCCTGAAGTGATATCCTGTGTTTCATCCTAAACTGAACAGTGACGTGGAGCTGTGAACTCTCCTCATGGAGCTTCCGGTGAACAAGAGGAAATCAAATGGAGATATCAAAGTTTGCTGAGAAACACTCGGAAGGCAAGAACTGGAGGAGCAGTGAAAGCAAAGCAGGGACATGTAATTTACATTGGCTATCTCTCCTTGGTGACACTGTGAGACCTGAGGAGCAGGCAGGATGAACCAAGCACAGTTCAGGGGGAAATGAGTTTGGCCAGAAGGAGCAGCCTTTCCCACGCACTGAAGCATCTGGTGTCCGTGACATAGCTTAAGAGAAGGGGCTGCACTTGAGTAGGAGCCAAGCAGGCTCTGCTCCCTCACTCGGCTCTCTAACCGAGTACTGAACATTCTTTTGAGAAGTTAGTACTCCTGACGTACAGGTTTTAGACACGACTTAGCTCGGATCTGGGATTGTAAACTCTGCGAAAGCAAGATTTGTTTCACAATCCATTTTTCCCTCTTTGTTGCTGAAAACCGGACAGGTCGTCACTACGCAACTTCCTGAGTGCGCGGCTTGGCACAACCGAGCGCACAGGAGCCTGTGATGAGGGGAGCACACGCTTGCGCCAATGCTGTGTTCTTTCTGCCCTGAATTTTAAACAGGCTTTGAAGAAAAGGTCCTGCCTTTTCATTTTGCAGTAGGACCCCCCCAAAGTATGTACCCAAATCTGCAATGAATACAAACTTGCTGAGTGAATGAACGATTTGAGCAATCAAGGCGCTCTAAATGAACTAGCTGAGAGACGCTTCATCCTGTAGAGGCGCTGTATTACTCCACCATATGAAGTTGCTACATGATAATGCACTGATACGAAATGAGGGGAAAAAAAAGTTTTTATTTTGGGGGGGGAGCAGTCCTCAGTCCTCAAGTGTACTTCTTCTTGGATAGTAAATTAAATCCTAGGGCTTGCCCACGTGTGATCTACTCTGAATCCCACGAATTCTTCTCAACCAGAGCTAACTTTTTTCTGTTTGATGATGACGAAATGAATTTGCGCCTCTGACACTGACACTCAGAAATGGATACATTCCGTGGCTTTATTTCCTAGGCATTTTATATCTTTGCACTTTGTGGATTTTCTGCTGCACTTCACAAGTGTGAATGAGAGGTGGCAAAGCAGAGGAATAGTTCTCATTCAGACAGCTGCTGGGGGATTTGCGGAAGTTTGCAGAAAGAACAGACACAGAAAGACCTTCAGGTGGGAAGCACTAACCACATTCTATGAGAGCCTGGCAGAGGATGAATGAGTTGGACCTTGTAGCGCTGAAGCTTTGTGGCTTTGGGGGGCCTGAAAGAACTTGTTGGGTTATTAGTCTTGACAAGCACACTGTCAGGAAGTCTTTGTGAGAACCTGGAACAGATAATGCAACTTATTACCTGAGTTGTTCTTTTCCAGTCTTGGGAAACCCCTTTAGGAATTCAGAGAGCTCCTTTGAGCTTATTCATCTGGCTTACCAAGCTACAATCCCCGGTTTCTCCCTATGCTTTGATATGACAGCTCAGCTCTCACGATCTGTTTGCTCCATGATCCATGGATTACCATCTCAGTGCGCATGAAAATTTAGAACTGTTTTAATGCAAGAAGAGATTTTACAGTTTCTGGGAGCGACGAGTCAAAGTGGTGCCTGCCAAATAAATTGTACTTTGAATAAGAAACCTTTCCATTCATTTCCTGTTGGTACACTGTACTCACACAGCTTTCAATCTGTTTCATGAAAGCCCTTGTGGAGTCCATGGCCAATGTCATGCATGTCCTGACCTTGGGCTTGGGTTACCTGTGTTAGACCAGTGGTGGCAGAGAACTTTTCTCGTGAATAATGACTCTACTTTATCGTATTTCAGAGGAGATTCTATTGATGGGAACATGAGTAACTAAAAGTACTGTTTTGAGAGAGGATAAAATTTAAGCTAACATACTCAAGGATGACGGAGTAACTCTGGTGCTAAATGTGCTTAGTGTTTATTTAGACACATGGAGTAACGCATTGCTAAGAGAGTACTTTTTGTGATGGTGAAAAATAGGAAACCCATATTATTTATGAGCAAACTATAACCCTGTAGTCTTTTCTTTCCATGAAACTCTCAGAGAGGGAGAATTCTCCTTGCAGATCTTCTTGCACATTGTCTTTTCATTGGATTTTTACCCCTACTCTGACTGATTCATTCTAGCTCTTAGTACTTCAAGCATAGAGATCACACATTTTTGATATTATCCGCAGTTCTGGAAGATAACAGATGCCTTCTTAAACGCATAGGGAAAGAATGTGCAGTTCATTTTTGTCTGAAGTCACACCATAGTTATCTTCATAGCTCTGAGGTGTTGGTATCCATCAAGCCTGTGAGAGGCAGTTGGGGAAGAATAGGCAGTGGATACCAGAGCTGGAAGCCTAAAGCACGTATGAGAATATGCCAACGTGTGTTGGTAGGGAGATGTAGAAAGCTGAGTGCTGTCTATTCTGCAGGCGAGGATATCTGTAGCTTGAGGGGCAGAGGGAGGCAAAGGGTGAGAAGAGCGCAAACTCCACAGGGCCTGCTTTGATGCCCTCGGTTCACAGTGAACCACATCCTCATCCTGGGGCCGAGTTGCTCTCTGAAGTGCCCGGCTTTTGCTCTGACATCTGAAAGGAGGCACTCCTGTTTTAACTTCTAGTCCCCACTTTCTGCCCCCACCAGATACAGGCTTTGGAGGGGCACGGCGAAGCACAATTAGAGCCTGGAACAAATGTCTCTTTGTCATATCAGAAACATCTGATTTAATGGAGGGGGATTAAGAAGGATTTCTTCACGGAGATTTTATATTTGTAAAATTTTATGGGTCAGAGTGCCAGCACATTCATTTGTAGAAAGATAAATATTTCACAGGTGTGTATAAAAGACATCTTGTAAAGAATGTATTTCATAAACAGCCATCAATCTAGATGGGGGCTCTCTCCCTCCTTTTAAAGAACTGATAACAGCTCTGTCAGAAGGTGTCTGTGTACAAATACATGGATGTATGATATAAACACAGAATACATTCCCACACACATATAGATACACACAAGCTTCCTGACAATGATTTAATTAACCGCAGTAGACAATGTTGGCCCATGATTCTAAGGATATTGTCTGGGTGCAAGTTGGAGAGCCTTTTTCAAAGAGAAGGATAGAAAAACATTGACAAGATGGTGAAGTTACATAGCTAATTCAGTCTTTGTATCATATATATCTTTTTTAATAAAAATTGATTAGAAAGGCAGATTTTATATAGGTAAAGATAGGCAAGTAGACACCCACGAATAAAGAGAGAGAGAGAGAGAGAGAGAGAGAGAGAGAGAGAGAAAATCTTGCATCAGTTCCACTCAATAGATGGCTGTAAAAGCCCGAGCTGGACCAGTCTGAAGTCAGCAACAAGAAGCTTATTTTGGGTCTCTCATATGGGCAAAGAGGCTCAAGCACTTGGGCCATCCCATAAGCAGGGAGCTGGATCAGAAGAGAAGAAGTTGGGAATAGAACCAACACTCATATGGAATGCCAGTACCACATGCAGAGAGGATTAGCCTGTTATACTAAGGTACAATTTTGTTTTTCTTTCTAACTGCACCTGTTTTCTCTCAATACACTTTTGAATAAACATATAACATTGAATATCATTTACTATTGACAATTTAAAACTATTTGCTATTTTATTTTTCCTCTGAGATTGTCTTCAATTTACATTTTATTTCTTCTAGTGGTTCATTTGTTTTTGTAGAAAATCTTCCTTACAGGATACTTGTGGTCACTCTGGTGTCCTTGCCTCTGCCTGTTCCTCAGTACGCACCACAATGGTATACAGCCTCTTGTATGGTTACCCCCTTTCAGGTCAGGGAGAAGATGTGATATTTACACCGGTTGCAGCCAACTTGCAATTAGATGGAAGAGAGAAATCAGAGGACAGAGCTGAGAAGACACACAGAAGAGATGATCCCATCCTAGGTCAATAACGACATCTTTTTGGCTACGAGGCACTCGGCTTCAGCTTTAAATATCTTTGAGCTAGTTTTCTGTTGCTTTCATTGAAAGCAAGATGAGAGATATACAAGCACTTCTGGAAACTCATGTCTTCAGAGTGTGAGTTAATACAAGAAGATGTCATTTGGCTCAGCATTGCCTGCAAAATGTGCAGACGTAGTCAATTAAGATTTCTATGATTTGACATATAGGATATTTGGTGATGATTAAGATAGACATAAGCTAAAACTCTATGATTTCAAATCTTTGCATTTTTGGAAATCCTTAATGTTTCAGAGTGTATTATCACATGTTTGTGCTGCTCTGGTTTTGCCTGTGGAGGATCATTTACACTTTGAACAAGCTACACTTCTCTCTCACTCTCTTTCTCTATTTTGTCTTAATGGATTTGTTGTTCAGTAAATCTAAAGTATTTTGATCCATTGGTACATTGAAACAAAATCATCAGGTATAAGCATTGAAAAATTAATCAAGAAATTGATTTTTAGGAACTTTACACAAGATTCAGCATTTAATTGTGCTCTCGTATATTTATAAAATGAAGTTGATAATCACCCATCAGTGACTGGCTGAGAATCCTGGCACGAAAACCAATAAAACAAATATTTGGGAAAATATCCTCAGAATATCAAAATTGAAAAGAATAGATTTTTTGATGTTTTATTTCTCTTTTTAATCTCCTTAAAATTAGTTTTAGTGCAGTGATTTTCCTCTTCAGTATTCTCCTTAATGTAAGTGGTAAGTTTTGTGACTAGTGGTTATAGTTCTAATGGACAAAAGAAGAAAACTTTCCTTTGTCATCTGATTCTGTGAATCATGCTTTGTGGAAATCTGCTATTGTTTTGTAATATTTCTCAGAGTTAATCTTTTTGGAGAGTCTATTAAGCAGAACTGTGAATCAAAGCAACATAAGCCAAGAGTGAGTTCAACGCTGTTATTTCTTCTGTCGGGTGTTTCTACCATGCGGTAAGGTATGGCTGTTAGTAGCTCTTAGCTCGTGTCCTTAGATCTTGCTATGTCCCAATCCTTGCAAGAGATGTAAAATGTTCAAAGTTATAATGTTGTTGATTCCCCGTTTTTCCTGGTGAGTGGCAGCTTACTTACTCCATGCGGAATGAGAAGCAGAGTAATGGCCCAGCTGCAGAAGTACCAGTACCGGGAGAGCGTTACTGACCATACATGTCCTTGCTCTAGGTGATGGTTCTAGCAACCGGTAGTTTCCAGAATGACTTCTAGTTGGAAACTCTCCATTTGGTGTATCTGTTACCATGTTTGGGGAAGTAAGTTTTTGACTCAGCACTTGGGGAAATTATTCTTTAGTGTATGCAAAGCAGCTCAATACAGTTGAACTTTCTGGATGCTGGTAACAGTCCTCCTGGACTCCTAGATGTATCAGGCAGTTACAGCCAAATCACAACAGGAAACCCAGTTTTGAAGAGGTTTGGAGATATGTGAGGAGTTATAGAGACTACTAGAATTAAAAATCCAATGCCAATTGCTTGTTAAATATTGTGGGCTGTGAAAGGGCTTGTTCTGCGGAGTTCTTTTCTTACTCTGAAAGTACGGCATGTGAGTCTGCACAAAATACCATCAGTGTCACATGATGGCTTGGTTCCTGTGGCCTTTTATAACCCATTCGTGTACACTGTGGACTCTGGTGTCAGGCTATTTAGGTGGATTCCCAGCTGTTCGTTTTGCTGGAGTTGCGCCCTAGCAACTCATTATCCATCTGTGTATTTACATTTGCTTCCTAAGTTAAGAGAATCAGGTGACTGGCAAGGCTGACCCTGAATGTGGTGGTGGTTTTGATTAATAAAGATAATGATTGTAAATTACTAAGCAGAGTGGTTAGGTCATACTAATTACTCAGTGTCTCAGTTGAGATTTCAGAGACAATGTTCACAGCTGGGATGTAGTGCTGTGAGATTGCAAAGTTTCACATTAATTTACTGTTTCTTTTTCAATAACAAAGAATTGTCTGCAAGTCATCTTTTTTTTTCCTCCTGATTTCTATTTTCTAGTATGCTTTGGGGGAAAAAAGGCTCACACACAAATGGAAATTAATTAACCCTAACTTGAAACAGATGTCCCTAAAATGCACTGTGCTTTCACCCATGAGCAGCGAACGCATCAATTGTGGAAAGGGAGAAGCATCCAAAGCCAGATGTTTTGAATGTCTTTGGAATTTATACTGTCTTAGCTACGGCTAGTTGAGTTTCTCTGTGCTGATAACTGAAATCACATCTCCTTAATTGCCCATCCTTGAAAGTACTTTCAAAGCCGGGTCTTGACCTTTTGATAGCCACAGAAATGAGTCTGCTGTCATAGAGCTAAATCCGAGGCAGGGCAGACAGATGGAGTTTGTCTGAACTATTCTGTTCAAGTGCCCTTCGTTTGCCAATCCTGTTTATACCTTGGTGAAGTTGATATTCGTGAAAGGAGCTCATCCAGGTCCACACAGGACCTCACCATGACTAAGACCATGGCAGATACAGTCCATGCTGATTTACAGTCTGTTGCTGAAAATAGGATATTGTGGCTTAAAGAAATATTTAGACATTACTCAAGCTAACTATTATGGGACTGAAATGAAGGTCTAAATGTTATGACTGGAACTGCACCCATGTTTCCAAGGTTTTTTTAACCAAGTCAGTAGCTTACAAAACAAACTACTTTGAAATAGAATAGAAAAACACACACATCCAAACTACCAGGCCCAAATAATAGCATAATTTATATGAAAACAATCTCCTAGTACTATTTCTTTTCAAATCTTATTAATATCTCATAGTGAAATTAACATTATTAACATCAAAACATTCATGAACTCCGTCCCTGAGAATTCATATCAAGAGCTGTATTTCTATGGTGCGAGGAGCAGGGTAAGCCACCACTTGGTACAATAGCATCCTGCATTGGAATGTCGCTTTGAGTCCTGCTCCCAGCTTTTAACTTCAGCCTGGCCCAGTTCTGGCTGTTGTATACAGTTGAGGAGTAAATTATCTGATGAAAGAATTCTTTGTTTTTTTTTTTTTTTTTCTTTAAAGATTTATTTACTTTCATTGGAAAAGCAGATTCACAGAGAGGAGAGACAGAGAGGAAGATCTTCTGTCCAATGATTTTCTCCCCAAGTGGCCACCACAATTGGAGCTGAGGCAATCTGAAACCAGTAGCCTGGAGCCTCATCCGGGTGTCCCACAAGGGTGCAGGGTTCCAAGACCTTGGTCTGTCCTCAACAGCTTTCCTAAGCCACAAGCAGGGACCTGGATGGGAAGCGGGACCGCTGGGATTAGAACCAGGGCCCATTTGGGATCCTGGCATGTGTAAGGTAAGTACCTTAGCCACCAGGCTACCGTGCTGGGCCCTGATGAAATGCTTCTTTATCTGTTTATATCTTTTATCTTCTAAGTAGAGGAAAATACTAAATAAACTTAGAAAGATGGTGCATATTGGATGATCCCAAATGCATACTACAATCAAACTACCATTCCCCACATTCCGAATTACTTCACTTCTGAACTATAGAAGGAAATTGTCACAGGGACACTGCACTCTTAAATATGATTTTAAAATTATTTTTGATTTTGATTTTTAGTTGGGCATACACAAAGCTTCTAATTGCTATGAGAAGAGGAAGTTCAGCTGTGGGTGGGCACAGCACGTGTCTCCGGAGCATAAAGGGAGGGTTTGGGACTCTATTTTAAAGTTCCTGACTTCAAGAATGATTTTTTTTTTTTGAGAAGTGCTGTTGGAGCATGAATTCAGGTAAAATGATTTTAATTCAAATCTCTTCATGTAATTGATCCTTTGGTAAAATAGTCCTTGGTGATTTCTCACACTTGCTGGCTTACATCCATATGTGCGAGTAGTTGAGTCCCAGTTGAAAAGCATGGAAATAGTGGGAAAAAAGTTAACTTCATGAAAGTGGTTTTTGTCTACAAAGTAGACCTAACCAACCTCTTAGACAAATTTGCTGCAAATGTCCTCAGGTGGTCAACATACTGCCACTCTGTCCTAACAATCCAAGTTTTAGACAAGGAAACGTGGGAAGAAGCAGTAGAGCCGTTGGCACCCAGTGAGGGCAAGAGTCGTGTCTCTCCATTTGAAAGTCGTGGGGGCTGAAGTTGTGTAAGTGGAAACAGGATACAATGAGACCTACGCGAGGCTGTGCCTTTCCTGTATCGTGGAGCTCGACAGTTGCCTGTGTGTGCAGTAAGGCTCAGGCAACCCACGAGCCAGGCGGTGCAAACAGCGTGAGGCAATGAGAAGCAGGGAGGACTTGTTCCAGTGGGTCTCAAGTTCAGTGTTTGCTCAGCTCATCTGTACAACTAATGAGAATCCAGAAGCCAATCTGGCTTTTTTTTTTTAAGATAAATTTATTTTTATTATAAAGTCAGATATACAGAGAGGCAGAGATATACAAAGGAGATATACAGAGAGGAGAGACAGAGGGGAATATCTTCCATCTGATGATTCACTCCCAAGTGACCAGGAGCCTCTTCCGGGTCTCCCACGAAGGTGCAGGGTCACAAAGCCTTGGGCCGTCCTCGACTGCTTTCCCAGGCCACAGGCAGGGAGCTGGAAGGGAAGCGGGGCTGCCGGGATTAGAACTGGCACCCATATGCGATCCCTGTGGGTTCAAGGTGAGGACTTTAGCCACTAGGCCACAGCGCCGGGCCCCAGTCTGGCTATTTCTGAAGGTCAGAATGAAGCTTGTTTATTGTATAATATATCCTTTTGTGTTTCCTTTTCCAGAACGTTCAAATGAGGGAGCAACTGATTAGATAGGATTTTGAGTCTCAACCCAGGAAATTCAATGGGAGTTAGAAACATAACTATTTAAAAAATATATTATATATTTATATTTTATTTGAAAGGCATACCTAGAGAGAGGGGGGAAAGAAGGGAAGAGAGCGAGACCTTCCATCTGCTGGTTCACTCCCCAAATGGCCACAACAACTGGAGATGGGCATGTCTGAAGCCAGGATCCAGCATTTTCTTTGTGGTATCGCACGTGGGGTTAGGAGCCCAGGGACTTGAGCCATTCTCCACTGCCTTCCCAGACCATTGTCAGAGAGCCGGCTCAGAAGTGGAGTCATAACGACAGCATCTGGCACCCATATGGGATCCAGCACAGCAGGCATCAGCTTAACTTACTATGCTGTGGTGCAGATACCCAAAGCTTAATTTTTTATTGCATCTCAGATGGGCAAAGACAACTACCAGCTACCAAGAACTGGGGAGAGAAAGTACTAAATAGCCTAAAGTTTAAGCCACGTAGTGTATGTGTGTATATATATATATATATATCCTTTAGGTAATTCCTTATCAGTCGCTCTGGAAAAAAGAATGATTAGTTTGATTTGACTTTTCTCCCTGGGGAGGAACTGTTTTCCACAAGGACATCTCTGCTCCTGCACTCCACACAGCCCTTGTCTCCGGAGCCATGCTCTGCTTCTGTCTTGTCACTGTTAACTTCTCTGTGGCTGGGGAGTTAGTCTCTCTGTAGGGGATAAAGACATGGGCGAAGGACTCACCTCAGTGTCTAATGTGCTGTATACAGACCCCCCCATGCCCAGTTGTCATGCTCACTTGGGCTCCGTTTCGTGGGCTACTCTGTACGGCTTTCTATAGAGCCACCAAAACCATGCCAGCTGTTAAACTCCATGCCAAATTGACAACCATTCTCATATACTATTTATGCCATTCAGAAAGTCAAGGTGACTTGGGGTTTTCCTTGACCAGTCCAGGTCATAAGCCAGTGTGAAGAATCGAGGCTCAAAAGTTGGAAACGTCTCTGATAGTACTGTTTTCCACCAGTCAATATCTCCCTTCTCTCCTCCTGCTCTACTCTGCTTTCGGTTTCACTTTTTATTTAAAAGGCAGAGTTACAAAGAGCAAGAGAGATGGCAGTGGGGAGAGGAGGAGGAAGAGAGAGAAAGAAACTCCCGTCTGTTCATTCGCTCCCCGAATGGCAGCAACAGCTGGAACTGAGCTGATCTGAAGCCAGGAGCCAGGAACTTCTTTCTGGTCTTACATGTCAGTGCCAGGGTCTCAGGACTTAAGTGTTCCTCCATTGCTTTCCTAAGCCACAAGCAGGGAGCTCGATCAGAAGTGGAGCAACTGGAACACAGATGTTGTCCACATGGATGCTGGTGCTGGAGAGGGAAGCTTAGCCCGTGACACCAAGACATGACCCCGCCCACTTTTATTTTTTCACTTTTCCTTTACACCACCTCATGGGAACTTTCCTTCCTTTCCCGCCGTTTTCTTTCTTTAAGATTTATTTATCTTTATTGGAAAGTTCAGATATACAGAGAGGAGGAGAGACACAGAGGAAGATCTTCCGACCCTTGGTTTACTCCCCAAGTGGCTGCAACTGCTGGAGCTGAGCTGATCTGAAGCCAGGAGCCTGGAGCCTCTTCCAGGTCTCCCTCCAGGGTGTAGGGTCCCAAGGCTTCTGGGCTGTCCTCAATTGCTTTCCCAGGTCACAAGTGGGGAGCTGGATGGGAAGCAGGGCCGCCGGGATTAGAAACAGCGTCCATATAGGATCACGGCGCAAACAAGGAAAGGACTTTAGCCACTAGGTTACAGTGCTGGCCCTTTTTCCATCCTTTTTTGTGACCCTAACTTCTTCTCAAGTCCTAATTGACTCTGGGGTATTTTGTGGTGAAAGAAAACCCTAATACCTTGATCATCCTCCAGCACTGCTTATTGAAGTGCAAGAGGTTGAGAAAAACATTATCATGTTTTAGGAGATCATTTTTCAAGATAATATTCTGGCTTGGAAGACACTTTTTTTTACTGAATGATCCTATTTACATATCACAAGTGGAATATCTCCTTCCTCTTTTCATTCTCACTGTAATAAATGGTTCCTTTGGTAATAAATTCGAATCTTTCTTCAGCTGATGGATACTTTTGTTTGAATAGTGCTAAACTTATGAGTTCATGTGTTTAGAAAGGCAACAGTAGAAAACATGCTAACGTTTTTGAGAGGTTAGATGCCATATCCAGATTTTCGTCTTCTAGCTTGGACCTGGAGAAAGGCAGCATGCTTGATAAATGACAGTGATATCCAGAACAGTATACTTTCTTTCCCCTTCTCGTTTGGATGCCTAAGGAGGGGATTGCTATGGGTATTCTCCCGAATTGACACGAAGGCAGCCTGCTGCATTTGTGATGGCAGAATAGCAAGGTCAGGTGCTGGGACTCCTAGGATCACGTCACAGCCTCTGCTTTGCCATGTGGTGTGGTCAGAGTTGACGGCACACACGATGCAGCTGTTGCTGTGCAGGGGGCTCCGTTTAGTGGAAATGGCGCATAGGTCTCTATTGCCATAAGAGCCAAGAGGAAACGGAATTAAAAAGACAAAGACAATAGCTACAAACTTGGCCTCTGGTGGCCAGAAACCTAGCTGCTAGAAAGTCAGGGACAAGACATAGAAAACCTGGGAGTGTCAAGGAAGGCACATCATAAAGTCTTGGGGATTCACTCCCTTTCCCAGGACAAGTCACCCAAGCACCCACATCCTCCTCCAGCGATGCCATTTCACCTTATAGGGAAGGGCAAGAGAAGAGATGAAAACTGCGTGTTTTTTGTTTGTTTGTTTGTTTGTTTTTTGCTAAGGACAAGCTTGAGCATTAGCTGAATGAACTGTTTAGCAAAGTCTTGCTGAGCAAGGGCTGACCCTGAGGCAGGGTCCACACAGCATCTTCTTTCTGTTAGATTAATGCAGTCTGACACAGGCGAGGGGATCCTTCCTACCCTTTGGACACATCCCACGTGCCACGCTCCTTGCTCTCCATCCCTACCCATCCCAACCAAAGGCTGCATGGTCTGCGACTTCCATCTCCTCACTTCTACAATGCACATCAAAATATGAACGATTTTGCTGTGAAACAAAAAAACCCATATAAACAAATTTTAAAAAGACAAGGGCTTAGAGACACCTGTCATTCACTTTCTAGCTGCTTATCAAAAGAACATCAAACTCCTGAAGATATTCATGATTTTTTCTGCCTGGAAAGCCACCATGATGTTCATTTTCTCTGAATAACTTTTGCTCTTAAAAACTTAAGTCATGTGTTAAAGATGGTGAGGACAGAAAAGCATGCTGGGGTCAGAGTGGTTTAAACTTCTGTACTGCCTTCAATGAAGGAAAACAATACTCATATTTTAAGTTACTAGACTCAGTTTTCTATTACTAACAAAGTCAATTTTTAAAGCTTTTAAAAAAGATTTATTTATTTTTATTGGAAAGGTGGATATACAGAGAGGAAGAGAGACAGAGAGGAGGAGAGATATACAGGAAGATCTTCCGTCCGATGGTTCACTCCCCAAGAGGCTGCAACGGTTGGTGCTGAGCCAAAGCAAGGAGCCAGGAGCTCTTCCGTGTCTCCCATGGGTGCAGGGTCCCAAGGCTTTGGGCTGTCCTGGACTGCTTTCCCAGGCCACAAGCAGGGAGCTGGATGGGAAGTGGGGCCGCTGGGGCTAGAACTGGTGTCCACATGGGATCCTGGCATGTGGAAGGTGAGGACTTTAACCGCTATGCTGTCGCGCCGGACCCCAACAAAGTCAATTTTTTCAAAATATATTTGTTTTTATAGGAAAGGCAGATTTACTGAGACAAGCAGAGGCAGAGAGAATGAGCTTTCATCCTCTGGTTCACTCTCCAAATGACTGCAATGGCTGGGGATGTGCTAATCTGAAGCCAGGAGCTAGGAGCTCCTTCTGGGTCTCCCACATGGATACAGGATCCCAAGGACTTGGGCAATCCCCCACTGCCTTCCCAGGCCATAAGCAAATGGAAAGCGGAGCAGCCAGAAACAAATAGGCGTCCTTATAGGATGTCGCCAGCACTTTCAGGTGGAGGATTAGCCCATTGAGCCATTACACCCACACCACAGAGTCAATTCTTAGGTCACACACTTGTTCCTGCACTGAATTTTTTTGGTCAAGACGTTATAGTTTCTCTCTATGCACATGTTACATATTGAAAGCAAAATGACTTTCTTTTCCAGATTCTAAATAACACATTAGAAATTTTCAAAACAGTGTCTGAGCTATTATGCAGAACTAAAAGTTGAATGTGTAGTTTATTTTCAGAAAACCTGAACCTGGATGACACATGTGTGTGCGTGATTGTGTGCATGCATGTGTATGCACATAAACAGATGGCTATATTTCTTTTTCCTCGGTCCAGTAAAATGGAAGCAAACTCAGTTGGGGGACTATAACAATGTGAAAAGATAGTGTGTTGGATATACTTCCTGAAAAATGGCACCTCATCCAAGAGTAGATAAAAGATCTGTGTCTCTTTAAAATCTTGCAACATGTATAACTTAATGTTTAGATTGGCATGACTGCCTCTTTCCCCCACAGCAAACTTTCCCTGTTTCTGCTTTCTGAATCCCAAAGGTGAAACTTCAGGGAAGGGCTTTCTCACTGTGAAACTCCAGGGAGTTCCCTTCATATATGATGGATCTTCCAAAAAGTTATGGAACTTGTTTTTTTTTAACATAATCAAAAGATAAGAAAGTATGATTGATAATAATAACAACAACCACAAACACTCCAAGAGCTCATAGAAAATGTGTGTTATCAAAATGTCACGAATGAATTAAAATTGCTTTACATCAAAATAAACGTATCTCTTAATTCCTTTGTTCCATGAACTTCTTGAAGTCCTTTCTGTGAGCATAGCGTCTCGATCCTACACGTACTTCTACAATGTTGTGTACGATTGAAAAGAAGCTGTGAAAGAACTAGAGTATTTATCCTCCGACCTAAGACAGTCATTAGTTGAAGACTCACTCCAGTATACAGAAACTCCAGAAATTCTGGTCTAGCAGCTTAGGGGCAGAAATGCGTTATATGGAAAGAAAACTTCAAGCAAAGCATCTAGGTGTTTGAAGTCTGAAACCCAGCCCATAGTTTGGCACAAATGCCATTTGCAAGGGTGAGGTTGGGGAACTGACAATTTTTGGGGCAGAAATTTGGGAAAATGAACTTCATATGAAATATACTTTTGGGAGTGTTGTGAGAAACAATCTATGTTTCATGACAGTGCCTGTGAATATTCTTTGTAATCTGTCATTAATGCTGATAAGAATCTTTCATTGTGATCTTATAGTTGCAAGTTGATTATTCAATAAATTTTGGATTCAATACAATTTAAAATGTCAGAGTTTTGGCTGTAGAAATAGGCCTATCAAAGTTTCTGGTGTGTCTTCCTGATTCTTCTTCTTTTTTGGACTGTTTTCCTATGTTTTAGCTTTATAATTAGATGCTTTATTTCCCATCGGTGGCAAAATTGGCTACTAATTAGACTTAATCAGTTCAACAAAAGAAATAAAACACCCATTTTCTACCAGTTCCAGGACTAATAGTAGGCAATTCTCACTGGCTGAAATTGGGTCACTTGTACCTCCCTTGGCCAGCAGCCAAGACTAGAGAAATGAAATTTGGTGCATGATGGGACTAAGTTCACACCTTCGTCCCTTGAATCATGGGCGTTGGGTAAAATTTGTCTTAGTTGGAACTTTGTGTGGAATAGCCATATAAATTGCCATTTCATCTCATATCTTTGGTTCCTGAGAAAATGCAAGTTTCCCTGGAAGTGTATTGATTTGTTATGTACTAGGTAACAGTTTACTTTCTGGCTTAGCAACTCGTTAACTGCATAACAGAGAACAATTCCAGTAGAAGTTTAAAATGGATGCGTCTTCTCTTGGCAGATTCCAGGGAGGTTTGAAAGTCGAAAACAGCATGTTCTTACCCTTAATGCCCTGAAATCGTAATGGAGGTTCTAGGTCATCAGAGAAGGGTTATCAATGGGGGATCCCGAAATCTTTAGTTCTGGAGGTGACCCTGTGTCAGAGCAGGTAAAGCTGGCATTCCAGACAGGCACCAACTGAATCTCACTTGCTCTGCCTTTACTCCAGTTGCCTGCTGATGTGACTCGGAAAGTAGCCTGCCCGTATGTGGTAGCTTCTCAAGAAATTCCAGACTCCTTGGCCCCAGTCTGGCCCAGTCCTGTATGTTGCTCCTGCTTATGTTAGTGAATCAATAAACAGAGCATCTCTGTGTTCTATGTTTGACGTTGAAAGTAAGTGAATATTAAAAAAAAAAAACCCAAAAGACCTTTGATTCTTCATTCTTTAATCCAGAGTTTATTAAATAGGATTTCTTCAGAGATATCAGGCTTCTGCTTATTTTCCAATGGGAGAGGGCAGATGCTCGCCACACAAGCCGCACGACGCCGACTATCATGAAACCCTTGCAGGAAGCAGCATGTGCTCTGTGGGCTGGGAAGAGAAGTGGTCCCCAACGGATCCCTGGAAAGGTGACTGACGCTGGAGCTATCGCTGGAGGAAGAGCGATGTGGCAACCTCAGAGGGGAGGACAAAAACACACACACAGAGGTTCTCTCAACGTGATGTGTTGGTTTAAAGCAAGTCATGTTTTTATTTGTTAATTTGGTAATACAATTCCAATGTCTTTGGGATTTCCTCTCCCTCCTGCCAAAGTCCCTTCCCTTACTGATTTTCTCCTACATTATTACAATAGTATAGTTTTTCAAAACCAGCCATAAATCCATCATTCTGCTATTAAACTATCCTGATGTTGTAGGCACAGACAGTGGCAGAGTCGAGCATTCTATCATCAAGATACAGTTAACAGTTTTACTGGGAGTCCATCTTTGATTTGAAAGTAGAGAAGCAAATTGCATTGCATCTTGACATTTCAGTATGATAGCCTCTATGACACAGTTCCTCTAGATAACTATATATACTTGCATGTTTATCTGTGTATCCATTGATCCTGTATTTTGTATGAAGGTTGCCTTATATCAGAGAGAACATATAATATGCACCCTTTGGGGGAATGGCTTATTTCATTGAGCATAATGGTCTCTAGTTGGGACCGTTTTGTTGCAAATAGTAGAATTTCATTCTTTTTAATGGCTGAATCATATCCTAAAGAGTGGATGTACGACCACAGTTTCTTTATCCACTCCTCTTTTGACAGGCATCTTGGCTGTTTCCGTATTTTTTGCTGTTCTAGATTGTGCTACTATAAGTTTATAAGTCACTTTCTCATATGCAGATTTCATTTTCTTTGGGTGTATTTCCAGAAGTTAGATAGCTGGGTTATATGGCAGATCAATTTTCCATTCTCTCAGCACCCTCCATACTGACTTCCGCAGTGGTTGTAACAACCTACACCCCAACAGTGAAGGAGGGTAGCTCTCTCCCCACATCCATGCCAGCAGGTGTTGCTAGAGTTCTCAATGCAGACCAATCTCTCTGGAGTTAGGTGAATCTTCATGTGGTTTTCGTTTGTATTTCCCTGATACCTAGGGAGTCTGAGCATGTTTTTTATATATATCTATTAGCCATTTTAGCCTGTTCTTTTGGAAAATGTCTATTTTTTTCATCCACCATTTTTTCCCCCACAGGGTTGTTTGTTTTGCTGTCATTCCGTTTCTGAAGCTCTTTGTAAATCTTGGATATTAGTTCTCTATTGACTGTGTAGTGTACAAAGGTTTTCTCCCATTCTGATGGTTGCTTCTTCACTTTGTTCATCATTTTCTTTGCTGTGCAGAAGCTTTTTAGTGTTAAATAGTCTCATTTGTTTGTTTTGGCTTTGTCTGCCTGCACTTTGGGTGACTTTTCTAAGAAGTCTCTCCCAATTCCTATATCTTGGAGAGTGTTTCCTATGTTTTCTTCTAATATTTTGATGGCTTCTTGGTGTAGATTTAGGTCCTTGATCCATTTAGAGCTGGTTTTTGTATAATGTGACACGTGAGGGTCTGTCTTATGAGGTTCTGCTGCTTGAATTAATTTTATTTAAAAAGTCTGTGTTAAGAAATGGAGAACACACACACACACACACACACACACCCACCCACACACACACACACACACACACAGAATTCCCATGGGCTGTCTCACTTCCCAAGTGCTCTCAACAGCTTGAGCTGAGCCAAGGTTGAAGCCAGGAGCAAGGAGCTCAAGCCAGATTTCCAATATGCATGATAGGGATCCAAGGTTCCATCTTGGGCCATTACCTCTGCCTCCTGGAGTGTACCTTGATGGCAAGCTCGAGTCAGGAGCCAGAGCTAGGGCAGTCATGCAGGCATTTCAACGTGGGATACAAGCATCTTAACTGCTGGGCAAATGACCGTTTCCTGATGCTTGATTTCTTATGGTGCTTTAACTGCTTATTGAGTGTTCACGGTTGCGCAACTAACTTCTCCATAGTTTCTTGGCAATAATTTGAATGGGTGCTATGAGAATGAAATGAGTTGAATGGCTAAGTGCTTTAACACAGTTTGGTGCACAGTGAGTTGTAGCTTTCTTGATGATTTATTCCTCACATGTTAGGGTGGGTATTTGCATGGTCTCCAGAAGGAAAATGAATTTGCGATATCTGGAAGGGAGCCTAGCTGAGAAACTGGAGGTCACAGTGACACAACGAGGAATGTGTGTGAGTCACTTGGAAGCAGGGACTAAGGGATATGTCAGCACAATTAGAGGAGATGCCACGTGCCCCAGGGCCTTTGAGCAAAGGAGAGTCTGGTAATGGCAGATGTTTCTTAAGAGCCATGATAGTGTTTGGATAGCTAAGAGAGAACTACTTGATGCCAGTTTTTCTTCTGTTTGCATTTTCCCTCCATATTGCATAGGAAAGAGGCAGCTCTGTGAGTGGAGGACAAAGGCCAGGAAATGTAACTTTCCACAGTTGGGTTAGACAGGCACCAGCAATGACTTTTACAGAAGCTGAGTTATGACACCGCTGAGGGCTGATTTGTGGCCATCGTTCCTTCTTCAGATTTCTATGTTGAAACCTTGTCAGTGTGACTGTATTTGGAGATAGGGGCCTTTAGGAGGCAATTAAGGCTACATGAAGTCATTAGGGTGGGGCTCTATTATAATAGGATTGGCAACTTTACAAGTAGAAGAAGAGAGAGAGAAATTCTGTGTTTGCTCCCTGCCCTGTGAGTGGCAGCGAGCAGCTGACCATGAGCCCCTGCTTCTTTCCAGCAACAGCATCTTAGGACATCAGCTCCTAGGATGCGGTGCCTCCAGCAGTGTGAGAAGTCACTGTTGTTGAAACACCCGTTCCAGGGCATTTTGTTATGGCAGCCCCAGCTGATTGGAAAACTAGACTCTTGTTATTATATTATTATATAATAATAATAATGTTATTATTATTATATTTCTATTTTTACTCTCTGATAATAGCTGAGAAAAAATATCCTGGTTGAGGATTTCATCTTACGGCAAGAAAGAAGTATTCCAATAACAGACTGAAAAGGCCACTGTGGAGAAGGAATGGGCATGACTTCTGTGTGTTTGACTTTGGAATGACTTGGCTGCATATTCCATTGCTTCAGCCTGTGCTTCATTTCCTAGAATAGGAAAGGGGTTGGATTAGACGAAGTCCAAATCTCTTCTGCAGCTCAGAAACTTGTTTTCCATTCAATGATTCATCTCCATTTATGTGAATGAGTTTCAGACACTTTTATGTCAACAGTTTCTGAAAAGTAAATATGTCAGAACACTTTAGAAGGAGGGTGGAGAGAACGGGGCAGGCAGAAGGACTGTTTAGAAAATTAACAGTTCCAACTCTCTCACCGCAAACCATTTCTTCTCATGCCTGGCGCTCATTCCAGACATTTCATTTAAAGGGGTTTTCTTAGATTGAATATCGTTTACTAAAATTCCAGTGATATCTAATATAACAAGGAGACCCATCATTCCCTGCAAAACTCTTGATGTCTTAAACTTGCTTTAACGAGCATAAATAAAACTCTCTCTTTCTCTTTCTAACACACACACACACACACACACACACACACACACACACACATCCCCATTACAATTCTAGAACCCAAGCCATTCTTATTAATCAGGCAAATCCTCCTCTCTCTCCTTTTAATTTTTCAACAGAATCAAGGCTAATGGTCATGGTTTGAAAATTTTGTCTGGTCTTGTGCAAGATGGGTAGCGTTTCCCATCTTCCATTGGGAAACTCATCCCAGTAACTTTTCCTGATAATCACCCCCTTTCCACACCGCATATGTCCCTCCACTTGCGGAAACTGAAATCCAATTT
This sequence comes from Ochotona curzoniae, assembly GCF_017591425.1. Classification (NCBI taxonomy): domain Eukaryota; kingdom Metazoa; phylum Chordata; class Mammalia; order Lagomorpha; family Ochotonidae; genus Ochotona; species Ochotona curzoniae. The sequence continues at coordinate 8,680,251 of NW_024465520.1, read as the reverse complement.
TAAAGCTCTGTCATGTGCTACTCTGAGGTTTACAGACATTCTCTTTCAGTTTGTCAAAGTCTTGGGCTTCTGAGAAGAGACTCCAATGGAAACACACACCGTAACATCCTTGTCGAAGACCACCTGTCCGAGTGGAGTCCGTTTCCCATTTGAATGCTGTCAGGGGTTTATAAGTATTGCCTGCATGTAAAGAGACTCTCCTTTGTGAACGTGCCCAAACCAAATGCCAGGATTATTAAAAATTCTTTGTATCCTTTTCACATAAAGCAAGTGCTTCTTACACAAACATTTTTCTCATGTTGGAGTGATTCATAAAGCCCCTAATTCCATGGGTGTAATAGGACAACTCTCAATTACGCATTCTGGGGATGAGTAATTTCACAAGCTGACTGAAAGAGATAAATGCATTAAAATGCTCCTGCAAAACAAATTTCAAGCAGAGAAAAGGATGAAACGGGAGTGAATGCAGAAATTGAAGATTTACTTCATTGTGTGGAAAAGAATATTAGATCTGCCTTGGCAAACGGCTTAATTCATAATTCTGCACAACAACCCCAGTGTCTGCACTGCCAACAGCCCTCCTAATATGCATGTACCTACAAATGCTCGGCTTTGTCTTGTTGACTGCAAAGAATGAGAAGTGTATAATAACCACATTTGCAGTGGATTGTGGGTCAGAGAATCACTGGGAAATGATCTCATTACATCCTTCATTCTGGAGCAGTTTCTATTCAGAGGCAGAGCGGATGGTGACTTCTAAACTTGGCAGCCTTCTCATCAGAGGTTGTGTGTAGGGCCTCCACTGTTTGGAGAGGCACACTGTAGAGCCATGCCACCCACAGAGCCCAAACTACTAGGGAAAGGCAGATCAACACTTCGGGCAATGTCATCTATCCTAGCAGGAAAATTTCAAAGATCTATAGGGGTAGACACTTTGATAAATAATGATTCTTCCTGGTTGGGTACATGGATTGAGCCCCAAGGAAAAGATACTCTTTACATAAGTGAAGGCAACCAGAGTGCCACGACACCCTATGTCACTTTGGAAAAATGGAGCCACTTAGGTCCAGAGATTGCAATAGTTTCAGCACACTCGAGAAAATTTAGATGACTGAGGCTAACCATATGTAATTGCTGCCTTTGCAGGTGAGAGCAGGTCAAGCATCTCCAAGTTCATAAGACTGAAGACACACATGTGGAAGCACAAAGCTGGATCTATGGGTAGACGCCAGATTATGAGAATCTTACAGTAAGGTGATTGGAGAGGACCCTTCCTTTAAACCTTTTCAACAGTACAGCCTTTGAGAGCTAAGGAATAATCAGTCTTAGAATCTTCCAACTAAGCTCATAGGAAAATTTTTGTAGGGTTTCTGACCTCCAAATGACCCATCTGCTCTTATGGTCTGAGTGATGATAGTGAGTGTAGCCTAACTAAGCTGATTCTATTTTGAGTCAACTCCTATTGTTCACTGGCTTGTTTAACATTGACTCAGAGTTTAGTTCAATCAAGTTTCAAGCTTGAGATTGTCCTTTCAAACATCTGAAGACATAAACTTAATTCTTCCTTGTTCTATGGTCTTAATTCTTACAACTTAACTTCGAGCCTCTTGCCATTCTTCAGATAAGCTCTGGTTCCAGAAGTTTCTCCAAAAGTTCAACATTCAGTGCAGTAGAAGACACTCTCTGGTAGATGTGCAAGTTTCCCTTCTTCCTCCTGCACATGTACGAATGCATAACAACTCAATTCACCTTCCGTGCCAAGTGTCATTCAGAGGCAAATCATACTGAGTTCAGTGAAGCTAAACGCTAACAAGCTTCCTGCAGCACTACTAAGCCCTGGGAATCATTTTATTTCAGAGTTGGCAAACTGGTTTTGTGCTGTACAGTTAGGAATTTCCTTGTGTACCTGGGAAATAACATGTAGATTTTTATTATTATTATTATTATTATTTCACTCTGTGAGATCACTATTCAATACAATCAATGTATTATTGATGATCCTAAATTCTTCATGTATTTATTTGATCAGAATGTAATTAAAGTACTTACAATTGGAGTGTCAATGAAATTGCAGAATACGGCATGATACTGAAGTACCCTGTGATGAATATTATCTATATTCTAATAGCATATAAAAATATCAGTTATGAATGTAATTCAAGCTTATTCAAGTTTGATCAATATTCCTCATTTAAAAAAAAAGATGTGATTATTCTACTTGAAAGCTAGAGTTACAGAGAGAAGGAGAGAGAGAGAGAAATTTCATCTGCTGGTTCACTCCCTAAATGGTCACAATGTCCAGAGATGGGCTGATTTGAAGCCAGGATCCAGGAGCTTCTTCCAGGTCTCCCATGTGGGTTTGGGGGTCCAAGGATTTGTGGCATCCTCCACTGCTTTTCCAGGCCATTAACAGGGAGCTGGATTGGAAGTGGAGCAGCCACAAGGCAAACTGGTGTCCATATGGAACATCGGTACAGTGGGTGATTAGCTTTGTGTATTGCCTCATAGGCTCTAAATATTCTTAAGTCTTGGTCACAATTATGTCATGATCTATTTTAAGTCAATACCAGATACGTGAGCTTTCATTATTTGTCATTAGTTTTATCTCAATATTATTATCATAACTTGCTTAATGAGCAGTATGTGTGATGCAGTTGCTAGGCAAAATTGAGGTAGAATATGCAGTAAGAGGTCTTAAAATCAGTTACTTTCTGAATTATTCCTATTCTCCAACACAAATAATATATCAAAACATGAGCTTGCTATGTTTTTCATAAAGGGACAGATGGTAAATATTTTAGACTCTGAACTATATTTGCTCTATTTATAAAGCAAATGACAGGCTGGTTCCGACCCATTGAGGGGTTTGTTGATCTCTGTATTAGCATCTTAGTACAAATATATTGCCAGTAGTCATATTTATAACAACTGGAAGTATAAGTTAGTCTCCTAATCTGGTATCCTAGAAGGGAAAACAAGGTGGTGGCAGGTGGAATTTCAAGGTCAGACTTTCAGACTTGTCCTCTGAGGACAGTCGATGTCTACCCCACTTCAGGAAGTCCCCATGACAGCTGAGGGCCTAGAAAGAGAGGGCAGCTGTCCATATACTCCATGGAGTGCCGCAGAGTGCATGTTGTCATGCGGAAATGTTAACTTCCAGAGTTGTGATGTTAGGGGTGGGTCCCTGCGAGGTGACTAGGTCATGAGACAGCACATCATACATGGGATCTGTGCCCTTGCAAAGGGATGTGAAAGAGCTGCATGGCTGTCTGCTTTCCCGCATGTGAGGGTGCAATGAGAAGGCAGCCCCGCTCATCTGCCCATGCCAGGATCTCGGACTTCTCAGCCTGCAGGACTATGAGATGTAAACACGTTTCAGCCAGCCAATGTGTAGTAATTCCTTCTAGATGCCTGCACTAAGAGAGTGCATGTAGCAACAGGAGGCCTCTTTCGTCTGACTTTTGTCTTTACTAAGTGCTTTGGGACAGATTTTAGCACTGAGATTGCCAGGCATAACCCTCCATTCTCCAGTTGAAATAGCAGTGGCAAAGCATTTAGCTAGTGCAGCCTGAAGACTTTTTAAATGTGTCATATGACAGTCAGAAGGTCTTGCATATGTACTTACTCATAAAACAATATCTAAAGTTCAAAGCTATACCCAGCAAACCTTGACTCAGATATTCAGAGTAGGATTACAATAATACAAAAAAAAAAAAAAAAGAAAGAAAAAAGAAAAAAAAAGGAAAAAAACCAAAACTTCCTTGTTGGAGAAGAGCTAGCATGAACCAAAACAGGAACTGAGAGATTTGGGGGAGAAGGACTTTATTGTTTTCCAACATTGCATGGAGTTTATTTGCCATCTTTCTTCAATTATACAATACCAGTGATTTTAAGATGCACATCCAATTTAATAACAGCTTTTCAGAAAAGAAACCCAAGCAAACTAAACAAAATCTCTACTGTATTAAATGTTCCTATCAGTTTGTAATACATTGTGATTTGAGAAATTTAAACAGTGGGGAACACGCATCGTAGAATGAAAGATCAGTGCTATCACCTGCACGCCTCTCATTGCCAAGTACACACATACAAGCCTTCATTCCTCAGGAGTAACAGAAGACAACCGAGCTTCGTTGCCCCAGCTTGCCTATTTTGAGAATAATTTATACTTGAATTACTTCGGAAGAGATTGATCCTTAAGAACACGTTTAAAAACAAATCTTGGGGCCCGGCGCGGTGGCGCAAGTGGTTAAAGGTCCTCGCCTTGCACCCCCGGGATCCCATATGGGCGCCGGTTCTAATCCCGGCAGCCCCGCCTCCCTTCCAGCTCCCTGCCTGTGGCCTGGGAAGGCAGTCGAGGACGGCCCAAGGCTTTGGGAACCTGCACCCACGTGGGAGACCCGGAAGAGGCTCCTGGCTTCGGATCGGCTTAGTATCGGCCCGTTGCGCTCACTTGGGGAGTGAATCATCGGACGGAAGATCTTCCTCTCTGTCTCTCCTCTCTGTATATCCGCCTTTCCAATGAAAAAATAATAAAAATAAATCTTTAAAAACAAATCTTGTGTCAGGTATGATGGCCTAGTAGCTAAATGCTTGCCCTAAACGTGTGGAATCTCATATGAGTGCTAGTTTGTGTTCTGGCTGCTTCACTTCCATCCAGCTTCTTGTTTGTGGCCTGGGAAAGCAGTGGAGGACTGGCCAAAGCTTTGGGACCCTAAACCTGTGTATGGGAGACCCAGAAGAAACTCCTGGCTCCTGGCTACGGAGTGGCTCAGTTCCGGGCGTTGCAGCCACTTGAAGAGTGAACCAGCAGATGGAAGCACTTTCCCTGTGTATCTCCTTCTCTCTATATATCTGCTTTTCCAATACAAAAAATAAAATAAATCTTAAAAAAACCCAAATGTTGATTTCAGAAGAAATCAAATTCCACAGGTATTGATAAGATAATGGTGTTCCAGAGCATATCACAACCAGTCCTTATTTGTTTTTGATAGTTTATTTCAGAATATTTTAAAATTTATCCAGCAAAAAATCGTGAGGCAGTAATGCAATGAATTCCTATATAACCCTCACCCATGTCCCCTGTCAGCAGCCATGCTGGTAGCTTTCACAGCTCAGTTATTAAATAAATTTGGCTGCTTTTATTGCTATTGGGTTTAAAAGCTATTTGCATATTTTAGACTTATTTATCAAATAAATGTTTTATAAATGTTTTCTTTCAAGACATAGTTTGTCTTTCTTTCCCATTTTATTAATTTTTAAAAAGGACTCATAAAACTGTATATATTTATGCAGCATAATCCAACCTTCAGTACACATATACATGGTGTAATGCTCAAATCATGATACATATATCCATTTCCTCAAGCATTTATTATTTATGGAGCAATATTAAAAATAAACTTTCTCTGGCTTTTTGGGAAATGCATGGTATATTTTGTTGTTTGTAAGCACCCTTTGAAATGACAGAATTCCAGAACTTACTTCTCACATCTCACTGTAACTTAGTACCAGTAACTTTTCCCAATTATCTGTCTTTCCAGCCATTGTGGTCACTTGCGGATTGAATCATAGGATGCAAGATCTTTCTCTCTGTCTCTTCTCCTCTCTGTATGTTTGACTGAAATTAAAATAAATAAATCTTAAAATAAAAAGCTTTCTTCAATAATCCATATTTTTTTCTGATAAGACCTTGTATAAGACATAACACATTGAAAGGCACATTTCTTCAGTTTTTTTTTTTTTAAGATTTACTTATTTTTATTGGAAAGACAGACATACAGAGAGGAAGATCTTCTGGACGCAGGCAGAGTTGAGTTGATCTGAAGCCAGACGCCAGATTTTACAGAGCAGGAGATTCAGACAGAAAAACTTCCATCTTCTAGTTCACTCTCCAAATGGTTGCAATGTCTGGAACAAATCAGGAACCAGGAGCCTCTTCTTGGTCTCCCATGTGGGTTCAGGGTCCCAAGGCTTTGGGTCATCCTCCAGTGCTTTCCCAGGCCACGTGAAGGAAGCTGGATTGGCAGTAGATCAGCTGGGATACAAACTGGTGACTGTGAGGGATGTCAGTACTTGTAGGTGGAAGATTAGCCAAATGAGCCATTGTGCTGGGCTCCTTTCTACTTTGATGGGTGTAAGTTTTTCATTCTAATCTAAAAACATTTTAGAATTTTTTAGTAGATTTAAAAAATTTACACATTTGACTTGAGAGGCAAAGAGAACAAAAGTGGTGGTGCGTGTGCGAGACAGAGAAAGTGCAGGTTCGCTCCCCAGGTGCCTACAGCAGCTCGGGATGGGCCAGACTAAAACCTTGACATGGGAACTTCATCTGAATCTCCCATTTGAGTGGCAGGAACTCATGGACTGGTGTCTTCATCTGTCTCTCAAGGTATGCATGAACAGGAAGCTAGAATCAGAAAGAGCTGGTGCCTAACTCAGGCACACTGATGACGGATGTGAATGTTGCCATGACGTCTAAACCGCTAGACCAAACACCTGCCTCCCATCTCAGTTTATTATTTCTCTTGCTGCCAGTGATCCATATCTCACATTTAAGAATCTATGTCAAATTCACAGAGGTAAATGTGTTTCTATTTCCTTTTTATCTGTATGCTTCAGGTTTCAAATTGGTCCAATGCTCTATTTAAATTACCTTCTAAAAAAGCTGTCCAAACGCTATTTCCACGGAGAGTTCTAAGTGTCTAACTTCTCTTCAGTGTTGAAAATGAACCATGATGTGAACATTTTCTGTCCTCGTGGGTTAAGTGTGATGTTTTAATCATGATCTATCTCAGTATTAAGGGGATAAAACATGTTGATATGTATTTTTGCCATTAAGGTATCTTTTTGTTCTTTCATCAGTTATTCTATTTTAAATATTGTTTTGTAGGATCTCTATTTGTTCCTGGTATTAATCTTTCCTGTTTTATGGACATTATCAACTTAAAATTTGTTTTAGTTTTATTTAGGAAATATTTGTTCAAAATAAACATTTAATATTTAAAATGATGAGTTCATAATGAATTCTGTTTTTTATATATTCCTTAAAATTCCTTCCCTAATCATCATTTTAGATATGCTAGCTACAACTTATTTTAATACATTTACAGTTGTTATTATGTGGCTATTAATCAGCTGCTTGGGTTATTTTATATGTTTTGTGTCACACATGAGAAAGTCTTTATATCTTCATGAACTTTTCACTAATTTTCCCATCATTATATTTAAGTGGTCTATTTGATCTTTTTTAATGAAAAGGAAATATTCAAGCTTTTTGCCTAAATAGATCTCTTGTTACAGAATGTTTGGCATTAAACTATCCCGCATATCTTTTACAGATAATTTGAAGACAAAAATCCATGCCTTAGTGGTTTTATTATTGAATTATGTAAATCCTTCCTCTGTTTTTGTCATGCTCCTGTTTGGGTCAGTTGTTGTACCATCCTGGTTGTGTCCTACATGCAAGAATGTAGCATTTTCAGTGGTAGGGGGCCAGAGTCTGGTGTGGCTGGTGGACAATGCTCTTTGTTTTTTTCCACTGATTCTTCGAAGACAAGATTAAGTTTAGTGTTGATTTGTCAATGGATTAAGTTGTTTGATGGAAGCTAAATTCTCTTAAAGGTTCATTTAGCCCATTTAGCCATTTGAACAAAAAGAAGGTTAATCACAAAATGTAGATTCAAGTTGCCGTTATGAACTGGCGTCTGAGCATACCATGGAAGGAGTGTGGTGTTTCCACACTACACTCACCATTCTGAGCTTCATCTTGCACTTCCCCATTCTGAAGGCATCATTCGAATGGGGGCATCCTGACCCAGAACTTTCTGCTGAGGTGCTGTAAAAGCTGCGAGGTTTCTGGCAATAGGCCCTGAGTGTAACCTACTCTGAGTCAGCTGGTATGTGGACAAGAACATTTTCTTTGATACTTTCAGTTGGAAGGATCTGCATATATCTTGCAAATTTATTCAGGAATTGGAGTATGACTTTTTGGAGCATAGGGAATGGAAGGTTATCGTCAATTAAACGATGCAGTCAATAATTGATTATAGACGTTCTTCAAACGAAACACTCACTAGGTCCCGGGAACGTCCATTGTAAACATTTCTGCTCTCTCGATGATTGAATGTGTCTTAGTGTTCACACTGGCTATGGATCCTCTTACCACGAAAACAAAGCATGGCTTTTCCCATTTTGTAAATCGAGCATTTATGTATTTGTTTTTCTTAAGGTGAAATTTCAACTTGTATTTATTTCTCTGAAAACCTAGGGGTTTTATTTATTTTGTGAACACTTCTAGTTCTTCTCATGCTTGTCTTTGTCTAGAATGTCAGAACTGTTTTAGAGTTTGAAAACCACGTGGCATGAAAAAGTGCTCACAAGAAATAGAAGTGTTACTAGATTGGTGAGATAATGTTTTATTAGTGTGAATTACGGACTGTGTTAATAAGGCACCAGGGTTTGTCCAACTGCTCTACTTCCAAACCAGCTCCCTGCTTATGACCTGGGAAATCAGGGGAGGATAGCCCAAATTGGGATCCCGAATGTGTGGGTGAGACCTGGAAGAAGCTTCTGGCTCCTGGTTTTGGATCAGCTCAGCTTTGGTTATTGTGGCCACCCGAGGAGTAAACCAGCAGATGGAAGATCTTTCTCCAGCCTTCTTTTTGAAATTCTGCCCTTTCAATAAAGATAAATACATCTTCATTTTTAAAAACAAAAAAGGTGTATTAGCTGACTTTGAATGTGAAGAACTCTGAATATCTTTTTTTTTTTATGAAGTATTCATTGAAATTTTCAGCAAGTCTTTTTCACTTTTCTGTTTGCCCAAGTGTCTCCACCCAGCGATATGTGCTGTGCCAGTGCTCTTTGTATTGCCAGGGTTTCAAAAACTGCCATGGATTAGGTCTCATCCTGGAGAACACAATCTGAAAAACAACATCATCTAAGGCAGCTTAACCCTGACTTTCTTTGATGGTTGTCATAAAAATCACATTTGATTTTCATTCGGTTCGCCTTGATAACTGCAGGCTGCACAGCACTTCTGCAAAATCCTTTCCTATTACCTGAATGAGGATGTTCCAAAGTACAATATGCATCGGGGTTTCTTGTGATGTTATGGAAAGTAGTGGATATCAACTCCTTGTCTAAGGGGAAAAAATGTAAATGCTGTATGCTTCTGAATGAAGGTCACAAAACCATGTTACTGAAGCTCATATTTTCTTCAGAACCCCAATTTTGAGCCAAGAACCCTTGCAGCCAGGCAGACAGGCAGGCATCTTTCAAAAGCCTGATACAGTGGAAAGACCCAGGCTCCGTGTCATGTGTAACTGGCTATATCCTAGGATTCTTGGTATTTCTCAAGGGGATTTTGGCAAGTAATTTAACTTTTCCCAGTCTCAGTTCATCCTGAAGTGGAATCAGGCAAACCTTCTGATAGGTTGTTATGTAGAAAATGGATGGAAAACTACTGTTATCCCATATTCTATAGAAAAATCCATTCCCCAGCCAGATTTTCTGCTTGTATTTTACATTAAGATTCAGTTTTACATTTTTTTTTCTACTATTGGGAGTTTCAAAACTGCTGAAATGGCTCTGAGAGAAGAGTAGCACTAAGGCAGGGGTGAAAAATAAAGCAGTAGTGGAAGTTCAGCTGCCGGGGAGACTGGGTTTTCAAGAACTTTCCAAAGGAGCAGCACCACATTGGCAGCCATCACAGACAGCTCTGTGACTCTGGAGTGTTTGTTATTTCAGGCATTTAGGTTTTATGCAAAATACGGGAATTTGGAATCATAAGACATGGAGATCTGTCCCATTTCCAATCAAACTATCTTTAGCTAGTTGGACCTCAGCTTTCCTGCTTAAGAATTGGCCACGGACATGTCATGCTTTGGGTATTTCATACGGGCATTAGAGGGCTCCAAAGCATTTGTGTGTAAGCCAAGCATACAAATGTGGAAAGCTCTTAACAGTAGCTAATTATCAAATACCAGAGATGAAAGAATAAACACAAATTCATTGTATTTGAAAGCTCTGTATAGCTTCCAAGGAAAGAGTTCTCATGCAAGTAAACATGTTTTCAATATATAAAACCAGTTTATATAGATCCCATAAATATTCTTATTTTTATTACACACACATACACGCATTGACAATATATTCATTATGAGAGGCCCAGGATTCTCAGAAAATAAAACTTGGTTGTTTCACAGACAAAAAAAAAAAAAAAAAAAGGAGTGAGTTTTATTATTGGAGTTAATATGTATTTTAACTTAAATGTTAAAATAGAGATTTTTTTATTAGGTCATCAATCAATCCCAGACTATGAACATACACATTAGAGGGTAGGACTCTGCGGTGTGACTAAGAAACAAGCAGTTCTTCAGGACTCGGAATGCCTCAGCCTTTGGAAATAGGTTGCAAACAAGGAGTCAATAACATGACTTACAAAACAACCTCTAGCTAATGCCCCAGCGGGGGGAGAGAGAATATAGATACATTTTTACTGCCTTGTGAACGGCCTTAATTTTAGAATTCCACATTGAAACCAGAACACATAAAAACTTCTAATGGACTCCAAAGGAAGAATAATGACAGAAATTAATCAGAGATGGAGAAAGAATAAAACAGCACTTATTCGGAGAGCATGAACGGGGAGTCCAGAAGAACAGAGGTTGCGCAGTCAGAGGAAGTTCAACGAGGTTTCAGAGTGCTCTGTTTACCATCAGTAGCATGTTCAGTTACATTTGTAGGACACTCCACTCTTCCTTTGCCAAGCTGACTGCAATTCTGAGTTTTGCCATGACAGAGGAACCTAAAAGAGTTTTAAGAATCTCTTAAAAATGCTTCTTTAAAATTCAAGTTAGTCTCGATTATTTTAACTCTGCTGTTTTTTTTTTTTTTACCGGACGTCTTGATTCGCGGCTGTGATTTCCGGCATCAGTATGGATAAACGCTCAATTTCACACATGCGTGTTTGTTGACATTTACATTACCCCGCAATATGTTTTTCTGTTATTTTAATAACATGAATACAGAATAAGACAGATGATTTACTATAACCAGGTTTTCTCATTTCATATAAAATAAGAAATTTATGGAGTTCAATATTTTTTCTTCATCAACTTCTTCCTGTAAATAGATATAGAATTTCTGGAATAGCATTTTGAGTATAACTTTTAAAAAGTTGGTTCAAGCTCCTTGAACAGGGCTCTTTCTTTTTGTTTTTTTTTTTTTTAAGGGCTCTTTATTTTTACAACGTTACCAAACAGAATTTTGTAATATAGGTCTATAATTTTCTAATGGCCTTATAACTCATTAAAAATAGAAAATTAAGCATAAGGCTTCCATTAAAATTTTAATTAAATACGAAATATTTATCATTATGTTAACCTTACTGAAAATGCTAAAATATTAAAGATAGTATAATGTGAAATAAAAATGTACTGATTTCTGAACAGGAAAATAAGGAATATTTTCCAACTAGGGACTCTGAATGTATCGATGTTATTTATCGTATATTCACAGAGAGTTAATTGTACTCTATTGTCTTGAATTTAGATAATCATAATCTAGTTGTTTCTATGGTAACTAATTCGTCTTAGGAAAATATTGAGACCTTCTGGGCAAGAGAAGATTTTATTATTTTTCATATTCTCAATTCCTTGACATGATCAATGGGTGAGTGCCTTCACACATGAATGAAAGAATATGAACATGAAGTCAGCAAAGTTCTTCCGATGTGTTTGACCACGGTCGTTGGTTAAAGGTTATAAATTACAGTGGAATGTAGGATCCCATTGTGTACACACACACACACACACACACACACACACACACACTCACTCCGGAAACAGAAGGGTCGCAAATCACTACCCTCCATGATTTATGTCCAATTTTATTATCTATTATAAATTATTTCACTAAAAATCAGTTTGTGAAAATGCCATTTTGTGGGGCAGAAAAGAAGAAGCTAATCCACCTATTTCTAATGTAACCTTAAGTACAGAATTTACTTGAAAACAGCCGTATAGATACTGCCCAGATGAGAAATCTCGGAAATGCTGCAGTGAAATACAGACTCTTTAGGGTAAAATTCTGCTAAGGGTGCAGAGAACTGTAAGTGCTGAACCCCAGGATTTGGATAATCAGAGGGTAGTTTAACCCTCTGAGATGTTGCAGGTAAGAACAAGAGCAAGAACAAGTGCAACATGTGGGTCTGACAAGGCTGTAAGTGTCACAGTTAAGACTTGAAGAGAGGGTCTGGCTCAGTAGCCTAGTGGCTAAAGTCCTCACCGTGCACACGCTGGAATCCTACATGGGTACTGGTTTGTGCCAGCTCCCCTCTTGTGGTGTGAGAAACCAGTTGAGGACAGTCCAAGGCCTTGGGACCCTGCACCTGCGTGGGAGACCAGGAAGAAGCTCCCGGCTCCTGGCTTCAGATCAGCTCAGCTCCAGCTGTTGTGGCCGCTTGGGGAATGAATCAGCTGATAGAAGAGCTTTCTCTTTGTCTCTCCTCCTCTCTATATCTGCCTTTCCATTAAATAAATAAATACATACATAATAGATAATAAATAAACAAACAAATCTTAAAGAATGAAAATTAAAAAATAAGACTTGAAATGAGGCTCTATTAGCATGTTATACGCCATTGTTTGTCCACTTTTAAATTCAATATAGATTTAACCAGAAATCCTTATTAAACTTATACTTACTATTATGTGTCAAAAAGGAATGGGGAGAGGACGCACATTAGTCTATGGCAATCCCGTGAGAAAGAAGCAAATACCGGGCTAGCCTGGAAACAGCTGCAAAGCAAAGGTGCTGGCTGCTGTGCAGGCCGAGCTAAGTGGGAAACGAGGTGTGTGTGCTGGGATTCTGGGTATCCGGAGACACTGACAGTAAGATGAGGCATGGAGAAGTTGGCATGGCAACCTGGGTGAGTGAGCTTTTTGGGTATTTTTTGAGCCCAGTAATGCTTATGTTCATCTCGAAGCTTCCTTTCTGTGTGGGAACATGTAATGGCTGTTTTTAGCTAATGGTTTGCAATCTGTTTAATTATTGGTAGTTTTTTTTCCATTTCTTCTTTCTTTATTCTTTTTTTTCTATTGTTCAATTCTTGTATGGTAGGATATCAAGAATGAGGATCATCATTTCTAGGTCAAGAAATATTTCTGGGCCTGGCATTGTGGTGCAGTAGGTAAAGTTGCTGCCTGCGACACTGGCATCTCATGTAATTGCCATTTGTGTCCCATCTGCCCCACTTGTAGCTCAGCTTCCTGCTAATGCACTTGGGAAAGCAGTGGAGGATGAGCCACGCGTCTGCACCTTTGTCACCGACATGGGAGACACGGAGGAGGCTCCTGCCTTCGTTCTGTCTCAGTTCTGATGGGTGAGACCTCGGGAACGACTCTTGTATGAAGATCTCTCTCCCTGTGTCTCTCTATCTCTGCAAATACTGACGTTCAAACAAAAAGATGACGTCTGAAAAAAAAAGAATGATTTCTCTTTGAATAATTTTAACTAGGTTTATCATCAGTGTCTGGTAGTCCACTAGCAAATGGATCGACACCAATAAGTTAGGTGAATCTAGCTACCCTTAAGGTGCTGAAAACTCGTGGCTCGCCATGGGGGAGAGTCAACATATAATGTTGGGTCAAAGGAAATCAGACAAAGCAGAAACCTCACAATGAAATCAAAATAACGACAAAAAAATTACCAAGAAACTAAGTCCATCGACAACATATTTTGACTACTGCCTGAAACTTGACTGAAGTTACTTGGCTGTTGATTCATTTCTCAGTTCCTCTGCTTTCAGTGCCACACCCTGCTAATGGCCTCAGAAGGCAATAGAAAATGACGCAAATGTTTGCGTCCCTGCATAATAAAAACAGTGGCTCCTGTGTTTGGTTTGGTCTGCTTCTTGCTCCTGAGTCCGTCCGAGCAGGGAACCAGTGGATGGAATAGCTGTGCTTCTCTCTCTGTCTCTGTAACTCTTCTTTTAAAATAAATAGATAAATAGAATAATAAAGCTTGGAAAAAATCTGTCCTTGATAATAGTTTTAAAAAATTGTTAGATTTCTATTAATTAGATTTGCAAATTTCTTACCTGTTACGAGCTGAAGACTTACAGGCCTTAGACTTGTTGGCCTGCCTGACAACCTGCTGCATTGTAAAACTTACCTTGGGCAAGCAGGACCACAGCAAGCTGGGTATTGCAGCCAGAACATCCCGTGCAAAGCAAGTGGAATACAACCTCCGCCCTTGTTCCTTGTTCAAGTAATTCATTCCTCCCCTGTATCAATATAGATGATTAGTTCCAGGAAGCCCCTCCCCTTCTTCTCCTCCCTAGAGAAGAAGGTATATATATGAGGAGTAAAATAGAGCATTGGGCATTCTTTCACCAAGTAGTGTGTCTGTGTGATTCTCGGGCCAGCAGCCCGGCATTCCCAGGATGTGAGCGTGTCCTGCAGGTTGGGACACTTACCAAGTCTGTCCTGATATTTCAGGATGTTCCTTTTTTAAAATTTTCCACAACTCAGCAATACTAAGAAATCTCAAGAGCTGCCTCTGCAATTTTGTCAAAAACCCCAACTTAAAAATGTGTAAATATAATATAAAGCACTGCTTTAGTTTTACCCTTTAAATCTCCCAGGTCCATCTCCTTGGGCCTCAGAATATTAGTTGAGTATTATTCTCGTCAATGCTGCTATTGTTTGGAACTAAGAAGAGTTTTTTTTTTTTCAAGAATACTTAAAAATTATCATTCTAAGGCTAATTCATGTTCATACCACAATTTTATGTGTAATGGAAATGTCTATTTTAGATTGAAGAGACTCATGATGAAGGAATATTTGGTGCAACAAACTGTTCGCACTTACAGGATCGTTTCGGATGAACATAAGGTGTAGTGTAGTCTCATACACTGCGGATTAAATACACATCTCCAACTTTTAAAATGTGTCCTGATGTTTATAGCATACAGCAGAGCAGAGCACTTCTTAATAACCAAGCACCTGTCTTGAAATAGACACTAGTCTAGTATGTATGTTCTCATACTATGTATGCCTAGTATGTATGTTTTGGCATCAGCCCAAAAACACATAGCTGTTTATGAGGTGAACTGTGAATCATGGCAAGTGCCTACAAAATCCATCAGAATTAAACAGAGAGGATCAGAAACTGAAACACTGAGTGGTATTTGTGTGTCAGAAAGGACCCTAGTGTTGGTGATGAGTAAAGCTGGTGCGAGGGATTATTCCAAACACCCTCCATGGTTTTGCAGTAGCTTCTGGCCACAAGTCTGAAGAGTTACTATTCCTGACACCTTCATTGAGCGCCAAGGGATGCCCTGTTGAGACATTTTTTCCCCTTCCAGATCCCGATGCCTCCAAGCCTGTTTTAAAATGAAAGTCCTAATAATGACAAACTTTAGGAGAAAAAAGTGACACCAGCCATGGATGATTAAAAAATTATAAGAACAGTTTATTTCCAGCAGGCAAAACAAAATTGGAATCAGCTAAGCTTATTATCCCAGTGCTACCTTTTGGAAATTTTTCATAGATTAGTAAGAACATCTGAAAGTCTAATTCTTCCCAGATGACAATGTTTTATAATTATTCAGAATCAAGCTGCGCTATCAGTTCTTTGGTGTGACATTAAATGGGAGAAAGAGAGAGGACAGTGCTGAATAGCATGGGTTCCAAGATCATTCAGTCACTGAAGTGGTTTAATTTTAGATAGGATTCTGAAAAATGGAATTCCAGTCATGACAAGCAAAATAATCTTAAGGTTTTTAGACTATGACATGGCTGCTGATTGCTAAAGTGCAATTACTACAGAAAGCCAACAATCCTGCACTAAAATGTGATTTAGATGATCTTTCCTTCTTAGCAATAAAAAAGAAGTATAATAAAGCGTTAACTTTTCAAAAAACTGCAAGAAATGACAAGTGCGAGAAACAAAATAGCTAAAGCACAAACCGCACTACAGCATTTTTAGTACTTTTAAATATTTCTTTAGAAGTTTCTGGATCCAGAACGTATAAGGACAATGAAGTTAGGCAGGTTTGGGGAGTTCATCAGTGGTGTTATCAATATTGTCAGCTTCAAATACACTTGGGAGGTTGGTGGATTTGGGCTTTGGCAATATCCGATGATTTGTCATTATTGTATCTGGTGAAAGGGAGGATGGCACGGTAGGGTTGTGGAAATGAGAAGTAGTTATAGAATGTCTCATATGTCTTTTCTTTTTTTGGCTTTGGGCACTTTTCTGATCATTGTCATTTAAGTATCCATTTTCGGTATCTCAGCTAACAAGGCTGTCATTTGTTCAATGTCTGCTGTGTGTTCTTTTTGTTTCTCAATCTGAAATCAGTCTGAAGGCGCCCTGGAAGGCATTACAAAGCCTTCTCTTTGGCCTACCTTGAAGCTCCTTTTCTTTCGGTGTCTCTCTGAGCTTCTGGTTTCTTATCAACAACATAGAAAAAATACCTTGAAGTTACAGGATTGTGGTAAAGATTCGCTGGAATTGCTAGGAATTGATTTAGGGTGAAAGTCGTATTTCCTGTCACAAAATTTGGATGAACCCTTCTTGTCTTCAGTATTACGGCACTTAACAGGGAGTTCTGAATAATGTCCCAACATACTGTGGAGCAGCTTAGCTATAACCGAGGCTAGGGATACGACCTTCTGAGGAGGAAAGGACCCGAGTGACTGAGCTGTGACTGAGGACCTCAACCCACTCTTTGATGATTTTACCTTCCTTTCTATGAATCCCGTTACAAGACTGGGACCTAGCTAATCATGCAACATCTGGGAGACCTCATCCCCAGCTACTCCCCGAATGATGGTTGTCTTGTGATTCTCTATACAAACTGTGATGCGTGTTGAATGTTAAGGTGCTGGCACTCTGCTATTATCTTGGTTGGTAGTACCCTAAACAAATATCTCTCTTTCTTCCCTCCCCCACCCCAAATTTCTTCTTCGGAGTCACTGGCTTTTCTTGTGATGGGTACCTATTTCAGGCTTGGAGACAGAAATCACTCTTTGAAATTAAGTCCTATTTGATCTGGAGTACAGAATTGCATTCTCACCGATCAGATATGTTCAGCCTTAAAAGGATCCTCATGTTTGCGATGGGTTCGGAATCTAGCGGGCATATCTCAGGTGCAGACTACATTCCACTGTGGTGATTTCTGTTCCGTGGAGTCAGTGAAGGGAGCCTGACAGAGAAGACTTCTGTATATCCTATCAGATTGTCCATTCCTTGCTTCCATTCCTTACTCCAGTTTTCTGCAATGGCAGATTCTGGGAAACAATGATGCTGGCTGAAGTGAATGGATTGTTTCAATCCCCAGGGGAGAATTGAGCTGAGTTCCCCATTGCAGGCGTTCGGGAAGCAAGCCAACAGATAGAAATACTCTTACTGGTCTGCCAATACATAAGCAAAAATTAAGAGAAGGTGCAGAGTATTTTGTTGCTAGACATTTTGCAACCCATACACACATTGTTCATAATACGTATTTTGCAAGATTTTTTAAAGACTTCTTGCACTGATCACACAAAATCTCTAATGGCATGACTTGCAGAGAAAAGCTTTGTGTAGACAATGAAATAGATTTTCTTTGAACGCAGACAGATTTTCTTTGACCACAGATAGAAGATTTGATTGTGATATTGAAGAACACTATAATTAAAAAAATATAGTCACTTGAAATCCAATGCTCCCTTCTTTCCTTCCTTCCTTCCCTTTCTTTTTTTCTTTCTTTTCTTTTTGAAATTTAACTTTCTAGTTTTTCAGAGAAATAGCATAGAAACCTACATAGAAGGTAAGGTTTCAGTAGTAAAGTTTATAGTAATAAGTGGGAATCTTTATTTTTCATGTACTTGAACAAACAAAAGCTGACTTCTTTAAAAATCTCAATATATTTTGGCTTCTAAATTTCCTAGGAAGATAAGGACTTTAGTTTTAATATACTTATATATTTATTTTTTTTTAAAAAGACTCATTTTATTTGATTTGAAATTCATTTGATTTATCTGAAAGGCAGAGTTGCAGAAGGAGGGAGAGAAAGAGAGAAGAGAAACTGGAGGGGGAGAGAGAGAGAGAGAGAGAGAAAGAGCGAGGGTTTACCCTCTAAGTGGCTCACATGGTAAGAGCTCAGCAAGGCTGTAGCCAGAAATTAGGAGCCTTATCTGGGTCCATCACTTTGGTGCAGGTACCAAGCACTTGGGCTATCCTCTGTTGCTTTCCTAGGCACATTAACAAGGAGCTGCGTTGAAAGTGGGGCAGTTGGGACTTGAACCAAGGCCCATCCATATGGGATGGCAGCATCACAGCTGTGGTTTAACCTGTTGTGCAATAATGCTAGACCCAAGCCTTAATTTTTAAAAACTATATAACTGTATAACTATGAAACCCATAGATATTTTTATACATTTGACATTGACTCCATTCAGAGTCAAATGCACAAGAATTAAATCATAGTAATATATTAACATAATTATTACAATGTTATTCATAAAACCATGTTTTCAAAAAAATTTGTTGAGGTATTAAAAAGATATATTTCTTTAATTTTCTCCCATATGCATCGGTTATTGTGAAGGTAATATGTACTCTCCTAATTCAAAAATATTTAATTTTGAAGATTAAGCTTAACTATTTCCATATTGCAAGGTTGTTAATAAGTAACTGTATGGGTAAAACTTAGAGCCAATGTTGCTTTCATTATTAATAACAATGATCAAATTAATAAAATCATGGAACCACACTTTATATTTTAAATTGAAAATTTCGGTGATTGGGTTGCACACTTTGCGAGTTAACAACATTGACTTTTAGTACAGGTTTATCAAGGTGATTTTTTTTTTCAGTCAGTCAATTAGTCCTTTACCCTTCTAACTAGCTTGATACAGATCCCAAACTAGGAGATGGGTCGTCAGTCAGTCCTATGGACTATGCTAGAAAAAACAACTTCACAGTTCACCTAGAGGAACTGTGCTCAGATTCCATAGAAGTTAGAATAATAAAATTTATTCCTCCTTTATTTTGTAGAAATCGAAGAGATTAGTAAGGCAATTAAGGGAGACTGACAACATGAAAATAAACATATAAACGTAAGGTAGAATTATCCTCATCATTATAATGATGATGGACAATGAGCCTATTTAAGACCTGAATAATTAGTACAAAGTATGCAAGGTCACTTTTTGTATGACATGCGTGTAGCCACTTGAAAAGGGAGAGGAGTCACAAACTGGGCAGCTGGGAAGGTTGCAAGCTCTAATCCTGCCTGAGGCCCCTTGTGGGTGGAGTCCCTTGCAGTGCTCCTGTCTGACAATACTCAGGTGAGTGCATGGTAGATTTGTGTCTTTCTCACCAGTCTGTGCTGAGTAAGTCTTTCTTCCTATGTGCAACAAGGCACGATGCTTCTCATTATGGTGGGAGCAAAAGCCCAAGGCCTGACAGGACAAGCCATCTGTCTTTGTGTGAGCCCCAGATAGGTTCAGAGTATTTGGAACTGATTATTTGGTTGGAATGCTCCTTGCCACTGTTAGGCATCGGCTAAAGTTAGCATGCTGCAACTTCTTTATTAGGTGCCAAACAGGAAAAATGCTGACAGCTCCACAATGAGGCTCTTTGGGGTTTCTGTGTCATGGTGATCAGCCAGGCTTCCTCCTATTTGCACCATTAAAGTTGACACAAGATCCTCTAGCTTGAGAATTGTCACTTTTAGAAAACGAGAGCATTAAATGATCTGTTTCCCTCCACATTCTGTCTCCGGTTGATTGTCACTTCCACAGGGAAAGCTTCTTTTCCACCTCCTTCCTAGCCAGGCTTCTCTTCTACGTAATCTTTCCTTGCATCTCTGAATTTACCTGTGGTAGAGCCCAGCTGTAATCTTTCAGTTCTCCGCAGTATTATTCAATTAGGGGTCTGCTTTACCTACTAGATAGTAAATTAGAATGGATTAGGAAATGTATTTTTTTAACTAAGGCTACAATATTAAATAAGTAAAAAAATACAACCTAAACAGTCGAGAGTACTCAGTTAAATGGAAATTTTTCCATGACATTACATAATTTTAATGTAAGATCTTGCTTATTATGCATACTGACAATTCATATAGGATTAGAAATCTTGTACTTTATCTGGTAGCATTTTTACAGTTTTAGCTTTAGGATGCATTGTATTGTTAGGAGCACTGTAAGAGTTGAATGAAAAACAATTTTAGAAAGATTTATTTGTTTATTTATTTGAAAGGAAGAGTTAGAGATAGTGACAGAGAAATGAGAGAGAAAAAGAGAGAAAAAGACAGATATTCCCATCGCTCCCAACTGGCCACAAGAGTAGGTGTTGGCTCATGGCAAAAGGAGCCAGGAACTTCTTCCAGGTCTCCCAAGTGGATGTAGGGCCCAAGCAACTGAGTCATCCTCTGCTGATTCCCAGGAGAATTAGCAAGGAATGTAGGAATGTAGCTGGGGCTCAATCTCCACCTGTATGGGAAGCCAGTGCTACAAGCGACCGCTTCACTTGCTATGCCACAGTCCTGCCACCAGTTAAATATTTTTGAAAGGATAAATGAGAGTTTGGCAGTTAAAGCAAAGTACCTTAATATCTTATACAACTGACAAATACATAATAATCCAGATTTGTTTGCTTTAATCCATCCCCAAAATATTTCCTTGAAGTATACTTTCAAGCTGGAGAAACCACCAAGTTCATAAATGAAAGCCTTTGGCAGAGTAAAACCAGTCAAAATGCCATGGAAGAATTCTGCTGTGTACATAATTTGATCTTTCTGACACTTAGGTGTAGGAGGCAACCAAAATCATGTACCCACTATACTACAGAATTAACTAGAAGCAGAGTTTGAGGCAAAGGGATGGTCCTCATTTTTTTTTTTTTTTTTTTTTTTACAATGTTGATTGTAAAACAACCCAGGAAGCTTAAATTGGTGCTTCCAGTGAAAGTACTCTCTGGAGATAAGAGCTACAAAAACAAGGAAATTGCAAACTAGTTGCAAACTAGTTTTGAGAAAGTTTGGACACAACTCAGGTATTTGTGTCTCTCTCTCTCTCTCTGTCTGCCCCCCCCAACCTCCCACTCTCCCCTCTTCCTCCCTCCCTCCCTTCTTTCCTTCCTTTCTTTCTCGCTTCCTTCCTTCCTTCCTTCCTTCCTTCCTTCCTTCCTTCCTTCCTTCCTTCCTTCCTTCCTTCCTTCTTTCCTTCCTTCCTTCTCTCCCTCCCTCACTCCCTCCCTCCTTCCTTCCTTCCTTCTTTCCTTCTTTTGTTTTGTGTAGCGTTTTCTAGTAAAGCTCTGTTTAGACTTATTTTTGGTTTGTGGAAGGATTTTTTTCACTAGCTGTTCGGACAATTAATTGATTAGGGAAGTATGGTGCTTTCTCTTTCTGTTTAAAAAAGATTTATTTATTTTTATTGGAATCCCAGATTTCCAGAGAGAAGGAGAGACAGAAAGAAATATTTTCCATCTGCTGATTCTCTCCCTAATGGCTCCACAGCCAGAGCTGAGCTGATCCGAATCTAGGAGCCAGGAGCCAGGCGCTTCCTCTGGGTCTTTCATGTGGGTGCAGGGTCCCAAGACTTTGGATTATCCTCAGGTGCTTTCCCAGGGAATTAACAGAGAGCTGGATTGGAAGTGGAGCAACCAGAACACAAAGAAGCGCCCGATGAGAAGTCCATGCTTGCCAGTGATAGGAGTGTCTTTGAAATTCATTTTGGAGATTATGAAGCACATCTGCTTGTACATGCTACCCAGGTGACTTGGGAACCCCTGACATGTCATGTAATCAGGTGACACAGGAATGCAGTGGGTGAAAACTGCAGAACTCAAGTGGACTTTATGTGAAGTGATCATGTGGGTATGCTAGGAACGGGTAGTCTGTTTGAAGAATACTTTATCTACCCAGTGTTAGACACCAGGAGGTATACAGATCTGATAGCTTTCTAAAATTGTGTAGACAGGCCAAGTGGAAAATAATATTTTCTGAACTTAAACAGGTTGTTAAGTTGACATTAAAAATTCAATGGTAGGAGGGCCAATATGGATATATTTTCAGCACAATATCACTGTGTAGAACACTGTTTGGGGCTTTGGCCAATCTGTAAGTGTCACCCAGCAAGGACCACTGGGATTTTAGAGTTGAAAATATCCATTTGAGAAGCCAATAGTGGCTATTGTGTGGACATGAAGACTTCACAATAATTTGTGAACTTGAAATATTCATAATGTCTTCATTCATGTGAAGAAACACTTCAATGGATAAAACCAGGCTCAGAGGAGTTCTATAATAAAAAAGAAATGATTCATTTATGCAGGGATGCGATACTAGGGAAACCCAAGGAGATATGTTTTCCTCCATGGCTAGAAACCACTTGTGAACTGGCCAAATCCTGTTACCACTATGGTGGTACTATGAACGTCTAAGTTTTGATTTACCAGCAGAGAGATCCTTGGTTTATAGATGGCGGCTCCAAGATAGATGGATCATAACCTATTGGGAAAGCCAATGCTCCAGTTGGAGAAAGTAAAGCTTAATCAGACAGGTAAGCTGGACGTCATGCTATTTGTTTCTACACTTGAGCGTTTACTGACTCATACATAATGGCCGACACCTTGGCTATATGGCATGGCACAGATTGCAGAAAATCGCCCTATGAAAGACTGTATTCATTGCATAAATTGTTTTGGGAATTTGAGTTTTCTCTGATAGTGAGATATGTCAATCCCAATAAGAAGACTCCTGCAGTATCTGGTCAGCACAAAGGGTAATCAACAACTTATGGGAAATTGGAATTAAATGATGCTTATTTTTTAACTAAGAAAAACTAGAATTCATGCATCATCTGTCTCACAATAGCATTGTTCACGAGCTTAGAAGATCTCTTAGCACTGTCCTTGGGTTCTTGCCTGAGACGGGCTGAGTCTACAAAGCAAGTGGATGCTGGAGACTGCAGCAACGCATACATGGGCTGGAGTGTAGACACATTCCTCTCACACTCTCCAAGGCACAAATTGCCAATTAGAGCTGATTTTTCTGCCAACAAGAAAGATGAGAGAGTGTTGATAGTTATGGACTGGATTCCCGAGGGCAAGGCTCTGCACATTGCTGGCAAGTAAGATTAATGCCGGTAGTCCCTGGAGACTACAAACGAGTGCTAACAGTAATAAACACTCTAGGTTTCAGATATGTTGTGGTAGATGCAAATGCTCAAAAATACTATAAAAGGACTGGAACAAGCATTACTGACACTCATTTGGGCTGCCAAGTCATATTTCTTCAGACTAGGGAACATGTTTCACAGCTTTTAACATCCAACAATGGGCTGAGATATTTCAAGTGTTGGAGTAATGGAGAATTAGAATGGGTAACTGGAACATTTCTTGTCTAAAATGGGGTAGCTAAAAGTGAAGGATTAACTTAAACATCTTCGTGAAAGTTTTCTCACATGCAACATGTTGGGGTCAGGGCAACTATTTCCTCCAGATAGAGTCACCCACTTCTCTGGGACTCTGGGGGAAGTTGGGGTGGAGCAGATTGCTGATGTGATTACATTCTTTTCTTTTTTCTTGAATATGACTTCAGTTTTCTTTTTACTCACATGATACAGTAGTCTCAGCAGTAGGCCTGCAATTGTTAATGCCTGAAACAAGGATGATTCTGAAGCAAAAAGCTGTAATTATAATTTTAATATTTATGTAAGAATTTTTAAGGGGCTAGTTTTGCCTTCACATCATCTGGCAAAGTTGGAGTTAGTGGTTCAGGTGACTATATGGCCCACTGTCTGAGGTAACCCACTGGTTACAGACCTGTGCAGTCTTGCACCATGTGAGTGAGGGAGGGTGTTGAGAGAGAAGCACTTGCTAGACTAGTATTGCTACTGGAAATCTGGACATACAGATTGGCAGACCTTGTGTTTCTTCCAAAAGTTAAGTAAGGTTAAAAAAAAACCATAAGCAGTTAATATAGCTAGAGATTAGTAATTGCTGAGTAAGGAGATGACTGGATGAGCTATTCAATAAGGCAAATGAAATAGTCCATTAACCTTGAGAAAGGTCAGACACAGAGGGCCTTGTCTCTTAGTTCATTTATAGCAGAACTGTAATGCTGGAGAACCCTTCTATATGTGGTACCCGACATGGCCCAGTGAGTTCTTAGGAACCCAAGAATCGTCTTGAGGATGGTTGGAATAGTTGTTAGTGTCTGAGTGGACAATGAGCCAGTATCTTTTGGCTTTTGTTTCTAGCTTGTGTCTGTGGCTCTATTATGATAGGACACAAGCTTCAACGTGATGTACTTGGTAGTGTTCTGTTATTTGTGCTGACAGCTCAGTTGGGGCATTAAGCTGCCTTAGGTTGCAATACAGGTGATCCCAACTGGTAATGGTAGTTGGATTTAGACTTCTTTGACTTTGTAATGGTACAAAAGTGATGCATATTCAGTAGAAGCTATGCATTGAACTTTATCTTCTCCAAGGCTATCAGTATGTAGTACAATATTCTCTCATGATGTGGGGCCGTGACAGTGGCTTTAGCTCCCAGGAAACCAGTCATGAGGGTAAACAAGCAATACTCCACAGTATTCCACGTGCCCAAGCAGCTACATTTAGTAGGTTAGGTTGGATATTATTTTCCACTTAGGCTGGATTTATTAGGTCATCATCCCATTTTAAGTCAAGGAGCAAAAGTATTGATGGAAATGATAGGCTGGAGGGAGAACTGTGTTTAGACAGTCCTCAACTAGTTTCTTCACTAGATAATCCTGAAAAGAAATGCCACAAGGCACAAATAATGGTGAACTGAGAGGAGAATTTATGGGAATGTAGTGATTTCATAGGACAGCCTGGTTATTTTTTGAAACATAACCCATGCCATACTCTTTCCTGCAAATGGGAATCATTTTCATAATGATACTATAGCTGCATCCATCCCTGAAAGGTTTTACTAAATTCGGACACCCTAACAAACAGAAATGTCTTACTGTAAGACTTCCCAAGCCAGACCAGGGTACAGCTTTTGTAAAAAAAAAAAATAATAATAATTTGGCTCTGTAAGGAAAGGTGTAGACTTTGTCCATAGCTCGTAGGAGATGATTTCTAACACTTTTATATTTTTTTTATTGATAGGAAGTGTTATTCTTCAAAGTAGGTATCATGGACAGTCTTAGAGTTTATGTTAATAAGGTGATTCATGTTGGGCCACAGGACAGCAGCTGATCTCTGAGATGGGAGACGCTGGGGACTCAGTGGACCCATATGGATAGCCAATTGTTCTCATAAAATGTAGCCTCTATAACTCAAGTTTGGAGCAACTTCCTGGATGGACAATACTTAAGACATACAGTCACATACGTTAGCCGAGAGGTTAAGATGTTCTGAGAAGAAAACATTCTTTACAGACCTGGACCAATGTAGTTCTTCCCTAGCTTAATTCCTATGTGTCTTTCCCCTGTCCTAAACCACTGTCATGTGTATAAAGGCTTTCCTTGAGTCCTGTGTATTGTTCTGGTAAATTATCAAACCAGAGAGTGGCTTAGGGAACCCCAGGCCTTATACTTGATGTTGTAAGTCTTAGACAAACTTTGGTGTCTGGGGGACAGTGTCCTCAAACATTGCGTTTTCACTAGCCTCAGCTATGTATATATATACTTAACCTCAGATGTTTTATATGTATTTAAATGGAGAAACAGGTCCTTTGTTCACATACACTTCGTTTAGAAAAGCTGTAACTATTGCAAGAAGCCAACTACATTATATTTAAAACAATACATGCCACATGCCAAAAAGAATATCCTCTCTGTTATGCAGAAGTGTGGGGCTAAGGCTTCACTACTTGCATAAAGAACTTTCTATGACTTCAAACTTTCCTGTGACTGGGTCCTCACTTGTGCCTCATCTGCATGGATTGTGGCTCACCATTCTTACTTCATGGATTTCCCTCTGTTTGCAATACTTTCCGTGACATCTTCGCCTGAATCGTTGCTATTGTTTTTCAGTCTTGGACTCAATCTCATTTTCCAAAGGATTCTTTCTTGATTTCCATAAGGGTAATCATTTCAAATACCTGAATAGCACTCAGCACAAGACTTGACTGGGGTAGTTGATCAATTTGCTCTGCCCTCCATCCTCAACAAGTCAATGGGTGCTGCTGCCCAACCCAACCCTCAGCACACACTGAGCCCTTATGTACCACAGGGGGAGCTGCAGTCCACTCAGAGTGACCCCTAATAATCCTCACTGGACCGGCCCTCCAGCTCTGGTTCCTGTGCCTGCCAGCATGTGCACTGGACTGCTCCAGTCTGCCCTACATCCCATTGAGATCTCATACATATCACTGGGCATTGAAGACTAACTCAACCCAACTGATGCCACCCTCCTGTGTGGGCAATGGCCGCAGGTCCCTGTCCTGCTGCCTGGTGGGTGTGGCTTAAAGCTTATTTTGCCCTGGCCGGAGGCACAGCTTTCAGGCCTATACACACAGTGTGATTTCCAACATGGCTAGAAGGTCAAGGGGAATACATGTAGAACATGACGTCTGACATGACCAGAAGATCAAGGGAAGTAGACGTGTCATATAGCCAATTGCAGTGTCTCTGGTGGGTGGGGGTCTGCCAGAAGATGCCCTCCTGCCCTCCTCTTTCTTATCCTTTAAAATCTGTAACCTGTGCATGATAAAGACGACATTCTTCACCAGCTTGTCTCCGGTGCTTCTTGTGGCCGAAGGCCATGGTTTCCCTCACCCTCGGTGACCTTGACACCAGCTGGCAGGCCTAAGCCCCAAGACTGCAGCACACACTCATGCCAGCAGGTGCCATCACCTGTCCAGACAGGCCCACCCCCAGTCCTGGTTCTCATGATGCTCACCAGTGGGAATTGCAGCCATCAGAGAGGAGCCCACAACTCCTCTACTGGAGCCACTGCCTGCCTCGGATCTTGCACTCTCTAGGAGGTTATTAAATTTTTGTGACATCATACTTCAATTTACTTTTGTTATGTCAGGTCTAACGTGCAATAAAGTAAGAGAGTCCAACAAATAAAAAAGTGGAAAGGCCACCGTTTTGCAGTACTATAGACAAAAAAATCAAGAAAATATTTAGAATCATAGTGAAATGTAGATGTTAGTAGGGGCGTCACTTCTTTTTGTGTCAACGAAAGTACTAAGAATATATTAAGTTTCTGTTAAAATAATTGAAATTTTAGAGGAGAAGTACCTTGGTATCAGTTACTTTGCATCATTTAATTCAAGAAAAATTTTGTTTTAGCTATGTAGAAATCCAGAAAAATCACCTTTTTAAGTTTGCAAATGAAGTTGAGCTAAGCCCTCCACAAAATGAAGATGCTGGAGTTTATATCAAGTAAAGTTTCTTGTCAGATTTAAGCAAAGTCCATCTGGAGATATTTCCTTGAGGCAGTGTCTGAAAGGAAACCACTTTCTTCTGCTTTTTGTGTCTAGAACTAATTGTTAATATTGCAATGAGATACATATACAAGAATTCTGCTCTACATTGTTGAAGACAGTATTATCAGAGGCTGACTACATTTGTGTTGCTTATAAAACATATACTTTCCACCCATGAAAAAGAATAAACTTAAACATTAAAAAAAAAAACCAGCAGGAATGAAAGTTCCGTAAAAGTTACCAGTCACCTTTGAGTTTTTAGACAAACATTCAATTGAAAGACCTATTTGTAAATGCTAGCAGTTTACTTCTGACCGAAGCGCTAATATAAAAGCCAAGATGTTTGTTTTTTTTTTTTAGATCATATGGTCCACCTAAATTCAAAAGTTAAGGGTTATTTCTTGGTTCACATGAGGCTCGTTGCTGAAGTAGATTCAAAACCAAACCTAAAACCAAACCAAAGTGTCCCTATTATCTTCACCATTATTTTCCTTATGATTATGGATGACTTCAAAATTTTCATCACCTCACCTGTATTTGAGAACTTGAATACTAGAACCACACTTGGCTCAAACCAGCTATTTATAACCAGAAATTTGCTTGGTAAAACATTATTATTTTCCCTGTCTTGTGGAACACTGTGAACTCTTAAAGATGCCTGCTGAGTGATTAAGGCAATTACTATTTCCTTCCTTGCTTCAAAAACTTAAAAGTATAGAGAGCACCCCAGAAAAGAATCTTGTGAAACTTTTAAACTATACCTTGCATCCTTCATGAGCCCAGCTCAGTTGCTGGCCCTGCGGTAAATTTCAGCTGTGGGCGATGTGATGCCGCCTTCTTAGGTAGTTCTGAGGATACTGATCAGAGGTGACTAGTCCAGTTCTCTGTAATAAGGACTGAGGTTCTAACAGGCAACATTTCTCCAAAGCCAAATAAATTAGCAGTAAGAACATGTTATTCAATACCACTAGTCATCAGGAAAACATAAACCAAAACCATAAAGAAATATCATTTTTCTACCCTTTAGGATAACCTCACAAAAATAAATAAGTATAGTTAAGGATGTGGAAAAAAATTAGAACTCTTGAGTACCGCTAGTGGCAATATAAAATGGCATACTAAAGAACATCGAAGCAGTTCTGCAAACTATTTAAAAAATTAACACATGATTGAATTTCACTTCTGTGTGTATACCTGAAAGTAGTGAAAACAGGGTTTTGCAGTATTTGTACCCCACTGTTCACAACGCCATTCTATAGTACAAAGGTGGACATAACCCAGGAATCTGTCAAGAGGTGAATAACCAAAACGTGGGATGAACATACCATCGAATATTATTCAATGTTAGTAAAGCGTGACATTTTGACATATACTATAGTGTGAATACAGTTGAAAGATACAAAAAATAATATTGTGGGGTAGGCATTTGGCACGGCAGTAAAGGTGCTGTGGGAAGACCTCAACTCCCAGTGATGTGCCTGGCTTCAACTTTGAGTTCTGCTACTGATTCTAACTTCCTGCTACTGCACCTGCTGAGAGCAGCAGGTGATGGTTCAAGTGCTTGGATCCTTGCCATCCAAGTGGGAGACCCAAGCTGAATTCCAGGCTCATGGCTTCTGCCAGCCCCAGCCTTGATGTTGTAGGCAATTGCAACTCTGTCACCAGGCTTTTCAAAAGCATGCATGCATGAATGAATAAATGAATAAGTAAATATATATTTTTAAAAGGAAAAACATTGTAATGTTTCTGCTTAGATGATATACCTGGAGTGGTCAAAGTCACACAGACGGAAGTAGACGAGTTGGGACTTGCACTCTGGTGCAGCACACGGAAGGAGTCACCAGTGACAGCCACATTCCACACTGAAGTTCACTGGAGTGTTCTGGCTGCTCTGCTTGCTCGCCTGCCCCCACCTCTCAAATGGGAGATCAGATGGAATTTCTGGGCCTTGGGCTTCAGCCTGGCCCATCTCTGGGTGCTGTGACCACCTGTGGGCGAACCAGCAGAGAAAAGAGATTTCCCTCTGTCCTTCCTTGCTCTGCAGCTCTGCCCTTCAAATAAACACACACACATTTATATATACAAATACATAAATATATATAAATATTATATATAAAATATACTTTATATGTTAAAGTAGAAGAATTGTTTCCGCAAGTTTCCATCTCAGATAAATGGACCAATAAAAGTTGTAATCAATACACAATGGAATTTTATTCAGCTATAAGAATTGAAATTCTGCTATTTGTAGAAAAATGGTTGACACTAGAGTACATCATGTTAAATGAAGTAAGCCACACCCAGAAACACACATAGTGCATGTTCTTTCTTATATATGGGAGCTAAAATTAAAAACGTAAAGAAATGTCTGTATCAGGACCAGTGCTATGATGTTATAGGCTGTTTTCCCCTATGATGCTGGAGTCCCATATGGGTGCTGGTTCGAGCCCCAGCTGGTCTACTTCTGATCCAGTTCCCTGTTTATGGCCAGGAAAGGAAGTGGAGAATGGCTTAAGTTCCTGCATCCCAGTACCCATGTGGGAGACCCAGAAGCAGCTCCTGACTCCTGGCCACATTATTGGCCCAGCTCTGGCCATTGAAGCCAAATGGAGTGAACCAGTTGACGGAAGATCTCACCTCTCTTTGTCTCTCCTCTCTGCAAAATCGCATTTCAAACACAAGATAAATCTTCAAAAACAAAACAGAATAAAATGAACAATAGCAACAACAAAATACCTGCACTAGTTCTGAGAACAGTGTCTCATCAAATGTTGTTTTAAACATCATTTTCCAATACGTTGACGGGAGTTTTCAGTATCAATGATGTCGTGTCCATTCTAAAGTTTATATGAGTGAAGTTTTTTATTTAATTATTTTTTAGTCCTATTTTCCTGTTTACTATGTGGTCTTCACTTTATATAAAAAATAAAACTTATTTATTTGAAAAGCACAGCCACAGAAAGAAGGAGAGACAGAGAGTGAGAGAGAGAAGGAGATAGGACTTTTTCACCTGTTGGCGCACACTCCAAATGGCTGTAATGATGGAGAATGGGCCAGAACAAAGACAGGAGCCTATCCATCGAGTTCTTCAGTGTAGGAGACAGGAGCTAAGCTCCTGGGCCATCAGCTGCTGTCCTCTCGGGGGCCACAACAGGGAGCCAGACCATCATGGGTCAGCAGGGACTAGAATCAGACCCATAGGGGATGCCAGACCACAGTCAGCATCTGAAGCCGCTATGCCATTTTCGTGAAGTTCTATCTGAAAGAGTCCTTAACTATAATATGTTAAGATACATTATCTCAGAAAACAAAACCAAAAATTTTAGTTAAAAACAAAACAGAAACAAATACTGTTTTAGACAAACATAGATGGTCAGTATAAATAGCCATAAAGAATTAAGATTATATAGTTGGTTTGAACAGGATTTTTGAGTTTTTTTTAAGGATTTATTTATTTTTATTGGCAAGGCAGCTTTACAGAGAGAAGGAGAGAAGAAAAATCTTCCATCTGCTGGTTTACTTCCCAAATGGCTGCAACTGCATCCAAAGCCAGGAGCCTGGCACTTCCTCTGGTCTCCTATTTGGGTGCAGGGTCCCAAGGCTTTGGACCATCCTCTATTATTTTCCAAGGCTACAAGAAGGAATCCAAATGGGAAATGGAGCAGAGTGAACTCGAACCGGGCCTATGTGGGATCCTGGAGCTTGGAAGACAAAGATTTAACCACTGAGCCATCATGCTGGTCCCTGGATTTTAAGCTCAATGGGAAATTATTGAAGGATTTTGAATTTTCTGAATAAATTAAACAATTTTCATATGTCACAAGGTACAAAGTTAAGGGGAATTTATTTTCAAATAATTGCCTCCATTCTCCTCAAAGGAAATTATAAGAGTATTTATTCCAATATTTAGCATCTATGAATGAATGTATAATTTATTTCATCTTAATCTTTATTAATTTTTAAGCAAGATCAAATATTGATAAGCTGGACTCGTATGGCTCTCTATACCCTCGCTCCTGGCAAAGGGGTGGGCACAGCTGCAGAGAAAGATGCTTTATTCATTCTCTGAGGCTGGGACAAATCACCAGAAACTTTTGTGGCTGCAAACACAACAGTTTAATCTCTTACAGTTCTAGAGGACAGAAATGTAAAATGGTCTGTGCTCGCTCTGCAGGTTCCCAGGCACAAGCTGCGCTTCTACTCCTGAGCACTTTTGCAGCCTTCTGGGGCCTTATCAGTCTAATCTGTGATTGGCTCCAAGTTACAGAAACCTCTGTGTCCATGGGAGGACACTGCCAATAGTTTACAGAAAATAGGGTTGGGACTGGTGCCATGGTGTGGTGGTTAGGTTTTTACCTGCTGTGCCAGCATCTCAAACAGCGCTGGTTGGAGTCCTGGCTATTCCACTTCCCATGCAGCTCCCCGATTATAACGTAGGAAAGCAGTAGAGGATGGCCCAAGGCTTTGGGACCCTGCACTCACATGAGAGGCCTGAAAGAAGCTTCTGACTCCTGGCTTTGGATCAACTCCTCTCTGGCTGTTGCGGCCACTTGGGAGTGAACCAGCAGAGAGAAGGTATCTGTGTCTTTGCTCCTCTCTGTAACTTTGCTTTTCAAAAAAAAAAAAAAAAAAAACTTTCTACAAAAGCCTCAAACAATGCTAAGCCTTTAAAAAATAGAATTAAAAGAGAAGGCTTTTTTAATCCAAAAAGATTTTGAAGTCCATGCAGTTTCCTCATCGTTACATTTTCCCTGAAGTTTTTGAGGGTCTCTCATCCATGTGCATTTGAATGTTTTTCCTGCACCAAAATAAACTTGTCATTTAATGCAATTTTGCAGAAAGTTTTTGAAGACCCTTCATGTTGCTTCTTCTCTGCCATTTTTTTCTTATAAAGGTAATTAACATTGGATTAGCAGCTTATCAACATAATTTGGGCTTAGCTTCTCATTTAAAAAGATCATTAGGTTGGAAAAGGACTCTGCAAATAGATAACAGTTACATTTTTCATGGATCTTTTGTGAATATTGGTCATGTAATTTTTTAGTCTATTGCAGCTCACCATTTTGTCCCCTATGCTAACATCTTATTATTTGGCATTTAAAATGGAGTTCCACTGGATAAAAACAAAACAAAACAAAAAAAAAAACCGAAAAAACTTACCAACTGTTTACACATAAGAAATTTTCCCTAATTTTTTAAAGTTCCTATTTAGCAATATGAAGATTCTTATCTCACGATCTTCTCTTTTAGTATTACTCATCTCTGACTTTAAGTTTTAGTCATGAGATTGGAGTCCAAAATAGAGTACGTGTTAGATGGTGTAGGTGAGCGGAG